>NW_028274819.1:7798155-8434405 GCF_037043125.1 Eumetopias jubatus | reverse complement strand
TTTCTTCAACAAATGGTGATGGGACAAATGGATTTCTACAAGCAAAACAATGAAGTTGGACTTTTCCTCACACCATATGCACAAAGTAACTCAAAATGGATCAGTTACCTAAATATAAGCTAAAACTATATATAAATATATAATAAATAGTTAAAACTATAAAACTCTTGGAATAAAACATACAGGTAATCAGCATGACCTTTCATTTGGCAATGTTTTCTTAGATCTGACACCAAAGACACAAGCAACAAAAGAAAAAATAGACAAATCAGACTTCATCAAAATTTTTAAAAACTCAAAAAACATTCTCAAGAAGGTGGGAAGACAATAGGATAGGAGAAAATATGTGCAAATCATGTATCTGATGAGTCTGTATCCATAATGTATAAAGAATTCTTACAACTCAACCACAAAAAGAAGATACCCAATTAAAAAAAGGGCATAGAGGAGGCGCCCGGGTGGCTCAGCCAGTTAAACATCTGCCTTCAGCTCAGGTCATGATCCCAGGGTCCTGGGATTAAGCCCCATCAGGCCCCCTGCTGAGCAGGGAGTCTGCTTCTCCCTCTCTCTCTTCCCCTCCTCCCACTCATGCTCACTCTCTCTCAAATAAATAAATAAAAACTTTTTAAATTTTTTTTAAAAATAAAAATAAATTAAAAATGGGCATGGGGCACCTGGCTAGCTCAGTCGGTAGAGCATGAGACTCTTTTTTTTTTAAGATTTTATTTATTTATTTGAGAGAGAGAGAATGATAGGGAGCACGAGAGGGAAGAGGGTCAGAGGGAGAAGCAGACTCCCTGCCGAGCAGGGAGCCTGATGTGGGACTCGATCCCGGGACTCCAGGATCATGACCTGAGCCGAAGGCAGTCGCTTAACCAACTGAGCCACCCAGGCGCCCAGAGCATGAGACTCTTGATCTCAGGGTTGCAAGTTCAAGCCTCACAATGGGTGTAGAGATTACTTAAAATCTTTAGGGGTGCCTGTGTGGCTCAGTCAGTTGAATGTCCAACTCTTGATCTCAGGGCTGTTAGTTCAAGCCCCACATTGGGCTCCATGCTGGGCTTTAAAATATAAATAAAATAAAAATAAATAAAAATTAAATTAAAATAGTAAAATAAAATAAAATCTTTAAAAAGAAATGGACAAAGGAGTTGAATAGACGTTTCTCCAAAGAATATATACAAATGGCCAAACAACACATGAAATGAGGCTCGGTGTCATTAGGTGAATAAAAATAAAAACCATAATGAACTACTTCATACCCACTAGAATGGCTATAATCACAAAAACAGAAAATAGCCAAATGTTGGTGGGGATGTGGAGAAATTAGAACGCTCCTACAATGCTGGTGGGAATACAGAATGGTGTGGCCACTGTGGAAAACAGTTTGGCAATTCCTCAATAATTAAATATGGTAGTACCACATCACCTGGCAATTCCACTCCTAGGCATATCCTCAGAAGTGAAAGTGTTAAAAAAAAAACATGTATATGAATGTTCACAGAAGCACTATTCATAATAGTCAAAAGGTAGAAACAACCTAAAAATCCATCACTGATGAATAGATAAATAAAATGAGGGTATGTCCATACAATGTAAAATTGTTCAGCCTTAAAAAAGAATGAAGTACTGGGGTGCCTGGGTGGTTCAGTCAGTTAAGAGACCGGCTCTTGATCTCGGCTCAGGTCTTGATCTCAGGGTCGTGAGTTCAAGCCCCGCATGGGGCTCCACTTTGGTCTCTGCCCTGGGTGTGCAGCCTACTTAAAAAAATAAACAAATTGGGCACCTGGGTGGCTCAGCCGTTAAGTGTCTGCCTTCGGCTCGGGTCATGATCCCAGGGTCCTGGGATCGAGCCCCGCATCGGGCTCCCTGCTCCGCGGGAAGCCTGCTTCTCCCTCTCCCACTCCCCCTGCTTGTGTTCCCTCTCTCGCTGTGTCTCTCTCTGTCAAATAAATAAATAAAATCTTAAAAAAAAACACTTCCATTTAAAAAAATAAACAAATAAAAGAGAGAAAGGAAGAAGTACTGATATATATGCTACAACATGGATGAATCTTGAAAACATTATGTCGAATGAGAGAAGCCAGACAGAAAAGGCCACGTATTATATGTATGAATCCATTTATATGAAATAGTCACAATAGTCAAATGCAGAGAGATAGAAAATAGAGTGGTTGCCAGAGGCCGGGGCAAGGAGAATTGGGAGTGACTGCTTGATGGGTACGAGGGCTTCCTCTTGGGGTGATAAAAATATTCTGGGACTAGCTTATGCTGATGGTTTCATACATTGTGAATGTACTGAATACCACTGAATTATAGGCTTTAAAATGGTTTAAATGGTGACTTTAATGTTATGTGTATTTCAGCACTTTTTTTTTTGAAAGGAAGTTCTAAGGTTGGATAATTCAGCTTCTCAACAAAGGCAAATTGACAAGTTAGCTTTTCCGGGGATCTCTGTTTCCTCTTCATGGTTTCAGGATGGCTGCCACAGCTTTAAAGTTTCCCATCCTCTCATGACAATATCCTTTTCTTAGGGAAGAAAACCCTTCCAAGAGCCCTCCAGCAGACTGTCCCTTTGAATCTCATTGGCTAGAGCCTCATCACATATACCAGAAGCTACAAAAGAAATGGAATTCTGGTGCCTGGGTTAGACCAATTACTGTTTATCTGAGGCTGAGCAAAGGGCTTTCCTTCCCTTA
This sequence comes from Eumetopias jubatus, assembly GCF_037043125.1. Classification (NCBI taxonomy): domain Eukaryota; kingdom Metazoa; phylum Chordata; class Mammalia; order Carnivora; family Otariidae; genus Eumetopias; species Eumetopias jubatus. Next base: position 8,431,706 of record NW_028274819.1, on the reverse strand, counting down.
GCGTGTTGCTACTGAATAGAATTTGGACTTTATTAGCACAGGTGGTGGTGTATGCCACGTCTTTCTTCTATAGTAATACCATCCCACAGATACTTTGGAAACTCCCACACATCACTCTCAAAAAAGTAGTTCAAATGGGATGACCCTACCCCCCAAGCCTCAGGGGGACAACCCCAAGAGTCACAGTGATGGTTCAAGGATGGGCATATGACCTAGTCTCACTCATAAGAGGTATCCTCTGAACTTTTCTGGAATTTCCTGGACAAGATGCATTTACTATCTGTTGAGCTTACTAAAGTACCAGATTGTAAACTTGAGATGGCTATTGATGTGAAATGTTGGGGTCTGGAACGAACAGTCAGGAAAGAATTCTTGAGGGGCACCTGGGTGGCTCAGTCATTAAGCGTCTGCCTTCGGCTCAGGTCATGATCCCAGGGTCCTGGGATCGAGCCCTGCATCGGGCTCCCTGCTCCGCGGGAAGCCTGCTTCTCCCTCTCCCGCTCCCCCTGCTTGTGTACCCTCTCTCGCTGTGTCTCTCTCTCTGTCAAATAAATAAAATCTTAAAAAAAAACAGAAGGAAAGGAAGGAAGGAAGGAAGGAAGGAAAGAAGAAAGAAAGAAAGAAAGAAAGAAAGAAAGAAAGAAAGAAAGAAAGAAAGAAAGAAAGAAAGAAAGAAAAGAAAGAAAGAAAGAAAGAAAGAAAGAAAAAGAAAGAAAGAAAGAAAGAAAGAAAGAAAGAAAGAAAGAAAGAAAGAAAGAAAGAAAGAAAGAAAGAAAGAGAAAAAAAATTCTTGAGACGTCTTCAGTGCGAAAAGGGTGGTTTTCATTAAAGCACAGGGACGGGACCCGTGGGCAGGAAAAGCTGCACTGGGGCTGTGAGGAGTGACTGATTATATACTTTCAAATTGGGAGGGAGTTAGGGATAGCGTAAGTCTCTAAGGAATTTAGAAGGGAGGTTTCAAGGTTTCCAGCACTTTATGGGGCTAGCCATTGTTAGGAAAAGGTCATGTACTCCTGTCTAGTAAAACCTTAATCATGAGACCCTACAGATGTATATCAGTGGACCATATGTTTAGAGGAGGATGATGATCGCTAACATGTACCTTGGCGGGGCGGGGTGGGGGGTAGTGTAGAGATAAAGGAAGTTTCCAAAGGGATTTTTTTTTAGAGGATCCTGGAGGTCGGGCTAATATCAAGCTAAGGTTGCCTTTTGCCTCTCTCAAAGTATTACTATTGAGGCAGCTAAACTCCTTTTTGTTTTTAAGTAGGCTCCATACCTAGCATAAAGCTCAGTGTGGGGACTGAACTCGGGCCCCTGAGATCAAGAATCAAAAGCTTGGGATGACTGGGTGGCTCAGTCAGTTAAGCATCAGCCTTCGGCTCAGGTCGTGATCCCAGGGTCTTGGGTTCCATTCCTGCATTGGGCTCCTTGCTCAGAAGGCAGCCTGCTTCTCCCTCTGCCTGCCCCTCCCACTGCTTGTGCTCTCTCTCTCTCTCTCACAAATAAATAAATAAAATCTTAAAAAAAAAAAGTCAAAAATTTAACTGACTGAGACACCCAGGCGCCCCTAGGCTGCTAAGCTCCTTGAGGAAGGTCACTCTGCCTGTCTTAAGTACTTGTCAGTGGGCTACAAGTTGTAAGGAAGTTTAATTTTTTTCTTTTGCCTTTGCTCTCCACATCAGCTATGGTGTTCATCTTTGCCACCACATAGTGGATTTTGCCTGAAAACAAACCCACTGCAGAAGACCGAGCCTGGAGATGGAGAGAAAGGACATTCTTGAAACGATCATATGTGCTCCTGAATCCAGCAGTGTCTGAAGTCAATGTAGTTCAGGGCTTTCTGATCCATGGGCCAGTACTCTCTCTTTTTCACTTGACCTGGTTGGCATTTGGTTTCTATCGTCTGCAATGGAAGAGTCATAAGCGATATAGGAAACAAGGAGCGGTCAGATCATGTAAGACTGGAATGTGAGGCTAAGTTTGGACTTTATACTGGGGTAACTGGGAACCATGGAGGGGTTTTAAGCAGGGGAAAAACATGGTCCCTGTTATAGAAATTATAGAGCCCATCCCTCTGCCCCAGGCCAAAGCTAGATCCACTCCATTATACTGGTCCGCAAATCCCAAATCCCACCACTATCAACTTTATCAGAGGTAGAATCTAAATCAAAAGACCTTAATGAGTGTTGGTACCACCCCTTGGGTAATAAACCAATCTGCCATTAAAATGTATGGAGGGGAGCCTGGGTGGCTCAGTCGGTTAAGCGTCTGCCTTCAGCTCAGGTCATGATCTCAGGGTCCTGGGATCCAGTCCCATATCAGACTCCCTGCCCTGCAGGGAGCCTACTTCTCCCTTTCCTGCTCCCCCTGCTTGTGTGCTCTCTCGCTCTCTCTCTCTCTCTCTCTCTGTGTATGTCAAATAAATAAATAAATAAATCTTTTTAAAAAAAAAAAAAAGCATGTATGGATTTATAACACCCCAAGACCCAGGCAGTGCAGAAAGGAATATTATCTGAAAATATAAGTTGAGAGCCATGCAAATGGGCAGGGGAATGTCTTTTTAGATACATACTTATTGCTTCCAGAAACTTTGGGGGCGGGGGTTGAAAGATATGCTTATGTAAGAAGAAACCTAATAAGGGAACCAACAGGCTCTGCAGCTTTGACTCTTTCAACTGAGTTAAAATTGGTGGGTTCACCATGCTCATCCTTACTCTGGGTGCTGGAGGCCATTCATCACCCAGAGCTTGCTGGCCCAGCAGGAAGTGAGCATCAGTGACCTTCCAGCTGAAGCCCAAGATCCACTCTAGACAACAGGATGCAGGAAGGAACAGAGGCAAAACTCTCCTGTGGAAAGGGGTGGAGTCTTCCTTAGGAAGAGAGCAGTTGTCTTATTTAGAGACCAAGAAGGAAGTTCACGTACATGTGCAGGGTGAGCCTAAGGACCAGAAAGCAATCAGAAGAAAAGCATCCATGAGGATGAAGATGGAAAGAAGTCTCAAGTCCTATGGTGCTTTTCTGCGTGATACAAGGGAATGTGCAAGGGAGCCAGAATTATAATCATTGCTCCTTTTATCATGTAACTTCCTTCTGAAACCGGCCTAATTTAGTGTCTTGCAAATTTTTTAGCATGTGCAGGAATCACCTATAGGGCTTGTTACAAATACAGATTCCTGGAATCCTTCTATAGATTCTGATTTTGTAGAAAGAGTGGAAGCTGTTGTTTATGCCTGTTCAGCATCCTTCACCCTGTCTTTTGGTATCCTTTGGGGAAACACATTTATTCGTTGGTTAACTCTGGTCCCTACTGGTCCATGATGGCTCCACAGTCCCCCCACTTTTAGGATGCACGTGTGTTCGTGCTGAGTAGGTTCCCACAAGCAGCCCGTGCTGCACTGTCGGAGAAACCCCAGAGCAAAAAGCGAAATGTACAAGGTGTGAAAGGTACAAGGTGTGGAAGAGGGGCCATCAGGTTGTACTAACACGAAGTTGACAAAGCCCGCACAGAACTCGAAAAAGAAAATAATAATAATAATAATAAATTTAAAAAATAAAAATAAATTTTTTTAAAAATCCTGAAAAAGAGACATGGTTGAGAGGATTTGAAGTAACCCACAGAGAGCTCCTGGACAGTCTGCTTCCTGAACTCTCAGGTCCACTCCATTAAGTCCAATCCATTACAAGAGGATTCATGGAATAAGCTGTGTGATTGCTAGACCACTGAGCATCTAGTAGGATGGTTGTAATAGAAACGATGGACAATACCAGTGTGGGCAAGGTTGTGGAGAAAGAGGACCCCTCCCGCTTTGCTGCTGGGAATGCAGGGTGCGGCCACTGCGGAAAACCATTTTGGCAATTCCTCAAAAAGTTGAACATAGAACTAGCCTAAGACCCAGCAAATCCACTCCTAGGCATATACCCCGAAGAACTGAAAACAGGTGTCTAAGCAGAGACCTGTATATATATGTTCACAGCAGCGCTATTCACAATAACCGAAAGATGGACATGACTTGAATGTCCGTCACTGATGAATGGATAAATAAAATGCGGTGTGTGTGTACAATTGACTATTGTCCAGCAATAAAAAGAAATGAAGTACTGATACATGTTACATGAGTGAACTTGGGAGACATTATGCTAATTAAAAGCCAATCACAAAAGGCCATATTGTATGATTCCATTTATATGAAATGCCTAGAATATGCAAATGTATAGAGACAGAATGTAGATGGGTGAGCGGTTGCTATGGTATGGGAGTGGTGCTGGGGACAATGAGTAGTGACTGCTAATGGGTAGAGAGTTTCTTTTAGGAGGAATGATAATGTTCTAAAATCACATTGTAGTGATATTGGTTGTACATGGAACTGTACGCTTTAGATGAGTGAATTGTATGGAATGTAAATTCGATCTCAATAAAGCTATTTTTATTTATTTATTTGTTTTTGAGAGAGAGGTTGGGGGTGGCAGAGGAAGAGAGAGAATCTTAAGCAGAATTCATGCCCAGCATGGAGCCCAACAGGGGGCCTCGATGTCACGACCCTGAGATCATGACCCCAGCCAAAATCAGGAGTCCGTTGCTCAACCGACTGAGCCACCCAGGCGCCCCTCAATAAAGCTATTTTTTTTAATAACCTGAAAGGCTAGGGCGCCTAAGCGGCTCAGTCGGTTGAGCAATGGACTCCTGATTTTGGCTGGGGTCATGATCCCGGGGTCCTGGGATCAGGCCCAGGTCTGGCTCCCCTAATAAATAAATCTTAAAAAAATAAATAAATATAAAAAATAAAACTAAAATTAAAAATAAATAAATAAATAACCTTAAAGTCCTGTGTCCCAGGAAACCCCTTGGTCACTCGGGCAAACCAGGAGGGTTGATCCCCCTCGTGCCACCCGCAGCCATATAACATTATAAAAAATAATAACAAGGAGGTTGGGGAGAGAACGCAGGGCCTGGAGTATAAACTTGTTGTGGTAATGCTGTGTACAAAGGCAAACCTTTATTCCTCGCTCACAGATCTGTGGGTGAACTGAGCCTCTTGCGGGCCAGCTGGGCTCAGGCGGACTTGGGTGTCTCCCATCGGAGGACCCAGGCTGCAGGAGCAGCATCACCCTGGGGCACGCTCTTCTCGTGGTGGACGGCACTCTAAGAGAGGCCAACCTACACCATGCAGATATCCATAAAGCCTCAGCCAGGATATAGCTTACTTCACGCCTGCTCACGCTCTATTGGCCAAGACAAGCCACGTTGCCAAGCCCAAAGTCAGTGGGTTGGGAAAATATTCACTGCCTAGTAAGAGGCACTGAAAATTCTCAAGGTAATGGGGCTGGGCGTGTAATCTTATTACAGGGGGAGTGGAATAGTTGAAAACAAGCCAATCTACCACAACTACTGGACCACATACTTGTCATTCCTGCCTTATGAGACATTTGTCTAATGTCTGCTGCATGGGGATCTTTTTTTCTTTAATAGAAATCACTATACTTAAAATTATGATTGGATGCCTGGGTGGCTCAGTCGTTAGGCGTCTGCCTTCAGCTCAGGTCATGATCTCAGGGTCCTGAGATCAAGCCCCGCATCGGGCTCCCTGCTCTGCGGGAAGCCTGCTTCTTCCTCCTCCATTCCCCCTGCTTGTGTTCCCTCTCTCGCTGTGTCTCTCTCTGTCAAATAAATAAATAAAATCTTAAAAATAAAATAAAATTATGATTATAAAAGTAAAAATATCAGACAATACAGAGAATGTTCAAATGTAAAAATTAGCCCAAATCCCACCATTCAGGGTTAGACAATGTTAATAGTTTCGTGTTCATTCTTATATAATTTCTTACATATATATATATATATATCACAGTGATGCTATGTTTAACATAATCAGGATCATGATATATATATATAGTTTTGTAATCTCCATTGTCAGTTAAAATTTCAAGAATACCTTTCTATACAAAAACATAGATCATGGGGCACCTGGGTGGCTCAGTTGTTAAGCATCTGCCTTCAGCTCAGGTCCTGATCTCAGGGTCCTGGGATCAAGCCCCGCATCACGCTCCCTGCTCGGCGGGAAGCCAGCTTCTCCCTCTCCCACTCCCCCTGCTTGTGTTCCCTCTCTCGCCATGCCTCTCTCTGTCAAATAAATAAAATCTTAAAAACCAATAAATCAATAAATCATCATCATTATTATTTTTGTAGAGAGAGAGAGCAAGCGACCAGGGGTGGAGAAGGGCAGAGGGAGAGGGAGAGAGAGAATCTTAAGCAGGCTCCATGCCCAGGACAGAGCCCAACGTGGGGCTCTATCCCATGACCCTGATATCATGACCTGAGTTGAAATCAAAAGTTGGGCGCTTAACCAACTGAGCCACCCAGGCGCCCTAGATCATTATTTCTCATGTTCGTATGAATCTTAATGGTAGTTACCACATCTTTCATGTGTTTATAAACACTTTCCATCAATAATTCTGCTATCATGACACATTTATTTCCATTTCTCATGTTTACTTTCGATCTGTAGCAATGTTATTCCATTTTTTGCTTCAACATAATCATCGCGTACGTGTTTGTGGAGTTGCACACTTAACATTATTTCATGAAGGCTTTTCCATGTTGTTACGGTCTGGATATTCTTTTTGGTGCTAACACACAATCATCTGTCAGCCAGTTCCTGTTGTTAGACATTGTGGTTATTGCTAGTATTTTACTGTTATATTCATTCATCCCATAAATTTTTATGGCATTGATTGGCTGGGGGTTATGATTATTTTCTGGTTTTGCCTTCTTTTCCACCATTCTTCCCTTCCTATGGGGCGGAGGTGGGCCAGTTTCTGGCATTTTCCAACTGTTGAGTTCAGTAGTAGTTTAGCAGGTCAGTAAGAGAAGTTCGCTGCCCTAGATTTACATAGTTTGGAGCCACTTTCCTACACAGTGGGTGATAGTTGTCCTCAGTAGGAATGGTTTCCAGAGATTCTCCCACTGCCCACTAAGCTGATTCGGCTCATTTTCTGGCACCAAAGCACAGGGCCAGAGGTCAGGAGTGTGTCATATAGAGCCCAGCCCCGGAAGCTCACTCGGGCAGTGGAGGAGAAACGAGGTTTGAAATGTACGGAGCTAGAAGCTAGTCCAGGGAAAGAGCGGCCACGCCACCTGCTATGTGGGAAAAGCCCATGGACATGGAGAAAATAAGGCTTCTCTGCAGAAAGAGGCAGAGACCAGATATGAAAAGAATGTCCTCGTAGCATTCATGTCCTGGGTCCCATTATTCCCAAAGCCTGCCTGTGTCCCTGCCCTTCCCAGGATTGGGTGCTTAGCACTTCCTTGAAATCCACAAGTCAACAAATCGCCCATTTTGTCTGAGCTACTTTGAGTTGACATTTTTGCAACGAGAGCCCTGAAGTGCAGGCACCAAGCCAGAGCTAACACCCCAGCCCCTGGGCCAGTGCTGGAACTAGAAAGATGGACAGGAAAATGGACCTGCCTTCCAGGAGCCCGGAGACCACAGGGGACTGTGACATGCAAACAAATCATCAGTGTGCTATGCCCGGTTTCATAGGAGAGCTGTCCCAACCCACCAAGAGCCAAGAGAAGGGGACCTCTGACTACATGCAAGAACTGAGTAACATTTCACCCAGCACCTAGGAGTGAGAGTATACTAAGTTTCAGGGAATGAGTAGTTTAAGGGGCAAACACTGCTATGATATCTGTGTTGGGTCATTATTTTTCTTCTTTTGGGTGACTTCAGGGTAACTTTTTTTTTTTTTTAAGCAGGCTCCACGCTGGGAGCCCAATATAGGGTTTGACCTCACGACCCTGAGATCAAAACCTGAGCTGAGATCAAGAGTCGGACACTTAACTGACTGAGCCACCCAGGTGCCCTGTTGGCAATAGGATTATCGAGCCAAAGAGCATGGACAGGTATTTATTATGGCTTTTGCTGAAGATCACTACAAAATGCCAAGCAAGTTAGAAGTGAAGCCATGCATCCACCCTCTTACTTAGCCTTCAACAGCCCTCTCCACATTTAGAGCTTCAGACAGCTTTATTTCCTGCAGCATTCTGCTCACTGTCTGCATCATCGCTGAGGCCCTAAAACGCCAATAGTAGAAGCTGTACTAAGAGGAAATGCTTCATCCCAGCTTGGGCCTCCAGCCCAGGGGACACTATGGAGAGTGGCCTGGAGCAGCTGATTGCTGGAACGGGCCATCCGTTGCCATCTCTCTCATCTCCAGGCTGTCCTTCCCGTTTTAGGAATCTCATACTCCAAAGCCAAATTTACAAAGTCAAAAGACGAGTTACAGACGTACTTGTCTAGGAAACCTACCCTCTCTCCTCCACAGGGCGCTAGCTCAACAATTAAGATTCCACTTCCTTCTAGGCGCCCAGGTGGCTCAGTCGGTTAAGCGTCTGCCTTCTGCTCAGGTCATGATCCTGGAGTCCCGGGATCGAGCCCCACGTCCGGCTCCGTGCTCTGCCCAGAGTTCATTTCTCCCTCTCCCTCTGCCCCTACCCCTGCCCCTTCTCTCTCTCTCTCAAGGAAATAAATCTTAAAAAAAAAAAAGAAAGAAAGAAAGAAAGAAAAGAAAAAGAAAAAGAAAAAAGATTCCACTTCCTTCAGCAACACGCTATGTATGTAGCCAGTGGGTGGGAACTCCACCTAAGATGGTCTGGAGCTCCCCCTCAGGTCCTCGGGGCAGAGAGGGCTGGCTCAGCAGCCAGCGTGATGGGAAAGAGCCCAGGTTTTGCAGCGAGACAGAATTGTTCTGTGACTTGCAAGTTGTTCGATTTCCGAGGACTGATTTCTCTCAGATTGGATTTCTTCATGTATATATTGGAGCTAATAGTATCTACCCTTTCGTGCATTTAATGAGGACTTCGAGTTCATGGAGAAGCAGAGCAGAACTGTAATGGAAAGAGCAAGGACAGGGGACACGCAGAGCCAGAGCAGAGTCTTGCTTTTGCAACTAACCATATTTCATTAAATCTGAGATATCACAGATTGCAAGAGAAGCCATCATCTTATGTACCCTTAAGAAACAGCACTGCCAAGGGGCACCTGCCTGACGCAGAGTCAGCAGAGTATGTGACTCTTGATCTCAGGGTCATGAGTTCAAGCCCACATTGGGTGTGGAGCCTATTAAAAAAAAAAACTGCCAAATTCTGACACAATTTCTTATCTCTTTGCATTGTATTTTATAGTTAAAGATCTCTTCCAGACTTACTGATATTTTGACAGACTTATTTTTTATTTTTTTAAAGATTTCATTTACTTATTTGAGAGAGAGAGAGAGCACGCATAAGCAGAGGGAGCAGCAGAGGGAGAGGGAGAAGCAGGCTTCCTGTTAAGCAGGAAGCCCAATGTGGGGCTTGATCCCAGGACCCTGGAATCATGATCCGAGCCAAAGGCAGACGCTTAACCGACTGAGCCACCCAGGCGCCCCTTGACATAGACTTTATTATATCACTCTTTTTTTTTCTAATTCAAAATTGAATTTTTAATTTTTTTATTTTTTTCAAATTTTTATTAAATTCTAGTTAGTTAGCATATAGTGCTATATTGGTTTCGGGAGTAGAATTTAGTGATTCATCACTTACATAGAACACCCAGTGCTCATCATAACAAGTGCCTTCCTTAATGCCCATCACCCATTTAGCCCATCCCCCACTCCCCTCCCTCAACCCTCAGTTTGTTTTCCTGTAGTTAAGAGTCTCTTATGGTTTGCTTCCTTCTTTTTTTTCCCCTTCCCCGATGTTCATCTGTTTTGTTCCTTAAATTCCACATATGAGTGAAATCATATGGTATTTGTCTTTCTCTGACTGACTTATTTCACTTAGCATAATACACTCTAGCTCTATCCACGTTGTTGCAAGTGGTAAGATTTCATTCTTTTTGATGGCTAATATTCCATTATATATATATATATATATACACACACACGTACATACACATATACACACATACCACATCTTTTTTTTTTAAAGATTTTATTTGAGAGAGACACAGCGAGAGAGGGAACACAAGCAGGGGAGTGGAAGAGGAAGAAGCAGGGTCCCCGCTGAGCAGGGAGCCCGATGCAGGGCTTGATCCCAGGACCCTGGGACCATGACCTGAGTCAAAGGCAGAAGTTTAATGACTGAGCCACCCAGGCGCCCCATACCACATCTTTATCCATTCATCAGTCAATGGACATTTGGCCTCTTTACATAATCTATTGTTGATAATGCTGCTTATAAACATTGGCGTTCATGTGCTCCTTTGAACCTGGATTTTTATACCCTTTTGGTAAATACCTAGAATTGCAATCGCTGGGTTGTAGGGTAGTCTATTTTTAACTTTTTGAGGAATCTCCATCCTGTTTTCCAGGGTGGCTGCACCAGTTTGCATTCCCACCAACAGTGTAGGAGGGTTCCCCTTTCTCTGCATCCTCCACAACATCTGTTGTTTCCTGTGTTGTTGATTTTAGCCATTCTGACAGGTGTGAGGTGCTATCTCATCACGGTTTTGATTTGTATTTCCCTGATGATGAGGATGTTGAACGTCTCTTCATGTGTCTGTTGGCCATCTGGGTGTCTTCTTTGGAAAAATGTCTATTCCTGTATATCACTCTTCATATACATAAAGATGAAATGTATGCAAAGTAAATTGGCTAAGGTTGTCAAAGCCCTCTGACCGAAGACCACCAGGAACACTGCTGTTGTCAAAAAAAGTTAGGTTTGTTTAACTTGCTTCCGTAAAGGAAAAACGTACCCTAGGGAAAACCCTCATGTGAGTCTCTTTAAATTCGGGCTTGCATTCCATGGTTCTGTGGAGGGATTAGGGAAGTGGGGAACCAGTTCTGGATTGAATGTTGTCAAAAAGCAGGGGCAACTTAGAGACTGGGTATCTTTTTTTTTTTTTTTAAAGATTTTATTTATTTTTTTGACAGAGAGAGACACAGCGAGAGGAGTGGGCGGAGTGGGAGAGGGAGCACGATGCAGGGCTCGATCCCAGGACCCTGGGATCACGACCTGAGCTGAAGGCAGACAATTTACAACTGAGCCCCACCCAGGTGCCCCGAGACTGGGTATCTTTATAACGTTCATCTAGGAGGCAGGAGGATGCAAGCAGGGCTGGAGTTACCTATGGTAAGGAAGCAGCAACCACTCAGAGTCATTTTTGTGGTCACCAAGAGGCCTCACCTATGTCTCATTCTGAGCATGATTTATTTCTGCTGGTAACGTCATGGTCTGAATATCAGAAGGGCGATCCTGAACACTCTTGATATTCCTAAAAGTTCACAGTGATGTCCACTAAAGTATCCCCATTCCAAGGATGTTAAAATGTAGAGAAAACACTCATCTTGGATTTGATGAAATAGGATTCTTGCTGTATTACCTTGGGCAAGTAATTTACCCCTTTAAGCCTCAACTTCCTGCTCTATAAAATGGGAACAATACAGTCTACCACATTAAGACTTATGAGGACACAGTGCCTGGTATAATATTGGGTGTATCACTCAGAGTCCAAGGGGGGAAATAGGAACCATTCTAAGTATGTAAAACAAAGAATTTAATGCAAGGTATTGGTGACGCTGGCGACAAGGGTGAGGAAGGGCTGAGTAGTCCCAACAGGGGACAGAGAGGCAACCCAGAGATTAGCAAACGCAGGACACTCCCTACCAGTCCTAAACCGGAGGGACAAATGGAGGAGATGGAATTAATGTAGCCTGGAAGTGAGGATCATCCCCCAGAAGTTGGAACCGAGGCAGCCTACCCAGCAAGAGCTGGAACCAAAGAGGAGCTTTATCTATGGCTGGAGACCTGCCCAAGCCCGAACAAGCGAGAGAAAGAGAAGAAACACACTGGCTTTATCCTTCCTCCTATCTTCCAGTCTCCTGCCACTGTCTCCCATTGGCCAAACCCAGACCTGAGGGCCCCAGTCCTAGGAGCCTAAGGATCTGCACCGTGCAGGGCAGTAGAGCGAGAGCAGAAGGTCAAGGAAGGGATCCCTGCAAAGGTTACCGGGTGATCCTGAGATAGAAATGATTGAAACCAGCTTGGTAATCCCTTTATCTGTAAAACCTTTAAAGTACTGGATACACTTGAAAGTAACAAAATTATTCACTTAAAGACCTACGACAATCGAGATACCATAGGTCTTTCTGCTCTCCAGCCCCCAACCCACTAGTTGGGGCCTGGAGAGTTCCCATCTGCTCTCCAGCCCCAAACCCACTACAGGCATTATTCTGAATTACTCCTGTGTCTGGTCTGATAGGGTAGCATTTTGAGATGGATTTCCAGTGTCAGACATTTTCTCAACAGAAACCTCAGGAAAGCTTCTACAGCAGGGGGAGATGCCCATTCTATGTCATGGAGGTAAAAGCTCACCTGGAGCAGGATTAGGATGTAGCAGTGTCATGGTAACTGGACTCTGGTCTTGGGGCTTTCAAGGATTTGTGTGCCCCTGGGGAGGCTCAAAATCTCTAGACTCACGTTTAAAAAAAAACATGGAAATCAAAACCATCGGGGGTGGTTTGCCTGTGCCACATTCCACTTGGCTCTTCCATCTTCGCATCCCCTTATCCAGAAGGCTCCACAGTGTTTTCTGAGAAAGGATGAGGTCGTCTAAGAAAACAGATAACGTGCCCAAGGTCAAAGAGCTGCGAAATATCAGAAGGAATTCCGTCTCCCCCCCTTCCCACGCCAAGGCCCTTCTCGCTGCCCAGCGAGTTCTGTTCCCGCCCGGGGCATCTCCTGGCGGAGGAAGGCTCGTTCAGGAAAGGCAAAGGCGACCCCCAGCAAAACCCCAGGGCACCTGGTAGCGCTCTCGACGCCCGCCAACGGGCCCGATCGGCAGCCCGCCGGGCCTGGGGGCTTCTCCGCCGGCCGGCAAGGCCCGCCTCCACGCCGGAGGCCGGCCGGGAGCCCGCGGCCCTCCCCGCCGCCCTGCGGGTCCCCGGGAGGCTAACGGAGCCGCGTGCCCGGGGCGGGGCCACGCGCGATTGGCCGCGCGAGGTCGGGGGCGGGCCCGCGGCGGGCCGGCCGGGCGGGCGCCGACAATGAGCCTCCATAAAAGGGAGCGGCGGGGGCTTGGGGCCCCGGATTGAGCCCTCCCCACCCGGGGTCCCGACGCGCTCGGTCTCGGGGAGGCCCGGACGCGCCCGTCGCAGGCCGGGCGGTGAGCGGCGGGCGGCGGGGAGGGGGCTGTGCAGGGCGGGAGGCGGCCCCTGGCTGCGCGCCCGGCCCCCAGCGTCGGGTCACCGCGATACCCCCCCCCATAGACACCGGCCGCACCATGGCCCTAAAGGCCGAGGGCGCCGCGCTCGACTGCTTCGAGGTGACGCTCAAATGCGAGGAAGGGGAGGACGAGGAGGAGGCCATGGTGGTGGCCGTAATTCCGCGGCCCGAGCCGATGCTCAGAGGTGAGGATGGAAGGGGACCCCACTTCCGCGTCAGGGTCCGGGCCCGGGCGCCCCCTCCCCCTCCGCAGTCAGGGGCTCCAGCGTCCCCTCCCCCTCCGGCCTGGGACCCGGGCGCCCCCTCCCCCTCCCCCTCCGGCCTGGGGCCCGGGCGCGCTCTCGCTCCGCCCCTTCCAGGGTTTGGAATCTGGGGCCTCCCCGAATTCCCTCTCCCCCGCCCCCGTCTGGGGTCTGGAGCCTTCGATCCACACCCGGCGCGCTCCGGATCTTCCGGTGCCCGAGCGTCCCCTCTCCCGGGCCCCGCACCGGCGGCCGCGGTCTCCCGCCCCGCGGAGACGGAGGCTGGCGCAGGGGCCAAGCTGTGTTTTAGGCCGAGGGGCAGCAAGGCCTCTGGGCGCGGCAGCCTGGTGTCCGGAGAGATCGGAGAATGCCGCCCGCCAAGAGGAGGATTTTCAGGGCCCTCTACGCAGAAACCTTTCCTGCCCCCCAGCTCCCCTTGCATCCCCGGCCTTCCACTTGCGTAAGCCACAGGTGTCAGATTCTAGCGCTTCGGGGGTGAATGGGATGGCATACAGCATACTCCGTTTCGGAAGAGAAGTGTTTGCTAGGGGTATCCTCTGCCACGCTGGAAGGAGATGGGCCTTTGGAAGGGATTCGAGGAACAATCTGGGAACATTTGTCTTCCCCTCCCCCTTTACCAATTTCTTGAGTCCGCAGGACCTTGCAGACCATTAGAAAACAAAGGGCCTTCTTAGTGGAAAACTTAATACTCATGAAAATGCCAGAAAATTTTTCACGGAAATGCAAATATCTTTTTATTCTCAAATACCTCTTCCCGTAGGGGGGATTGTACCCCAAAGAGGTTGAGAGCAAGGCCATTTATTTAACCTCAGCAGCACGCGCTATCTCCCTGCACTGCCTCTCATCCTCTTTGGAATTTGGAGAGCTATAAAACAAGTTAGGGAAATAAAGGCTGCTACCCTTCTCAGAGCTTTGCATCCGACAGAGGTTCTTTCCCTACTTGTGCTAGTATTTACTGAGTGCTGGATGCCAGGCTGTCTCAGTTAATCCTCTCAACAACCCTGCAAGAGAGGCCCTATTCCCCATTAGGGATGAGGAAACAGAAGTCCAGAGAAGTTAATTCATTCAACAGGTCTTCATTAGGCACCTACTGTAAGCCAGGCAGTTTTAGGCTGGGCGTGCTAATGGCTATAAACAAAGGTGAAACATCCCTTCTGGAATATATGTGTATAAATGAATGACCAAAGACAAATATGATCAAATGCATAGGGTGTCAGGTGCCGATATGTGGTTCAGAGAACACCAGAGCAAAGGGAGGAGAAGGGGGGGGGGTGTTTTATTTGGAATATCAGGTGGTCAGGAAAGACTTCTCTAATGTGGATTTTGAGCACGGACCCAAAGGACACGAGAGAATGGAACTTGTGGGTAATGGGAGGGAAAGCATTTTAGGCAGAGAGAATAGCAAGTATAAATGTCTTGAAGCAGAAGCTTTTTGAAAGATTTGGGGTAAGTGGGGAAAGGATAAATTCTTGATATATTCTTGATAAATTCTTTGGCCTGGGCATCCAGAAGGACAGGCCTCCCACGAAACAGACAAGAGGGCTAGGGTGCAGGCGTGTGCAGGTCGGGAGTTAGGGTTTGAACGGGGTGAGTTTGACATGCCTGTGACACATTCAGGTGCCATGACCAGATAGGCATCAAACACGTGTGTTTAGATGCAGGGGAGAGTCTGGCTGGAGGTAGAAATACGGGAGTTGTCAGCAGGCAGGCAACGGGAGGAGACCGTCAGAGGAAGGAGGCAGACAGAAGAGGTCTAAGAACGGAGCTGTGGAACCCTCTCCGGTGACTGCAGGTTGGAGATGGAGTCGGTCCCTCATCGGAGATTTCTGAATGCCGCTACCTGCCAGGCGCTGTTCTTGAGGCTGGGGGTCGAGGTGTGGACGATGAAAAGTCATGCTGTGCCGGAGCCTACCATGCAGCGGGGAGACACGGGGCACAAGTGACACCATGTTAGGCCTGGTGGCGGTGTGAGCTAAGGAGGATATGAGGGGGGAAGGGGAATGGGGTGCCCCGCTTTCTGCGGGGGGGGGCAGAGAAAGCCGTTGCAAGAAGATGGTTCTTCAGCTACGCCCTGAAAGAAGTGAGAGAGCTTTGAGAATAGATGAGAGGAACCAGCACGCGTGACCCCAAGAGAGCCCCAGGGAAGTAAGAGGCGAACCAATGGGAGATGGTGCCTAGAAGCCGAGCGACAAAAATCAAGATGGAAGAAGTGATGAGTCAAATGATGAAGTTTAAGAACTGACCACCGGGTTTGACATCGGTGACCCTGGCGAGAGCTGTTTTGGAGGAATGGTGGGAAAGAAAGTCTGACGGCAACCAAGAGGTCAAGGGTCCGGTCACGTGAGAGATAGGTATAGCCCAGCCTGGGACCTGGATCTTCTGAGTCCTGACCAATTCTCAGGCTCATTTTAAATGCCACCTCCCCATCAGTTCCTAGGCATTAGGCCCCCCCCCCCCCATATTTTATTTCATCTTCTCAGGTGGAAGAGAGGGGTGGCCATGAGAGATCAGAGAGACTCCGCAGAAACACTCAGCTGCCAGGCTGTGTGGGTCTCAGCCTGCCTTCTTTGTCGAGTTGGAAAGGGTTCCTGCCCTGCCAGAGTTTGTGGTCCAGGCGCACAAAGCAGATGCCAGGCAGACCCTTGGGCATGAGATCACACCTGCAGTTTCTCTGGGAGATGGGAAACAGATTGTGTCGGGGTGTGGTGGCCTGTTAAAGGGGCCTCGCCGGATGGAGGAACAGACATGCCCGTCATTCGCTGACTGAAGGCTCACTGAGCATCTCCTGCGTGCCAGGCCCTGTGGGGACGATAGATGATCACACGTACCATTCTTGTTCTCAAGAAAGTATGCAGTGTGGCCTGGAAGTCAGATGGGGTTATAATCCCCCGCCAGGGGTGGGAGGTCAGAAAGGCTTCCCAGGAGTGACGATGTGAGTGGAGCCATGAAGGAAGTATAGGAATTTATCAGACTGATCAGGATGGTCTGGACGGACATGCCAAGACTGAAGACTGTGCAAAAACACAGCTTGTCAGAAAAGCATGTGGACCTGTGGTCCGAGCCCAGATTGAGAGGAGATAGGGAGATAGTGGGATGCCCAGGCACACAGCGTCTCATGGGCTGCAGGGGAAGGGAGAGAAAGACTTTCGGCGGCAATGTTCCTCCCTCCGCCCCCCCAGCACTCCACCCAGTTTGGGGAATCAAGTTGTAAGTATTCTAGGTCGTGGGCACCTTTACGGCTAACACGTCCTGCACCTCTCCCTCTGTAGTGGCCCAACAGGAGAAGACCCCACCGCCGAGGCCCAACCTGCTGGAGGCGGGTGGCGATGGCTGTGAGGAGCCCAAGCAGCAGGTGTCTTGGGAGCAGGAGTTCCTGGTGGGAAACAGCCCAGGAGGCAGCGGGCGGGCACTGTGCATGGTGTGTGGGGCCGAAATCCGGTCCCCCTCTGCGGACACGGCGCGCATGCACATCCTGGAACAGCATCCTCACACCCTGGACCTGAGCCCTTCAGAGAAAAGCAATATCCTGGAGGCCTGGAGTGAGGGGGTGGCCCTCTTGCAAGACATCAGAGCTGAGCAGCCTTCTTCACCCACCTCAGGTAGGGATGGCGGGGGAGGGGGGGCGGTAGGGGTGGAGGGTGGAGGGAAAAGTCGGCCTCTCAGAGGACTTGGAGCCCACTGGGTGTTTGCCGTCTTCAGACTCAGGCCAGGACGTCGAAGCTGACCCGGACTCCGACCCAGACCCTGCCAAGATGCCAGCAGAGATTGTCGTTCTCCTCGACTCTGAGGACAACCCATCTCTCCCGAAAAGGAGCCGGCCCAGAGGACTCCGCCCCCTCGAGCTTCCTGGTCAGTCTTCTGGAAGCCCTTGAGGCTGAGCTGGGGAGAGGCGAACGTGCGCCCTGTGTTCTGTGTGGAGAGAGGCTGTGGGGCTCAGGCGTGGCCCCTTTAAAAGGTCTGGGGTCTTCTCATTCTGCAGCTGCTCCTGCCTCAGAGCCAGGAAATAGGAAGCCCCGTGGTCAGAGATGGAAGGAGCCCCCTGGGGAAGAGCCGGTCAGAAAGAAAAGAGGCAGACCCATGACCAAAAACTTGGACCTGGACCCAGACCCCGACCCAGGTGAGAGGGAGGCCCATGCAGGTTGTGGGCATGGGCTCCGGCCGCAGTGCTCCTAGAGGAAAGCCAAGCAGGGGAGGGGGGTTGGTCCAGGCCCTTGGATTCTGGCTTCAGGGAGGATAGACAGCTCAGCCTCCCAGACTCACAGGTCCATCTTGTCCTTCCTTCCAGACCCCCCGTCGCCCGGCTCACCCACGGAGACTTTTGCTGCTCCTGCTGAGGTCCGACACTTCACTGACGGCAGCTTCCCGCCGGGCTTCGTCCTCCAGCTCTTCTCCCACACCCAGCTCAGGGCCTCAGACAGCAAGGACTCACCCAGAGAGGGGAGAGCTGCAGAAGGAGGCCTTCCCCAGCCGGAAAGCCCCTCTCCAGGTGAGCTCCTGAGAGGGGACGACAAGGGAGCGTCAGGCAGGCTGCATCCCTGGGGTCTGGCCTCCCTGAGGCTGCTCTGCAGCAGAGCCCAGGGTAGAGGTGGTTAGCACTCGGGTCCCCTGAGAGACGGGGCCAAGGACAGGCAGACTTGAATGACAGGGACTGGCCAGAAAGCTGAGCTGCTAACGAATTGGTCGTTAGGTTGGGCTAGGCCAGTGCTCCCCAAAACCAGACACCCAGCACCACACTTAAGGCTGAGTCCACCTGATACCTGAGGTGCCCAGCTCACCCTTTTGGAGCAAGGGCCTTAACAGACCCGTGGTGAACTCGACAGGCACCTCCGTGGAGAAAGCAGTCCAGTGACTTGTCTAATGATAGCAGTAAGCGCTTGCGTTTGTATTGTGTTTAACTGATTTCCAGAAACTTCTATACATGGTTCATCCGGCCTTTAGAAAAGTCTGTTTTCTGCAGGGGAGAAGGAAGTGGGAAGGTTGAGTCTCAGAGCTGAGTACTCCTTCCCTTGATCCTTGTATTCGTTTCCTGTGGCTGCTATAACAAGTTAGTGGCTTACAAGAACACGCTTTATTCCTTCTCAGTTCCAGAGGTCAGAGGTCAGGAATGGGCCTCACTGAGCTAAAATCTGGATGTGGGCAGGGTCATGTTCCTTTCTGAAGGCTTTGGGGGCAGGGGTGAGGGGTGTCCATTTTCTTGTCCTGCCAGCTTCTTAGAAGCTGCGCGCATTCCTTGGGTTTTGGTCTCCTTCCGTCTTCAAAGCCGGCAGCCTCCAGGAGAGTCCTTCTGAGGATGCTATCTTTGGCCTGACTCTTCTGCCTCCCTCTTCCCCACTGGGACCCTTGGGATTACATGGAGCCCACCCAGATCATCCAGGACAATCTTTTTAGTTTGAAGTCAGCTGATTAATCAGCAACATTAATTCTATCTGTACCCTTAATTCTTCCTTGTCATATAACATAACCACAGTCACAGATCCTGGGGATGAGGGTATGGACATCTTTAGGCAACACAGTCACATAGCCAAGCAGTGGCAGAATTCAGATTAGACCAGAATGCATTCTGGGAGGGCAGAGGCTGAGCCTGGTTCCTCTTCATCTCTCCATGCCAGGCATCTCGGGCTCGGGAAATGGCTCTTGAAGGAGTAACCGAGTGACACACGGCACCTTGTCCCGGCCTGTCTGAAGTGTGCGTTCGGAGTTAGAGCCCAGGGACAGATAGCACGGGAGGTACCAGGGGCTCCCCAGAGCAGGGCTCTCAAAAGGGAGGTAGGCTTTTTGCACAAAGAAAAAAGCAAATGTGCGCCATCTCCTGCCCCCCTCCACCAGTGGTGAGCGCTGTTAATAGTTCGTTTGTATTCTTGAGACCTTCTGCAAAGCTCGCTGTGTGCGTGTGTGTGTGCACACGTGCACTTTCGCTTAATCATATTTTACCAAAACGGGCTCCGCTTTTTCTCCTCTTGAGGCAGGCGTCAGCCCTTCACGTAGATCACCGGTTTTAACTGTCTCGAGTTTCACCTTGAGCCACATTCCAGTCCTGCCTCTCCGAGAACAGTGCGCTCTGCTTGGACTTGAGCATTCCCCAAGCTTCCTCGTTGTCTTCGGCGTCTTACTGCTCTAAATGGCTAACTGCTTCCACTGTTTAATGGGTCTTCTGGTTTCATTCTCGAAAGGGAGCCTTCATTTTGAGTCCTGGGATACCCTGTGCCCAAATTCCACCTATCTGGAGTGGTGAGTAGCTGAGAAGGAAGTCCCTGAGATCTCGGGTCCCTTTGGGGTGCATGGGCAAAGTCTGAGGCCTTAGGGTTCACCAGTCTGATTGACATGAGAGGCTTTTTCTCAGCAGGGGCAGGATCTAGGGAGCTAGGAGGTGGCTGGAACCCACAGTGGCTCAGCCCCGAGGGAAGCACTCTGGAAAATGACATGAGTGAGGACAGAGTAGAGTTTCTTTGTCCCCAAGAAATTTACTGTCTGTTTGGGGGGGTACAGGTCGGGGGCAGTGACGCAGCCACCCGAGTTCTGTGCAGGGCAAAGGCTCCGGAGCGTGGTCGCAGACTGTTTCAGGATCCCAGAGTTTGGACAGATTTCTCAAGACCCTGTGAGGCTTCAACCAGAATGTCTTCATGTTGGGTTGCTTTATGTATTGAGGTTCTGGGAAGATTTTGAGTAAAGATTCTATCCTTTAAAAAAGTTTAAAAGTCAAGGATTTGGAAGTTGGAAAAGGTCACTGTGGTGAAGTCAGCTGAGTTGATGGATATGAGTGGGAAGCAGAGAAGACTTTCTGGAACTTTCCAAGGGCCTTGCAGAACGAGGGTGGGGAGGTGTCCAAGCCAGGAGAGAAGGTGAGCCTTGAGGACCCCATTCACAAATCATGAGACAGAGAGCCTCTTGGTCTTGCTACTATTTAATTTGAGTGAGACCTAGAGAGCCGGCTCTTAGGATACCTCAGCCAGGCTCAGTATGTTTCCAGGCTGGACCAAGGAAAACGTGTGTGTGTGTGCATGTGTGAGCTTCGCAAGGGACAGACAGGGTCTTTGTTTTGTGGACTGCTGTATCCTCAGCACCCGGTACCATGCCTGCCACAAAGAAAGCCCTCCGTAAAGATTTACTGAAAGAAGGGTGGATAGTGGCTACCTTCACTTGTCACGTGGTGGTGACATTTTCAGTCGCCAATCAGAAACAAGCCTTAATGAGAGGGAGAGAAAAAGACTCGGGCCCACTCTCTGGAGGTGTGTGCTTGTACACACATACACAGATGTAGAGGAAGGGGGAATGGAGCTGGGGAAGCAGAGGGGCTTGGGCTTCCCAGGAGGGAGGGGGCCAGCCCTGGGTTTGGAGTGCAGAAGGGGCTCAGCTTGTCCCCAGACTGATAAATCCTCCTGGCCTGCTCTTTCACGGCCCTGGGGCTGTGACCACGCCTGCTTTCTGGAAGGGCCTCACAGGTCAGGCTTCACTGTCCTGATGCTCCTGCACCCACCCTCACCTCCGCCCTCCGTACTCCCGGAAACAGTTGGTACGTCATTCTGTTGCTTTGAGCAGTCCCGAAGTCCATGAGCTCTTACCACGTGCTGAACTCTTTTAACGTCTTAGCGTGTCATCGGTCTCCTTAAATCGCCACAACCACCATACACGGTATTAGGATTTCCATTTTGGAGAAGAGGACACAGCCTCGGAGAGGGAAGGCACCTCTCTCAGGGCCCCTCACCTAGTAAACGGCAGCCTGTGTGCGTCTCCACCTGTGCCCATCCCCCTCCAGCATCCAAGCCACATCCTCTGCCTTCTCTCTGCTGCTGGGGCTAAAACTGCTGCTGGCAAAGCCTGTCCCCCGGCCACACACACTCCTCGCTGGAGCCCATCCCCCACCCAGCTGGCCACCCTCCTCTCTGTCCACCATCCGTATTTCCCTCTCCTCCAGACCTTACCCGGCAGCCTACGCAAAGCTGTGATTTCTCCCTTCTTGACCCCTCATGCCTCCCTAGCCACTGTCCCATGTGTCCCCAAGCCTTTTCAGCGAGGCTGGAGAGCATTTTCTACACTAACTGGCCCTCCCCTCGCTGGGAGCCACTTCAGTCGTATTCCCATCCCCCCATCGCATGCTAAAATTGCTTGTTTGGCAGGGTTACCTTTGACTTGCCTAAAGTGAAAATCCAGCGGTCAATTCTCAGTGCTTCTCTTTCCCCAATGTGACCATAACTGTGACATCGCCCTCCCTCCTTCCTGGAATCACTCTCTGTCTTGGGGCTCCTCAGGCCACTGGCCGGGTCTCCCTCCAGCTTCACTGGCTGTTCTGTTTCTCCGGCCCGTCCTTTCACACACGACTCCCTGAATCAGATCGGACAGTTCTCTCTCTTTTTTTCTCGAATGTAAGCTGCTTCAGGTCAGGATGTGTGTCTCTTTCATTTCCTGTGATCTCCCCAGCACCTGTTACAGGGTCCAGGTGCTGCTTACGTGTTCGGTGAGGGACTGGATGCCTCAACCCTGGGGCAAGACCTTCTTCACTCCTGGAGCGACCCAGTCCGAGTTCATGTGCGCCCAGCTCCCACCCAGATTCCCCCTGGTTCCAGCCTCTCTTCCAGATGCCCGTGTGACATATCTCTGGGTGTCCATAAGATCTGTCAAACGGGCTTATCCAGACTGAACCCCCATGTCCCCAGGCCCGCCCCCAGCCACTCTCCTCCTCCCCATGCTCCTCTCCCCTTTTCCATTGTGCACTTTGCTCAGGCTAAACCCTCAGTCACCCTCTTCCCGT
This sequence comes from Eumetopias jubatus, assembly GCF_037043125.1. Classification (NCBI taxonomy): domain Eukaryota; kingdom Metazoa; phylum Chordata; class Mammalia; order Carnivora; family Otariidae; genus Eumetopias; species Eumetopias jubatus. Next base: position 8,409,499 of record NW_028274819.1, on the reverse strand, counting down.
TTCCCAGACTCCACATCAAGCTCTTGGCAAAGCGTGTTAGCCCCACCTCCAAGATTGGTTCAGAATTCACCCTCCTTTCACCCCCTCCACGGCGGCTACCCTGGTCCAAGCCATCTCTTGCCTGGTTCCTTAATGGCCATCTCCCTGGCCTCCCAGCTTCTGGTCTTTGCCCACTCTGGTCTCCTCTCCTACGGTAGCCAGGGTCCCCGGTGCGAACCAAGTTGGATGCCGTCCCTGCTGGTTCCTGTCACGCTCCAGATAGAAAACCAGAGAGTCCTCATGGCGACCGGGGATGCTCACCCCAGGATCCTGACTCTCCTAGCCCAGCCCGCCCGCTCTGCCCAGGCACTGCCTGCTGTTCCTGCAAGCACAGGCAGGCACCCCCGGGCGTCCGCGTTCGCTCTTCCTGCTGCCTGGAGTGCTGTTGCCCAGCCACCCGCGTAGCGGACCCTCACTTTCTGTACGTCTTTGCTCACATACCCGCTCCATGAGGCCCTCCGTGCTATCCTGCCCCCTTCCCTGGTGTGTTTTCTTATTTCACTTTGTTTCCGTCCATACGCAACACATCACATCTTGTGTCCGTTCATCCTATCAGCTCCCGCCGCCGGATTGGGAGTTCCAGGAAAGCCGCGTGGAGTCTGCTCGCCCCTCTCTTAGGGCCCGGTTTTGCCTATTCTGAGCAGCTGCTCCCCACTGCTGAGGTGGACATCTGATCCCCAAGGGGTAGGTCCTGACCGGAGCGGAAGAGCCCCGTGAAGCTCGCAGGGCAGAGCTGGGATGCTAACCCAGGACTAGCCGTGCAGGGCTCTCGCCTTAGCCTCCGGAACCGTCTGTGAGCCCCTTGGTGGGCAAAGCTGTGTCTTACTTGGTTGGCGGGGGTTCCCCACTCCCACCACCAGTGTCCACACAGGGCAGAAGCCCTCAGGCTAGGGCGCCCAGGAAGTTTTAGATGAAGCAGAGTGAGGTGAAGGGAAGAGCCGAGGGAGGTAGACAGCACTGAGCGTCTGTGTACCAAAATACGTGGGGGAGGAAGCCTGACTTATGCCTCCGGGGCTGTGACCTCATTTTCTGGTTGGTCGTGGTCCTGTGATGAACCAAGAGTGGAGCTTCCCGCTGTCCCTTGGGCTCCCCCTCATACCAGGCCTTGGACTGTGGAAGTGAAGGCCTGGGAGTGGAGGTGCGGTTTGCAGAGGCCTTTGGGGGGCACCATCGTGGTGGGGGTCCGGAGGGCCCTGACTTCTGCTCTCTGCTCCCATCCCTGCCCAGCTCCCCCTCCGGGGCTTCGTGGGACACTGGATCTCCAGGTTATCCGCGTCCGGATGGAGGAGCCCCCGGCAGTCAGCCTCCTGCAAGACTGGTCCAAGCACCCCCAGGGCACCAAGAGTGTGGGAGCAGGTGACACCCCAAACTGGCCTGCGGTTCTGTCAGGCTCCAGCACCACTGTGGGGGGGCAGCCAGAGGCAGGGAGTGGTGTATAGGTTCTCGCTTTCCTGGGGAGGGAGGGAGGGAGGAGGCAGGGTCCCCCTTTGGCTTATCACTCAGAGCTGCCCGGCTCGGCCACCTGATGGAGAGAGTAAAACCAGGTGCCAAGGCAGGATGGAGGAGAGGAAGGGGGGCAGCATCCACTGCTACGTGGGGGCACTGGAAGGTGTCTACCCCTGGCAAGGCACAAGGCCGTGCCCTGAGACGGGCAAGGCTGACCTCGGGGCTGTCATGTGGTAGGGCATTGAGCCTATGGAGAACACCTACCCCGATCCTTTCACTGACCCAGATCTCTCTGCCCCCGCTCCTTTCCCCTCTTAGCCCCCCTCCCCCATTCTCCCTTGGCACAGTGCCTTACACAAGAGGTGGTCACAATGGGGTTTGAACTGAGTCCCACTACCTCGGGGGACGCCTCTCCTCCCCCACCTGTTCAGGCCCCTAAACCAGGAGGCCTCCATTACCTCTTCCCGCTCCATCCCTGCAGGAGGCCCAAGCAGCCCACCTGGGGGCTTTGTTCACTCCCTCCCTCCTTTTCACCTCTTTTCCTGTTGTATATATCTCCTTTGTTGACAATAAATTATTTTTTTTTATTAAGAGAGTTCCGTCTGGGCCATCATTGGGGGACGGGATTGGCTGGCAGGATATCCAGGTTCCTGGAGCAACCCTGAGGGGCAGGTGGGCTGACCGATGGTCCTGGGTGCGAGGGCAGAGCAGGGCCAGGACAGGGCATCATTGGCTGGAGGACTGGGGCTGCCTCGGTGCCAGTCACAGAGGGATACCTTGCCCCTTCCCTGTGCCCTTGAAATGGGGTCAGAAACACCTTTTCTTTGACATCTTGTACTTTCTGACTCCCTTGGTAAGCATCTGTCCAAGAGAGGCTACGGCGGGGGGACGGGGGCGTTCCCACCCTAGTCACTGATCTTTCTAAAGTGAAATGGTTGTGGCCAGCCTGCGGGGTGGTGGGGGGAGACCTGCCTCCCCTCCCCAGCCCCAGGATGAGGCAGCGGCCATGTGGCGCCTTACTCCAACCCACCCTCTCCTTGGCTTCATTAAACTCCTTCCTTTGCCCGGTTTCCCCATTTCCTGGACCAAGAGTTGGCCCACTTTGGGTTTCTTCACCAGATCCCTTATCCTCCTAAACCAACGTCACAGGCCAAATCTCTGTGGCATTTTGTTTCTCTCCCATTGGTGAGAGGGGCACTGAAGAGGGGCATGGGGAGCTCCCTGTCAGACCCCAAACCCCGCTGTCGCCTTTAGAATCCAGAGGCACGTGGAGCATTGGGACTGTCCAGCCCCCGCTCCGGAACTGCTTCACTGCTCCTGGTAAGTCCTGTGCATCCAGGGATCGGTGAGGCCTCCAGAAGACTCTACAGGGGGAGCTCGCCTACAGCACTGACCCAGCCAGGTTTTGAAACTAACCAGAAAGCTCCTCTTTAACTCAGGAAGGATCTGGGCATGAGCACATGACACCGGGCCATGTGTTTCTCTGAGCCGGTGTGGGCCGGCTGTGGGTGATCTCCGCGTGGTTGCTTCCTGGGATGTGGTCCTGTCTCCCCGTCTGACAAGCTTGGGAGGAGTACAAGTCTGTGGGGCCCTAGTCGGGGGATTAGAAGGTATGGGTGTGGCACGTTGTGGAGAAGTCAGTAGACCCTGTGTCTAGGGTGGCTTCCCCAGTGTGTGACAGGTGGGCCACGGAACTCCCCTGGGTCTCCACCGCTGTTTCTGCAAACTTGTAAAACTTCCATCCCACTTAACAGGAAGGAGTAAATAAGGCTGCAAATCGGGCTTTGAAACACGAATGTGAATCATTGCTGGTGATTTCTTTCAGTCCTTCCAATCGTGTGACTGTGTTTACATTTATGCCAATGTGCTTTTGAATCAACGTGGCTGTGTTGCTGGGTGTTTACAATTGAGAAAACATCTAAAGCGCGCTGTAAAATTGTGAAGTTCAATGCACCTTCTCTGCTGTTGATGTGATTGATGGCCAGCCCGCTAGACTGTGAGCTCCTTTCGGGCAAGGACTGGGCTGCATTGACCTCGTTTTCCTAGGGCCCTGCTTGGGGCCTGGCACATCGTAGGTGCTCAATAAATGTTGGTCAAGTGCCCTCTTGGTGTGTCTTCCTGTGTGACATTTTCCCAGGGCAAGCCAGTCCCTGGAGTGCGCGCGGCTCCCCGCACAGGGTTGGCGGCCACAGTGGCTGTGGGTGGCATGGCTACCCCCGACCTCATCCCCACATCTTGGTCGGCAGGGGTCTGCCCGGCCTCGGCCAGGACCCTAGGGACGATATGAGTGTGTGGGGCTGGGAGCTCCCAGTGGGCACCTCTGGGAGCTCCCAGTGGGCTTCCAGGGAGAGGTGGGGAGAGGAGCCAGGGCATGACTCCACCCCGAGTGTAGAAGTTTCCGAGCGTCGGTGACTCAGTGCTTGGGGGGGCATGTGTGTGTCCCCCCGCCATCTCCCCCAACCCCAGACCAGGTGCTGCTGCAGCCGTTTGCCCAAACACCAAGGAAGCCTCCCCTGCTACCGGTGCCCTGGGGCCGGTGATGGCAACTCTCTCCAGGTGTGATGCTGAGGCCCAATCACGACGTTGAGTGGAGGGGTGGGGGAAGAAGGAGCCACTGCCCCCAGCTCCCGATACCTTTACCTCTAGTCCCCTTTGCTGTCTGAACTGGGCCACCTCCTGCTCTTCCCAGCTTGCCCCCTCGGGGTCCAGGATGGGGAGATCTTTCTGGATACCAGCAATAGCTGTATAGTTCAAGCTGGTCCAAGACAAAGGAAGAAGCAGCCCCTTCCCTCCTCGAAGAGAAACTGACGTGTGTACCAGTGTGGTTGGGAAGAGGAGACACTGGCTGGGCCCTGTGTGGTACCCTAGCTGCATCGCTGGTCTGGTCCAGACTCTGTCGCTCCTGCAGTCTGACCCCCCCCCCAAGACTCTGCCGCTCCTGCGGTCTGACCCCCCCGCCCCACGGAAGATCTAGCCGTTGCCCCTCCCGCCTGCTCACAGCTGGGTAGCTGTGTGGCTCACATGAGACTGTGTAGAGTCCTCACACCCCCGAGGTGTGGAAGGATGGGGAGCTGGAGTGGGAGAGCATCTGTGATGGGACCGCAGCCTCTCTGCGTCACCCCACCGGCTCTGTTGGGAAGGAGGCACCAGCTGACCTCCCCAGGGCAGCCCAGGCGGGGAGGGGGCTGCTGCTGGCAGGCACAGCAGCGGGTAAGCTGTGTCTGTCTTCCAGCCTTCCTGGGACTGGGACCCGGTGCCGTGGCCCAGAGCCTTCACACCAAATCCGGTCAGTGCCTCTCCCCTCTGGAGGGAACAGCCTCATTGCACCCAAAGAATGCACCGGCCCTCATGGGAGAAAACAGCACAGGACTTTGGTCTCCCCAGCAGTGCCGTCAGTGCCTCCGGTCTCCTCAGACCCCACATCTGGGTGGCCCGAGGAAGCAGGAGCAGCAGGGTAGCGGGGGGCTGGAGCAACTACCCTGCAGGCTCAGATTCCACAAACATGACTGAAGGCCCCCCTGGGGGGCAGGCACCGTGCTGGGGACTGCAGAACACAGGACACCCCCGGCCTGTCTCCACTGTGGGTCACCCCACACTGTGCCCGTTAACACAGGTGAGGGATCGGGCTCAGCAAGACGGACGACTTACCCACCATTCCAGAGCTGGTGAAGGAGCAGAGCCAGGCCAAGCCCGGATCTGTCTGACCCCCGAGCTCTTGTCTCCTGTGCTACATGGCCTGTTTCGGCTTCAGGAGGACTGAGACATCTTCCCTTGAGGGCCTGGGGACCTGTGGTAGGTTCAGGGTGTGAGGCAGGAATGGAGTCAGGTGGGAGTGGGGAAGGTCATTCACGAAGACAACCGCTCAGCACCTCCTTTGCTCCACTCAGGTGGTGGTGCCCAGTGCCCTCGCCAGGCCAATTTCCAGAGCCCCCACCGAAGTCCTAGCACCTGCTGGGATCATACCTTGCTCCTGGCAGTGCCAACTGAAGGGGCTCACAGCAGATGCAGAAGGGCGCTCATCTCACCATCCCAGGTGACAATGTCTGGGAACCAAGCTGAGGGCTTTGAGGTGGAGGGAGTCCTGCTCCTCCCCTGTTCCTTTTCTAGAAAAGGCCTCCTGGCCCCTTGGGAGGGCCCTGCTTGCTGGTCCTGGCCTCACTCAGCAACCTCTGACCCTGAATCAGGCTGGGCTTGGTACTTGGGAGCTACAAGAGCAGGGACAGGTACAAGAGTGTCCACGTGAGCTTGGGGGGGCTCTAGGAGGCAGGGCAGGGGGAGCTTCTCCTATCCCAGAACCTGCCCTTTCCCCTCCACCCCTCCCTGACCTAGAGCAAGTTTTCTTGCCCGTGGCACCCACATCTTCCTGGATGAGCAGTTTGCCTCTGAGACACTCACCCACCGCCCTCTGAAGTCACAGCTGGGGTCGAGATAACCACACCTGTACAGGGGTTCAATGCTAAGGCTCAAGAGGTCCTGGAGCCCCAGCCCAGGCTGTGAGCTGGGTGAGAGGCATGCGCTCACCCTTCCAGGCACTTGGAATGCCAGTGTGGACAAGAGAACCGAGGGCCATTCTGGGTGAGATGGACAGCAAACGAGGAGGTTCTCAGTATGTCCGGCCAGGATGAGTGCCTGGAAGAAAAACAGGGCATGATAGAGGGGCACTATTTTTTCTTTTTTTTTCTTCTTAATTTCTTTTCTGATCATAGACATTTTCAAACACACCCAAAAGTAGAGAAGGGGTACTGGGTGGCTCAGTAGGTTAAGCGTCTACCTTCAGCTCAGGTCACGATCCCAGGGTCCTGGGATCGAGTCCTGCATCGGGCTTCGGGCTCAGTGGGGAGACTGCTTCTCCCTCTGCCTGCCGCTCCCCCTGCTTGTGCTCTCTCTCTCTCTCAAATAAATAAATAAAATCTTTAAAAAAAAGAAAGAAAGAGAAAATGGCATAATGAAACCCTGATGTATCTTTGACCCAGCTTCAACAAATATGGCCAATTTTGGTTTATCTCCCCACATCCTCCTCTCTTCTGAATTTTCTTTTCCTTTTTTTTTAAGATTCTATTTTTTTTAATTTTTTAAGTAGGCTCCACACCCAGCATAGAGCCCAACTCAGGGCTTGAACTCATAACCCTGAGATCAAGACCTGAGCTGAGCTCAAGAGTCAGACACTCAATCAGCCGAGCCACCCAGATGCCCCCCTTCTGAATTATCTTAAAGCAAATCCCAGACAGGGTGTCATTTCATCTGTTAATAGGTTTGTTTGTATCTCTAAGAGATATCACACTTTAAAAATTTATAATCTGTGGACACCTGGGTGGCTCATTGGTTAAGCGTCTGCCTTTGGCTCAGGTCATGATCCCAGGGTCCTGGGATCAAGTCCCGAGTTGGGCTCCTTGCTCAGCGGGGAGTCTGCTTCTCTCTCTGCCTGCCACTCTTGCTTGTACTCTCATGCTCTTCGTTCTGTCTCTCTCTCTCTCTGGCAAATAAATAAAATCTTTTTTAAAAAATAAGATAAAAAATAAAAATTAATAATCCCTTAAGGCACCTGACGGGCTCAGTCGGTAGAATAGGTCGAGTTCATGCTCCAGCTGGGCATGGAGCCTACTTAAAAAAACAAAAACAACAACAACAACAAAAAACAAATGGGGCTCATGCGTGGCTCAGCTGGTTGAGCATCGACTTTTGATTTCAGCTCAGGTCATGATTTCAGGGTCCTGGGATGGAGCCCCGAGTCAGGTTCTGCACTCAGCAGGGAGTCTGCTGGAGATTTCTCTCTCCCTCGCTCTCTCTGCCACCCCCACACTCTCTCTTTCTCTCTCTAAAATAAATAAATCTTTTCAAAAATTATAATCCCAGAGTGCCTGGGTGGCTCAGATGGTTAAGCATCTGCCTTCGGCTCAGGTCATGGTATCGGGGTCCTGGGATCAAGCCCCGCATCGGGCTCCCTACTCAGCGGGAAGCCTGCTTCTCCCTCTCCCTCTGCCCCTCCCCTCACTCATGCCCTCTCTCTCTCTCAGATGAATAAACAAAATCTCTGAAAAAAATTAGTGATCCCTTAATATCATCTAATATCCAGTCAGTATTCATATTTCCCAATCGGTCCATGTATGTCATTTTGTTTTTAATTTTCTAACTGCGGTGAAAATACGCATATGCCATAAAATTTGCCATCTGAACCATCTGCAAGGGTAGCAGTAGTAAGTCTGCTCGCACTGGTGTGCAACCAATCTCCAGAAGTCTTCCATGAGTCTCTTTTCCCAGATGATCTGTTTGAATCAGGAGCTAAGTGAGGTCCACACATTGTATTTCAACTTGTGACAGCCTTTCTTTCCTTTTTTTTTTTTTTTTTTTGTCTTGTTTAAGAACATGGTGGCTTGTTCCATGAGCAGAATTTCCTCCATTCAGGATTTGGCTTATTGCACCCATGTGACACCATTTGGCATGTTCATCCATGAAGGGATGTGGTTTTGAGGTGGGGACTGCAGAGGGCTTCCTCAGGAGGGGACATTTAAGTAGGGAGTCATGCAGTAAAATGGGGAAAGGGAATTCCAGGCAAAGGGGAAGAGGTGAGCCAAAGCTCTGTGGCTTTCATTCCTGGGGGATTCACAGCCAGCCTGCTACATCCCAGGCCCCACAGGAGGCACCAAGGACACTCCCAGGAACCACAAAATATCCCTACTCTCCTTGGGGCTTGGGCTCTTCTTCCCAGGGAGGGCGGCAGGGGAGGAAAGTGGTAATTTCATCTCCAGACACCCTGCCTGATGGCTCCAGCTGTGACTGTACAGCCGTGGGTGAATGGGGACATCATCTTGGCACACTGGTGAGTCTGGCCTAGCCTGCCCTTCCCCCCACCAGAAAGCCAGTTAGAGCCCTGGACACCAGCTGGTACCAACTGCCTCTGCCAGCTCCAAGATGGCAAGTCCAAGGCCCATCCGACATCCTCCTTAGATGGGAACCCCTTGAGGGCCTGTCTTCTTCATACCCCCACAGGTTGCTCCGATCTCAGCCAGTCTTTCCTTGCAGCGCTTGCTTATCCTTGGATTCAGACTCCGCCTCACCTCCTCTCAGAAGCCTTCCGTGACACTCCCTCTGGGTCCCATGCTCCCTCTGAGCCCCATGAAAGCCCCACTTCCGCTTTCTCCTTGGCTTCTCCCAGGACCTCTACCAATGTGGCGGCCCAGCTCCCCATCCAGGATGCCCAGCCTTATTCAGTGACAGTGGCAGCAGAACCCTGCCCGGGGACAGTGACCCAGTGTGGGAGCATGGGTTGGTCCAAAGGGCACCTCCTCCCAGGAGAACAGACTGAAGGTGGCTTCTCTGCCTGATGCCCCTTTCCCCCCCTCCCCCAGGGTGGTGTGCACCGGTCATCCTGCCACACTGTGAGCACACGTGAGCAAGGCTGGTAGGGACACCGTCCCCTCCATCCCAGGCAAGGTGGTCCCAGGCCATGGCTGAGAAAGGGTGAGAGGGATATGGTTGCTGGGTTTGGGTTTTGGAGACTGTCTTGGACCTCGAGCTGCTGTAACAGAACACCATAGACTTGTGGCTTATAAACCGCAAACCTATTACTCACAATTCTGGAAGCTGGAAGTCCAAGATCAAGGTGCTGGCAGGTTCAGAGCCTGCTTCCCGGCTCACAGAGGGCAGTCTTCTTGCTGTGTCCTCACGGGGAGGAAGGAACTGGGGAGACCTGTGGGGCCCCTTTTATGAAGGCACCAATCTCATTCTGCCCAGTAGGCCATGCAGGGCCCTCACGACCTCATCACCTCCCAAGGCCATCACCATCACCTTGGGGGTTGGGACTGCAACATAGGAAACCTGGGGAGGGACACAAACATTCAGATGATACCATTATAGATGACCCCGTAGAGAGCAGCGAATCCAGCTCCCCCTCATCGTTCAGACAAGGAGCCGGAGACCCCGAAGGGGGAAGGGAGTTACCTAATGGCTCACGTGATCCATTAGTGACAGAGCTGCGACCAGAATGGGCTCTCTTACTTCTGGTCCAGTGTTGTTCTCCAGGGAAGCGGGGAAGTTAAAGCAGAGAGAATTAAAAGGAGAATCAGGGAGGCTGGCGAGAATATGCCTTATAATAACAGCAGCTCACACAAAGCGCTGGCCATCCCCCGGGCTCTGTCTAAGCCTGTTCCGTATATTAACTCATATCCTCCCCTATCAACCTTATGAACTAGGTACGTTTATTCTCCCCATTTAAAAGATGGGAAAATTAAGGTAGAGAGAGGTTAAGAGGCTTGCCTAAGATCACAGAGCTACTAAGGAGCACCTTGGCGGCAGGACGTGTGTGTTCACTCACTACCCTATTCGCCTCTCACGGAAGCCTGAGCTTGACTCCCCTAGTCCCACTCCCGCAGCAAGGAACTGAGCTTCTCTGCACTTTGACTTCCTAATATTAGTAAGCTGGGGGAAATAACAGTGCCTCCGGCTCCTCGTAACTGTGACAGAGTCCACACGGTACACAGCTCTCAATGCGTATTAACAAAACCAAGAAAGGGGAATGCGAATGGTAGTGCCAGGCCAGGAGGTGGTTGGGCAAGGCATGAACATCCGAGTCCATGAGTGTGCTAAGATGCACATTTTTTTCACACTCCAACATCTCTGAAATGCCGTAACTTCAGTATGGTGTCTGGGAGTGGTGATAAAGCACATGATGGAAATTTAGAGACACCAAGAAAAATAGGATAAAGCTCTGCGAAATGGGAGGGTCTGTGGCGAGTCAGAGGGCCAGACGTCTGACTCTTGATCAGAGAGTAATTCTGGACCCTGCCTCCCACCCCGGAGAGTGGCCTGCCGGGAATGAGCGTGCTCTCTGGCTCCCCTGCCTGGGAGGAGAAAGTTGAAGAGCTGCGTTGTTTCGGAGGGGTGAGAATAAGGATGTCTTCCATTTGAGCACTTACCTCCCCTTGACTTCTGTCCTCACTGCCTGCCTACGGTGGGAGAGATACCCTAACCTCTTTGTGCCTGCCGGGGCTGGGAACCCCACAACCCCTGCCTTCCCTGATTCCGGGGGACATCATGACTCCTCTGGAACCCTGGTCTTGTTGGTTGGTTTCTACCTGGTCTGAGGCCTGTGGTCGATGTCTTTTTTGGGTTTGTTTTGTTTTGTTCAGGTGAGAAATCTTGGAAGTACCCCTTTAATTCCTCTCTCACATGCCCCCTAAGCCAATCCATCAAGAAATCCTGTCGCGGCCCCGGGGGGGGGGGGGGGTGCGGGAGGGTGCTGGGTGGCTCAGATGTTTAAGCATCTGCCTTCAGCTCAGGTCATGATCCCAGAGTCCTGGGATCGAGCCCCGCATCAGGCTCCTAGCTTGGCGGGGAGCCTGCTTCTCCCTCTCCCTCTACTGTTCCCCCTACTTGTGCTCTCTCACTCTCTCTGTCAAGTAAATAAATAAAATCTTAAAAGAAAGAAGGAAATCCTGTCAGCCCTGTCTTCCAAATATATCCCAAAGCCAACCACTTCTCCCCACGTCCACTGCTGCTGCTCTGTCCACAGGGATGGAGTGGAGAGGAGTCAGTCATCATCTCAGCCTCAAATTTTCCTAAAAGTCTCATTCTTGGTCTCCAGGCTGCCGCTTCTGACCTGCCCCTTTACCCTCTCCTCAACTCAGCAACGAGTCTGATCCTGTCCCTGCAGCGGCTCCTCATCCATTCTGAGGAAAAGCCAGAGCAGTGGCCCACCAGGCCTGGCTCCATGACGCCTTTCTGCCCTCTTCTCCTACTGCCTACCCCCTCTCTGCTCCAGTCCCAGTGGCCTTCTTGTTCTCCTGCCCCAGGGCCTTTGCACTGGCCGCCCCCTCTGCCTAGAAAGCTCATCCCCCAGATATCCACAGAGCTCACTCCCTCACCTCCTGTAAGTCTTTTTTTTTAATTTTTTATTGTTATGTTAATCACCATATATTACATCATTTGTTTTGGTGTAGTGTTCCATGATTCATTGTTCATAACACCCAGTGCTCCATGCAGAACCTGTAAGTCTTTAAGTGTCACCTTCTGGGTGAGGCCGACACTGATGACCTTAGTACCGCAACTCATATTCCTCCCACTCACCCCTGCAATCCTGATTGTCCTTAGCTGACTGCTTTTATTTCCCATGGCCCTTAATCCTTACTGTTATGTTTGGTGTCTGTCTTCCTCTAATTGAGACATAAGTTCCCTAAGGGCAGAGATCTTTGTCGATTTTGTTCACTGACCTACTTGAGGAACCTAGAATAATGTCTTGCACATAGTAGGGGCTCCATGGAGATTTGCAAATGGATGAGTTTGCAGATTGAAGAGGGGTAACTGTGTGGCAATAACTAATCTTTGAGGAGAAGTAGGTAGGTTAGGGGATTTGAGAAAGTGATGTTTGAACTGAATCTTGAAGTCCATCTGGAAGCCGAGGTTGGCGCAGAACACGGAGGTGAGAGAGCTTGGTGGCAGGGAAGGAATTAGGGGGAGGTGTGAACCAGTGATACCAAGCTGGAGAAGATATTAGCAAGGTAAGTTGAGGCTAGACTGTGCAAAGCTTTGAATGCAGGCTAACACTTTTCTTACCACCAGGACCGGCTCCCAGATTTGTGGGGCCTGATGCAAAATGAAAATGCAGGGCCCCCTTGGTAAAAATTTCAAGAGGATAACAGCAGAGTATTGAGTCAAGCTCAAGGCCCTTTTAAGAGTGGGGCTCTGTGTGACTGCATGGGGCCCAGGCCCAGGAAGCCAGCTCTGCCTATCGCACATGGGAGCTGGTGAGAACCTTCTAGCAGGGCAGAGATGTAACTGGAGCCGGACTTTAGGCAGATTATTCTGGTATGTCTGGTGGGATTAGGTTGGAGGGAGTCTAGGCAGGGAGACCAGTTAGGCAGCCTTGTGAGGAAGAGGAGGGGACAGGTGAGGTGGGGGTGGGTGCTAAGGGACACAGGGCAGGGGTGAGAACTGGAGAGAGTTAGAAGCATGGAGGAGGTAGAGTTTGCTCAGACAGGAACATGGCCAGGAAAGACCCCCAGGGCACCTTCCTTTGCTCCTCCAACCCTTTTCCCCTCTTTCCCTTCTTTCCAGACCCAAGCTTGGGAGTGGTATGGGGCACAGGAATCTGTGGTGTGTCTCCCTTTGGCCACCAGAGGGCAGATCATTCTCATGGATTTTCCCAGATGAATTTGGGGTGGGGGAGTAGACTATCCTCGGTTCTGACCTCTTCCTCTCTTTTCCTCTCACCTCCTTCTGTGCTCCTTCATCAACTTCTTCCTCAATGACCGGGCGCCTGACTGGAGCCAGAATGGGCCATGGGGAGGTGTCCTGGAGTACTGTAGGTGGCACCTGTTGCCTTAAGAAGTACTCCATACCATCCCTCGCTGCATCTGTCCAGCTGCCTATTTCTCGGAGCGACTTGGCCAAGCGCTCTGCTCAAGATGGGAGTTGAAAGTCAAGTATCAGAGGTCCATCCAGCACTTTCCCCCACAATTCCTGGGGCCTCTCTGCTCCTGTACCTTTGCGGACTTGCTGCTTAAGCCTGGTCTCTGGCTCCTGTGGGGACTCTGGCTTCTGCCCACCTTAAGCTGCTGTTGAGCCCTGGGGTGGGGGTGGGTCAAGTTCCAACACGTCCAGGGTACAGTGGGTGGGGGCAGCTTAGAGCCGGAGGAATGAACCCAGCCTACTGCCTCTCCCTGGTGAGACAGTCTAGAGGGAAGTGAAAGTGAACTTCCTGTTGGAGTTGGGGGGCTCTCAAAAGATGCGAGGGACCTCACTTTATTAATGAAACTGAAGTCCAGGAAAGGAAGGGAACTTCTCCATCCTGAGGAATCCTCATTTTCAACCGGTTTCTCCTTTCTGTGAGCTTTCTTGTCTTAGTAGGGACAAATGAAAAATGAATTGAGATGAGAATGTCTTCCCTGCCTTACCTTACAGGGGTATTTTTAAAAGGTAAACCAGCGTGACTCAGTATTACCACAGTGCAATGTCGTTTTGTGCTATTTTGAACAATTTGAAAAAAAGAGGTAAGTGGAATTCAAAGACGTTATTTAGAATGTCATCACTGGAACAAAGGCATGAATTCTCTTAATATAAGGACGTCAAGGAGCCTAAACTCAGAGATGTTATGTAATCTTTCCGAGATCACATCGCATTTTCATTCCACCGAGCTGGGGCTGGAATGCAGGGCTGGTGGGGAGACCCCGCAGCCTCCCGCAGCCGGGAGCCTAGAACGCTGACCTGGTGCTTGCCCCGGACCTTAGGGAACACTGCAGATTAGACGTGGGGTGTATGGATCAATAGAAGCCCAGATAGACGATGGCAGGTGAAGAATGCTAAGGAGACAGGTCATAGATTAAGGCTGCATTTGACAGGTGACACACATGTTGATAGGCTGGCTGATAAACGAGATGGATTTTATGAGCTGACTGACAGACTGATGAACAGACACGCAGACGGGGAAGTTGCCTTAGAACCAAAGGATGCCAATCGTTGGGACGGCTCACAGCCTTATTTTCTATTTAATCAAATAATAACGTGCGCAGGTGGTCCGCGCTCCCTGTTCAAGGTTTGAAAATGCCCGGAGACCGACGGAAAGACACGAGGAGTCAGACTCTGGGTACTAGCCGAGGGAACAACTCGGGGCTCGCCGGGCCTCGGGTGTTGCCGGAAATGGCCGACGACCGCCGTGGGCTTGCGGGGCGGGACGGGGGCGTGGCCGGCTCACTGCACGCGGTGCCACTTCGGGTGTTTCCGGAAACCGCGGCGAGCCAGCCTGAAGTGGGCGGGGAAAGGCCTATGGGCGTGGCTGGAGTCTCCCGAGTAGCTTCGTGTATTTCCGTAAACAGAGCCGAAGCTTGGGCTTCGGAATCGAGGCGGCGCGCTCGTCCGCGGGGTTTACCTTCTTCGGGTGTTTCCGGAATTCACCCGTAATCCGCGGCCGAGAGGAGGAGGCGCGCCCCCCTCCCGTTCCTCGCCGCTTCGGAGGTTTCCGGCCGCTGCCGGCGGAAAGAGCCGAGGGCCGGCGGTGGTGGCGGCCATGTTGGGAGCAGCAGGTCCGGCGGCGGCTGCCTGTGTGCCGGGCGCGGAGCAGTGCCGCTGAGGGCAGGGGAGGAGCGAGGCAGGCGGCCGGCTGCGGCGGCAGAGAGTAGGCGGAGCGGCGCGGCCCGGCCGAAAGGCGGCACAGCCCAGCCGGGGGTCGGGGGGGTGCGGTCCGGAGCCGCTCGGAGCCGGCGCGGCCTAGCCCGAGCGGCGCATCCCCGGGCTGGCGTGAGCGGCTGCCCGGCCTCCCCGCACCCCCGGCCGGGGCCCATGCGGCGGGTGCCCCTGCTGTGAGAAGCCCCGCCCGGCCGGGCTCCGCGCCTTCCCTTCCCTCCCTTCCTCCAAGCTTCTCGGTTCCCTCCCCTGAGATACCGGCGCCATGTCCAGCGCCCGGACCCCCCTACCCACGCTGAACGAGAGGGACACGGAGCAGGTAAGGAGCCCCGAGGGCTCCCCGAATTCTCTGGCTGGGCCCCTGCACCTTGCAGAGCCTCCTCCCTCCTCTGCTCTCCTCGTGTCCCTGCTGCCACCCTGCAAGCCTCGGCTGCCCTGTCATCTGGCTCTCGGCCTCGCACATCTCCCTCTGAGTCCTGTCCTGGGACCCACCTCGTCCTGACTCCAAGCTGCACACTTGTCTTTTCTGCTGACACCCCTCCACACACACACCTCCCCTCACCGCCCTCCTGCGCTCTTCCGTGTTACCTCTCTAGCTTCCCCTTCTCTTCCCTTTTTCTCTCAGGGGCCTTTCTGTTCTTCCTCCACCCACGCTTAAAGCCGCCACCCTCTTGCTCCTCGAATAGCACCCCGCGATTTGCCCCAGATCGTTGTCCACCTCTTCCTCCATCTCCCTAGCCTTGCTTCTCCTCCTCCCGCACCGGTTCTCCCAGTCCCTGGTTATCACCCTCAGGGTCCCTGCCCCGGAGTGTGTTCTCGATCCCTATCCCCTTCCAGTAACCCAGCTTTTTTTCTTTCCTTTCCTTTTTTTTTTTTTTAACCCTCTTCTCCAAATTGTGCTCTCCCTCATGCTTGCAACCCACCAGCTCCACCCTCATCACCTTTCCAAATGGTTCGCCTACTCTTCGCTCATCACTTTCCCTGCTTTTTCTCCAGGAGCTCCCTGGTGCCTCGCGCTGGCATTTGTTGCTTCCGTGTTTCCCATCCTGCTGTCATGCGCAGAGTTTCCCACAGGTTGTCTTTGGGGTTCCAGTCTGAAGGATTCCCTTCAGAATCCGGATCCCTCGCGTTCTGTTCCCCTCGGGCTTGGTTTAAGTCTCCGGGCTTCCTGTTTTCTCACTGAGTGCTTTACCAGCCTGCACCCTGGGCTCTGCCTGCGGAGGGAGAACATTCTCCCAGCCCCATTCTGTCGGTACCACCTGTTGCTGAGTCCTTTCCCCCCCCATCACGCTCCCTCGCCATCCTTGCCTTTTTGTCTTCTCACACTGCAACACAAACCATGATGCCTTCCTGTGTCTTCACTCCTGGCTCTGTCACTTTTCATAGTTTCTTCCTCCTTGCTCGGTGCCTTCCGGTTTCTCTACCCTCGCCCAGTCTTCCTTGCTCTACCTGTTAACCAGGGTTGCCTTTCGTCTCCGCATTAGTCCCTTCTTGCCTTCTTCACATCGTATTTCTTTCGCCACACATGCCCCTGTCCCTTCACTACCCGATTGGCTTGTGTAGTAACTCCCCGTCCAGGCACTCGGCGTACTAGTTTCTTGAGCTATACACAGCCCCCCCCCCCGCCCCCCGCCCCGTCCTGGCAGTCATTCCTATCATCTGTCACCCAGGCTTTAGCGTTTTCTCTGTCACCTCACCTGTGAGCTGAGAGGCGTCCACTTTCCACCCCTCCCCTATCTTTCACCACGTCCCGAGTCCGTTGCTGAGTGCTGACTGCTCAGTCCCCTGCCTGGCACACCCTTGTCGGTGGAGAACTTTCCTAGGCCAGAAAAACTTGATTTGAAAAAGGAGCTCTTCACCCCTGGGGCTGCAGCGCCTTTCTGCATGTCTCCCTTATGACATCCTTTATGTTTTCCTCTCGTTCCACTCTTTCTTCATAGCTCAGTAGAACCGTTGTTCTATTCTCTTGCGTGTTCACATCCTTCCCTGGAAAATCTGCCCCCGTTGCATTTTCCTGCGTTTTTCTTGTGTCACCCGCCCTCGCTCTCTGTCACCTGGGCAGTCAGGAACCCAGGAGGAGTTCTGGCCCGAGTTTTTCTCTGCACCGGTTGACCCTTTTGTTGCTGATGGATTGATATGCTTCTGGGGGTGAAATGAGTTGGGAGGGAGGGCCGGTGGATGTCTGTTTCATCACTGGGTTTTGCAGCTGGCTCTGCATGGGCCTGAGGTCTTTGGAAACCGGAGCGTGGTCTGCATGTCCCAGTCTTGCCCTCACTTGCCAGCTGTTTCTCTCCTTGCTGGGAACCGCTTTTCCTAGGCCCTCCTGAGGTGGCCTGTTCCATTCCTTTTCCCATCACGGCCTTTGTCTTAGCAGGTAAACCCTGCTTAACCGGAGAACTTTCCCAGACTGTTGATTATGAGCTGGTAGGAGGAGGCCAAGTGACTGACTGACACCCTCAGGCATGTGAGGCGTGGCGGTGGAGTGCCTACTCTCTCCGCCGAGGCTGGGGGGCGGGGGGGAGGGGGCCATTGTGTTCAGCCAAGTAGAGTAACAGACTGCCTCAATGTGGTTTCTTTGTGCTGGTTACTAAATGTAAATGTATTCTCGCCATGGTCTTTTTCTTGTGATGTGTGCATTGATTTCTCTTCCCTCCATGCCTCGCAGACTGCTGAGCGCCTAGTAGGAAGTCGGTGCACACCCATTGATTTTATGAGGGCAGTAATCGGGTGAACCATTTGGGAATGCAAGCTGCGCTTTGATAACTTTGTCCGGAGCAGTGGCTGCATACTTTGTCATCCTGTTCCAAATTATGAATTACTCATCCCGTTTGCACTCTTTATGGACTTAGGTTCCCCTGAACCACTTCATCGCTTCTGCTGGTGTTCTCAAGGTAGCCAATCATGCTATTTACTTCATGCTAAGTCTGGTCCCAGTAAAAGCACAGCCATTGGAAAAGCTTGGATACACCTACCACAGGCAGATGCCTGTATTTTTCAAAACAAGGGAAAAGACAAGTCGCAGCCCTTCTGGTCGCAAGGCCAGGGATGCCAGAAGCATCGGCCTCCTTTAAAGAGTAGATGATGCCACCAGGTAAGAGCAAGAAAGCTCTTGGTTCCGTTCTGTTCTAGTCGAAGTAGTCCCGGAAGTTCAGTCATTGCAGTAAGCCGTAATGTTGTGAAATAAAAAGGAAGGGATTTGGTTGGGCTGATTCCTTCCCCACAAAGATGCTCTATCACTGTATTTAGGTTTAAATTATTTAAACTGGTTTCACCGGGAAATAGGTAAGCAAACTCTCCTAGTTGTCTTCAAGCTCTGACTTCTTTTTTGCTCTTCCCTCTCCCCCTTTCTTTATTGAAAAATGTGGCTGATGGGAAGCTGTTTCCAGGAGCTCTTTGATCACATCTGAATTAAACACACATAACACATACACAGAAAATGTGGAAGCATAAAAATAAACCTTGTGTTGCAGGAAGAGTGCCTGTTTGCTGTCGACTCTGCTTCTCACAGTGAAAGTGGGAGATAAAAGAAAGTCAAGCCCTGTCTCTAAGATGGTTTTTGTGACACCTGGTTGCAGATGTGCTTTCTCACAGCCATAGACTCTTCTTTCATTTGCAGGAGGGTTGTGACCTCGGCTGGTAGTTTTGGGGATTCTCAGTCTGCAAGCTGAGCTTTCTGTCCACTTCTTTTCCAAATGGCTCTGCTGGCCTGGAGTCTTGGCTGTGGTGAAAGCAATCAGCAAGATGACTGTTTGTCTTCCAGCCAGGGGCAGCAGTAACAGGCAAGTGTGGAGAGGGGTCCAACTTCCAGAGTTCTGCTGCTTGGCCAGAGCTTCCTGTAGCATCTGGTAGAGGGCCTATGTGGCTTCAGACCTGCCCCACCCTTGGGCCTCAGGAACCACGACGGAGGGCTTCTGACGAAAAGCAGGAGCCTTTCACTACCAGCCCCACTTCGGCTGCAGTGGGCAAGGGAGGGGGTTGCTGTCATTCTTCTGGGGAGTGAGTGGCATTGTTTATTCTTTTGGGTGGTTCTGGGAAGAAGAGTGTGGAAGTCTGGCTGAAGTGAGCAAATCTAACTTACAGAATCCTGTAAAGAACAACTGAGCCGCTCCAAACACACATCCCTTGGATGCCAGTGTTGATTCTGGCTGAATGTTGCATTGAATAATTTGGTTTTAGTGTTGACTCTAGTAGAGAGCTCTCATTTCCCTCCATGTCCTGGGAGCTATGTGGCACTGTGCTCTGGGTACAGACTCCGACTTCTGCCCTTTGACTCTGGCTAAGGGCTCCTTAGTGGTGCTGCCTTCTGGTCAGAGGTGTGGGTGGATGACATTCTCACTTCCTGCGTGGCCCTAGAAATTAGAATGAGGCCTTGTTAGAGCAAGGGCTTTAGGAGTCGGGAGTTCACAGAGTTGCTCACCATACCATAGTCTTTGAACCCAGTAAAGGTAACTAGTAAATTATAATAATTTCTCTAATCTGTGGCTTTGCGAAGTAGCTAAACAGATGGATACAGGACAGTCCTTGAAACTTGGACTGCTGTAGATTAAAATCAAGTTTGCCCAGGGAATGACTGCATCTTTCAGGGGATGGTGACCAAAGATTGGGCCTGAGATTCTTTTCACTGTCAGTGTCTTTTTTTTTTTTTTTAAAGATTTTATTTATTTGACAGAGAGAGACACAGCGAGAGAGGGAACACAAGCAGGGGGAGTGGGAGAGGGAGAAGCAGGCTTCCCGCGGAGCAGGGAGCCCAGTGCGGGGCTCGATCCCAGGGCCCTGGGATCATGACCTGAGCCAAAGGCAGACGTTTAACGACTGAGCCACCCAGGCGCCCCTCACTGTCAGTGTCTTAACTGATGGCTATGAGATAGGAGAAAATTGAGAATTTGCCTAAGAGGTTTGCATGGTTAGATCTCTTGGAAGTCAAAAACTTTTCCGACTAGACACTTTCCCCTTTGGACAGAACAACCCAGTTCTCAGTGGGCATTTCACCAGGACTAACCCGTGCCTCCGTGAACTCTTTCCCATTGTGCACTTAGCCACCTGGCTGGCCTTTCTCTTCTCCCAGGAGCTTCCATGACTTTCCTACATATGTATTATGTCAACTGGAATGAATATTTTATGCTTAGAGTGCAGCCAAGCCTCAGACTTTGTGGCCCATTATCGACAAGAGGGGTGGGGGCTGGGCGCCACCTTTGGCCCCATCATAGCTCTGCTAAATGGACTCTCCGCCACCCCCCTCCCCAACCCCCCAGCAGCACTTTGAAGCCCATTAATGGATCGGGATGAAGTAACCTCAGCAGATGGAAAGGGCGAGGAGGGTGGTTGTCCTTCCTTCCCCAAGACTGCCTGATGAGGCTTTCCTGCAGTCACCAGGCACCCCCCCCCCCCCCCCCCCCCGCTCCAGCCCCTGCTGCCTGGTTAAGCTGTAGACTGGGGCTCCTAGAGGCCGCTGTGGTGAGAGGAGATGGAGAAAGGGTTCGATTCTCTCGGAGCTGGTGGTGCTGCCAGTTTTGCCACTTGCCTAGCAAGGCAAAAACAGAGGGATGGGGAAAGGGTGGGTGGAGTTTAAACCTAGGCCTTCCTCCTCTAGCGGAAGTTCAGCAAAGTGACAAACCAGATAGGTGGTTGAGTTTCCTTCTCTTGTTGGGAGATGCCAGCATTTGTACCTTTTTGCACTTCTAGCTTGGATTCTCCAGGCTTTCTCACAGCCTTCATCAAACACGAGTGAGTCACCGCAGTGTTATCTGTGCATTTTCCCCTTCTGTCTCAGCAGAGGGAAGAGTAAGCCTTTACAAACTTTGTGGGGGAGGAAACCACCCATTTCCACTTCTGGCATGGGAAGAGGCCATCTCTCTCGACGTTAACTCTGAAAGCTCTAGCTCTCGGAGCAGAATGTCACCACCCCACCACAGCCCTTTTGGTGTTGGCCGCTGAGTGCCTTTGCTGTCCTTTGGGCTGCCATGGTGCATCTGATTCTGAAACAACACAATGAGAGAACCTGACCTCTCGGTTTCCAGTGATCCTTCAGTGAAGGGGGGATCCTGGTTCCTTCTCTTGCCCACTAGGCCTGCTCATCCTTTAGGGAGTAGAAATAGGCCAGATGCCTTCACCTGTCTGTCTGCTTTTGCTAGAGGGTTTTAAGTTTCTTGGTCCCTAGACACTCTTTCTCCCTACTTCCAATTATCCCTACCTTTCTCGTTAGAAAATGAGGGCAGAAGGGGCAAAAACAAATGCAATTCGTTTTGCTCATCAGATGGTTAATGTCAGGTTTATGAAGCGGGGTAAGCACAGGTTTGGTAGGCGAGGGCAGGATGGACACTGGTATTGATGGCTAGGTGAGTCCTGAGGGACAGCAGACAGGAGGGGGGCAGGGAGAGAGGAGAAACGGAGGGGCGTGTTCAATGATTGGCTCCAAGCCACCTTTTTCTTTTTTAACATAAGGCGGAGCAGACCAGAGGCTTCTCAGTAGAACCAGTCAAGCTGGTTTTGAGCAGCCTTGGCCTATTTTCCTATGTGCTCTTTGGGAAGTTGGCCATACCAGGGTCTGCCTCCTCTGGGGCTCTGCTCATTGGGGGATGAGTTTAGATGAGGTCTCTGAACTCCCCCAGCCCCTCCCAATACTGAACAGTCTCTGAGCCAGGCTTCTCTATATGAGCGGGCTCTCTCTACACCGAGGGCTACTCAGGGCAACTTTGTCTTACACCCCTTTCATTGGACTCTGTAAGATACAGCTCTTGTTCTTGAGCCCCCTTCGCAGGTCACAGCTTGGCAGAAGACCCTCCAGCCTGGCCAGGGAGAAGGGACTGGGTCTGTGGTTTGTGGATGGGGAACAGACTCCTGGCTGTTGTGATCTGGCAGCTAAATCCAGTAAGACCCCACACCTTTTGGCTTGATGCAGTGGGACTGTCTGTCCAGGCCTGCTGGGGAAGAAAAAAGGAGAGAATAGTTTTTGGTCTTTGGCAGCTCAGCAGGTACTTCAGCCATGCCAAACAGTGTGAGTTTGTTCCTGATCTGTACCTGTAGGAAAGGTGGGAGTCATCAGTCACCATGTGCTGGCACTTCCTGAACAGTGGCAGGAAATCTTTCTCCGGGAAAGGACATAGGATTCTGAGGCTCCTATGACCATCAGCGCTACTAATACAGCAGGATTGTTTTCCCAGTCCCCCGCTAAACGGAAAACTCCCACGTTCGAAAGTTTGGTGATTAATGAGTGAAACCACCTGCAAACCTAGTTCCGGCCCTTGCCCCTGCCCTTGGGGACGGGCTGCTCCTGTCTCTACTACAATGATCTACTCATTGCTTCTCCTGAGCACCATTTCACTGAGGGTTTTGTTTTGGTTACTGATACCTGTATGGAGGGTGGCCCCCTTTTCCTGCACCCTCTTTAGACCCGAGGGTCTGCTGGCCTTCCCCTACCCCCCATCACTTCCCCACCTCCCCTCCACAGATGGCCATCATCTGAGTGTCTTTGCATGTCGTGTTGGATGCACTTGTGGCTTGTTGCTTTGTTTTTGCCCACAAGAGTTTGAATTACTGGTTCTGTAGTCACAGGAAGTGGGGCCCCTCAGGCCTGCTTGGTCTAGCAATAGCATTCTAATTGAGTTGAGCCTATGGCAGAGCTGAAAAGAGATCCCAGTACTTGGGGACTTCCAATAAGAGGTGTGTTGTGGTTACAGCAGGCTCTACAGTTCAATTCCCTGTACTGGAATCTTGGACAGTCCCTACTATGACCTTGGGCTTACTTAATTGCTCCAGGCGTGTTTGCTCATCTGCAAAAAAGGAGTAATGGTAGTACCTATCTTGTAGGTATAGTTATTGTGAGCATTAAAAGGGGTAATGAATATAAAGCACCTAGAATAATGCCTGGCAGGACATAATCATCATTGTTGTCACTGTTCTAGTTGACCGACTCAGTGAGTTTTGTCTGAGCACCACACAACTCCAGGTCAAGATGTGTTGGAATTTCTCTGAATTGATTGAAAGAATCTTGGTTTCTTTTAGTCATTAGGGTCCCTTAGGTGCTTTTTCCAGCAGTTTTTTTTTTTTTAAATTGTTTCTTTTGGGCACCTGGGTGGCTCAGTTGGTTAAGCATCTGCCTTCAGTTCAGGTCATGATCCCAGGGTCCTGGGGTGTCGTCTGTTCCCCCCCCCACCCCGCATCAGGCTCCTTGCTCAGTGGGAAGCCTGCTTGCTTCTCCCTCTCCCCCTGCATGTGCTCTCTCACTCTCTCTCTCAAATAAATGAATAAAATCTTTTTTTTAAACATTGTTTTAGTTCGTTGTTTTTTTTGTTTTTTTGTGTGTGTTTTTTTGTTTGTTTTTGTTTTTGAGCCAACCAGCTATCTGAATAGAATGCTGTTGGAGAGATTTAGGTACTATTGAGATCAGTTTAAAAAATGGGGATGCATTTATTTACATGATATCAGTATGAGGTGATTTTAGCGATTAAAAAAAGAAACACCCCAAAACATTACCTTCTGCTTACCCATATTTCTGTGTTGTGAGTGGTGGTGGTGTATGTGCAGCCTCATCAGTGCCTGGAAGGCCAAGTCCAAAGTCACCAAGGCATGGGTTTTTCTGAGTGCTGGGATCCGGGTGTTACAAGAGGCCCGCTGAGCAAGCCCATGGGATTTCTTTCACGTTCCTTTCTTCAAGTGCAGTATTTACCCTTTGGCAACAGGAGAAAGTTCCCTGTTTTCTTAAAGACCACATGGGAACTGAGCAGGTTTTTAGGTTCCTTTTTCACTAGCAAAGGGGCCTTCAGGGGCCAGTCCTTATTATCTCTGTTGGCTTCCCTTAAGTGAGAAGAAAGCCCCGCCCCCCCACCTTTGTGAGGCCTGGAAGGGTCGCAGCCATTTCTCAGCTGCTCCTAGGAGTTTGCGGACTTTGAATCTTGGGCTGAGATTTTGGTCTCAGTTGGTTCCTTGTTTATCTCTTGGGGCTTCTAGAGCCTGAATGCCTGGTCAGAACAGCAAGTAAGTTGCTTCGTTTTTTCACATTGCAGCTGCTGCCAAGGAGAAAGGTAACAGTGTCGCCTCAGAGCTCATCAGGGAATATTTCTTTCACTGTGTCTTCCTCTTCCTTTTGACCCCTCTGCTGACTTCTCTCACTTCCTTTTTTTCTGTTTGGTTTCTTTGAACTCTGTTCCTTCATTATCACTGTCCATCTCAGGCTTTCATCTCCATATCCCGTTCTGCCTGACCTGTCTTATGCCTCTTTTGTGGCATGGCCCAGGAGAGGAATTCTGATAGTCTGAGATCTCCTTCATGTCTAGAATCCCAGAACCACCCAGTCCTTTCTCCTATTCCTCTGATTTCTATAAAGTTAAGGATTTGCTGCTTTAGAAAACATTTTCTTTTTATGTCTCTGGAGCCACCTTCCTTAGTAAAGCCAGGCTTGGCAATCTGACAGTTTACTAGGGTCGGCATCCCAGTTTCCCTGGTGACAGGGTCTAAGCTAGTTCTGGGCTGTTTTCCTGTGGCCTGTCCGGAATGCTCCAACACTGGACCCTGGTCTTGAGAGAGATCTAAGGAGGCGCTTGTTAATTCTGATAATGCGATATTGAATGTAGCTCCCGAAGTGTGGTTTGAGGACCCTGGGGCTCCCTAAGACCCGTTCGATGGTACGTGAAATCAAAATGAGTTTCATCACAACATTAATGCATTATTTGCCTTTTTTCACTTTTGTTCTCTTGATGTACAGTGGAGTTTTCCAGAGGCTGAATGATGTGTGCTGACATCATCACTCTTGACTAATGAAATGTGTGCTTCTGTATTCTTGCATTTTCTGGAATGTTTAAGGTAGTCCTTGAAGGTATAAATATGGAAGTTTGCAATGATGAACTCAGTTTGTTCTCAGTATTTCTACTGTACTCTTACTAGCTGTCTTCAGTTGTGCCTGCTGTAATCCCTGTAAACCGCATTATTGTCCTATAAATCATTATTTTGAAATCCCAGCATTTTCCTGGCACCTTCGAGGAAACACAACAAGAAGTAAGTACAACTTGTAAAACTTACTTGTAAAAGCTTTGGGGAAAGCTTTTAATTTTAAAAATTTCATTTACAACTTATTTTAGCACTTTATTCTAAAACAGGAAAATTTATCATATTTTTCTTATATTTAAGGATGGATTGTTGGCTTTAATAAGGGAGATTAGAAGACTTGCAATCTCTGTTTACTGAAACGGACACATCAACAAGTGAATGGGAGGAATCTGAAGAATCTAGGCAAAACTGTTAATAAGAAATGAAAAGTTATTGAAAGAGTCAATATTATAAGGAAAGCCGTTTTATCGTATCTTATGCAACAGAACACGTCTGTGTAGTATTATAGTGCCAGTTAAGTTGCAACATCATGTCAAGACCAATCATTCAGAGCTTAAAGAAAAAGGAATTGAGTATTTTAAGTGTACACACCATGAGCTCCTTAAATAGCCAGAATTTGCTCCAGCTTTCCAACCTAGAAATGAAAAAGTCAGTGAATCTTACCAGATAAGTTTTGACATTGCTTTGGCTGGAAAGGCCCACCCAATAGCCGAGAGACTAATAAAGTCTTGAGCAGCAGACATTGCTGAATGCCCACTGGATGAAAAGTCAGTAAAATCCAGGGCAGGAGCACTTCATGTGTTACCATGACTCGTCGAATTAAAGATCTAGCTACAAATACAAAGACTGAGTTCCTATCTTGTTTGCAGAATCGTGCTTTTGCCTTACAAATGAGCAGATTTACAGACACGGCTCAACCTGTGTCCGCACCAACTACGCCTCAGAGAATTTTCTTTTATGTGAATGCTCAGCAGTGAACACAAGTAGTGATAAATATGCAAGGGGTTGAATGACTCCTTTGACTCTCACGGTTCATCCATTTGCACGACTGGTGCAGAAGCAATGGCAGAGAATATTGCCGCCATCATAACATGAATCAAGGCAGTGAGTGGCACGAGACTCTTACCAGTGGTG
Organism: Eumetopias jubatus; assembly: GCF_037043125.1. Taxonomy (NCBI): domain Eukaryota; kingdom Metazoa; phylum Chordata; class Mammalia; order Carnivora; family Otariidae; genus Eumetopias; species Eumetopias jubatus. The sequence continues at coordinate 8,383,945 of NW_028274819.1, read as the reverse complement.
GTAGTCACGGACTTCTTTCCCACTCTGCGTGTGCAGTTAAAAAGAAGAAGAAGCCATTTTCACTTAAGAATGTCTTGGTTGAAGCACTAAAAATTATTAATTTTTATTAAATCTCAACCCTCTAATAAAAGTCTCTTTAATATTTTGAGTGATGGAATGCCAAGGATCCTTGGAGCCTTGCTGCTGGATACCATAGTACAGTGACTGTCTTGAGAAAATGCACTAGTGTGTTGGAGCTGAACCAGCTGTATGGATCATCATTTTTACTTGAAAGAACAACTGATGGATAAACTGTAGTTATTCATACTTGAATGTTTAGTGGACATTTCCTTGAAATTGAACAAACTGAGTCTGTCACGATTGCCAGTGATAAAATTCAAGCTTTCAGGCAAAAATGAGAATTTTCGAAAACTTCTTTGTCAAAGACTTTTTTGATGAGACCAGTTGTAAAATTAATGGAATGTGATTTTTTGATATTGTATGAAATGTCAGTATTTGGAAATTCTGTATAATTCAACGAAGGAACATTTCCCAGATTGTTAGTAGGTAAAAGAGCCACTCAAAAAAATGCAAGATGACCAATGAATTTTAACGTTAAAGTACACCAAAAAAAATTCATTGATAAAATCTCAGATTGCACATTGCAACTAACTTTTAAAAAACTACTACTTTTGAGTTTTGGTGTGGTGTTGAAGAAGAAAAATTCTCAGTATCTGAACGGCTGTTAAACTCCATTTTCCAACTACAGGTCTGTATGAAATGAGATTTTCTTTATGTCTTACAACAGAACAACAGATCGAAGCACGTCAAATGCAGAAGCAGAAGTCAGCTTTCGTCCATTAAGCCAGACACTAAAGAGATGTACAACAATGTAAAACAATGCAATTTTTGCCATGAGTTTAATTTTGTTTTAGAAAATACAGTTTTTTCACACAAAGATATAGGTTTTCCATATAAACATGTAGTGGGCTTATTATTTTGAATGAATTAATAAAAATATTTTTTTTAATTACCGTTTCAGTTTCTAATAAGGTAGCTATCGATAAGTATAACCCCCATAAACAAAAGATTTCTGCAGTCCTCGGTAATTCATTTAAAGAGTGTAGAGAGTTCTGGAGACCAAAAAATGAGAAGAACCTTTGTTTGTAGACAAAACTTGAGTTGATCGTCTGTCTTGGGTTGGTTACTTGCGATGACTTCATAAGGAGCCCTTGTTTACAATTCCGGCTGCTGTATAGTCCTGTCTGGGCCCCAGAGACTTTGACCCAAGCTAACTTATTTCCTTCTTGTAATACATACAGCATTGGCCCCTTGAGGTTTTTCATTGTTTTATCTGTGGCTTGTTTATTCACCCTCCCTCTTTTTCCTTAATTTTTTTTTTATTTTTCCCGTTTTCCCTTTCTCTTTATTCTTTCAAGTGCTCCTCATTTGTTTCTTTAGTTTTTTAGTGTGGGGTTTTTTGAGTTTTTGGTATTTTGTGTTTTGATTGGATTGTGAGATTAGTTCGTGGGGTGGACTTCCTTTGGTACTTGTGAAATTGTGGTTTGGCAAATAGTTTTTTGGTTTTTTGTTTGTTTTCATTAAAAATAAGTAACTCATGGGGCGCCTGGGTGGCTCAGGCAGTTAAGCATCTGACTTTTGGTTTCAGCTCAGGTCATGATCTCGGGGTCGTGAGATCAAGCCCCACATGGGGGTCGGCGCTCAGTGTGGAGTCTGCTTGAGATTCTGTCTCTCCCTCTCCCCCTCCCCCTCTGCATGTGCATGCTCTCTCAAATAAATAAATAAATCTTAAAAAATAATAAGTAACTCATGTTTACATGTAATGGGTTTATTATGTTCTTTTAAATGGATGGATACATATTTAAGTCTTTTCTCATTTCTAATACAGTAAATTTTTTTTTTTAAGATTCTTTTTATTTATTTGAGAGAGAGAGAATGAGAGATAGAATGAGAGATAGCACGAGAGGGAAGAGGGTCAGAGGGAGAAGCCGACTCCCTGCCGAGCAGGGAGCCCGATGTGGGACTCGATCCCGGGACTCCAGGATCATGACCCGAGCCGAAGGCAGTCGCCCAACCAACTGAGCCACCCAGGCGCCCCTACAGTAAATGTTAATAGATACCATCCATATAAACAAAAGCTTTTGGGGGGACTCCATTATTTTTAATAGTTGGAGAGAATTTCTGAAACTAAAAAGTGTAAGAATCACAGATGTAGACAAAACTTGGATTAATTTTCCTGGCTTTGGTTGGTTGATTTCTTGGTAATTTCATAAAAAACCATTTTGCAATTCCCAGCCCCTGTTTAGTCCTGGCTGTGCCTCAGAAAGGCACTTGCCGCCTTGGTTTGCTGTCATTCTAGCTGAGGAAGCTGGTTCTCAGTGACCTGAAGGACTTTGACCAAAGTTGGCTCATTTTCTCCTTCAAATACAGAGCATTGACCTTGGGAGGTTTTTTTAAACAGTTAATTTTCTTTAAAAAATTTTGAGATAATCTTAAATTTAGAAAAGTTGCAAAACTAACCCAAAGAGTTCCTGTACATTCTTCACTCGGCTTCCCCTTGCGTTAACATCTTACATTACCACAGAACGTGTATCAAAACTAAGAATTAACCTTGGTATAATACTATTAACCACAGTACTGAACTTGTTCAGATTTCATCAGTTTTTCCACTGATGTGCTTTTTCTGTTTCAGGACCCACTCCAGGCTCCCACATTGCATTTAATTGTCACATCTCCATAGTCTCCTCAGATCTGTGACCATTTCTTAGTCTTGCCAAGTCTTTTATGACTTTGACAATTTTGAAGAATACTGGTTAGTTTATAGAATGTTCCCTAAATATGGTAACCTGAAATCTTCCCATGGCCTTATGCTCTAATTCCGTTTTTTCATTGTGGTAAAATACACATAAAATTTACCATTTTAATCATTTTTAAGTCAAGTGGCATTAAGTACATCCACAATGTTATATAACCATCTACTATTTCTAGAAATTTTTCATCATCTCAAACAGAAATTCTTTATCTATTAAACAAGAACTCTCGTCTCCCTCTCCCCCAGCCTCTTGGCAACCTTTATTTTACCTTCTATGAATTCGACTACTCTAGGGACCTCATGTAAGTGGAATCATACAGTATTTGTCTTTTTGTGTCTGACTCCTTACACTTAGCATAATGTTTTCAAGGTTCATCCGTGTTGTAGCTTTAATTACATTTTAAAAGTTAACTCAGGAGTTGCCTGGTTGGCTCAGTCAGTTCAGAGTCTTGGTTTTGGCTCAGTTCATGATCTTATGAGATTGAGCCCCACATACTCAGCAGGGAGTCTCCTTGAGATTCTCTCCTCCTCCCTCTGCCCCCCCACACTTATGTGCGTGCGTGCTCTCAAATAAATACATAAATCTTAAAAAAATATGTTCACGCGGGTTTTACTCTGATGATATTTAGTTGATGTTAGTGTAATTATTAAGACGTGTAGTTGTAATGGGCTTAGTAATATTTTAAATGAATTAATAGTTTAGCATCTTCTCAGTTTTAATTATAATAGCCGTTATAACCCACATAAACAAAAGCTGTTTGAGGTCCTTAGTAGTTCAGAGTGTAAAGAGAGTGTAAAGGGTTTCTAGACATAAGTGTGAGAGTATCTTTTGTAGACAAGCATGGGGTTGATCATCCCTGTCCTCAATCGGTTGGTTACTTGATATGACCTCATACTGAGCCTTTGTTGTGCAATTCCCTGAGTGCTGGCTGGGCTGCAGGAACGTACTTGCTGCCTGGGTTTGCAGTTGTTCTAGCTGAGGAAGCTGGTTCTCAGTGACCCAAGGGACTTTGACCAAAGTTGGCTCTTTTCCTCCTCCTAATATGGAGCATTGGCCTTTTTTTTTTTTCTCTTCCCATTAAAAAGATCATTTGGCTTACTTGGATTTCATTTTCACAGATTTTTTTTTTTTAAGCTTATGCATTGGCTATTGGTCAATTCCAAATTTGAAAACTGCAAAGCTTGCTTAGCTTCTATCCTTGAAGAACCTTGGTGCCTGTAATAGTTGAAGGCCGGTAGGCTCCAGTCGCTCACTACGGCGAGAACACCCCGATAGTCTGTTCCCTGGGTGGCTGCAGAGCCCACACACTTTGTTCCTATTTCTTCTGTGCTTAACTCTTTGTTGGCCCTGTTTCTTAATGAAACATGCTAGCCAAATCCCACACTTTACGGACATACACTTTATTTTCTCCTGTAAGAGGTAAGTAGACTTGGTGTGTAACAGGGTGTAAACTTTATCTATGCTCAATGAGTCTTTAAGGGACAGGTAGAATAGCAGTAACGTAGTATCTTCGCATTCTCGGCCTTGCCCTTTTGCTTGTACTTGTCCTCCAATGTCCATGGACTCTCTGACTTTGGAAGGCTTCCCTTGGGGCAGCTAGTGGTAGACCTTGGGGCCTCCTCTAATAGTCACTTGCACCAGCTTGAAGCAAATGCTCGGAATCACTTCTCATTGGGTCATTAAAAAACAGTGTTTAATCAAGTGCTTAACTTATATCAATTTGAGTCTACGTATAGACTTGCAGGATTATAGCTCCATTTCCCATCACTCAGCAGCCCCATAATCCTCTGCTTTTTACACAAAGCTTATTTCTTTTCAGATTCACATGTGGCTTTCATTTCAATTCCAGAATTGAACTTGATGTGCTTTTCTCTCTCTCTTCGGCCGCTGTTCTGTATGGAAGATAGACTTTTGCTTTCAAAGGAGATTTGTTCATTCTATTAGCTAACGCGATGACTCAGTAACGGTGCCTCCTGGATGGCCCTCTAGTACATTACTTTTCCAAGTGGTTGGGGAACTCTAAAAGGGAACGGACTGAGTACCTGAAGCGTCGACCACCCCTGCCCATTCTCACTCACAGGGCATGGTTTGCACTGAGGCCACTGGCTTTAGCTATGGACATCATAATAGCCAACATGTATTGAACACTTAGTTTGTCCCAGACACTTGTTTAGCTGTCTTACATTGATTAACCCATTTAATCTTTGTAAGATGGTAGGTCTTAACTATTTTACAGATGAGGAAACAAGAGGTCCAGAAATGCTGAGTAACTTGTTCAAGGTTACAAAACCGAGCGGTCCGGTGTGTGTCGGTGTCAGAACAGAACTTTCTTGGGCGCCTGGGTGGCTCAGTCGTTAAGCATCTGCCTTCGGCTCGGGTCATGATCCCAGGGTCCCGCCATGGAGCCCCATGTCAGGCTCCCTGTTCAGCAGGAAGCCTGCTTCTCCCTCTCCCACTCCCCCTGCTTGTGTTCCTGCTCTTGCTATCTCTCTGTCAAATAAAATCTTAAAAAAAAAAAAAAAAAGAACAGAACTTTCTTGACTGTGGTTCTGCTTCAGTTGTGTCCACGCAGTAGGAGGTAGAGACATCCCCGAGGATTGACTCCTAGTCAATGTGGGGTAAAACCTGCCTCCCAGGTTGCCTTCAGAGTGGTGCATGGCCTCTTCTGCCCCAGATTGCTTCTCCCTTTGTGGCCCCAGGGTGAGATGCGGCTCTCTGGGCTTCCCTCCCTGGTCTTGACTGCTCCATGTAAGCGCTATGGGAAACTTCTTTTTAAACTTTATTATTTAATCCTGGCTTCTGATTGTCCTTTCTGTGTCTTCTCATCTTCTGGAATTTCAAGGACTGTTTCAGAAAAGCTGGAGTCCTGAGACCTAAAATTGGTAACCAACAAGTAAATACCTCATAGCATGGGACAGCTTAGATTCCTAGATTTGACTGTCCTGCTCTGTAGCACCCATGAGTTGCTGGAATTCTAGAACTCTTTTTGTAGGCACTCCCCCATACCCCCAGTCCCCCCAAAAAGGAAAAAAAAAAACTTGTGTGTGGATCTTAACTGTGTACATTTTATCACAAAAATAACGTTCTCCCTTTACAACGCTTTACGTGCCACTTACACGGAGACCCAGAGCAACTTGCTTTTAGCCTTGTCTGCCAAGGGCACTGAGCACTGTAGCTGGTAGTGCCAGGCCGCTGTGTGCATTTGGGACTTGCCAGTTCAGTCCTGGGAGCTGAGCTCTGGCCGTCCTGCTACGCCTCTTTATCCCGTTGCTTGTTTTATGTGCCACTACTTCCTTTTTGTTTGGTCTTTCTTTTGGTTCCCTGCTCTCTCCTGAAGTTAGTCCCCATAGCTCTGCTTATGGTTCTCCCAGACCTCTGCACTTGTGCCTTAGAGTCATTGTTCTGGGCCCCTCTGTGGGATTTTAATTAACTTGAGTTTAGGAGTTTATGGTTTGATTTACTTGCTTGTCTCACCTGGGCAATAGTGCCTTTTCTTTTATCCTGTTAGGCATTTTGACTTTTATTAGCAAAGTTCTGAAACTGTAAGGCTATTTTAAGATGCCAGCATGGAATTAAAGTGGTGAACTGCTGCCCTTAATTCAAGCCTCATTTACCCACCTGTGCCCCTCTTGTTGCCCTTGCAGAGAAAGAGGGAGTCCGGCTAGAAGAGTTGTACTTGTGTTCAAACCTGATTCGCTTCTCCAAGATCACAGTTATATGCCATTTCTGAATTACCGTAGAACCCATCTTTTTGTTCCGGGGGTGAAACCAAGGTCCATATAAATTACCTGGAGAAGCACAGACTGTGGGCCTCCTTATGAGTGCTCTCCCCTCCCCACACCCACCTCCAGCACATTTTTATCTCTTAGCGGAGGTAGCCGCTGTTCACACACAGGTGTTCTTTAGTTTTGCAGGCCACCGCTTCCTTGGAGAGTGCATGGCAGTGTTTTCTTGCTAATAAAAAGGCTGTCATAATGGGTTAGGCCCATAGGGGCTCGGCCCTTCTGTACTTGTATTCCCAGGGAGAAAGATCTCTACCTTAATTACCACATCACACTGGCAGAGAGGTGTGGCTGCTAATTGATTAGATGACAGTCCTTTGCATTGATGCGGAACTGTTGGGGTGGTTTTATTTCATTTCGTTTTTAAATAAACAAATAGATTTGAGCCAGGTAAGTTTATTTTGGAGAGCTGAAGAGCTGAGTAGGGATTAATCTCCTGTCTTTAGTGCCCCCATTTCTGTGTCCTTATTTTCTAGCTTGGTGGCGTCGGCTTTCCTTGCCATTCTGGTGCACGTGGTGAATATGTCTTTCCCTCCCCTGCCCCGCTGTGTGCTCCCTCTGTGTTTGGTAGAACCAGATTCCTTTATTTGGTTTGCTCTTCATTCCCTCCTATCTTGGAATGGTTGAACTCTATTCTAAAATATATTTTTAAGATAGTGTTTAAAAGCAAACACCCTGCCTTTCTTGAAACCACAGAAACTGCTTGTGAAACAGCCGCCAGGGCAGGCTGCCAAACCTGCGCTGTTAACCCACCCCGGTGACAAATGTCAGACACTGACGGCACACCGTAGTCATGATTGTGGTGTGAGGATTTTCTCAGTAATACGTGTGTAGGTGCTGAGCTCCTGGCTGCACCTCCAGAATGCGCACATTAGAACATTCTTCACGGTAAACTGTTCCGGAAGGGTCTTGTGTAGCTAATCTGCTATCTACTGGAAAGGTTTTAAACAAACCCAATTCCCATTCTCCCTCTCCTATTTTTTTCTTTCTTTCTTTCTTTCCTTTTTTTTTAATTTCAGGAGTGATTTTCTTTTGAGGTGATTTGGACCAAGCCTCTTACCAGCTTTTCCCATTTTTAAGTTAGAACTGGCTTCAGAATTGTTTTCCTCCACAATGGAGGAGGACTTGGGCCTTGATCTTTATCCGCAGGCCCTGAAATGACTGACTTTTGTTTTTCTTAATGGCACAGAATCTTCTCTTTTTGTCTAGGGAATTTTATTTCTTTCCAGGTACTTTCAGGAGTATTTGTTCCTACCTACCACCTTCCGGAAGAGCTCTGCCACTGCTGGTAGCCCGATAGGTGAGGGTCCTGTTTAAAAACCGGGATCAGTGTGGACTGAGCTCTGGTACTGATTGAGTGGGAGTTAAGGGGGGAGATCAGGCTTGACAACCAACAACTGAGAAATAAAAGGAAAAATATATAAATGTGCCTCCCTCTTCACAGCACTGTGATGGGGGTTCTAGATGCAGAGCTTTAGGAATCCCTTGCAGACTTACCCAAGAGCACCCTCTTTTGTTCTCTTGCTAGGGGTTTATTCTGACTTCATTTCCATGACCTGAGTCCTGAGCAACTTTTTTGACTTTGTGTTTAAGCTCTTCCCCTATCATCCTTGCTTGTCTGTTAGGCCTGTCCCTAGTCTCCAGATGGGGAGGAGACCAGGAAGGCTAAATGATTGACTCTTCAGTGAGTCTCCCTGGGTTGGCTTCCTCTTATGCCAGCATCCACGACTCACCGTGGTTGACTCCATGGGTGGGCATCCCCATTCACTGAAGCCCCAGGGTTTAGATAGATCCTGGCAGAACTCGTGGTCCTAACTAGAAGCGAGACCTGCGATCTTCAGATCTCGTCGCCCATGGTTCTTCTGAAAAAGAACAAAAGCCATAGACTTCTAGTAAATTGGGGGGAATAGGTGGACTGTTAACTTTGGTTCCTGGATTTGGTCCTGCATTGGACTGTGTGATTTGTGCTTATTTATCTCTCCTACTAGATAATCAGCCCTTTGGAAGTCTGGGCTGTTTTTATCTTTTTCTGTATCCCTTCCTCCCTGAGAGTCGTTTGGAGACTTTGTGCATGGTCATCTCTCAATTATTTGTGAAATTAAAAGTCAGAAAAATTCTAAAATAGGCATTCTTTACTTATAGCCACCCTTAAGGGAGTGTGTCCATATGGATTTGTAAATCAGACACCTCTCTCTCCAGTTTTTGGACATACAAGTCTTAATTTATGTCTTAATAAGTGTAATAATGACGAAAGAGACAACTTTTTCAGGGTGAGAGGATAAGGAGAAAGGTTAACGCTGTTACTGGGTTGTGTTAAGAACCCAGAGAGGAAACCATACAGGGAGAACACGAGGCTGAGGGAGCCCTATCTGGCTTCCTGAAGGTAGGGACCAGGGCCAGGAAGCAAGCCCTCCTGGTTTTGCTGAATTCTGTTCTTGCCTCTGACACACAGCATCTCTGGCTACATTGTTGCTTCTGGTTTAGTTGGCCTCATCCTTCTCTCTTTTGGATGGGTGAACAGAGGTACACTGAGTGTTGGGGATCTTGTCCAGAGTTAGAGAGATCATGTGGTCTGTATCAGAAAGCTGGAGTTATTTATAGTGGGAGAAAAGCTCAGGAGCATGGCACAGGAAGAACTAATTTCACACCATCTCAGTGCCTGGTGATGACAAGAACCCAGATTTTTCTTTGAGCATCTCGGGGGGAGATCAGTTGCTTTTCTGAATTGACCCAAGAACTATGAGATCTGAGACCATGTCTTCCAGGACCATTGTGGGTAGGGCAAGAATGAGAGGATGACCATTTTCTCCTTTCTTCTTAATGCCCTGGTCTTTGTGTCAGGGTATGAAAGCTCCACCTGACTTTTGATTCTCTTGCTTTTGAACTGGTGCAGAAGGCACTAGCTGTGTAGGGTGGTGGCAACAGGACCTGTTGGACTGGTCTGCTGGGACCCGCCCCCCACCCCCCTTACATGGGGCAGGGAGACTGAAACTGCTGCTTGGGGTTCTGCCAAACCAGTCTCTCCTCGTGGGTCACCTGTCCAGGGCAGTCAGGTGGGCAGCTCCCCACCCAGGAGCTCTCCGAGGAACCAGGCTGCTGGGGAATCCTGCTGCAGGTGGGGCTAGGTGCTAGGTGTGCCACAGAACTCTGCCGGGGCTGCATCTCCTCAGCATGGCTCACTCTCGGTGTGCAGAGCCCCGGGGCCTGCTGGGAATAGACTCTGTGTCCCGGTGCCTTTCCCTTGTGCCTTGGAGCCACTCTCATGCTAGGCAGAGAGGCTGGGAGGGTTGAGGAGCTTATAAATTGTGGGTAAATGAAGTCTAGGGAAGGAGAAGATCCTTCCCTAGGGCACCCTGAGTTCAGGGTTGTAATGTTTCTAAGTCTGGGGTAGTCACCTGAGTTAACTTTAACTTTTTCAGCCATACGCAGAGGAGATTTTCTAGTGTGTGAGCCTGGTGTCCAAGGCGTATTACATATGGAACCAGACTTTTAGGCAGGTTGACCCAAAGTAAACCAAGGTCAGGATGTGGTCTTCAGGATGTGCAGACCATGCCCACTTCCTGCTACCGTCTCAGGGACAGGGCTGGAAGGCTTATGAGGACAGAGGCACTGAAAACCCTCATGCCCACACAGGACAGACCTTCATTTTACAGGTGGGGAGACACAGGGCCCAAGAGGGTGAATGACTTGCTCAAGGTCATGTAACTTATTTGAATGGGACCGGGTCTAGAATCACTCTCTCTCGGGGACCTTGGCACTATACCCCCATTGCTTCCACTTCAGAGGCAGCCCTGCCGCTTGGAGGGACTGCGTAGGGGCTGACCTGCAGACCTTATTTATGGCAGAAGGGAGACTGGGAAAGGACAAGTGGAAGGGCAGCAGGCCCCACTCCACACACCGGAGATGAGTTCTGAGATCCTGCCAGACGCTCCGTCCGTAGAGGTGTCAGGAGGCCTTGGGGAATGGATTGAAAGCATTCTAGTCCTGACCCAGGTTGGAGGGCTCACATGGGGCAGAGTTGTGCTGAGAGCTATCAGGTGAGGAGACTCCGGGAAAAGCAGGAAGACCCTGACCCTGACTTTCCCTCATGAATTAGGAAGGCATTTATGGAGAGCCTGTTAGGTGCCGGGTCCTGTACTAGGCACTGGGGACGCAGAGATGACCTAAGTCCTGGAAATTTCCCTCAGGCTGCTCTCAGTCTTGTGTAACGGTGAACAAGGCAGCCACCAGGAGTTGTGGAGTAGGCCCTTCAGCAAGCCACGAAGTCCTTGTATAAGAGGCTTGAAGTGATGTGTGTCAGGGACCTTGTGAAATCAGAGGGATGGAGCAGGGAAAGCTTCCTGGAAACGATGTCCGAGCAGAGGCTAATCAGGACGAATGGGAGTGGATAATGGAGGGGAAGTGTTCCAGGCAGTGGGAGGCTGTAGCAAAGGCCTGGAGGTCTGAGAGAACATTCTACATTTGAAGTTGGCTGGAGCCCAGAGTGAGACTCTAGGAAGGGACAAGGGCCAGGCTGGAGCTGCAGGCAGGGAAAGGGAGCCAGCCAGCTCATTATGCAGCTGAAGGAAAAATCCAGAAGCCATGTGGGTCTGGACTGAAAATCCATTTTACGTGTGTACGTATATATACATACATAGACATTTACACACACATGTGCGCACAGATAGATATATATAAATGAGGTGTGTGGGGGGGAGGCACATCTGACTATGAAGCCGTCACTTCCTGTTGCCAGTGCCGAGTGCCCCGTTGACATGACTGTTGGTGCCCCCCACCCCATGTTGTAGAGTGAGGGACTGGATGGGTTTTTTACGTGCTGGTTTGGGTGGAGAGGAAGCTGAGGCCACAGTCGTGGGGCGACTCCGGCTTTAGCTCTGGAGCAGGCTGGCTGAGCACGCCGGGGAGCTGCTTCAGGCCCAGGAGGCAGGCCCGATTTCCCTCTTCTCATGGGGGAGGGACTCAGAGGCCTTGGCTGCCGCCCGAGGTTCTTACCGGCTTTTCCAAAGGCAGCCTGTGGAGGCCGGCGGTAGCATTTGGTGAGAAATAGGAGAAAGTACCTGGTGGCTGTCCCTCCTGACACTCCGGACAGACATTTCTGTCGCTAAACAGCACCTCTCTGTGGCAGCCTTGGGCTCTGCTCTGGCAAAGGAGGAGCTCTCTCCTCCCCCTGGGAGGGGCCATCATCTGTGGCTTCTGTTCTGCCCTTGGTCACAGAGTAGCTTGCACTAGCCAGCCAGTGAGAGTCCCCCTTCCGGCCTGTCATCAGCCGCAAGTGGCAGACCTTAACTTACAAGGTTGGAGAAATGACCGTGCTCCAAACTGCAGGGTTCAGGGCGCAGCTGGCAAAGCGTGTGAATTGTCCTAAGGTTAGAGCATGGACTGTCTGCCCCAGAAGGGCGTCATGGGACAGTGTTTCGCTTCTGACCGCATATAGATGCTGCCCTGCAGATGGCTGGGCTGTCCCCTCTCCTGCCAGGGAGTGAGTTTTGTTCCCATGCTGGCCTGGCTTTTACTGTTTCCCCTCCTGCCTTTCCCCAGGGACCATAAACCTGCCCACCTCCTGTTATGTTCTAGTTCTGATAGGAATACCATTCAGAGTTCTTGGCAGGAGACCAGCTCACTTCTACCCGTGTTGGTTTCCCCTCCTTTTCCCAGTGTGTTTGATGTGCACGTTCCCCAGAGTTCCTTATGCAGCTGGTTGGCTCTGTAGTGCCCAGAGATTGGAGCACGCCCGCCACCGCGGGAACTCAGCTGCTTCCCTCCCTGGTTTTAGGGGCGGGGCTTGAAAATAGAGAATCATAATCTCCCTTCCTCCTCCTCCTCCTCCTCCTCCTCCCCCCACTGTCCTCCCCCTCCTCCCCCGTCCCACCCCCAAAAGTACCAAGCAAACTGGAGTGACCGGCTCAGAGGCTCCAAGCGGGGAGTCAGCCCGCCTCACTGCCCTGCATGACAGCAGCTGTCTGGAGGAAGATTAATGCACGAGTGAGTATGTGAACTCCAGAGCACGTTAACCATATCGGGCTGGTTCTCTGTGGCAGGTGTGGACTCACTTGGTGTTAGGGAGACCAGGGCTCCTTAGAGGAGATGGTGACCCAGCCAGGTGTGTGTCTGCCCAAGGCCACCCTCTTCTGTGTTGCATGGGGAAATGGAAAGCGCTTCTAAACACCCCTGCTCTTCAGAAGAGCTTGGTGGATGGTTTGGGGAGGTTATTCTTGGAATCCCTTGTAGCACAATACCCCTCTTTTCCCTAAGCCAGGTTTCTTAGTTCCTAAGCCAGACTGCTACCTTCCGTTTTCATAGTAGGGGTACATCTTCCCTGGCCTCAGCCTAAACTGTGAGTAAAGGGTTAGGAAAGTGGTAGCTGCTCCCCTTTGCTAGAAGGGGAAATTGGGGGAGGGAGCGCAGGTTGCCAGCAGGTGTTTCACTTTTCCCCCCTGGGTGGCCAGACAAGGGGGCCCACCTTAGCCCTCTTCTGCCCATCTCTCCAGCCAGCCAAGGGAACACCCAAATGGAAATACCCTGCTGCTAAGGCACAAGTGCCTGAGGCAGAGACCAGACCAGAGTAGCCCAAGCTTGCTGAGAGGGGAGGATTGGTTATTTAGGGGCTGTGACAAATGGCTTTGCAGAGGAGCATGGGAGAGAGAATCTCATTTTGCAGAGCCAGGGACCAGCTTCTCTGCCACATTGCTATCAGGAGTTTAGGCTGCCTGGAGCCACAGGCTCAGGTGCTCACCTCTCGCTTTCTCCTTTCTGTGTCTTGTGGCTAGTACTACCGTTGTCAAGTTGACCCCCTGGTTAGAGAGGTTGATCCTCATCAGGTCCCCAGACTCTCTGCTGCCTGAGCCCCTCTGCCCTGGAGCTGTTCCTAATTTGCCTCCCAGTTCTGACTTTGAGTAGGCAAGAAGTGGTTGTAGGAAGTTCTGTTTGGATGGTTTGACTTCTGGTTGGGCCTGTAGGCATCTGCGAACTGAGTGCTTGCTTTATCCAAAGACCCCCTCGGAACCTTCCTTTTTGTGTAAACCCTACACCTCAGACATTTCTTGGTGGGCCAGAAAGGCTTTGCTTGGGTATGAATTAAGTTTGGGGCTCTTCATGGGGTACTATGCTGCCCGTCCCTCTACTCTATCCCGCCCCTCCCAAAAAAAACCCCTAATATTAACCTTTCATACAAAGAACATTGGAAGAATTGAGCAGTGCCTCAAGGTCACTGGATCGTAAGCGTATTTGGCATAGTTAGCTGGTTTGGGGTTTGGTGAGAGATTTCTGCTTTATATTTGAGCGAAAGACTTCTTGGCAGGAGGCCTCTGGGCCGTGTTGCCAGTGCTTGCCCTGTGTACAGGGTTTGCCCCCTTCCCTCCCCTGACAGGTTGTTTTAATCCTCTTGCCTATAAACAAGTGCAGCAGAACGTGTCAGGCCAGCTCACATGACCTTGGTTATCTCTTCATGGGGTAACCAGCATCAGCTTTAGATACCACGGTCACTTGACGTGGCAGAGTTGTCAGGGTAAAGAGGTGGAGACGCCAGGAGGAAGCCTGGGTGTGCCAAGGAAGGTACCGTGGTCCCCCCTTACCCAGTTTTCGCTTTCTGCAGCTTCAGTTACCCGTGGTCACCCGCAGGCCAGAAGCAGATGGTCCTCTTTCTGACATACCGTCAGAAGGTCAGGAGTAGCCTAACTGCTATGTCACTCACTTGCTGACAAGAAGGGGGGAGTACAGTACGGGAAGATATTTTGAGAGAGCACATTCACATAACTTTTATTACAGTATACTGTTAAAACTGTTCCATTTTATTATTAGTTTTGTTGTCAGTCTCTTACTGCGCCTAATTTGTAAATTAAACTTTATCATTGGTATGTATCTATAGGAAAATACATAGTATATAGTTGTCCCTTCAACAACATAGGGGTTCAAGGTGCCGACCCTCACACACTTGCAAATCCGCCTATAACTTTTGACTCCCCCAAACTTAACTACCTATAGCCTACTGTTGACCTTGCCAATCGTTTGAACAGCTGATTAACCCATATTTTGTATGTTATATGCGTTACATACTATATTCTTTTTTTTTTTAAGATTTTATTTATTTGAGAGAGAGAATGAGATAGAGCGCATGAGAGGGTCAGAAGGAGAAGCAGACTCCCTGCTCAGCAGGGAGCCCCATGTGGGACTTGACTCCAGGATCATGACCTGAGCCGAAGGCAGTCGCCCAACCAGCTGAGCCACCCAGGCGCCCCTACATACTATATTCTTAAAATAAGCTGGAGAAAATTGTTACTAAGAAAGTCATAAGGAAGAGAAAATTCATTTACCGTACTGTTCTGTGTGGAAACAAATCTGTGTATAAGTGGACTCGTGCAGTTCAAACCTGTGTTGCTCGAGGGTCAGCTGTATTTAGGGTTTGGTACCGTCTGTGGCTTCAGGCATCCACGGAGTGGGGAGGGCGGGTTCCTGGAGAATATCCCCCATGGATAAGCAGGGACTGCTGTAAGTGAGGGTGTATGTGACTCCTTAGTGGGGACCAGGTAGGGAAAGTCAGCTCCCATGGGACAGGGGTGAGAAGAAGGCAGTTTCATTACTTCCTGCTTTTACTCTTCCTGAATTCCTACTTCTGGTGTCTCATTTCTCTTCTCCTGTATCTCAAATCCTGGCTGCAGGGGGCCCAGGACATGCAGCTGTTTCGGGAAACTGCCCCGAGACAGATGCATGCTAGTTCATGGATACAAAACCCAACGCCGAAAATCCCGTCTTCCCAAACAGTGATCTTGTTGTGTTGTGTGAAGGACAGCTGGTGCTGGGAGCCTGGCTGCCGGGGAAGGCTGCTGAGTCTCTGAGCCAGAGACGCCCCAGAGCTGGGAGTGCAGCTAAGTTTCCACCACCACCCTTCCCCCTTCCCCTCACGCAGGCTTCCCTGTCTCACAACTGAAGAGGCAGCCCTCTTCAGGACACGCCAGGGACTCTAGCCACACTGTGTGTGAATTGTGTGTGTCCATTTCCTAAGTGCTAGTCACATGTCCCATTTCGACTGCTGATTTGTAAGCTTCCAGGTCCATATGTCTAGAAAGTATCAGCAATATTGCTGACATTGTATATCATGGGAGCTGTGCAGTGTACTGGATTTTCCTAGGGTGGGATGTGTAGGTTTAATGTGCTTTTTATCAGAGCAGAGTAGAGTGGCCTTTTATGGAAGGGATAAAACAGTTGAGCCGCTGGAGCCTTTGCTGGCTCTGCCAGAAACCCAAGTCCAAGTCCAGGCCTTGCCAACAGATGAGCAGAACTTGCTCTTCATCTCAAGAGCTCTCCCAGGCCGGTTCGAAAAGATCCATCTCTTTTTGGAGATAGAGAACATTTGTGGAGCATTTGTGGTGAGCATTAGGTAAAGAAGTTAAAGCCAAAAATCTTATCTTTTTCTGGTAACCTACAGAATAAGCTGGGAAAGCATATGGAATTAGAGTAATAATAGCCAGCATGTCGTGAGCATTTAGTATGTTCCAGGCATTGTTCTAAGTATTTTGGACGGGGTTTGATATTTGGTAAATTCTGACTTGATAACTTTTGTTTTCTCTTAGTAGGAACCCTTCTTTGCCTGTGGGGTCTTTGTGGTGGTTGCTTGGACTAGATAGAACAGCAGAATGGGTAGCAGTGGCCTCCTGCTACCCAGCTAGATTCCTCTGATCAGAGGTATCATGGGTGGGTTTTTTTCTCTCAGTCTTCAGATCTTTATTTAAGCCACCATGCCTATTGGTAATTAGAGCTGCCCTTTGGGATGTGTTGGGGGAGGATCTGTTTGCCTCTGTAGGCACCCTTTCTTCCCTGCCCTCTCTAGGTGAATTCGGAGGTGATGAGCTAGAGACTTGGCTGCTTGTCTCCGTCAAAGTAACCAGCATTCTCTTGTATGCAGTCTGTGTAATAGAACATTTAACAGTGCCCAGCAGTGGCCCCCTTTTTCCCCAGCACCACCTGTTAATTGGTGGTTCTAGTTCCAGAGGGCTTCCACCAGCGCTGAGCTAATCCGTACCAAAGACCCCTGTCCCCAGGTTCATATCAGAGGTCAGAAAGCTCAGACTCTCAGGGGCACCCGGGTGGCTAAGTTGGTTGAGCGTCCAGCTTTTGGTTTCAGCTCACGTTGAGATCTCAGGGTCCTGAGATCAAGCCCCAAATTGGGCTCTGCACTCAGTGTGGAGCCTGCTTGAGATTCTCTCTCCCTCTGCCCCTCCCGCTCGTTCTCTCTCTCAAATAAATAAATAAATCTTTAAAAAAAAAAAAAAAAGCTCAGACTCTTCCTAGGACTTTCTCTGAAAAGATTAATTAACTATTAGAAAGTGCTTGTTAAGAAGGCACTTGTAATGGATAATGTCTTCTCATTTACCATCCTCTCTGCTCCCTAGGTGAACTGCTCGAACAACTAGGGCGTCCTGAGTAGAGCTGCCATTGCCACCAGAAAATGAGCAGTGTTTGGCTTTAGGGGACACTGAGGCCTACAAGGAGAAGCTGACATACACACAGTCTCACTGAGAAACTTTCCAGTCTTCTCCACCTAACTTCGGACGAATGAGCCCTCTTCCAAATATCTGACCAGCTAGCCAAGGCACCTGCCCAGACCGTGGCCACTTAATAACAGGGTCCTGCAGTCTCTGTCCTTGGCCCAGGGTTGAGGCCACAGTGGGCCCAGTGAGGTAGATGGGAAGCACATCCCTGGCTTCAGGTGCCGAGCAGGGAGATCATTCTAAGGAGCATTTGCCCCTGATAAGTCAGGGGACTGTCCCAGGCTCCCTTTTCTCTCTCTAGCTGGAAGAGAGAGAGCTAGAGTGGTCTTCCAGAATTAGCCCTTCTTTCCTGTAAGGCAGTACCCACTCAAAATTCCTTTTGAAACTCCAGCCTCATTCCTCACTTCTGCTTGGGTTCATTTCTCCTCATACCCTGCCTCCTACCCGACCACCCGAAATGCTTTGAAGCCCCCTCCCCCAGCTCCAGTCCCCTTGTTTTAGGCCCTCACCCAGGGTTTGAAGGTTACAGAGCCTCGGTTACTGCTGCCCGTGCTGCTTGGGGAGCAAAGACATGTCCCAAGGCAGAACTCTTGAATTAGTTCTCCCGTTCTGGGCTATGGTTTAAATCTTAAGTGTGGTTAACATACTGCTTCAGATACAATGGTGGGCCCTCGTGAGCGGGTCTAAGACACAGCCACCATTTGTTCTTCTCCAGATGGAACTTCTGGTAAGTTGGGGATTTCTTGACCAGTGTGCCGCAGCACATTTGCATGTGCTTTGTGGAAGTATTCTCATTAGTTTGTAGTCATAGCATCTCTTAGAAAAAGTAAGTTGTCCTTCTGGGTACCAAATGACAAAGACAAAAAGAAACACACAGAGGTACCACTTCCCACCCAGAAAGGTTGTCTGAGAGCTACACTCATTCCTGCGATCCCTCTAAGGGATGAGTGAGACCAAATTCTCAATTTTAGCCGATTGGACTCATTGTCAGGAGGCACTGGAAACAGCCAGTGCCACCACTCAGGTGCACTCACCCGCTCGGAGGAAGATGACACCTCCGCCTATGAGCAGGAGCAGCCCCACGGGGGCTTTGCTCATGCAGAGTGGCCAGTTGGATTTGTAATGGTCACATAAGTGGGGCGGCCACGTTGCAGCCCGGCCAGGTGGGGACTGCTCTGAGGTGAGAGAACAGTGATGACCTTAGGTGGTTTCCCTCGCTCATTCCCCTGCTTGAGCTCCGACCTCTGGCCACAGCTCCTGGGGCAGCAAGCGCTGTCCCACTGTGTGTGTTCTGATATTTCCTCCTCCTCCTCCAATGCCCGCTTTGAGGCTGGAGGACTAGGGAGGCAGTCTTTTTTTCCACTTCCAGAGGAGGATGCAGTGGAAGGAGGCACATGTCTTATTCAGCACCTTCCAGTGTGGAGCTGGAACTGGAGAGGACCCAGAAGGCCTGTTTCCCAGCCTGGAGCTGGATCTGCTCCTCGGCATGAGGACGTTCTAAGGAAACCACGCTGGAAAGGGCAAATACAAAGGGTTAAATCTGCACTCAGGTAGAAAGGCTGTTGCATAAATGCTGAGAGAGGTTTTTTGTGGGTTTTGTTGTTGTTGTTGTTTTTATTTTTAAAGATCTCATGCTTCTTTTTTACTTTGTGTTGGCAAAAACCCCAGGAGAAGATGGGAGATTCTAGGAGGAGATGATTATGCTGGGTGAGTCAACTGAGCTCCCCAGCTGCCGTTTTTAGTTGCTTTGCTTTTCTGTAACAGGAGGCAGCTTGGGGAGGGGTGGGGGGCAGGGTGGGAAAGCCGATTTGTGCAGGACAGGAGGCAGGTGTGTATGGGTGAATTTTGTTGGCGTTCTAGGGATGACAGGGCCTTACAGTCATTACATCAGTTCAAGGAGGAAATATGAAAGCTGAGCTCTCAGTGTGGCAAAGCATAAATGTCTCCTACAAGTCATTGTCACTCCCCCAAATCAGTAGCTCTTAGAATGGCCCGCGCTGCCTTGCATTGTCACAGCAAGACACAGTGGTTTTGATAGCAAAGCAGTTGTGAGATTGAATGTGGAGAGGCAGAAAGCAGTCTCAAGTGGGAGGGCCCAGTGGTTGTTGGGCATCAGGAAGTTCAGTGAAGAGGACTCCCCCCAAGATGAAAGGCGGGGGCTTGGGCTTGTTTGAGGGGGTCAGGGACGGGAGTGTGGGGGCATAAGCCCTCGCATCCCTGACTGTGCCTGTGTTCTGAGTCTGTCTCCAGTCCACCTTGGTGACTTCTTTTGCCTCCAGCATTGTGTTGGGAGAGAGCACCAAGGGCCTCTTCACCACCTGAGGAAGTTTGTTCGTGGAGCTAACGCTCCATAGGAGCCCCCTATCCTTCGGCGAGGGGATCTTGTGGCTTCCTACCCGCTTGGATGTTGCCTGCAGAGGGCACAGATGCGGGTTATTGGTGTGGGGCCCAAAGACTGTCATGAAGATGCCCCTGCACGTTTTCTTATTTATTCCTTCGTACACATTTATTCATTCAGTAGTGATTGCAGACTTCTGCTCTGCGCTAGAGGCATTGTTGTGGGCCATGAATCAGACAGACCCGGGTCCCTCCCTAAAGCACTGTCTAGGGGGAAGGCCAGACGGAACCAACAACTGTCTTGAAAGAGGAGAAAAGGGTCTTGCGGCAAGAGGTTTTGATCTTCCTTCTGCCCTTGTCTCTCCTTCCAGGAGGGGGTGCCTGTAAGGATCAAAAACTTGTACCATTTTTATTCCTCAAGTGTTTTACCATGGGCCAGCTGGGTGCAGGTACTAAATGTTAGGCACTAAGGGCATACGAGGGTGAGCAAGACACCGTCTCTGACCTCTCAGAGCTTGAGGAGGCTAAGGCGTGGCAACACAGAGTCAGTCGGAAGACATGAACGGGTCCAGACAGGATGCTGTGAGATCCAGAGAAGGGAGAGATCACTCTCTAGTAAGAAGATGTCTGGATAATGCCTCGAACAAAAGGATTTGGGATAAACTAGGGGAAAGAGTGTTTACTGACCTGGATCCCTTAAAAGAAGATGTTACATGATAGCTGGAGCCTTGCTTTTAGTGCGTGTGCATCTGTGTGACTCTTCATACCACACTTCTGAGCTGTTCCCCACCCAGCAGCCAGAGTGGCGGAGCTGGGGTCCCACTGCAGATCTGTGACTCCAGCCCTTTGCTCCTGCACAGTATACAGCCAGGCAATGTGCTGAATAAAAACATACACTACAAAGGAAGGAAGAGGGAGGCCCAGGCACCTCAGCTGCACTGGTTAGGCTCCCATCAGCTCCCCACAGTCCTCTGTAAAGTGAGCCAGACCTTTCTGCTGCAGGCTGCCTTCTGCCTCCCCCAGAGCCCTGGGCTGCTGGCAGGCTGACTCTCTCCTGTGATATGGAGGAACTTGTTGGTCTCCATGGTTACAGTAACCCACTGGTACGGGCGGCGCCGAATAGAGCGTGAGGCTGGCAGTGTGAGCTTCCCCCAGCCCTTGGCACCATGTGGTACTGGTATGTCGGCTGTTTCTTGGACCTCTTCTGGGAGGAAGGAGTTAAGGGGCCCACGAGGAGAGGAAAAGCAGACACACCTTCCTCCTCCTCTGGGCTGCTTAGAAGCCAGAGGCCTGGCTGCCTTCTTATTCACCCGCTCCTCTTGGCAAGAGCGGTTTTAAGTTAGGAAAGAGGGTCCTTTTTGCCTGACAGCCCAGCCATGCTAGAAATTTGACTTTTCTCTGTTCCAGAAGCAATACCAGCTTTACTCCACTGGTGCTTGTTGTCAAGTTCTTAGAGATGATAGCTCTTCTCTGGGCTTAGAGGACCCCTTGAGATGGGAAGCAGGTTCCTATCCGAAAGAAAAGCGAGATCATAGGAAACACCGTGCCCTGGGCAGTGCGGCCCACACTGGCGTGCATTTTTCGTTTCATCTTCATGCTGATCTTGTGAAGTTGTTACAGGTGGTGTCCGCATGTCCCAAATGAGGAAACTGAGATCTAGAGAAGTCAAGGAATCTTAGTCGTGCTCAGTGACCTAGTAAGGAGCAAAAGCAAGGCTCCCACCCCAGGCCCATTAGCCTCCGGAGCTCTGTCATGCTATCCTGCCTCCCTTACTAAGTAAGCAGAGATACTGTGGTGAGTCTAATATACTATACAGTTCCCTCTTCTAAGTTTCTAGAAGGCAGGAACCAGATCTTTCTGAACTTTGCAACTAGCCCTGGCTCCAGAGGTAGGCACTCAACAGAGGTTTGCTGAATTAGCAACAGTAATTGGGGATTGAGATAGAGACCAGACCCCAGTGAGCAGATTCTCAGGGACGAAATTTGGTACTGGAAGCTGGTAAACCTCTGGTTGCTCAGTAGAATCCACTCTGTTTGAGGAAGAGCCCAGCATTTCAAGTGGCTTAGAAGGCAGGAGATGAGGGGTGAGCATTGTATTGTGGCGTCCATGCATGCAGGGGAGTGAGCTGGAGGTGCTGGCTCCATTCTGGTCACACTCCAGGTCAGTTCTTGCCTGCTGGTCCTCCCAGGCATGTGCTGGCTCCTGCCATGGCTGCTTTGAGGCCTGCAGGCTGCTTCCCTCCTGGCCCAGGCTGCAGTGCTGGTCCCCCTGCCTTGGGGTAAGGCTTGCAGCTCGAAAAGCTAGCATGAAGTGACCCACCTGCTTTGGGCTTCAGGCCTCAGTTGCCAGCTCTGCAGGTGTCCTCTGTCAGGGGGCATCTGCCCCAGCTAGAAGGCGGGAGCAACCCTCTGACACTCTGACACAGCCCCACCTCCCTTCTGCACCACTGTATTAAGGGAAGGTGAGGGTCTCCCAGGGGAAGCCATCACAGTTAATTTTGGGGGTTACATTTCCACTGGTCAGTACTTCCCCCAGCCTTATGAGATCTCTCCTACCCTCAGTGCTCCTCGGGTTTCTTGACTCTTGGCAGTTGAGAGTGACAGTTGCTCAGGATTAAAGGATGCAAAGAGGGTTCCTGGATGCAGTGAAGGAGGAAGGGTTAAAGAACTAGCCATTTGCCACGGCCATGTGACTTGTCAGCTCAGTCATACCCATTTCTCCCCAGCATCTCTGTGGTCAGTGCTCGGTACTTCCTCAGTTTACAAAACCCCTTACTGCTTCCCACAAACAGGATTGAGGAAACAACCTTTCTGTCACATTGCAGAACCCTAGGGACTGGAAAAATGAAGCCGTTTGATCCTGTTCTGGCCTCTGAGTGAAGGGGCAGGTGGTTGCAGGCAAGCCTGAGCCCAGGGTCCAGAATAAACCCTAAGCTCTTGCACTGAGATCAGGGCCCACTTTGAAGAGGGGTGACTGTGGGACCCCCTGGGTACGTCCTCACAGCAGCCCTACACACTGGCCTGAGCCAGACACTGGCGTTCCTGTTGGCCTAGGCATCTTCCCCACCCCCCACCTCCCACCCCGCTTCCTTATCTTCTTTTGGGGGAAGCCAGCAAAGGGGACCGTGAGGAACAGCAGAGTGCTGACCTGGGTACAAAAGCCCTGGGCTCCAGTCCCAGCTCTGTGCGGGGAGGCTGTGGGATCTTGGGCCAGTCTCATAACCTCTGTGCTTTCTCATCTGTGACGTGAGGATGCTACCTACAGGTGTGGAGAACGTAGGGAATATGTGGCAGCAGAAGACAGTGTCAGAAATGTCGAATGTGTTGATCAGAGCTCCTGTGTAAGGCAAACACTGAGTGGCATGGTCTCCCTGGTATCTGCTCAGGTGCTGGGAGGGCACAGAGGAGGCTTTGCCCTTCTCTAGAGGGGTTTATGGCCTACCAGCATGAGATCTTTCAAGAGTTGCTTAGTGGGAAAGAGCCTAGCCTAGAGATACGGAATGAATTCGAAGTAGAGCCAGAAGAAAGGAGCCAGAAGAAAGGCGTGACCGGAACGCAGAACTCAGACAAGGAAGAGCTCCAGTCGCCCCGAGTTAGCAGATGCCCAGACGGGAGAGCTTTGCAGGAGGAAGGTGTGAAGACCAGCGTCCCTGCTGTCCCTGGCCCTCAAAGTTCGTAAAGCAGTGTTGTTGGGGTGGGAGGGGGGGTGATGGAGACTTGTCGGAGGCTGGGCAGGAACCTAGGGATGGACTCCCAGAATCAGGGCTGGAAGGGACTTAGAGGGACATTTGATTGGTTCCCCATCTTTGGGGCAAGTTTTAGAATTCAATGTCTTATTCAATCAGTGACAAAGGTTTTTAGTCTAGAACCCATCAACCTCTAAAGGGGCTTCACAGGGTGCCTGAACTCCCTGAAATTACATCCAGAATATTTTGTGTATAAGTGGAATGTGCATTTTTCTGAGGTAAACACTGCTTTTTGTGAAGCAGGAGGTCCGTCTGCCACTGTTAGATTGCTGGTTTCTGCCTAACCCCCTTCTTGTTGTCGCATGGGTGGCTGGCTGGTCTTTGGCAAGGCTGCTCCTCCGGGTCAGCCGGCCTGATTCACACATACTCCTCCCGGCCAGTTGGAGCCCCCCCCGCCCCCGCCGCCCAGGTCCCACCTGCTGCGGGAGAGGGTGAGAAGGACTTTATGACAGCCCTGGCCGGAGCAGAGCCTCCTCACCCTCTCCCAGCTGTTACCCAGCAAAGCACCTTGGGGAGGGTGGGGCAGCCCACTTCCGGGGAGGGGGAGGGGGAGGGGGAGGGAGAAGGAAGTTGATCTAAACCCGCCTCTCTCTCTGTCTCCCTTCCTTCCCGGTGCCTGCCTGCCCCTTTCTTCCCACCTTGCTCCCGTGTTGGTGTCGTGTTGGTGTCGTGTCCTGGGACTGCATGCGTTTTCTGGCCACCAGACCCTGGCCTGCCGGAAGCTGTGGGGCTTTTTGTCCCTGTTGCTCTCCTTGCCAAGCCCGGTCTCTCTCTGCTAGTGGTGGTTTCGGTTGCGACACAGTCCAGGTTCCCAGGCAGGAGCCGCTCGGGCCTGGCTGCCTCACTCTTTTTCACTGAGGAGGTGGTGGAAGGTGTCGCCTGCTTCGGCTGAGTAAGGGTGGCTGGCAGAGCCGGCAGCCCCCGCCCTGGGCCAGGCTCTTGCCGGCCTCTGTACTTTGCCCTCGCTGCCTGACAGGTTCTGCTGTGGGCTCTGCTGAATGGAAGTTGCTGGTAGTCCTTGTCCCTTTCTCCAGCCGGGTATGTTTTCCCCTTTTCTGCTGTGGGATTGCCCCCTTCCTCTCCCCTCCCACCCCAAACACAGGATCTTTAAAGAACTGCTGAATGGAGCCAGGCGCTAGCACAGGTAGTAAAATTCATGGAAAGAGGCACTGGCTGGGAAAGGAAGGGGGGCAAATGCCGGAAGAAGAGTCCCAGAGGTTGAGTCAGCAGGCGCACCCAGAGTGAGAGGAGGGGGCAGGTGACAGGTGGAGGCCCTGGGGGGGGGGGGGCGGTGCTCAGGTGTTCCAGCGAGGGGAGACTGGGATCTGGGGCGGGTGCACTGGGCCGCTGCCCAAGGGACCCTTTTCTTCCCACGGTGCCCAGGCTTACTTTGCCTCTGGCCGGGGAGTACCTGCCTATCACCCCTCCCAGCCCTGGGGAAGTCTCAGGACACTTGAGGCCAGGCCTGAATGCAGAGCCCCGCAGCACGGGCTCTTCTAGGGGAGAACTGTTGGTAGGTGCCCCCAGCGTTAGGGAAGGGGCCCTGCCTACCTGAGTCAGCGCTGGGCCTCAGGGGTGGAGGCTGTCTTCCTGGCGAACCTGGCAACACGCCTAAGGCTGAGTTTGGAGATCCCAGGTTGAAGGGCCTGCTAGATAGAAGCCTCTTTCTTTTCTCCCCGGGTCCTATATTGCACCTCTCTTGTTGAGCCTCCAAAGCTGTTCACATCCCACTTCTGAGTCAGGCCTGCTAAGTCACCTGTGTGGTCTGCCGTCGGTTCCAAATATGGCCTCGCAGGGTGACCCCCTGTTCTTTCTGAAGGCTACCTGAGACTCGTGCTGGCAACTTGCAACAGACTTCCTCAGATTTGTAGGCTCTGACTGTGGGGTGCTGTGGGCCAGGGCTTTGGGAATGTCTGGCGTTCCTCGTACTGTGAACAGGGAGGACAGAGGTGGGGGGAAGAGCGGGGCTTTAGCCGGAGCCTGGTTCGTTGGCCCAGAAGGGTAGCCGGTGCTCAGCCCCCAACCTGGCGGTGAGATCTGGATCCAGGCCGAGTGGGCCTAGTGAGGACCACAGAAGAGACGGTTCTGAAGGGTTCTCTGAACGCTTACCTCCACTTCAGCCTTCAGGGCAGCCACGTCCTGTGGGGCCACGGTCCAAGAAACATTCTCTGCTGGAGACTTTTTCCTTTCTTCACTCCCTTTCTCTGTTTGCTTCCCTGGGCTCTCCTCACCTTGGCCCCCATGCCTGCTATGGGAAGTGTCTCAGAGGAGAGGTGAAAAGGAGGGAGGGAAAGGCTACAGTCTTTGGGCTTTGAGTCCTGACATTTGGGTGATTTCAGTCCTGAAAGGGGAGCCGGAGGATCAAGGATCACAGGCCAGTGTTCCTGCTTCTCTGGGTCCTGGACAAGTTGAACCTTCTCTCTTTCTGTTCCGGGTGCCTGGCTTGGGACCAGCCTTTCACAGCTGCCCTGTTTGGTCACCTCCTGTGGAGGCTAGAAGTGCTGGTGCAGGCTAGCAACATGGGCCAGAGGGGAGGGCGTCCACAGCTCAGCCTGGACCCCTCTCCAGTGGGGAGGGCCAGAACATCTCTTATGGCCTTGGCCCCCACTGGGCGACCGCTGGCTTAGGAGGGCTCCACTCAGAGGTGGAAGTCTTGTTGACAAAGGGACCTTTGACTTTGCAGACAGTAGTATTTGGGAACTAAAAATAATAGTGGTTGCTCTTCATTGAGCACCGGATAAAGCATTTGACATGTGTTCTCTCACCTAACGTGAAGTAGGCAATATTTTATCACTTTACAGACGAGGAAACTAATGCTAATAAGTGGGGGAGTCAGGACTTGAACCTGGTTCTGCTAGACAGAGCTCCCTGGCACCCACTAGACCATCTCCTGACACAGGTGCGTGGGGTCACGCTGCGCTGGTCCTCTCTTGGATGGTTTCCTTCCCCCTTTGTAATAATCTCATCTCCCTCTTAAGGATGGTGTTGATAATAATAGAGTTAGCATGTGTTGAGTCATTGGCAGACTTAGGTTTTGGACACTAGCAGTTTGTCCCTGGCATTTGCACTCTTAACCACACCTCTGTACCCCTGTAAGGAGGGAGGTGGATGGCAGAGCCCCTCTTGTGGTTATTGATGTGCTTGAGGTCTGCTGAGCCTCACGGGCAATGCTGTCCTGCTGGGCCACACAGACCAGCCCTGAGGGCCAGAAGCACCAAGAGGGAGGCGCAGAGCAGAGGTTGGGAAGGGCAGTAGGATTCCCAGATTTGGCTTCAGAGGGGCAGAGGGCCCAAATCTTCAAGTCAACAGTAAATTCCTATTAACAGTTTTGAGGGCTTGGAGACTGCCAAGCTCTTGCTGCCTTTGGTTCATATCCTCAGAAAAGAGGGGAGTGACAAGAAACTTAGGGGGTGAATGGGAGGTTGCCAAGGACACTTTGCCACCCATCTTCCTCTCGTGGGAGCTGGGTCAGAGGGAAGATTTTCCCTGTTCATGGCCCCTGAGGCAGACCAGGTAGGGCGGTAGGCAGTCTAGCAGCACTTGCTGGGAGGATGGGGCTGAGAAGAGGTAGGCCACGGAGGCCTGGCCTTCAGGACCCTGATGGAGGGGGCTCAGGGTACCCTTTGGTAGACTGAGCCCAAGGCAGGTACCCGCAGGGCCTAGGAATGCCCTTCTCTCCAAGGGGTGTGAATCCTAGGGTTGCTTTGGAAGGGTAAAAAGCAGGTGTTTGAAAATCTACTGATCTAGCAAACACTGAGGACCAGCCAGAGGTAAGTGAGCAACAGGGTGTCTGAAGCACAGAGGGCAAGAGAGCTTTGTGGGCTGCGGTGGGCAGACAGCAGAGGCCCTGGGGCCTTGGTGGACTTGGGAGGGGTGGTGAGGACTCGCAGGAGAGAGAGAACATTCCCTAAAGAGCGAAGAGGTTAAAAGGGACTCTGCTGAGATGCCAGGAAGCTCTGCCTTCAAAATCGACCAGGTGCATGGGATCTTTTTTGTTTGTTTGTTTCCTCAAACGCCTAAGTCCGTGAGCTTTTGGGATCTGAGTCAGACCACTTACCCCAGCGAGCCAGCAGCTACTGTGCAGAGAGAAAGAAAGGCCCTCCGTTGACACAAGTAAGAAGGGGGAAACGTCAGCAGGCTATTTGCTTTGTGTTCTTGTTTTTCTGCCTGGAAAGCATCTGATGAGGGAAGCAAGCTTCTTGCAAGGAACCCTGGACAGTTCCTTGGGTGGCGTGGCAAGTCCTTTCTTTTCCCTGTGGTTGTGGAGGGCTTCACGACAGGCCAGCCCGAAGGGGCCGTGAGAGGAAGAACTTGGACTCACACTTCTGGTCACCCTGCTCTCCTCCACATTATGTCCTTGAAGTTTCCAAGGTAGCTCTGGCTGGTTCTGGGATGAGGGTCTGGCAGCACTTTGTCCCATATGGCATCAGGCATCATTTCCCTTTGAGAGGTAAATCAGGGCTCCAAATGAGACTTAGGCCAGACTCTTTAACACTTTTATTCAAATGTAATTCATATGCCACACAATTCACCCGTTTAAAGTGTACAATTAAGTGACTTTGAGTAAATTCACAGAGTGATATAGCCATCACCACAATCAACAGTTCATTAGGACACATTCATTAGCACAGAAAGAAGCCCCACACCCCTTAGTTGTCACCCCTAAATCCCCACCCTCCTCAGTCCTAGACTAATCTGTCTCTGTGGATTTGCCTAGTCTGAACATTTCAAGTAAATGGAATCATACAACGTGTGGTCCTTTGTGACCAGCTTTGTTCATTTAGCATCCTGTTTTCAAGATTCTTCCATGTCGTAGCAGGTGTCGCTGCTTTTTATTGCCGACGAAGAGTCCGCTGTGTGCCTTATTTCCATAGTGTGTTTCTCCATTTCTCAATTAATGGACATGGGCGTGGTTTCTACTCTGGGGCTTTTGTGAGCGTGGGATGTTACGAACGCACATCGGTGGGATGTCCGTTCCATTCCTCTGAGGTGTGCACCGAGGAGCAGAGCCACCGGCTCACTAGCAACTCCGTGTAGTCGTCTGAGGAGCATGCACGTCTTGATGTAAACCTGCGTTTTCGTCTGGGTCGTACGGTTTTTGTGTTCCGTGTCTGTAGCTGTTCAGTGCCGTGGCCATCACTGCTGCTTTGTCACACCCTTGTTCGAGCGACGGGCTATCTGAGGGCAGATGGTCACCTTGCTCAGACCCTGTTGTTGAGTTTGTTCACGGCACAAGTTTCATTGAGCATCTGTCCTAACTCCGATCGTGTAGGTGCTGGGATGTGTCAGTGAATAAATGACGTATGCCTGCCTTCATGAGCTTCCATTCTTATCGGGATCGACAACAAATGAATGTAAAGTGATAGATAATAAAAGTAAAGGTGACGTGTTGGATGGTGATGAGTGCTTTGAAGTTAATCCTGACTGTTGGGCTCCTGGGACTTTGCCTCGCCGCCTTGTCCTGGCATGAACAGGCTGCAGGGAGGCCAGCAGGAGGCGCTCGCCCACAGGAGGCCGAGGGGCTGCTGGGTTATTGCCGCAAGCGGCGGGTGGGACAGCACAGGTCCCGAGCTCCCACACCCACAGCACGCTGGACTGGACTGTACGCTCTGCTCTCTTGGGATGAAGACTGGCTCGTTTCTCCTCTCCTCCCCCCCCTGCCTTCCGATCCTCTGCCTGCCTGCCAGCCCCCTGCAGTCTGCCCCTACTCCCCCAGCCTCTTGGGTTTTTTGTGGAGAGCTAAGGGCAAGGGAGTGGGGAACTGAGAGGGCGGCGTCCGGAAAGGTGTGCCTGTCTCCACCCTGCAGCCCACCCTGGGACACCTCGACCCCAAGCCCAGCAGTAAGTCCAACATGCTGCGGGGCCGCAACTCAGCCGCCTCTGCTGACGAGCAGCCCCACATTGGCAACTACCGACTCCTTAAGACCATTGGCAAGGGTAACTTCGCCAAGGTGAAGCTGGCCCGGCACATCCTGACCGGGAAGGAGGTGAGCTCTGGGGGCTGGGCGCGGTGGGACAACTGCCGCAGCCACCCTCTTGTTGTCAGGTGGAAATGCCGTCGGGTCGAATGGAAGTGTTGAGAGGGAGGAGGCAGAAGGAGGTGGAAATACAGAGGAGGAGGGAGAGTTGAGTCCTGGGTTCAGCCTGCTCAGAGAGGGAATCGGGGGCTTTTTGTCTCCTGTGCAGGTAGCTGTGAAGATCATTGACAAGACTCAACTGAACTCCTCCAGCCTCCAGAAGGTAAGCACACAGCACCTTCTGTTCCTTTCTAAACCTCTCTTCAGGGGTCAGTGATCTACTGACCCCAGGTGGGCCTGCCCTTGAATCCTTAACTTAAAAATCTCTGGTCATTTCACTGTCTCCGCTGCTCCATGGCTCTGCTCCCTATGGGGCTCTGATCGTGTCCACCACGTTGACCCCTCCTGGGTGGGCTTCCTGGCCACAGGCACTGGCTCTTTCAAAGTCTTTCTGCCCTTCCCCACCATTTGGCCTATCTATCTGACCTACTTCCTGCATCTTGTTATCTTCTGGCCCGTGGCCAGCCCTATGCAAAAACACACGTTCGTAGCCATTACTAGAAACATGCGTTTGGTGACTCCAAGATCTGGAATGATCCAAAGGAGTGGCTCTAGACGTACAGGGATAAGAGGAGGCAGGGAGGCCTGCCACCACATTTGTGCCAGCTACAGTTTTAGGGGATGTGGGTATGGAAGACTGCGGTTTTTAGAAGCTAAACTCCACAGTCTCAAGGCCGTGCCAGTTTGTGCAGATTAAGGACAGGTACTCCCGATTTGCTTTCTCACTTCTAGGCTCCTCTTGGCTAAAAGTCAAGTCATTTGCATGTACTGTTCGCTAGGTGAAGTTGAACTTTTCCTTCCCTCCTTGACTTACAGTGGGAAACTGGGGTCTGTGTTAGCTAGCTCCTCGGGTGGGAACTCATGCCCCCTGGTTGGGAAACTATGAAGAGCAGGTGGGGACCTGAAAAGGAGGCTCCGATTTGCATAATGGGACAGCTTGCCAGGGACGGGTTGATGTTGAACTGGAAACTCTCTGCCCTCTCTCTCCTCATCCTGGGTTCTGGCAGTTAGGGGAAGGAGGAAATCTCCCATCTGGCTCCCAAAAAGCTGCCCCTGTTTAGGTCAGTCAGATTTCCTTGTGCCCTCGTACTCCCCTGACCCTGGTTCAGATTTTCTAACCTTGATTCACCTAGTTCTTTCTGTCGTGAGGGAGACTGAGTTTTTTTTTTTTCTCCATGAGCACATTGTGTTATTTGAGTCAGGAGAGGGCATGACCTCATGCTGATAGTCAACTACAGTGGGATTGGGAGGCTTGGGACTAGGTTTGGGGGCTGGTATTTGCGAGAGGCACTCACGGACTAGCAGCATGGAGGTTGAGGTGCCCTGACACACCGGCAGCCAAAACCACGGCGTTTCCTATTTTTTGTTAGCCCTGGGGTCCCCTCAGGGTTCTTTGGTTCAGAGGAAACACTGCTGTCATCACCAGGGCTTTCCTGCTTAGAGCTTTCCGGAAGGAAGGGAAAGAGGGCTACTCTTGATATGTTGGCTCAGACCCTGCGGGGTGGAAGCCAGCTTGGTGTGGGCCATTTGGTCTTTGGTGCAGTCCAGCTTACCATATGGTAATTGCCACAGTCAGCCAGGCCGTCTTATTTCCCACCTCTTTTTTCTCTTTGCCTCTTCCTGACCAGCCGGCTGGAAGGCACCAGTGCCCGACAAATGTAGCCATTTTAAAAGCCTTTTAACACACACTGTTACCAAGGCCAATCTGATTCTGGCCAAATCGCTCTAGTTAAATTTGATCCCAGCAGTGATCCGTAAAAAAGGACAATAGTGAAGAATCTATCCCCCTCAGGGTTCTCAGCTGAGCCCAGAAAACTCCACTGTTCTCCCAGGAGAATGCCCCTTCCAGGCCAGCGGGTGTCCGGGGGGAATGTGTGTGGCGGGGGGGGGGGGGGGGTACCCTGGCCACTGCCTCCGGCCCCATTTCAGTGTTACTTCCCAGTTGCTTACCACCCCTGAGGTGGTGTCCAGGATTTTTTGCCTCTTCATCCAAGACAACTGCTGGACCAGGGAAGAAGGCGGCAAGAGAAACCTGGGCTCTAACAAGAAAAAGGAGCCAAGTTCAGAATCAGATTCCCGAAGATTGGAAAGCCTGTCTCTTCTCTCCCTATCCAGCTCACAGAAGCTCTCGGATCTCATTAAGGGGAAAAACCGTGCTCACTTGATTCCATAAACTCTATCCTGAATTAGGTCTTCAGACCTCTTCTCCCCCTGCCAGAAAAAAACCCAAAACATAACATAAACAACTAGTTCTGCTCTTTGTGCAAATGGTGAGGCCTGGAAGTTACCAAAACCCCACCTCCAGTTCTCTGGCCCCCGCAGAGGGGACTGAGTTCGTTTCTGTCATCTTTCTTTATGCAAATACATGGTTTGGAGTCCCTGATTTTGTTTCACAAAGAGAGCGTGAGTGTGTGGAGGTGGGTTTGATTAAAATTGGCATCAGCTATATATAGGAGCGGCTTCTTCTGTCACCGCCCCAGAGGCCCAGGAGAGAAGGGCCTGCCCACTAGTGCAGAGCCCTCTGACTTCTGTAAACCAGAAGATGTTGGGGGCCCCCTTCGGATTCCCCCCCCCAGCATGCGCGCGCACGCACACGCACACACACGCACACACGCACACACACACCCCAAGCTGGAGTCTGTTTTGTCACTGAACTTTAGCAGCAGCCCCGGTTCTGAATATTCATGTACATGGGCTTACATTCCCTCCTTCAGAGGCACCCAGCCAAACCCGTCTGCTGTTTGGGGTTTGGATTTGGGGACACTGCAACAGAGGGCACGTGGCTGGTCTGTCCAGATGCTGAACCCAAGGGTACAGGTCGCTGGAACCCAGCTTTCCTCCCGCTGACGCTTCTGCTCTCGTTCCCCCTCACCCGCTTCTCAGCCATCAGTGACAGGTCTGAGTGACCTGGACGGCTGCCCTATTTCTTTGCCTGTTTTCTCTTTGGGGAGAAGAATCCTAGCAGTGGCTCTGTTCGGAGGGGACCTGAGGGGAGCAAGTTAAGCAAGCATGACCCTTGGTATTTTCT
Organism: Eumetopias jubatus; assembly: GCF_037043125.1. Taxonomy (NCBI): domain Eukaryota; kingdom Metazoa; phylum Chordata; class Mammalia; order Carnivora; family Otariidae; genus Eumetopias; species Eumetopias jubatus. The sequence continues at coordinate 8,351,679 of NW_028274819.1, read as the reverse complement.
TTTCTAGCTATTCCGCGAAGTAAGAATAATGAAGGTTTTGAATCATCCCAACATAGGTGAGAACCAGATGTCGTTCCTTCCTTCTTCCCCCACAGCACGGCTCCACTTCCCAGCCTGTATTCCTCCCCGAGGCATGCTATTTGCTAGAGTCTGGAGTCCTTGAGGATGCCTCTGGGGAAGCCCAGCTCAAAATCTACCTCTGCCTCTGGCACACTGGGCTGTCCTGAGTAGTGTGGCTGTCATGAGAGGAACTTGCCCTCGTGGAGGAGGGGCGGGGGCTTTTGTCCCAAGGATGCCTCTGCTCAGGTTGGGCCTCAGAGTGTGGCCCCTACTACTTCTCTGACTGGTGACTTGGCCTTTTCTTTTGTAGTTAAGTTATTTGAAGTGATCGAGACTGAGAAAACTCTGTACCTTGTCATGGAGTATGCCAGTGGAGGTAGGTGTGGGACTGCCTCTTCCTCTGTGCCCTCCCGTTTCCCAGCCCCAGTAAGCTCCGACCTAGACCCCACCCCTGTGTCTTGCAGGAGAGGTGTTTGACTACCTGGTGGCTCATGGCAGGATGAAAGAAAAAGAGGCTCGAGCCAAATTCCGCCAGGTGGGTGTGGCTCCCTTTGCAGAGTATGGGCCCGACCTCTGCCTCTTGGGATTTGGCATATAAGAAGGAGCTGCCTCTCTCACTTAGGCCTGTGGAGGGTCCTTTGGGCTTTGCCTGTCTCTGTGGCAACTTAGAACTAGGTCACGGGATCACAGGTCCGCGAGCCGCATGGCCCACCCTCAGATGCCACTGGGCTAACCCTTCTTCCTTCCTTTCAGATAGTGTCTGCTGTGCAGTACTGCCACCAGAAGTTTATTGTTCATAGAGACTTAAAGGTAAGGTACAATCTTGTGCCCTGTGTCTGAGTCGGGCTGGGTTGTTCACCCTCTGTCACCAATGACATAACCATCAGGCCCTGAGTGTTCAAGGAAACTCCAGCTTTTAATTTTTTGGAGATGATGAGGAAGCCCCTAGGGCTGCTTCTGACACAGGCCTCACGACTGGACTTAGATCTCATTCCAGCCAGCGAACAGAGGGTCTCCTTGCTGGGCACGTCATCTTCCAGGGCTCCCAGGCGTGGCGGGAGCATTGCAGGTTCTGCACCTTCAGGCAGCCTCGCTGCTGACCGAGGGCAGAATGTTGACTGACCCACAGCTGCTTTGTGGGTGCGCACTCGCTCAGCTCTTTCCCTGAGATGTTAGAGTGTGGACTACCTCGGAGGTTCCTGGCCCCCAAGTCCTGGCAGACATGACTGCGATTAACCCGAGCCTGACGTGGCAGAGCCCCCAGAACCCCCCTCCCCGCCCCCCGCCTGCGGCTGCCTGTGTGAAGGAACCTGTGCTGCCCTTCTCCAGCCCAGCCTCTTCACAGTGACTGAAGGCCTGCCCTGGAGTTGGTGGAGAAAGTCCTGAGACTGAGGATGGCTTCCTGTTTGTGCTCCCATCCCACCCAGCTCCTTCCTGTTCAGTGGCTTACTGTGGTCCGCTTGGTCCTGACATCTTCCATCTTACCTCCCAGGCAGAAAACCTGCTCTTGGATGCTGATATGAACATTAAGATTGCAGACTTTGGCTTCAGCAACGAATTCACCTTTGGGAACAAGCTGGATACCTTCTGTGGCAGTCCCCCCTATGCTGCCCCAGAGCTCTTCCAGGGCAAAAAATACGATGGACCCGAGGTGGATGTATGGAGCCTGGGAGTTATCCTGTATACACTGGTCAGTGGATCCCTGCCTTTTGATGGACAGAACCTCAAGGTGGAGTGAATCGAAGACTTAGTTGTTTGGGTTTTTTTTAAACTTTATTTTGAGTACTCTCTACATCGAACATGGGGCTCAAACTCACAACCCCAGGATCAAGAGTCGCACACTCCACTGACTGAGGCAGCCAGGCGCCCGAGGCTTAGATCATTTTTATTGTCTCTCCTTTCCACTCTCGCCTCTGGTCTTACCCCTGACCTCTCTCACACTTGCCACCTCTACATTTTCCCCAAGCCAGAGATTCAGAGACAGGCTTGCTAAGGGTAGCAGCGGACACGGGGTCTTCTGTGCCCAGTGTAATGACCTCCATTCTTTCCTCAAGGGATGGGATAGATTGTCTGTCCGTTCACCCCTCCAAGGTGCTTGGGATGGCAGGCCTCGGGCTGGTCAAGCTAATGGGCACAGGGTATTGACCTCAGTGCCTCTCTAGTGGGGTGCCTTGTCTCGGGCTCTCTGCCTCCTGCCATGTTTCATGTATGTCTGCCTGGTCAGTCTTTAGCTCTCAGGAGCTAAAGGTTTTTTTATTAGGTTTCTTCCCTGGGCCTTGGGGTGATTTAAATTTCCCTCCTACTGGGGCACCTGGCTGGCTCAGTTGGTAGAGCAGGCGACTCTTGACCTCAGGGTCGTGAGTTCAGGCCCCACGTTGGGCGTAGAGCTTACTTAAAAAAAATAATAATAAAATAAATTTGCCTCCTACCTCAGGAGCTACGGGAACGGGTACTGAGGGGAAAATACCGCATTCCGTTCTACATGTCCACGGACTGTGAAAACCTGCTTAAGAAATTTCTCATTCTCAACCCCAGCAAGAGAGGCACTTTAGAGGTGAGCAGCCTGGAGCCCAGCTGGCTGGAAAGTCCAGGGTTCCCAGGGACACCTCCAAGCTGAGTCTCCTTCCTCCCTGCCCATACCCTTCCTTTTGCTCCCCAGCAAATCATGAAAGATCGATGGATGAATGTGGGTCACGAAGATGATGAATTAAAGCCTTATGTGGAGCCACTCCCTGACTACAAGGACCCCCGGCGGACAGGTGAGGCTCTGCTGAGTTATGAGCTTGAGCTCCCTAGGACGGAGGACCAGCCTTAACTGTATGTCCCCCCTGTGCAGAATTGATGGTGTCCATGGGTTACACACGGGAAGAGATCCAGGACTCACTGGTGGGCCAGAGGTACAACGAGGTGATGGCCACCTATCTGCTCCTGGGCTACAAGAGCTCTGAGGTGTGTGCCCCCTGCTCTGTCCCCTGCCGGCCAGCTCTGCTGTCACTAGCACCCCCGTGCTTCTGGTACCCGTTGAGGGCAGAAGCTCCTCTCTGAGTAGGTGTGCTCTTTGCTGACAAACTTTAAGCCTCAGCGCTGGTGGGTAAGGCTCTCTGGCCTTTGCTTTCACTGGTCTCCTTCATGGAATGGATAGGAAGGCTAGCGGGGTCTAGGCCTGGGCCTGGGTTTCCATGTGGGTGAGTAGATCTGGCCCCTTCTGTGTTAATAAGACTGGATCAGTTCTTTGTCTTTTTTTGGTTTTGTTTTGTTTTTAAAGATTTTATTTGAGAGAGAGCGCACGAGTGTGGGGAGAGAGGGGCCGAGGGAAAGGGTGAAGCAGACTTCCCCGCGGAGCAGGGAGCCAGACATGGGGCTCAGTCCCAGGACCCTAGGATCATGACCTGAGCTGAAGGCAGACACTAACCAACTGAGCCACCCAGGCGCCCCAGGATCAGTTCTTTGTTGATCTAGAAGTCTTTGTGTCTGTTTCCATGTGTTTGTGTCCCTCTGCATCTGGAAGTGTCCATCTCTGGGTATTTGGGTGTGTAGGTCTCTGTGCCTTTCTAGTAGGAGTCTTGAGTCTTTGTGTGGTTTCTGCCTAGTGCTTATGTCTGGCTGTGGGTATCTGTGTGCGTGTGTGTCCATCCTCCTTTCTGGTCATCTGGAGTTCTTGTGTTTGTTCTTCTCCCCATCTGGGTAACCATGTCTGTATGTGAGTCCGTGGGTTTGTGTGGGAGTGGGGTCTTGCTCACCATCTGCATGTCCCTACATGCACTCCTGGCCTCCCTGCTCTCCCCCTGGTAGTGTTGGGCTCCCTCTCTCGGTTCTCACCTTAGCCTGCTCAGGGAGTATCTAGCTGGGGGCAGGAGGGTGTGGTCTCTGAGTATGAATGTGTGTTCTTCGGGGCATGTATATCCCTCTCTGGGGGCAGGGTGTCTTTGGTGTGCTGGGGGCCGGGGCGGGGGGTGTCTTTGGCTCTGTCAGGATCTGTGCTGGGGCATATGTGTCTCAAGAGTGTTTAGGTACACCTGGACCCTGCAGGAGTATGTCTCATGTGAGTCTGGGGTGGCTTCCTGTCAGGCAGGACTGTGTGTAATTACATGGGTCCATCTGTATGCATCTCCAATGACTTCTGCCCCTGTTTTTCTCTGCTTGCAGTTGGAGGGCGACACCATCACCTTGAAGCCCCGGCCTTCAGCTGATCTGACCAACAGCAGTGCCCCTTCCCCCTCCCACAAGGTACAGCGCAGTGTCTCGGCCAACCCCAAGCAGCGGCGCTTCAGTGACCAGGGTGAGTGCTTAGGGGATGGGGGTTGCAGATGGGGACTAACCCGTCTCCTGAAAGGACACAGGTTCTGGGGGCTTGGGATGACACTGCCGAGTTTCAGTCCCAGTTCAGTCACTTATTAGTCATAGGCCAAGCCACTTAACTTCCTTCACCCTCTGTGACATGGCGTTTGCCAAGCTGCTGGCAAGACTGTAGGAAAGCACTGTGTGTGTGTGTGTGCGTGTGTGTGTGTGTGTGTGTGTTTGTGTGTGTGTGTGTGTGTCAGTCAGGCACTCAGTGGGCCCCTCACCCTTACCCATTCCCACCATCCCTCTGGCCCAGCAGCTGGTCCTGCCATTCCCACGTCTAATTCCTACTCTAAGAAGACGCAGAGTAACAACGCAGAGAATAAGCGGCCTGAGGAGGACCGGGAGTCAGGGCGGAAGGCCAGCAGCACAGCCAAAGTGCCTGCCAGCCCCCTGCCCGGCCTGGAGAGGAAGAAGACCACCCCCACCCCCTCCACGGTGAGCATCCCTCCGGGTCCCCCACCGGGCAGCCCCACTCCTGCTTCACCACCACCCAGCTCCCCTCCTGCAGTGGGGCCAGCCCCCTCCAGGCAGCTCCCTCTGGCCACCCACCGCCCGCTGTATCTTACCTCCCGGGCCACTTTGGCTTACTGTAGAAAGCCTCCCCCAAGAGGAAAAGCAGAATCCTTTCTTTTCTCTACCCTTGTCTGCTCTTGCTGGAAGGCGGAGGGAAAGCCAGTTCTGTGAACAGAAGAACTCTTTGGTTTTCTGTGATACACCTCTGCCCTTTATTCCCCACAGAACAGCGTCCTCTCCACCAGCACAAATCGAAGCAGGAATTCCCCACTTTTGGAGAGGACCAGCCTTGGCCAGGCCTCCATCCAAAACGGCAAAGACAGGTGAGCCGACCCAGGCCCTGCCCACCACGCTGCCCCAGAACCATCTGTCACAGTAGTGACGTCTGTCGGCAGCCCCACCTCCCCTCCTTGCTCCCTGGAGTTCCGTCCTGGCTCTGTCCAGTCCAGCTTGTCCACACACCAGCACCTCCCCCCTGCTCTTCCCCCCCCCACCCCAGTCTCCTCTCCCCTGTGCTCCTGGGACTGCTGCTTGCAGTGGGCGGACCGAGGGAGACTCCAGGGTCATCTTGGCTGCCTTCTGGCTTCTTCTTTTTTTTTTTTTAGTTATTTATTTATTTAAGCAATGTCCACACCCATTGTGGGGCTCAAACTCACGACCCCGAGATCAAGAGTCACACCTCTTCTGACTGAGCCAGCCTGGCGCCCCTGCCTTCTTGCTTCTTGACTGCAGCCAGGGCACGGCAACCATGCTCCTCTCGGCATCAGCGCCTGAGGCTTTGTTTGGGAGACCCCAGCTCAGAGCAGAGCCCAGAGCTGCCCACCGGAGGGGTATACGTGTTGAGGGGGACCCCAGCTGTTCCTGGGAGAGCAGATCCCCCTTAGCCTTGATCGCCAGCATCTCTTGGTGTGTTGCCTTCCCGGCTCCTCCTCTTCTGAGCTTAATGAAAATTCCCCTTAGCAACACCCTGCTCTTTCTGTCGACAAAACATCCTTGTTCTTAGAATTCCTAGGAGACCAGCGCAACCCGGAGGCAGTTACCTCCTGTTGGCTTTCCTGCACTTTTGGTTTCCTCCCCCAGGTTTTGGCCTGCCTCACTTTCCTCACCCGCCCCCCATTTCCCAGCCCCGCCTTCCTCAACTCTGACTGGAGTCCCATCGCTGCTCCCCCGACCTGACTTGCATCCTGCCAAGGCTTCCCCTGCCCCGCACCGCCCCCCCGCCCCCCGGCTCTGGCCCTTCTGCCCTGCCCTTGCTTCCTAACCTGAGCCTCCTGCCCCCACTCACCCCTAACCCAGGCCTCTTCGCTGCTTTTGTCTCCTAGCCTAACCATGCCAGGGTCCCGGGCCTCCACGGCTTCTGCTTCAGCCGCGGTCTCTGCGGCCCGGCCCCGTCAGCACCAGAAATCCATGTCGGCCTCCGTGCACCCCAACAAGGCCACTGGGCTGCCCCCCACGGACAGTAACTGTGAGGTGCCGCGGCCCAGGCAAGTGTGCTGGGGCAGCTGGCGCACCGGGTGCCCTCAGCCTGCCCCACCCCCTGCCCTCTACATTCCCCCCCCCCCCACCCGGGGGTCCTGCTCTGTTCCTGGCATCTTAGCCACAAGAAATGGCTCTGTCCCCTACAGTCAGGAAGTAGAGGGAACAAAAAAATAGCTTAATGCCCCTCTTTTCCTCCAGTTCTCCCTCTCAGAAGCCATCCCGAGGCTCCAGAAGGAAGCCTTTTTGTTCTGAGCCTTCCTGGACTTCCTTAGGACCCCAGGGACAGTCAGCACCAAAGGGACTCAATCCTTGAGGGTTGGTCAACATTGTCCCCTTGAGGTTCCAGTGTGCCTAGCTCCAAGGAGCCACTTCTCTCCGGCCTGTACTGCTGTCCACACACGTGTCCTCCCTTGCCTCCCTCCCTCCCCCAAACCATCTCCTTCCACCTCCACCTAGATGTTCTCCTTTCCCGTGTCCTCAGTGGTCACACCCCTTCCTTCTGTGTCCTCTGTGATGGCTGCCTCTGCCCTAGCATCCCCCTTCCCTCTTCCCACCCCGGGGTGCTGCAGGTGCTCGGTGCTGATGGCGTGCTTATGTCCTGATGCATTTCCTCCGCCCCCACCTCTTTTCCCACAGCACAGCCCCCCAGCGTGTCCCTGTCGCCTCCCCCTCCGCCCACAACATCAGCAGCAGTGGTGGAGCCCCAGACCGAACTAATTTCCCCCGGGGTGTGTCCAGTCGAAGCACCTTCCACGCTGGACAGCTCCGGCAGGTGCGGGACCAGCAGAATTTGCCCTACGGTGTGACCCCAGCCTCTCCCTCTGGCAACAGCCAGGGCCGGCGGGGGGCCTCGGGGAGCATCTTCAGCAAATTCACTTCCAAGTTTGTACGCAGGTGAGTAGGGGGCTTAGGGTGGCAGAGAGAATGAGGCCAGGCCTTCCTACCTGCCTGGGTGGGGGTGGGGAATGAGGACTGCCGGCACTAGGCTTGGGTCTTGGGGTTAGAAGAGGCCTTGGGAAGCCTAAGGAATTGGGTCCTTATCAGCACCTCACGATCCCAGACCCGTCCGTCCCTCCCAGGCTCTCCCCAGCTCCTGTACACAGCCCTCGTTCTCTGGCCCCGAGAGCAGATGGCCAATGCCGCCTCCTCTCTAGGAGAGTGTGAACTCAGATGCTAAAATAAAAGCCCCCCTCTTCTTTCCTGGGTTCCCATGGAAACTTATATTTGGTGACGCAGCTGCAAAGTCATGAGGCCTGAGCCAGGCTGGGCCGGCAAGGAGAGTTTTTCCTAGTCCTCTGTCTCGCCCCCTTTGACCTCCTTTCCCCCCACCCAGTTGGTTCGGTCTGGCTGCAGTCGCTCCCTCGGCCTCAGCCGCGTGCTCCTACCCGGGGCTCCCCTTGATGAAGGCCGCAGATGAAGTAGCTGGGGCGGGGCCCGGCTGGCCTCCTCCCTCGCAGCCTAGTGGGTTGATGCTTTCTGAGGTGGCAAGCAGGGTGGGGATTCTCTTCATGAGGTTTCTCACACCTGGCCCCCAGCCACCCCAAAGAGACAGCTTTGATTCTGAGGGTGCACCCAAGCCGTCGTGCCTGGTGGGATGCTCCGCGTCTCCATCCCACCGTTTCCTCTCCCGCCTCCGCGTAGCTCGGGAAGCAGCAGCAGGCCTGCCGCCCTTCCTGCTGCACTTCACTCAGCTGGAGTAGCCGAGAGCCATGCCCCTTTCCAGCCCCAGAGCGCGGGGCTGAGGCGTGGGGCGGGGGCAGGTCAGGGTGTCTAGGACTCTAGTCTCGCTGAGCGGCTCTTCCACACATGGGGTGACCCTTGAACCTGTAAAGCCCACTCCCCACCTGCTTATCCACATACTGTCTTGTTGGTTTTTTTTTTATTTCTTTTTTTATTTTGTCTTTTTTTGTTTGTTTTTTTAGAAATCTGTCTTTCAGGTTTGCCAGAAGGTAGGCGTTCAGCCCGCTGTGTGTGTGTATGTGTGTGTGTGTGTGTGTGTGTGTGTGTGTGTGTGTGTGTGTGTCTATGTCCTGTGTCCTGCCTCCGTCATTAACTCCCCTTTTCTGGCTCTTGCTACCGCCTCCATCTGCTAACCACGTCTGTGTGGCCCCTCTGCCATCTTAAAGGGATGAAGACTGCCTCTGACTGGGCGGCCCACTCAGGGCAGATGGCTTTGAAAATGAGGGGCCTGTTCCCCAGGCACGGGGGACCTTCTCAGGGAATTCTCCCTTTAAGATTGTCTCCTCACCCCCACCCCAGGTTTGGGTTTTGGTTGCAAGCACTGGGTTCCTTCCCTGGCCCTTTCCCCTGTCTGTGCATGCGCTGTGAAGAAGCTCCATGAGGGTTGCAAGTGCATCTGGGATGGGATCTCATTCTGGGTCTCTGGGTCTTTCCCTTCTCTGGTCCCCTGAACTTCAGGGCCGTGTGACCTCTTGCCCCTGTCCTATGGATAGCAGGACTTTGGAGGTACCACAGGGACAATGGGGTCCCAAGGCTTCGGTCTGACGCTTCCAGGCCCAAGGAGCCTTTGCCTCACAAGTGGGCACAGCACCCCCTTCTGGCAGCTCCTGCAGAACTAGGCCCACTCCACCTCCACCCAGCACACCTCCCGCCTGCAGCGGGATACGGGCGAATTAAGCCACACCTCTTCTCTGGGCCCCTGTTCTCTGGATAGGGACTGTGGCTTCCAAAGGGCGAGGGGCCGGGATGTTCTAAAGCCGGGGCCATCTACTTCTCTGCCTTGGCGGAACAGTGGAAGGTCCCCCCCGCACGCACACACACTCAGGCATCTTCCTTCCTAGGCCAGACCCACCCCCGCCCTATCCTCACCCTCTCTGGAAGCCTGTGAGGGCCATATACCAAGCTGAAGACCAAGGGCCGGGTTGGGAGCACTGGTTCCCCAGGGCTGTCAGCCCAGGCCCTGTGCTGGGGCTGGGACACCTGGCAGGCATGTTGGTGACCCACCTGACTAATGGCCAAGCCAGGGTCCTTAGGCTTTCCCCTTTCTACCCACTGCTCCCCACCCAGCTCTTCACTGTATGGCTGGCTCTTGACTCCCAGGCCCTGATGGGGGCCTGCCCGACAGGGCGCCTCCACCCACAGGGCAGGGACCAGGTGGGGCTGGGGAGAGCAGCAGGGCCCTCCCTCCCCCCCCCCCCCCCCCCCCCGCCGCCGCACAGCCCGGGCTCCCTGCTCGCAGTGCGCTTGTGTGCGCTCGTGTGTCTCTTGTGTCTTCGTGTTCCTTTCCATGTGCCGCTGCCGCTCTCTGTCGTCCTCACGTCCCTGCCCTCCTCTGCAGTCCCCAGTTCCCCGGCTCCAGGCACCCACCTTCCGGCCAGGAGCTGGAGAAGCCGCTCAGCGGGGCCAGACCTCCTCCCCAGCCACCCTCCCGAGGTGCTGGCCCTGCCCTGCCCTCTGTCCTCCCTTCTGTACAAGCAGATGGCCTGGCAGCCCGGCAGGCAGGGGCGTTCTAAAAGAATGAGGGAGGCGGGCTTGTCCATGGATGGCCTCAGGCCCCTTCTCCCCCTCCCCGTCTCCAGGCACTCATCCCCAGGCCTGCTCACGGTTCCAGCTCTTGGCCCTTTGAGCCTCCTGAGAGAGGCTTCTGTCTGACCCGCCCCCCCCACACACACACACCGCGCCCCCCAGCCTAGCCCTTTCCCTTCAAGAGCACTGTGGCTCTGGGGCCCCGGGATTCTGGTGTGGAAGACCCGTTCACAGTGTGAGGCCCCGGCTGGGGGCTGGTGGGGGAGCTGCCTCATGCTGTGGCTGTGTGCTCGATGCGCGTGCCTGCACATCCACACCCACCCACCCCACCCCGCCACCCCCCGAGCAGAGGCTCCTTCTCCCCCCGCACACATCTCTGGGAGCTTGGCGAGGGACGGCCCCGTCTGCTGGGCTCCCCGCTGCAAAGGGCCAGTGTGAGGCGCCGCAGAGCCATGTTGGCCTGCCAGGTGGCAGGCATGGGGCCTTAGAGCTTGGGTCCTGCTCACCCACCAGTGGCACCTCACCAGACCCACCCTCACCTGGGTCTGCGGCGGTGGACGGAGCGAGAGGTCCCAGCACTAAACTCTCCCTCGCTCTGTTTTTTGAGGAACCTGAATGAACCTGAAAGCAAAGACCGAGTGGAGACGCTCAGGTGAGAGGGCTGGAGCCAGCACCAGCCCTGCCCAGGCCACCGGGCTTGCCACGAGCCTCCTGCTCTCTTCCTTCTGCCACCTGGCTCCTCCTCCGGTGGTTCTGCCCTGTCCCCACCCTCTTGGGGCCTCCCTTTCCTCAGAGAAGCCCCATGCCCCAGCTGCAGTAGGTTTGGGTCCTTCTCCTCAGCTCTGGTGCCTTCTGGAAGCAGGAGCCCTAGGCTGGGCGGTTGGGGCTACAGATTCCTACCCACCACCCAGCTCACCTTTCTGTACCTCAGCCGCTGCTTTCTGTCCAGTCTGTGACCTGCTCAGGGCTGTTGAGCACGTGCTCCCCTTTTCTCCCTGACCCTCCTCTCATCAAGGAAAAGCATGGAACTGTCACCCTCCCGCCCCCTGCCAGGGCCTGGCTTCTCCTCCCCTTCTCTGCCCTCCCTGAGCCAGAGGTCACACAGCTGCCCGCCCCTCTCACCCTCCCTCTGCGCCCTCCTCCGGCACCGTCGCCTCCGGGGCACCCTCCTGCTCTCCTCCCTGGTCTCAGGGGGGGGGCCCTCTGCCAGGGTGGTTCTCCCAGGGGGCGGGCTGCCCCGGGCCCCGCCCTGACACACCCCCTCCTCCGACCCCACCCGCGGACTCTGCCCTCTCCGCAGACCTCATGTGGTGGGCGGCAATGATAAGGACAAGGAGGAGTTCCGGGAGGCCAAGCCGCGCTCCCTGCGCTTCACGTGGAGTATGAAGACCACCAGCTCCATGGAGCCCAACGAGATGATGCGGGAGATCCGCAAGGTGCTGGACGCGAACAGCTGCCAGAGCGAGCTACACGAGAAGTACATGCTGCTGTGCATGCACGGCACGCCAGGCCACGAGAACTTCGTGCAGTGGGAGATGGAGGTGTGCAAGCTGCCGCGGCTGTCCCTCAACGGTGTCCGATTTAAGCGGATATCGGGCACCTCCATGGCCTTCAAAAACATTGCCTCCAAAATAGCCAACGAGCTCAAGCTTTAACAGGCTGCCAGGAGTGGGGGGGGGGGGGCAACGGAGGCGGGCCAGCTGGACTTAGCTGCTGAGGCCGGGCTCCAAGCCACCTGGGCGAGACTGCAGAGATGGATTGGTGTGTCTCCCCCTGCTGGCACTTCTCCCCTCCCGCCCTTCTCGGTTTTTTCTTCCAAGTTTGGGGGGGACGGGAGATGGTTCTTCCCCCCCCCCCGACATTTGCCCCTGCCCAGAAAGTCCCCCTTCCCCCCTCTCCCCTACAGGAGGCAAAGGAAGGGGAGGGAGGGGTGGGGGGGCAGGGCTCCCCCTCGGTACTGCGGTTGCACAGAGTATTTCGCCTAAACCAAGAAATTTTTTATTACCAAAAAGAAAAAAGAAAAAAAAAAAATCCCAGCGGCCACCTTTCCTCCCTGCCCCATTGGGACAGTCGAGACTGGATCTGTGGGGTTTCCCGGGAGGGTGGCTCAGGGCTGGAACACTCTCAGGCAAGAGTGGTGGAGTTCCCTGTCAGGCCCTCCGCCAGGCCCACTTTGGGCTTCTCCCCTCTCCTTCCCTCCTTCCCCTCCAAGCAAACCACCAGAGGTGGCCTTGCCCTGACCTCAGGCCCCGGGGCTGGAGGCCTGGATGGCCAGGCCAGGGGCTGGGGGCGGGGCGCTGCGTAGCCCTGGGTGGGGGGTGGGGGGGAAGGGGGGGGCGCTGGCGGCTGCCCCGGGCTGGCAGGCGAGGCTCGGGGGGCTCTGGCCCCCTCCACACTGTATCCTCTGCCCCTCCTTCCCCAGAGCTGGGCATTTCCTTCCACAAGCTGCTGTGGGGACTTTTGTTCCCCTCCTCAAAAGTCTGTGCCATCTTCTCCCACCCCTCCTGGGGAGAAGGCGGGGCTGACCCCCGGGCTGGGAGAGGGGAGGGGACTGCAGGGCAGATAGGCTCCTCGGCCCCCAGGGGGCCGCCTGGGCTGCTAGTCTCCGGAACAGGGATGCTGGGCACTCTCCGTTATGGGAGAGCCTTTGTCTGAAAGCACAGCCCCTCGCCATTCCTCTCCCCTGCCCCCTTCATTGGCATTAATCTGGGCACCAGCTAGTTCCATAGCAGTGACTCCCCTCACCACCCATCTCCCGGCCTTGCCTTTTCTTCCTGACACTGTCGCCCCTCCTCTCAGGAGACACTGCCCAGGGCCTCCACGGGCCGCCTGGCGGGAGGCTGGATAGGGCAGCAGGGGGCCGGGAGCATCTGCCCTCCCCGGGGGTGGGGGGACAGACAGGCCTAGGGACTCCCAGCTTGCCAACCTCCTCGGCCAGTGTGGGAGTGGCTGGTTATGGGCGCTTGGCTGGTGGCGGCCGCTGCATCCCTTAATTTATTTCTCTGCTGTTTCTGTTCCTGAGAAATTGGGGGAGGGGGGTCCTGCACAGAGGCTGCCCCTGCCCTCACCCGAGTTGTACATTTTTTTGTGATGGGTTTTATTTTTTATTTTATTATTTTATTTTTTTTTTTTTTTGATTTATGATGACTCCACCCCTACTCATCACCCCCCACTCCCAGCCCAGGCTCCGCGGCAAGTCGATCCCTTGGGTCCCAGGAAGGGGCCTAGCCAACCTCAGCCCTCCTGCCCCAAGCCCCAGCTGTGGGGCTCCAGGGGCTCCAGGCTCTGGGCTTAGGCTCTGACCAAGGGCTCTTCCTCCCTCCCTCCCTCCCTCCCTTTCTCTCCTCCTCCCTCCCCACCCCTCCTGCCCAGTGGAACAGCCCGGGTGCTCTGAGGGGCCGGGAGGGCATGGCTTGGCTCCCAGAGGGGGTGGTGGCCCTTGGGGGGCTCCCAGGCAAGGTGGCCCCTCCCCACCCACCCCACTCCCCCCCCCACACCCGCACTTAGTTTCTCCTCTGGATCAAACACGTAATAAAGAGAATGTTTGGAATCTGAGCTGCCTCCTCCTGTTTCTTCTCCCAGCCGGGCAGGGACCCAGTCCCCCGTGGGCAAGATGTGGCTCAGCCCGCCAGCCTTGCAGGAGAGAATGGATTCCTGTCTGGGGCCTGGGGGAGGCCGGTACTGGGTGGCTGCTCCCTCCCATCCTCAGGGCACAGACAGGAAGCCAAGCCCAGAGCCCTCCACACCAAAAGAGAGCACTCAGCGAACGTGGAAGATTTTATTTATTTTTTAAAAACATTGAAAAATAAACCCATGTCTGCATATGTTCCCAGCCCTCCTTTCTCTAAGCTCTCGGGCTGTGGGTACAGTGGGCACCCCCAGAGCTCCTCAGCCCTTCACAGCAGGCTCCAGAAGACCGGAGAGCTGCCCATCCAGTTCTGCCACACTCAGGCCCCGAAGGAACCTCTCTGCCCACCTCCCCCCTCCAGCCCCCTCCCCACCACACCCCAACTTATTGCTAAAAGAAAGGAAAGAGAAAGAACAGCCAAGGCTGTCCTCTCCCCCATCCCCCAAGCTAAGGTCACTACCCCCTCTACACAAAGGGCCAGACCCAAAGGCCAAGCCCCAGCAGACTAGGAGGCAGCCATTCCAGCCCCAGCCAGGAAGAGAAAGGACCCTCAGGTCAGCTCAGAAGGCCCCTGAGCCCCAGCCCCTGGCTGGGGTGGGGGCCGAGAGACTCAGCTGCCAGAAACGTGCAGAGCCCATAGGTCCAGACTGTGCCCACTGGCAGCTCCGGCTTTTTGAAAGACCTGGCCAAGAGCTCTAGTCCCTTCTGTCCTCAGTGAAGCCAGAGATATCCAAGGACGGCCAGCAATGCGGTTCTGGAGCCTCCGGTTGGTGGAGGGCCTCAGGGCTCAGAGTGAGGGTGCTGGAGGCTCCAGAGGGGCTCCAATCAGGGTGGGTGGGGGCTGAGGGCCAGGGCGGGCACCGTGGCGGGAGGCAGCCAGAGCAGGGCGGATGAGAGGTGGTGGGGGCTGGTTGGGGGCCAGCCGGGGCTGGAGGAAGCGGCCCTGCTGGAGCGGGGGCGGCTGGCGGAGCAGGGTGGGCGCCGTGGGCAGAGGTGGCCTCAGCAGCGGGGGTGGCTGGGACAGCGACGTGGGAGGCGGAGGCGGCGGTGGCACAGGGGGTAGCGATCGGGGCACAGATGTCGAGACGGAGGTGATCTGCACCTGACAGGAGAGAAGAGGGAAGCCAGGCTCGAGCACGTCCGCGCCCCCACCGAAGAATGGAGGCGGCTCAGCTCCTCACTCCCCTGAAGGGCTTCTCTCACCCCTTCTCACCTCATCGTCTTCCTCTAGGGCCGGGGCTGGCAAGGCGGCCCCTCTCCTGGCCTCCTCCATGGGGACTGGGGCTCCGGGGGCCCCATCCTGCTCGGCCTCCCATTCCTGCAGCACCTCCTCCAGATTGAAGCGGCGCCGGTAGCTCACAAAGAAGGTCTTCACCTGGGTCAGAGTCTTGTTCCCAATCACCTCTGCAATAGCCCCAAAGTCTTTGCCATACCTACGGATGGCTGCAAGGGTCAAAAGGGCAGCAAAGTGTGAATACCCCTTAGAACTAGTTCCTTCCCTGGCCCTTCCCTTCTGCCCCAGCTCCTTGGAGGGTGGGGAAAGATTCCTGGGGCTCTCCATGCTCCCCCGCCGTCTAACCCACCTTGTACAGCCAAAAGCTGCTCATCCGTGGTCCAGCGGGAGTTGAACTTGGTGTTGGCCTGGAGAGCAGAGGATTTATCCTTTTAGACTCAAAAATTCGGCAACGGAGGGCCCTGCCTCCCCCCCCCCCCCCCCCCCCGCCCAAGCAGAACTCCCCTTTCGGCTCCCCTGGCCGGGGGGGAGGGGGAAAGCCCCTCCTGCACCCACACCTGAAGCCACCTTACCTCAGGGGGACGCAGTGGATCGATGCCCCCCTCCAGCGCTTGGCGGAGGCTGCTATTGGTCTGCTTCATGCTTTGCACCTGAAAAGGCCAAGAAACGACCCATCAAACCCTCCCGCCAGAGAGGCCACCCAGACCAACTCTCGCCACCAACACGGCTTGTGGCCACCCACCATCCAGCTCACTCCTCCCTCCCAACTGGGTCTCTCCCCCTCTCGCAGACCAGACAGGTTTCTTGAAAAGACCTAGTTACCCAGAAGCCTAGAGGATGGGGCAGAGGCAGTCTGGGCACCTGCACCACTCCCCTTACACCTCGGCTGTCTCCAAAATGTAGTTCCTGGGCTGCCCGCTGCCCTGTCCCACACGGTCCCTTCTTTTCTCAGGCCCCCACCTGGCGCTTGAGGGAGATGAGCTGAGAGTCAAGGCCTCGAAGCGTGAGGTTGGCAAGATCTGGGCTTCCTGACACAGCCGTGAGGCCCTCAGGGCTCAGGTACATGCCCTTGGGTGGGCGACGCCGGGTTCGCAGTGGGTGGTGGCGGTACTGAGACCCCTGGGCCTCCTTCTTCCCGGGGCCTGGCCGGGTATTCAGGGGCCGAGAGGGCAGAGGCTGCCAGGGAAAGGAGAGGGGTGGGTGGTGCGGAGCCCAGGGCCAGGGCAGGCGGGTAGGCAGGGCCAGACCTCACCTCTCTCTTGGGGTCTCCAGCATCCGGCTCTCCCTCACTCACAGCTCCCCGGCCCTCTTCAAGCTCATCGCTGCTGACACAGAGGCCAGGAAGGCAGTGAGGCAGAGGCCAGGGCCCCCCAGAGCTCAGCGTGCCCTGCCCCTGGGCCCCCAAGGCCCCTACCTGTCTTCTTTGTCCTTTCGGCCCCCCAGCCGCCGAGCCTGTCTGTCCATCACGCTGGTTCGGCTGCGGGTCTTCTTCCATGAGTAGTAATACTTTACCAGGCTGGGAATCAGCTTATCAGGCAGCTGGAAGGGCAATGCCAGAGGCTGGGGCCCACCCAAGACCCTCCGCCCCCAGGCCGGCCCATCAGAACAGGAGGGACTAAGGAGCACTGGCAGGGGTGAAGGGGCTTTACCATCTGCTGGATCCGCTGGAAGCATTTGCCATGGAAGCCAAAAGCCTGTTCGAACAGCACCTTGTCCTCCACGGTCCACTCATCAGGGAACGGGGTGAAGTTGGCCAAGTCGGCCAGGGACTTCTCCACGTCGTGCTTGTGCCACAAGAGCATGCCCAGTGCCTGGCCCGAGAGAGGGAACAACTCGGGCTCAGCTGCCCCCCAGCACTGTCGTGTCCCCATCCCAAATCCCTACGGGGCCAAGGCTCACCTGCTCAATGTTGTAGCCATGCTTCTCCTTGGCCATCGCAATGTACTTGTCAACTGTGGAGATGGGAGGGGCCCGGTATTGGAGAAGGGATTACGAGTGCTGACCCAAGCCTGCCCAGACAGAGGCAGGCCCCCCAGGGGCTAGCGCCCCTCCCCCCCCCCCGGGCCCCAAGCCTGAGCCCTAGCGCAGGGGCTAAACCCACACACCTCAGCCTCCAGCCCACTTCTGAGAAGAGCTGGTCACCAACCGGCATGAACCCAAACCCCCAGCTCCCAAGGATGCGAAGGAACCGGGATCCTGCCCCACTCACGCTTGGCATCTGACACACAGTGGTTGGGCGACCACACCAGCATCCCCTTCAGCTCCTTGTTACTGTAGCGGGCAGGGCTCTCTGAAAGACAAGAGCAGAAAAGGGAAGACATTCAGATCAGCCTGGTGCCGCTGGCCTGGAATCATGGCCAGAGGGTGGCAGAGAAGTGGGGCTTGTGAGGTGAGGCCCAGAAGGGAAGGAGGGGCAGAGACCCAGACAGGAAGGCAGAGCAGGAAGGCTAACCAATGCCACGGGCCATCCACCCCCGCCCGCCCAGGGCTCCCCCAGGTGGGGCTCAGGGCCAAGCCATGGGCCCTCCGCTCCCCTCCCTTCGCAGCCTGTCCTGCCACTCACCAGGCTTGCACTCCGGAATGACGGCCTGGTAATTGGTTCCAACGCGGATCATGCTGTCTGTGGAGCCAGGGGAGGCAGTCAGGACTCCAGTGGGGGAGGGGGGGAACAGGAGGATGTGGCGGGGGAGGTGGCTGGCCTGGGGTTCTCCTTCCTGACCACCCAGCGCCCTCACCTTCCAGAAGGCTCACTTTTCCCTGATCTTCCCCTCAGTTACCCTCAGCCACAGAAGAAACTGGAAGATGAGACCCTGCCTAGTCATAGCCCAAGGTGGAGGGGGTGGGGGGGCGGGGTGATGGCGAGGACAAGGGGCCAGTTTAGAGCCCAGGCCAAGCAGAGCCCTTTGTTCTGGCTGGGGGGGGGGGGGTGCTGCCCCTAGACCTGGACCATAGCCCTGCAGGGAATCCAAGGCTCCTCCCCACCACATGAGCCTCACAGCTCGGTGTGGAAGTGTCTTTCCAGCCCCTGCCCCAGCCAGCCCTCAGTCCCCTGCAAGGTGGCAAGGTATGAGGAGCCCAAACTGTGGCAAGGAGGGCCGCCTGAGTCCTTCAGAGACTGAGGGCAGGGCAGGGCAGGGCAGGGCGGGGGTGGGCAGGACCGCCTCCTCGGCAGCTAGGGGCCCAGGTTCCAGATTCCCCGAGCCGGCAGCCCCCAAGCTTGGGGAAGAAACAAGCCAGAGGCTCCAGTCCTAGGGGGCAGGAACCACGAGTCTAGAACGCCCGTGGTCGGCTACTCTACCCCCGCCCCCCGCCCCGATCGCGTCCCCGCTGCCGGTGCACCTTTAACCCTAGGCCGCCGGGCTCACCGTGCGAGTGCTCCTCCTCGCTGCTGTCATCCTCCGAGTGGGGCTGTCCGCCGTTGGGCGCCGTCTTGGCCCGGCTGCGGGACAGGATCCCGGAGCCCGCGCTCGGCTTCTCCATCACCGAGGGCATTACCCCGCCCAGCTGCCCCGGGGGGCGCGGGAGCCTTCGGAGAGCCGCGGTGATTGCCGCGCTCGCCTCGGGTGCCGTGCCCGGCCCCGGCCTGGAGAGGTCGCCACTGAGGCTACGAGAGGCAGGAGGTCAGCGTGGCCAGGGTCCGGCGGGGCGGGAGCCCTGCGGACAGCTCAGCGCTCTCCGCGACCCCCACGGGCGAGGGCGTCAGAAAAGTTTGTGCAGAAGTGGGGTACGCGGGGGGTGAGCGCAAGGTCCGGTGCGGCTGGAGCGCGCTCGCTCTGGACGCTCCACGGGATTGGGGCTCCCCCGGAGAAGTCGGGGCACCCTGCCTTCGGGGCGCCCCGGAGCCCCAACGCCCTCCCGCCCACGCAGTTGAGCGGGCGGGCGCTGCGGCGCAGATGGCGCCCCCCGCGGGCTGCACGCCTCTCGGCTGCACCGGGATGCCCCAGTCCCCGGGCGGGGACCCCTGTCCCGACCAGACCCCTGCCTGCGACGGCAGGCGGCGGGGCCCCGGCGGTGGCGGTGGCGACGGCGGCGGCGGCGGCGGCGGCGGCGGCGGCGGGACGGCGCGCACGGCGCGTCGCGCTGGGCAGAGTTGCCGGGAGGCGGGCGGAGCGCAGCCGCGGGCGCCGCCTCGCACCCTCCCCGGCGCGCTCGCTCTCCCCGCCGCGCTCGGGCTGCTGCTCGCTCGCCCGCTCTCCGCCGCCGCTCGCTCCTCGCGCACACAATGAAGCTGCTGGCAGGGAAGTAGTGCCGGCTGCGGCCTCAGCACCCCTCCCCCAGCCGATGCCTCCGCCAGCTGAACATCTGGCCCTGGGGTGGGAGGGAGGGCCCGGGGGGCGGGGCCTGGGGGCCGGGGCTAGACCTCCAGGGGGTGGGGTCAGGACCAGGGTGGAGAGCGCTTCCCTCTGCGGGCCCCCGGGGGCTCCGTGACTTGCCCCCGGGGGGAGACCCCCGCTGCCCCCAAGGAGTAGCCGGGGGTCAGCTCCACCCACGCGCACACCAGCCCCGCACACCAGTGGGCTCGGGTTACTGCCGCCTGCCCCGGGGGCCCTGAGGCCGCCTGCCCGCCAGCTCGGGTGGAGCCCAGCTTTTCCTTCCATTTCCCTTCCTGCCAAGGAACTCCCCGCCCCCCCCTTCCGCAAGGGGGACCCCCTCCCTCTTGCGCCCTTGGGGGCCAGAACGGATGGGAGGCCGGACAGGCGAGGAATGAATTCCTCCAAGAGCTAGCTACTGGGCCCAAGCCTAGCTTCTGGTGCATCTGTGGGTTCCCAGGGGTCACCTCAGTTCCCTTTAACTGCTGCAGAATGCACCCCAAAACAGTGGCATAAGGGGCTGAGGGTTGGGGAGTGGGAGGTGTAGGGGAAGGTCTGGACTGCAGGGAGTGGGAGGAGCCGGGTCTCCTCCCCACTGGGTTCACTGTCACCCCAGCTGGGAGCAGCATCCCCCTCCCCCAGGACAAGCGCGGGCAGAGTGACAGACCGGGAAGCGGGTAGAGCGGCACAGACGGAGATGGGGGAGGGGGTGGGCAGAGACTTTCAAAGCCAGACCCAGCCACCCTGCCAGGCACACAAAGAGCCAGCGCACACACCGGCGGCGGCTCTGAGCCTGCGAGCTGCGCCCGTGCCTGTCCCCGCCGCCCGGGGCACGTGCTGCCGCGCACACAGGCCGGAGCCCCCGCCTGCCGCCCCTCCCACCCGGAGCCCCAGATTCCTAGACACGCCTCCACCCGGGCACACCCCGCTGTGCCCAGACCGAGCCGAGCCTGCGCTAGCACCCTCCTCTCCCTTCCCTTCCTCGGCCACTCTGTAATCAGATTCCTAAATTTAGAAGCAACCCGGGGCCCAGCCAGGGATCCCCGCCCCCACCCGCTGCCTGCGGCCAGCCGGCCGGGGTCCTGCGGTCGGGCCACGACCCGGCTGGGGGCCGCCTGGTCCTGGGGGCTCCTGTGGGCGGCCGGGCAAGTCAGGCACGACCCCACCCGACTGCGGTGCTGTCGGGCCACATGGGGCCACCCAGCCCGCGGCCACGTTGCCCGCCACACCTCGGGCCAGACCTACAGAGTCTTTTTCCTCCTCTTAAATCATGGATTGGGCACCAGGCCCCAGGGTGGGGAGCTCTGGACAAAGGAGGAGAATGAATGGGCCAAGGGCAGGTCTGACCTAAGGGGGTCTGCTTCAAGATGAAAAGAGGCTCCCAGCCTGACCCCTCCTGAGTGGCAAGGTGCCACCTCGCGGTGCCTAGCACCTCCACTCTCCTCCTGGCTGGCAGGCAGCCAGCCCTGTGCACAGCCCTCTCATATGATGGGAGTCTTCCATCTTGCCCACACCGGACCCCCAGTTAGGCAGGGCCTCAGTTGGGCCCCCTATCCGCCCCCCCCCACCTTTGCCTTCCTTCTGGGCTAATACCTAGCTAGGGTACAGGGCCCAGACCCTCACCCCCAGGCCTCAGCATCATGCTTATTTTGGCCTCCTTCCTCTAGGGTTGCCCCAGGTACCCCCAAGCCACTGGCGTCCGTCCCTTCTCTCAAGCCTCCCTCCCTGCCCTCACCCCCCTAAGAATCTCTTGCTGCTCCCACTTCTCCCTAGAGCCTGGAGCTCAGGGCCAGAGAAAAGATTCTGCTCTGGAGGTTAGGGGCAAGGAGGGGAGGTTTATTCCGTGGAGTTGCGCGGGGCGGGGCGGGGCGGGGCGGGGGGGGGGATGGGGGGGTTTTTCTAGGCCCTGGTGTGATGAAACCTCCGCCTAGGAGGTGGGACATGACAAGGGAGAGCTATCCGAGGAGTTTTGGGGGCAACTGTGGGGGCCACAGCATCCAGAGAGGAGGCGTGTTCCTAGTGAGCAACTCCCTCCCTAAGGGGCAATGGCGCAGGGTTAAGAGGGGGAGGGGCAAGGCCCCACCCTCCCACCTGCTGCCTCTGCCCCCTCCCCAGCTGGCCCCCTCTTTTGTGCAAAGCCACACAAAGGACAAGGGGCCCCGGCCGGCCCGGCCATCTGCTCCCAGCCGCCTGAGGGCTCTTAAAGAGACAGCACCCCCTCCCTGCCGCCCGGGGGCTGCGGGGCGGGCTGGAGCCGCTGCTCCACCGGACCTGATCTCCGTGGAACCCCAAATTCCACCCGCTTTCCCCCCCGGCTCCCCCAGCCTCCAGGTCAGGAATCATCCCCCCCCCCACCCCAGGCCCAGGCCGCAGAGGTGCCACGTGGCCCGGAACCTGGGGGTGTGGGAGGGGAGGGACGGAGAGGCAGCCGGGGGACCAGCCCCTCCTCTCCTCCAGCCCTTAGGCGGCGGAGGGGCCGGCAAAGCTCGGTAGCGCGGCCCGAGAACTGGGGTCCCTCACCTCCCTGAGGCCACCTCTGAGCTTCGTGAGAGCCGCTGGTCTGTGGGAATCACCTCCCCGCCATCTTCACTGAGCTCCCACTCACCCTTCCTCAGGGAGGAAGACAGCGCCTCTTTCTGAGGGCTGAAGGCCAGGACGCAGCCCATTGCTGCGCAGCGACCCCATGATCGCGCAGCGACCCCATGAACCGGGCACCTTTATTTCCTGCATTTCCCAGTTGGAGAAACTGAGGCCTCGCTCAGCCCCGGCCCCCACCCCCACCCCCACCCCACGGGCCTCCGAAAAGCCATCGGCCCTGTCTGAAGCCTGCCTTCCACTCCTAGGCCAGATAAGACTCCTCACCCCTGAGATCCCCAGGGAAGCCAGACTGAATCCCAGCTTGGTGCTTCTGCCGCACTGCTGAGGGATACAAGTTTACATTATTTGTGTGATTGTTTATTTCCTGTCTGTCTCCCTGCTGGGCTGTGGGCAGGGATTGTGTCCACCGTGTTCACTGTGTCCTCAGCGCCTCGCATACAGCAGGCACACAATATTTGCTGAATGAATAAGTGCCGGGAGCCCCCCAAAAGCGTCCTCCTCCCTGGGCTCCTCGGTCCTCTGCCTGTTGGGCATCTTGCCCCCTCCCTCCTCAAGGTGAGGCAGAAGGGACAAAGGTTGAACAGGGATGCTGGGAGAGAAAAGGAGGGTGACCTTGAGAGAGCCACCGGGCCTCCCCTCACATCTCCCTCCTCCCAAAGGCGGGGGCAGCTCCAGCCAATCCTGAACCCGCCGCCCTGCCAGACAGACTGGGACTGTCCCGAGCCCTGGCCCAGCAAGGCTGGCCGCTGTGGTGTGGTGCCTGGGACCCCGGCCAGGCCCTCGGTGGCCACAGCCAAGGGGCTAAGCTTGGGGAAGGAGGAAGGCAGGCGGGCGGGCCCTGGGGTGGGGGAGGGAGGTTGGCAGAATCGAAGCCGAAACCTGGCTGAGCTGTTGGGGGAGCTGGGGGGAGGTGCTTCCCTGGACTGGAGGCCTGGGGGGCTGGGGGGGCTGCAGAGAGGGGGAGATGGAGTTGGGGAAATGGAAAAGATGGCCCACAGCATGGAAGGAGCCTTGGGGGGCTCCTTCCCCTCGATCCTGCCCAGACAGGAATCCCATTCCTCTGGCTCCCTAAGCTCCCTGGGGCCCAGGATGCCGGCCTCCCCCTGTCTGGGCCCAGTTCAGAGTCCCCTGCCCTGGCCCACACACTCCCAACCAGGGTTGTGAAATGCTGAGAGAAGGTGACAGAGGTGACAATCCGGTGCTTGGCACTGTCTCTGCACCGTGGCCGGGAGAGGAGGCAGGTAAAGGAGGTGAGGCCAACGCATCTGGAGTGGCGCTGGGGGAGGACAGAGCGCAAGGAGGCAGGAGGTCAGCAAGGAGACCCCAGGCTTCCTGACACCCACGCCGAGGAAATCTGATGCGCTGAGCAAAGCAGGAACTGGGGAGGAAGGGTCAGCAAGACCTTCATTCAGAGAGACACGAGAAGGCGACAGGAGCTCCCTGGACCCTCAGGGGGGCGGCTTCCAGACCCGGGAGCCAGCTCTGTTTCTCCGGAAGCCAGGAAGGGGGGCCTCCCCTTGCCCTCACCTGGGCAACAGCCGGCGCCCTCTGGCGGTGACAGCATGGACCAAGGGGTCCCACCTCAGCCTGCCCACAAATGTCCCCCCAGGAAGGCACCCCGAGGAACCCATTCTCCTGGGCTAAGTGTATGGGATCAAGCCCCCCCCACCACCACCACCACCACGGGCCATTTGGAGTTACCGAGCTTTAGATCCAATCCCCAGCAAGGCTCCTTGGCCCAGAGCCACCAGAATCTCCCAGAACAAAGTCAGGTGGAGCAGAAACCCCTAGAGAAATGGCAGAGGAGACAAGAACAGGGAAAGTGGAGCGCCTGGGTGGCTCAGAGGGTTAAGCGTCTGCCTTCGGCTCAGGTCATGATCCTGGGGTCCTGGGACCGAGCCCCACATCGATCTGCTTCTCCCTCTCCCTCTGCCTCTCCCCTGCTCATGCTCTCTCTCTCTCTCTCTCTTTGAATCTCTGTTTCAAATGAATAAATAAAATCTTAAAAAAAAAGAACAGGAAAAGCGCAGGAGCAGTGCGGGCTACTGAGCGCAGATCTGGGGTGAGCCCTGGCTCTGCTTCTTCACTCGCTGTGTGGCCTGAGGGGAGATGATTGGCCCCTCCGGGCCTCAGTCTGTCCATCTCTCAAAGAGAACAATAATTCTGGTATCTGATTATTGGGAGGATCCAACATCATCTCAGATGATTACAGACGGACTGTAATTAGAGCCTCCATCAGTGCTGGTTTCCCCCGGAAGTAAGGGTCCTCTCGAGCACCCCTCCAGCAGGACTGGAAATCCCCACTCTGCTCTCTGAAGGGGCCCCTGCTCTGTGGACTGCCTGAAGGCCATTGCCCTCCAGGGCTCCTGGGTCTGACCTCTAAAGCCAAAAACTCTTCCTCTGTGACCTCTGACACCTGACATCCTCCCTTCAGACTCGTCCACCAACCACTCCAGACTCCTGCCTTCAGTCTGATCTCTCTAATTCGTCATGTACGCACAGCTGGATACAGATTTTATCTTTAAGATTTTAAATTATTTTTATTCTTCTTCTTTTTTTTTTTTTTTTTTTTTTAGAAAGAGTGGGGTGGGGGGCAGAGGGAGAGAGAGAATCCTAAGCAGCCTCCATGCCCGGAGTGGAGCCCACACGGGGCTCAATCTCACGACCCCAAGATCGTGACCTGAGCCGAAATCAAGAGTGGGATGCTTAACCGACTGAGCCAGGCAGGCGCCCCAAGATTTTTTTTTATTTTTAAGTAATCTCTACACCCAAAGTGGGGCTTGAACCCACAACCCCAAGATCAAGAGTCCCGTGCTCTTCCAACTGAGCCGGCCAGGCACCCCTCTGGATATAGATCTTAACTTCTGCTCATATCATGGCCCACTCCTGCTCAATAACCTTCCATGGTTCCCAGTTGCCTTCCAGGCAAAGTTGCAACTTCTCTCCCAGCCCAGGACTCAAGGGCCTTCTAGCTTGTTTCTGATCCAGCCAAGCAGGTCTGCTCACCATCTGCTGAGCCCTATCTGGTGCCCCAGGTGCCCCGTCCACCTTGCAAATGCTGGCCCAGCCCACCTATGTGCATGCCCTATGCCCGGCCCCTCCCTTGAGACCGCTGGCTCCTGCAAGCAAGTTGGCTCTGACCGGGCACATGTAGGGCCCCTGACCTGGCAGCCAGCACCCTTCCTGCCCCCCCCCCATGCTCCTCCTCCACCACCCCATCTGCTGCATGGCTCTTAGCACACGACCTCGCCTCCCACTTCCAGAAAGAATTGAGGCCACCTGGGAGGAGTCTCCTCCAAGGCCTGCCCCCACACCCAGAGCTTCAGTTCTTTCCCTCTCCCAGATGTACCTGCACCTTCTCTCTTCAAGGCCAACTCCCTCCCAGGCTCCCGCCTCTCCCGCTCCACTAATGTGCTCGCAGTCCCTCCTGAGTCCTTGATCCTCAGGTACCTCTCCTCCCTCATTATTGTCTTGTCCCTCAGAATGTCAACCTGCTTAAGTCCCTAATTCCTAAGACCTCCCACCTCCCCACACACACACCACCAGCACACCAACACACACGCACCCCTCCATCTCATGTTTACCTTCGGCTGCCCCTTTCAGCTAAGCCACTGCTGCCTTCTCTCTCTCTCTCTCTCTCTCTCTCTCTCTCTTAAAGCTGGGCATCTTAAAAGAGTTGTTCAGAGCCTTTATCCTTGTCTTCACCTCCCACTCACTCCCCAACCCACTGCCGTGCCAATTAACCCCCCGCCACTCCGCAGAGACTGTTCTTGCCAAGGTCACCAGGGCTGTTATCTCTAAACGCAAAGACCTTTGGCAGGCACGGTCTCCCACTGGACAGAGAGGGCCATCCCACTCTGGACACGAGCTCCCCGCGGGCTCCCCTCCTGCCTGCCTCCTAACCCTCACTGTGGATGCTTCAGGCACAGTCCACATCCTTAACTTCTGGGCTATGGACTCTCCAGCCTCCATCTCTAGCCCAGACCCCCTTCCCAGGCTCTGGACTGCGATATCCAACCAACTGCCTTCTGGACATCTGCCGTCAGTTATCTCAGGCACCTCGTGCTCATCCTGTCCAAAACAGATCTCAGCCTCTTGACCAGCCATTTGCATGGTCGGCCCCCTCCCACTTCCCTTTCCCACCCTTACCCAAAGTAGAAACGGAGAAGTTGCCCTGCAAGCCCCTCTCTGCTTCACTTCCAAGTCCACCTGTCTCCAATTTCTCTCAGTCCCCGCCCCTGTGGCCACGCCCCCAACCCCATTACCGAACCATCCTCCCCGCTGGCCTGCTGGCCTCCTTGCCTCCTCTCCTGCTTCCCCTCTAATCTACTCTTTATTCAACAGCCAAGGTGATCTTCCTCAAATCCAATCTGATCAAGTCAGTCCTCTGCCTCTCGTTACCCTTGGCTTAAGTTCCAGCTCCTGAGCATGATGTATCTCCTTCAAAATCTGACCTCCTAGGGCCCCTGGCTGGCTCAGTCGGTGGAGCATGCAACTCTTAATCTCGGGGTTGTAAGGTCAAGTCCCACGTTGGGTGTAGAGATTACTTAAAACTAAAATCTTTCTTCTTTTTTTTTTAAGCTTTTATTTATTTATTTGAGAGGGAGAGAATGAGAGACAGAGAGCACGAGAGGGAAGAGGGTCAGAGGGAGAAGCAGACTCCCCGCTGAGAAGGGAGCCCGATGCGGGACTCGATCCCGGGACTCCAGGATCATAACGTGAGCCGAAGGCAGTCGCTTAACCAACTGAGCCACCCAGGCGCCCAAAAATAAAATCTTAGAAAAAGAAAAATCTGACCTGCTGACATCCATTCCCACTTTGCCTTTCTCTTTTGAGGATCCATACGGTGCTGTTGATCCCCAATGTCAGCCTTTCCCAAGGCCCTGGACACCATGATTGATTGAGAAAGGGGACTAGCAGCCCAATTAGCACATTGCAAATATGGGACAAAGGCCAGGAAGCTGGGCCAGGCGTGTTGGCTGCCATCTTTGATCACCAAGGGAAGCCAACACTGTGGAGGGAAGCCACCACGAAGAGAGGGGAAAAAAAGCTGATTTCCCAGTGACATCGTTGAGCTGCTGGATCAACTCACCTGAAGCCACTGAACCTCTGAAGTTTTAGTCATACGAGTCAATACATTCTCCTGATCGAGTCTGGCTGGTTTCAGTTTTCTGTCACTTGCATCCAGAGCCTCTGAAACAGCACATCGGTCAACACGAGCCCACTGGAACTTATGCTTTAGTCGTGTTCAACGACCTGCAATTCTTTTGGAGTCTTCATATGTGTGGTTCCTCATACCTGACATGCTGCTCTCCTTTTCCTTGTTGACCAATTCTCAGTTTGAGCAAAGTGAAGCTCAGATATCACCTTGTCAAGGACATCTGCCTCCTCCCCATCTCAATACTGATAGCACGCTAATGTCACCACCTACCCGCTTACCGGTCTGTTCTCTCCCTGAGGCTGTGAGCTCAGAGAGGACGGGGCATCTGTCTTACTCACCCGCGCATCCCCAGCTCCTCACCCAGCTCCACGCCAGCCAGCACACTGCCAACAGCTGCTCAGGGAACCAGCTCAGGTCTCCCAAGCACCGCTTCCACAGGGGAGCCCTCCTGACTGCCACAGCCCCTCTCACTCCATAGGTCCTGGGAAATCACTTCTGCCAAATCTCCCCTGATTTTGCTGCTGCTGTGTTGGGAGCTCCTCATAGGCAAAGACTTACAAAACAGTAGGAGCAAGAGCCAGCTTCTTATAATAATACAACAGCCAACTTCTTTGATTACCCGTTATGTGTTCACAGCTAGGTGCCCAGATCCTAGATTAATACAAGTGCGTAGGACGTCTTGGTGGCTCAGTCGTTGGGCGTCTGCCTTCGGCTCGGGTCATGATCCCAGCGTCCTGGGATCGAGCCCCGCATCAGGCTCCCTGCTCGGCGGAAAGCCTGCTTCTCCCTCTCCCACTACCCCTGCTTGTGTTCCCTCTCTCGCTGTGTCTGTCAAATAAATGGATAGAATCTTAAAAAAAAAAAAAAAAAAAAAAAAAAAAGTGCGCAGTAGATGCTCGACAGCAATTGGTTGAATAAATTAGCAAACGAATAAACAAATGAATGCTTATAGCTACCAGCCCCTGTGTGCGAAATGCCTTACCTGGTTTTTCTCACATTCCCCCACAGTAGCTCCATGAGGTAGGTATTCTAGTAATCTTCATTTTTTTAAAAGACTTTATATATTTATTTGACACAGAGAGAGCACAAGAAAGGGGAGCGGCAGGCAGAGGGAGAAGGAGAAGCAGGCTCCCCACTAAACAAGGACCCAGACTGGGGGCTCAATCCCAGGAGCCTGGGATCATGACCCGAGCCAAAGGCAGACGCCCAACCGACTGAGCCACCCAGGCGCCCCTAGAAATCTTCGTTTTACAGGTGAGGAACTGTGGCTTCCGAAGATGCCCTGCCTAAGATCACGCAACTTGCAAGTCCCAGAGCTGGGACTGCCCTCAAACCAGTGGATGCCAGGGCCCTGTTTTCATATCCCCGTGTCCGCATCCTTTCAGTTAAGATGCATGTGCCTGTTTCTCCTGTAAAGGAGGAATAGCCTTTTAATGGTGGTGTGGAGGTCGGTGGTCACCACTAACAGCTTCACGGTCATCAAGCCCCAGGTGCTCCTCATCTCTCAGCTCTGCCTCGTCCATGCGACAGGTTTCCCCTGATGATCACTGGGCAGCTGCAGTTGCTCCGAGCATCCCACCCTTGGAGGACAATTTCCAGAATAGGAGGGAAGGGTCACAGGGCCAGCGTTTTCTCCTTGGCATCTTTATCGGGGAGAAAACCCTTTTCCAGGCATCCCTGAGCAGGCCCATGCTTCTTAAACCGATCCCTGGCAAAGGATTCCAATGCTTGGATTAGACCAATCGTGTTTGTGCCCCAGCAAAAATGCTTACGACATCCAGGGGTCTCCACCCATTACCTGAGCAGAGTTGGGGCTCTGTTAGCAAGGAAGGAGGAGGCTTGGCTGTTGAGTAGAGAGGCAATCTCCCCCGCACCCTACCCCCACTGCCTACCCCGTCCCCCTGACACGGCACCCTCTCTATTACAGCATTCAAATATGTTGGCTGAACTCCAAGCAAAAGGAAGGGGGGTGGATTTTCTTTCCCGGCAGACATGGCCTCTGGACCTGAAGTCATGGCCCCCAGGTACCCACCTTTCCTAAGATGAGAACCACCAAAGAGGGCTGTGGCTCCTGAGGGAAAGCGGGCTCATGGGGCCCAGTGGTGAGTCTGCGGGGACAGATAGCCTGGAACAGGCGGACAAGCGGTGGTTTATGAACTGTTGTAGTTAGATGTATCCAGTCATTCATTCAACAAGTGTTTATTGGCCATTGTCTCCTCCTCCTCGAAGTCTGTATTGGTGGGCAGGCTGCCTGGAGATGGCTGATGAGGAGACTCTGCGTCCTGTGCTTCAGCAGAAAGGATGCCAAGAGGGATTAGTAATATCTGCCTTGAGCACAAAATGGGTGGGGGGTAGGGGGAGGCAGAGAGAAGGGAAGAGGCTAGGAAACAGAGTGAATTACGGGCAGAAAGACCTTGGCCCTAAATACAGGGTCCTGGGGTGTTATAGGCTGAATTGTGCCTTCCCAAAAATTCATGTGTTGAAGTCCTAATCCCTAGTACCTCAGAATGCGACCTTATTTGGAGATAGGGTCTTTAACAGAAGCAACCAAACTAAAGTGTGGTCCTTAGGGTGGGTCTTAGTTCAATATGACTGATGTCCTTGTAAGAAGGGGACATCTGGACACAGAAAGCCATATAAGGAGAATGCCATGTGAACATGAGGAATGCTAAAGCTTCTGTGAGTCAGAATCTCAGGAGTGATTTCATTGGGTGATTCTGCCTTGGGGTTTCTCATGGGTTTGCCATCAAGATGTTGGCTGGGGCTTCAGTCATCTGAAGTCTTGACTAGTGTGGGACAGCCGTCTTCCAAAATGGCTCACTCACTTGGTTAGCAAGTTGGGGCCAGCTGTCGGTGAAAAACCCCAGTTCTCCCCCATAGGGACTTCTCCATGGTGCTGCCTGTGCCTCGTGAAAGCATGGCCGCTGGCTTCCCACCCCATCCTCCCCCACCCTGCGCCCAGCCCCTGACCTGAGGGAGCAATCCTAGAGACTCCGGCAGAAATGTGGTCTCAAGTTTCATCACCTAGTCCTGGGAATTCCACGCCATCCCTTCTACAGTATTTTATTGTCACATAAGTCAGCCGTAGTTACTGTGGGAGGGGACTGGATCAGGGCATGAAGGCCAGGAAGTAAGGATCACTGGGGCCATTTTGCTAGCGGGCTGCCACAGGCTGGACAAGAGCTCTGGTACCATAGAGGGTTCTGGGGGCAAGAGTCATGAAAAGTCTGACAGAGGGAGCTCGGGAAAGATGGAGCCCAAGGAGCATATTTGTTTCCCAGGATTGTTCAAACAAAGTACCCCAAACTGGATGGCTTAAAATAATAGCAAATTAATTTTCTCACAGCTCTGGAGGCCAGAAGTCCAAAGACAAGGTGTTGGGAGGGTTGATTCCTTTTAGAGGCTCTGAGGTTGCATCCTTTCCATGATGGCTCCTGGAAATCCTGGGCATTCCTTGGCTTGTAGCCGCATCATTACAATCTCTGCCTGCCTGTCTTCATGCGACCACCTACACTGTGTGTGTCTCAAACCTCTCTCTCCTTTCTCATATAAGGATACCAGTCATTTGGGCACCTGGGTGGCTCAGTCGGTTAAGCGTCTGCCTTCAACTCAGGTCATGATCCCAGGGTCCTGGGACTGAGCCCCACATTGGGCTCCCTGCTCCGCGGGAAGCCTGCTTCTCCCTCTCCCACTCCCCCTGCTTGTGTTCCCTTTCTCACTGTGTCTCTCTCTGTCAAATAAATAAATAAAATCTTTAAAAAAAAAAAAAAGGGTACCAGGCATTGGATTTAGAGCCAACCCTAAATCCAGGGTGACCTCATTCTGAGGCCCCTAACCTAATTACACCTGCAACAACCCTATTTCCAAATAAGGTCACATGCACAGGTACCAGGCATTGGGCTTAAACATATCTTTGGGGGGCACCTGTGTAGCTCAGTCGGTTAAGTGTCTGCCTTCGGCTCAGGTCATGATCCCAGAGTTCCAGGAGCGAGTCCCAAGTCGGGCTCCCTGCTCATTGGGGAGTCTGCTTCTCCCTCTGACCCTCCCACCCTTGTGCTCTCTCTCTCTCAAATAAATAAAATCTTAAAAAAAAAAAAACATGTATTTTGGGGGACACTATTCAACCCATTACAGGAGGCATCTCTGTGGAGGGGCTGGTTGAGGCTGTGACCTACTGTTGCCATCTCCTTTGGCTCGGGTGTCACCTCTAGGGAGCCTGCTGCCTTTCCTTTGTGCCCCCCATCACCTGAGCCCACTACCTTCACTGCCACCATTATCCCTGAGCACATACGCCACGTCAGGCACCAAGCTGGGCCCTAGGGGTACAGCAGTTAGGGTTGCCAATTTAGTATATAAAAATATGGGACACCTGGAGGGGAGAGATGAAAACAAAAAATACAGGCCCCCCAGGGAAATCTGAATCTGAGATAGCGAGTTGAAGTTTATCCCCTGTATTGTGTTTGGCAACCGTAATGGTGGTGGAAGAGAGAAGCGCAGCCCTTCGCTACAGGAAACCCACGGTCTTATGGGGAGCTGGTGACAGCGAGGGGCCCCGATGCTGTGAGAAGGAGAACAGGCATGAGGAGACCCCCAAGGAAGGGTGCTCAGGCTATGCCAGTAAGAGTGAGAGAAGGCTTCTAATAGCTAATCTAGGACCTTAAGGGTGAGGACCAAAGATGGTTTCTGGTGAAGGGAGCAGCAGGGCCAGAGTCTTGGCAAGGAGAGGGGACCCCGGCCAGGTGGGCAGGGGCCAAACATGCAGCCCCCTGAAACCCCTAATGGAGGCTGGAACCTCAGAAGGCTTCACTGGCCTGACCAGATGTGCATTTTAGAAACGGGGGGCTGCGTGGTATCACAAAGGCCAAGGAAAGAACGGTGTTTCAAGGAAGAAGGAGGGAATAACAGGTGTCGCAGGGAGGTCCAGGAAGATAGGGACTGAGGCCTGTCCATCGGCAAACAGCTGGAAGCATCGGGGAGAGATTTCCGCGGGGCGGTAGGAATAGAAGACTACCTGCTAAGGAAGAGCCTTGAGGAGGCAGCAATGTGAGAAGCAAGAAGGTGGAGATAAGGGAGGCCATTTTTTCCAAAGGTTTTTGAGTAGGGAGAGCATCCTGAAGGCAGGAGGGAGCTGGGTTGAGGAAGGCTGGTGGAGGGAAGGGCTGAGGGAAGGGAGGGACCCTGAGGGGAGGACGCCCAGGGAGGTGTGGCCCTGCAGGAGGCTCAGCTCCCCAGGTGGCAGGAAGGGGAGGGTGGAGGCACATTCAGGTTCTTTTTGGGAAATCCAGGGACTCTCCCCTACCGGGTGATGACGCTCCACAAAGTCGGCCTCGCCCCAGCTGTGCTGTGACCCCCCGGCCCCTGGTGTTGTCTCTCGAGAGACTGTTCCCCAGTACAGAAGGCAAAACAGAGCACACGCACTCTCCTTGCCTCCACTGGGCAAACGAATAATTAGTTGGGAGCAGTTGAGGGCCACAGGGCAAGGGGCGGGCAAAGCACAGTGTTTCGGGGAGTGGCTGTCTTGGGAGGACCTGGAGGAAGAAGGGTCCTGGACGCAGGCAGGAGGGGTGCAGGGCCTGGGAGAGAGGAGCAGACAGTGGCCCTGTGCAGAGGGGTGTGAGAGGAGAGTGGGAAAGTTGCCCGGGAGTGGCTTATGAGACAGTGTAGACATCCTGGTCTAAAGGGGCAGAGATTTGTCAGGGAGGGCAGGCAGGAAGGGGTAGAAGTGGGGTGGGGAGATGAACTTTTGTACCTTGGGAGGGAATTCCTTTCCTGCCCCAGGCCATGCCAGGTGCCTTCCTGCAGCCCATCTCATTATCTCATTTGATCTCCTGTAATTCTCCCAACCTGCCTGGGAGAACATGAGACTGTGAGGAAAATGATTGCTGTGGGTCGTCTCACTGTAGAAATAAGGAAACTGAGTCTCTGATTCTTTTTTTTTTAAAGATTTTATTTATTTATTTGACAGAGAGAGACACAGCGAGAGAGGGAACACAAGCAGAGGGAGTGGGAGAGGGAGAAGCAGGCTCCCCGCGGAGCAGGGAGCCCGACGTGGGGCTCGATCCCAGGTCCACTGGGATCATGACCTGAGCCGAAGGCAGACGCTTAACGACTGAGCCACCCAGGCGCCCCGAGTCTCTGATTCTTGAGGCACCTGACCTAAAGTCACAAAGCTCCTATGCAGCCGAGAGAGAGTTTAAACCCAGGCTGGTCTGACTCCAAAGCAGGCTCAGTCCACCCCCAAAGGAAACCAAGGAAGCCCCTAGCAAAGAAGAGCCCATAATCAGGGGGAAGGATACTGATGTAGGGCAGGGGTAAGGCATTGGACCTTCTCAGGCCTCTCAGGGACCCAGATGATGTCACCTGCCCAAGGGACTGCTGGGCTCACCTCCCAGGCTTTGTCAGGTGTCCAGCAAATTCCAGCAGCCAGGGGGAGGGCAGACCCAAGAGTGAGGAGTGGTAGAAGAGACAGGGCACAAGGCAATCATGATGGCAGGTATCTGTTCCCCAAAACAGCTGACCTTGAAGTTCAAAGTGGGTAAGGAGACAAGGGAAGCGGAAACAGGGTGGGGACTGCTCTGGAGTGGGGGTTGAGCCCGATTCCCACCTTGCCCCTCCTCCCTCTGTAAACACCCTGGCCCACTCCTTCATGCTTCCCTGGCTCTGCAAATACTGTTCCCTCCCCCTGGAACCTCCTTGCCTCCTCCTCCTTCAAGGGCAAGTTCACACGTCCCCTCTTCCCACCTTTTCCACCCTCAGCTCCCTCTTCTGGTCCCCAGAGTACTAGCAAGCAGGTTTTTTTCCCTTCCCTTCCCTTCCCTCCCCTCCCCACCCCTCCCCTCCCTTCCCTTCCCTTCCCTTCTTCCCTCTCTCTCTTTTTTCTTTCTTTCTTTCTTTCTTTCTTTCTTTCTTTCTTTCTTTCTTTCTTTCTTTCTTTCTTTCTTTCTTTCTTTCTTTCTTTCTTTCTTTCTTTCTTTCTTCCTTCCTTCCTTCCTTCCTTCCTTCCTTCTTTCTTTTCTTTCTTTCTTTCTTTCTTTCTTTCTTTCTTTCTTTCTTTCTTTCTTTCTTTCTTTCTTTCTTTCTTTCTTTCTTTCTTTTTCTTTCTCTTTCTTTCTAGTTTTTAGTAATCTCTACACCCAATGTGGGGCTGGAACTCATGACCCTGAGATCAAGAGTCACATGCTTTTCAGAGAGCCAGCCAGGCGCCCCTAGCAAGCAGATTTTCTGACCGAGGAATAGGGTGCAGGCTGAAAGATTCATTCATGCCAGTCTACCTACATTCCTCTGCAGTATCGTCCAGCTTGAAATACCATCACATGCTGGCTGCGCTGAAATTTGTGTCTCCTGCCTGGACTTCTCCCCGCTGAGTTCCAGACTCTGATCACTCCACATCTCTATGTGAACGTACAAAAGACATCTCAAACCTGACATAGTCAAAACCGAATTCCTGATCTTTCCCAGCTCCGCCCTCATCTTGCTCCTTCCAAAGTTGCCTGTGTTTCTGTTGAAGACTCTCCACTTTTCCCGTAGCACAAGCTAAAAACCTTGAAAGGGGGGCACCTGGGTGGCTCAGTTGGTTAAGCATCTGCCTTCGGCTCAGGTCATGATCCCAGGGTCCTGGGATTCAGCCCCAGGTTGGGCTCCTTACTCAGTGGGAAGCCTGCTTCTCCCTCTTCCTCTGCCCACCCTACCCCCCCACCTCATGCCCTCTCTCTCGCTCTCAAATAAATAAAATCTTTATTTATTGACTTGAGACACCGAGATAGAGAGAGAGCACGAGCAGGGGGAGAGGCAGAGGGAGAAGGACAAGCAGGCTCCCCGCCGAGCCAGGAGCCCGATATGGGGCTCAATCCCAGGACCCTGGGATCACGACCCGAGCCAAAGGCAGATGTCCAACCATCTGAGCCACCCAGGTGCCCCTATAAATAAAATCTTTAAAAAACAAACAAAAAACCTTGAAAAGTATCTTACTCTTCTCTTTCCCTCACATCCCACACCCAGGCCACCGGCAGGGCCTATTGGTTCTACCTTCGATACACACCAGGCCCTGACTGCTTCTCCCACTTCCAGTGCTGTCCACCTGCTACAAGCTTCATTGCTCTCACCTTGACTGGAGCAGTGGCCTCTGCAAAGGCCCTCCTGTGACCTTGCCCCTACACTCTCTTCCCAACCCAGCAGTCGGGTGGTCCTATGAGCACAAAAGCCACTCCATGGCTCCTCCACTCAGACCCTCCAGTGGTGTCCCAGCTCCCTCTAGTC
Source organism: Eumetopias jubatus (assembly GCF_037043125.1). Classification (NCBI taxonomy): domain Eukaryota; kingdom Metazoa; phylum Chordata; class Mammalia; order Carnivora; family Otariidae; genus Eumetopias; species Eumetopias jubatus. The sequence continues at coordinate 8,316,610 of NW_028274819.1, read as the reverse complement.
CCAAAGTCTTTCAAAACCTCTAAGCCCTAGGGCACCTGGCTGGCTCAGTTGGTAGAGCATGTGACTCTTGATCTCAGGGTTGTGAGTTCAAGCCCCATGTTGGGGGGGGCGGAGCTTACTTAAAAAACAAAACAAAAACCTCAAACATTCCAATCATATTCCTGCATGGGGGGTTTTGCACTAGCTGTACCCCCAGCCTGGAAGGCCCTCAGGTATCCATGACTTGCTCCCTTCGCTCCTTCAGATCTTGATACAAATGTTACCTCATGTTTGCCTTCCCTGAGTACCCTAGTTAAAGCACTAAGTCCTGACCTTTCCTATCCTCCTTCCCTGCTTTATTTTCTTCCATAAAAACGGTATCATCTACCTTTTTATAGATTTTACCTGTTTAGTTTATTATCTACCTCCTCCTTTTAGCAGACAAGTTCTGTGAGGGCAGTACGTTTTCTGTTTGTTATGGTTGTTTTCTTTGCCGCGGGGGGCATTGCCTAGCCTATGGTGGCTATTTGCTTGAGCGCCCGTTTTGGGGCCACTACTGCACTGAGCACTGAGGGTGGGATCATGAGCCAAACCTGACGAAGTCTATGAAGCTTAAGTCTTGGGCAGTGGTTGTCTCATTTTCCCAAGTATGACTCTCCTTGGGGCGCTCTCAGGAGACTGGCTCCACCCCGGGAGATCGATCCTGAGGTCGGGCGCAGGGGTGTGCACGGGGCACACAGCTCCCCAGGGACTGGTCTGCTCGGACGGACTGGACGCCTGAGACCTCATTTCCACAGCACCACCCACTCTCCATTAAACAATTGTTCCATGCCTGTCTCCCCTCTAAACAGTGAAGTTTTGGACTGCCCCTCTCTGTGGCCCCCGGGCTCAGCACAGCGTAGACGCTGGTAAATGTTTACTGAGACTCAGAGCGAATGAATGGAGGGTGAATGAATAGAAGACGGATGAATAAATAACGGGACTCTGGTTAGAGAAGGAATTTCAAGAGTTCAAGATCTCGAAGGTGGGAACGTTTACAAAGAGTTCCCCCTGTGCCCGAGGGTTGCAGGAGGGGCTGGGGCTTCCGAGGTCACGACGCGTTTGGTCCTGAGCGAGGGTGGCTGCTCTGCTGGCGGCCCCGGGCCGGGCCGGCCGCGGAGGGGAGGTGCGCAGGGGTTACCGCCGCCACACACCCGGCAGCCTGGCAGCGCGCTTCTCCCGGCCAGGCGGCCAGGCGCGGCCGTTACCATAGCTACAGACACAGCCAGGAGAGGAGGGGGGCGGGCCCGGGCGCTACGTCATTCCCAGCGCGACGCTGCTTCGCGCCTCCCGCCTCTTTCGGGTGCTAGACCCTCGGCCCGCCTCCCCGGCTCTCCACCTGCGCGCTTCCCCCGCTCGCGCCCTCCCCCGCTCTGCGCCGGCGCGGTGCCCGCCAGGGCGCGCAGGAGAGCCCGCGAGGCGCATGCGCGGTGCGGGGCCCGCCGCCGCGCTGGTGCCGCTGCCGCCGCCGCCGCCGCCGTTGCCGCCTCCCTGCCGGCAAGTGTGGGAAGGAGGAGCTGAGGGCCGCCGCCGCCGTTGCCGCCATGGGGGTGAGTGAGGCAGGGAGAGGAGACGCGAAGGCCGGGAGCGCTCCCCGCTCCCCTCGCCCCCTGCGCCCCCATTGTTCCTTGAACCCCCCTCTCACGTGACCCCCGACCCCCTCCGGCCTCACGTGACCCCCAACCCCCACATGACCCGACTCCCACATTCTAAGCGTCCCCACGCTCGGCGCAGCCCGGGGATCCCTTGGGGAGCCCCCTTCTCCGGGCCCCACCCCTTTGGGTGTCCCCCGCCCCTCGCGTCGCGCCCTCCCCCCCGGCTTCCTGGCTGACCTGTTATGCTCTTGGCCACCCCCTAAGCCCCGCGCGGTCCCTGGGGTACCCCCCACCCCCAGGGGTCACCCATCACCTGGCTGTCACCTGCTTCACGGCTTCCCACATCCTAGGCCTCCCCTGGCTTGCAGGGAACTGAGGCCCAGAGAAGAGGCTCCCAGCCAAGGTCACACAGGCAGTGAGCAGGAGCCAGACCCTGCCTCGGGCCTCCCCAGCCCTCGGCCACTGGCTGCTTTTCCCGCTACCCGGATTCTCGCTGAAGCCGGTTCCCCTACACTCTTTCCAAACCTCTCCACCAGGTTCCTCCTGCTCCTAAAACGCCCTCTTCCCTTCCAACGGAGGCCTGCTCTCTAGGCCTCCCAGATGCAACAGAGTGGTTTTGATGATTACTTGGGTCGTTAGTCTAAGTGCTGCAGGTGGCTTTGCATGGGGGAGCGGTGCAGAAGGTGAGCAGGGAGGGGATTGGTTTGGGGGGGGGCTGTCTGATGGCTTCAGCCACAGATGGATAGTGACAGAACAGGTGTTCTGTGTGAGGCAGCCCGGAGGTGCGCCCTTCCCTGGCATGTGCCGATAGAGGGCTGGGCAGAAGTTATTCAAGTATTTCTGTGAGTTCACCTTCCTAAGTTCCAATTAGAGTAGTATCAGTCACTCTCCTGAAAATGGAACTGGCCCTTCCTGGTACTGTGTAGGTTAGTTTTTACCGGGAATTTTCACCACCTTTAGGAAGCCCTGATTTGGGAGCCAGAGATACCTCAGTTCCAGCCCCATCTTCCTGGCTAGCAGCATGATATTGTGCCAGTGAGGTGGCCTTTCTGAATTTGAATTTCCTCCTCTATGTAATGTGGGTGATGATACCCGCCCCCCATATTATGTGAGAATTAAATGAGGTAGTGGATGCAGATCGTGGCTGTTGTTTTTGCTTGTATTCTCACTTTTATTGTAGTTATCTAAAATAGATTTGTGCTATTTTTAACCCATTGGTTTGTCCCTCCTGTTGTTAACCTAGATTTTCTCTCACTCAAGTAGTTATTGACTGAACAGATCAACTTAGACAAAACTAGTCGTCTAATCCATGTCGAAGCACTTTATGTAATCTGCGTCAAAACACTTTCATCTTGTTTCAGCAAGGAATTTGGGGTACTATGTACTTCGTATGTAGAGAATCAAGTCTGGAGACCTTAGGTATATTTAACCCAGGTTTTGGTGAAAGGTCCCAAACCTCAACTCTTGTTGAAATGAGGTAAAAATCTGTGTCCCTGGTATCAGTCGGTAAGTGTCTACCCAGCGCCAGCCACTACAGACTGAGCAGCAAACAAGAAGCATAACATGCCATTCTTGTTCAACACTTCCTCATTGGTTGAGTTGAAAGAGCAAGCCTCAGAGATACTGCGACCCTTGCTTCCTTTAGGGCCTCCACGTTATTACTCATACTCTACAGATGTGTTTCTCAGAACGGCCCCTGCCTAGTCTCTTCTGGCCTAAAACTCACTGCAAAAAAGAGAAACTTGAATCTTCCTCCCTGAAACAATGCTGGAACCTTCTCATTATCCTCATTCCTCCTGGATGGGGGCTGTGGACTCCCCACCTCAGTGTCAGGAAGGTCAGTGTTTGTGGTGAGCACCATCTGTGGGAGGGCCCTGCTCCATTTGACAGATAACCTCAGGCTAAGAGAGAGAAGCATCAGATGGAACACCCTTCTCTTCAAAGTTCTTCCACCCTTGCTGCCACAGATGTGTTGTCTTTTAGGAATTAGAGTGTAGATCTCTGGCTCCCTTCACCAAAAATGGAGGTTTTTTTCTGGATCCTGGATACTTTGTGGGGTGAAGGTATTGACACTGAAAATTTAAGAGCTGCCAAATCTCTTTTCTGAAAGGTGCCTCCTGCCCCCATCTGTGTGCTTTTTGTTTTGGAATTTCTCTGTGTGACCTGGCAGTCCTAACTGCATGTGGAGATACTACTTCGAGAGGCAGAGCAGGGGGAGGGGTTTCACAGCTGTGTGTGAAAACACTTATGTCACACTTTATAAAAAGTGCTGTGTACATGTAATTGATGTTGTGGAAGAAGCGTGGATTTTAGGGTTCAGACCTGGATTTGAATCTTGGATGATTCATTCAGCAGTTATGGACTTAGTACCTACTGTTTGCTGAGCACTGGGTGTACATTGACAGATGAAGCCAATGTGACCTCTCCCTCATGGAGTGTTACAGTCTGGCGTAGAGTGGAGGGAGAGGGTGGTAGGGAGAGACCTCTTTGAGAATTCTGTTCACTGGCTCTGTGACCCTGAAAGTTCTCTAACCTCTCTGTTCCTCAGTTTTCTCATCGAAGAAGTGGGCACACATAACTTGTTATTTAAAATAAAGCCTCTTTATTAAAGCATTAGCAGAGTGTGTGACACTAGTGGATCCTTGTAAACAGAAGTCCTTATTTTTTATATCTAGTACATTGTATCATTTTGTCCTCACAGCAGTCCTGTGAGGTATAAGCACTGTTAGCCCCCTTTTACTGATGAGGAGATTGAGATCCAGAGAAACTAAATAACTCGCTGAAAAGAGATTAAGTAACTTGCCCAAAGTCACACAGCTACTAAGTGGAAGAGCTGAGAATCAAATCCAAGTCTCTTGACTCAAAATCCCATACTCTTTTTATTATATAAAGCTCCCTTGGGAAAGACACTTAACCACAATGAGCTTTACTGTTCACTGTGCTTATTTCCCATTTTAATTAGGAGAATTTTCCTGTGTCCCTGCAGGATAGCCTTACCTCCACGAGGCAGGGCAAAGCTAATTGGAACAGTAGGAGACCACTTTTCCTAATGTGTGCTAGGTTTGAGGGAGAGCCCCTGCCTGTCTGCCCTGGCCTGCTGCAGCCTGCCACATACCCCATGTGCAGGCAGCGAAGCACTTAGGGGTCTCTTTCATTATCTGCCGTCTCGGGCCATGGCAGCCCCGAGCCTCGCTCTGAGGATTGTCTGGCTGGCCTGTTCCCTTGCATGAATGAGCCCATAAATCTCCTGGAGGCCTGGGGTTGGCCCTCCTACTGCTTGTGCTTAGGAATTACTTTCTTCATGGGCTTAGAAATGAGATGCTGTGGCGGGAACCCACGTTTCAGTGCTTTCTGGGTCCCGGGAGTCACACTTTCCTTCCAGCACCTTTGATCTTTTCTGCTCTGTATTGTGTGAAGAGAGAACTAGTGTGCAGGGTGGAGGAGGGGAGCTTGCCTCTACTGTAAAGGTGACCTCTGACCTGTCCTTTCACTCATGTCCCCATTTTCCCGGAGATGGCCTTGCTTTCACAGGTCATGCAGGGGCGGCGGGAGGGGCACTGGCCTGGCCTGAGTGATGCCAGGGCTCATGTTCTTTCCTGGAGGCCGGCTGTCTCGGGTCTCCTTACCCCTCCCTCAGTGGAGAGGTAGGGCCTGGGGCAGCACTGCGCCGGCCGGCTCGTCGGCCATCACCGAGCCAGAAGCATGGTGAGAAATGAATTGCTACCTTAACGGCTCCTAAGCTCTGAACTTTATCTTGGCAGGACTGAGAAGGAAGGTCTTTTGACATTGATGTTGGCCTTCCCATTGGGGGACAGCAGGGCTGGTGGAACAACTGGCCCAGCTCCCGGGGTTCAGTCCCCTTCTGCTGTTTACTCGTGGGGGACACTAAACAAGTCACACCATCCCTTTGAGCCTCAGTTTCCTCACGTGGGAACGGAGGTGCTGGTTTTTGCCCCGAGAATTGAAGCAGATGTTTGCAAAGTACTTTGCGAGCTGAGTGTATCTCTCAGTGTTGTTTTGAAACTCAAATTCCCAGAGAAGAAGATGGGTACTTTAAAACCTGTGTGTGGTCGAAGGGGGCTGGTTCTGTCGCCTCCAGTCCTAGTGTGACGAAAACAGTCTGTTCTCTTCTGTTTGCTCCTTCCTTGAGGGAGGTAAGGAATGGGATCTAGCCGGACTTCCAGCACAGTGGAAGGATAAAGGATAAAATAGCTGGTGTTGGTTGGGCGAGTTTACACCTAGAAGAGCAATCCCTCTTGCCTCCTGGTCGCTTGAAATGAGAGTTAGGCAGTGTTATTCCTTGGAGAGCTGAGGGTAGAATTATCCCGAGAAAGTTTTCCAGCATCTGATTTTTCAGCTCCCCCTTTGCTGGTGCCGGCGTCGGGGCTAAGGTGCAGTTGTAGGGAGTACAGCCTCTCTGGTGAGCTCAGGAAACCCAGGGGTGGAGTCAGAAGAGGCAGTGAGGTGGGTAAGAAAGCAGAGCCATCCCGCCAGTGCCTTTAGGTGCCTTCGGGATTTGGGCTGGCTTTTGGGGGGGGGGGCGGACGGCGAGCAACTCTGGATGCATGTGCCGCTGCCGTGTTCCTTGGGAGTGAGAATGAGTGAGCGCATGTCCGAGTAAGTCTCCCCGGCCTCCCACCTCAGAGAAGGTTTGATGAGAGCCTCACTCACCTCATTCATCGGATGAGGGCGGGAGACACAGAGAAGGACTGGGTGTTGCCCGAACACCACTCTGAAGAGCAGGAAGAGGTTCTGGGTAAGGTCTGTCAGATTCCAGCACATGGGCGCTTTTTCCTGTGTTCCTAGCTTTTTACAGGAGGGCAAGAGGGTCCATGTAGGCCTGAGAGAACCCCACGGGAGCCATAAAATAGGATTTGCTCTGTATGCAGTTGTGGGTACTTTGCCATGGATGCCTCTGTGCACAGACACTCTCCCTTTGCTCCCCCCCCCGCTGCTGTGTGCCCTGCACCATGGCCTTGCGCGCCATGTGTGAGCATGGCCTCTGTCGCCAGGTGAACCCCCTGAGGCCCTTCACTCCGCCCTTGTAGATACTAGGTGTGCAGTGTGCCTGCCGCTCATTGCCCTTGGCCGAGCAGCGCTTCTGGGGAACAGTTCTGTCTTCTTAAGCCAGAGTGCCCTGGTCTCAGCTTAGGGGACCCAGCTCCCAGAGGGGCTCCCCCAGACCAGATCTTTGTCTCTGGAAGCTGGCAGACACTGAGAAGGCTTTGAATAAACTTATCCTTAGAACAGCTCTCAGCGGCTACCTCAGATGCCATCTCCTCCTTGAAACCTGCCCTGAATGTGTCTAAAATTAGTTGTTCCTTCCTTAGGAGGGAATGGATGAGTGCATATTTATTAGGCACCTGCTGGGGACCAGGCTGTCTTGCAGGCATTGTCATATGCTCTGACTGGGTCCTCACAGTGACCCAGCAGTCCTCAGGGTCAGTACTCTTTCCGACAAGGAAGCTGAGGAGTCTGGTGATGCTCCCGAGCTCTCACGACTAGAAAACGCTTGCATCTTTCCCACCCCGCCAAGTGTGCAGCAGTCAGGATTGGAAGTTGTTGCCACTGGGGCCAGGCCTGTGGGCTCAGGGACTGACTCTAAGGTTCCTCAAAGGGAAAGCCCAGTCTTGGGTCGGCCACAGCCCTTCCAGCCAACTTTGCTTTTCCCTGTTGCAGAGGAAGTCAAGCAAAGCGAAGGAGAAGAAGCAGAAGCGGTTGGAGGAACGAGCAGCCATGGATGCAGTCTGTGCCAAAGTGGACGCTGCCAACAGGGTGACTCCCCTCGTTCCCACGTCCCCTCCTCCTGGAGCTTCAGCTCGGTTTTGCATTCGACTTCTTTTGGCGCCACCCTGTGGCAGCATTTTCTTATTGGCCCGCTGAGGAAAATGAGCCCGGCAGGAGAGTTGCCAGGAGGGCCAGAGATTGGCCTAGGTGTGCAGGGAAATGTGGATTCAAATGGAAGTGGCTGGCTGGTTCAGTCGGTGGAGCGTGTGACTCTCCATCTCGGGGTCATGAGTTCAGGCCCACACTGGGCGCGCTGCCTACTTTAAAAAGAAAGAAAAAAAAAAACAAATGAAAGTGGCTGCTCCCCTCTGTGGGTCTCCTTCCATATCAGTAGAAGACTAGGGTCTGGAGAAATTTTTGTTAGGATTTTGCATTTTGGAGAGGAAACGTCCCTGGTAAAATGTGGTATAGTTTTCTCATTCATTCCTTCAAACATTTATTGACTGACTGAAGTACCAAAGGCTGTGCTGGTACCAGGGTGGGGGGGGCAGCAGCCTGGTTCAGGGGGCCACAGGCTTGGCTTTCAAACAGACCTGAAGAGATTCTGGTCATCCTTCCTGCTCCCATTTCATATCACATTTTTTGTTACGCTCTCTTTTTTTTTTTTTTTTTTAAGATTTTACTTATTTGACAGAGAGCAGAAGTGGGGGGTGGGGGGGGTTGGGCGGAGCTGCAGGCAGAGGGAGAAGGAGGCTCCCTGGGAGCCTGACACGGGGCTTGATCCCAGGACTCTGGGATCATGACCTGAGCCAAAGGCAGACACTTCACTGACTGATCCACCGAGGCACCCAGTTTTTTGTTACTCTTTTTTTTTTTTTAAGATTTTATTTATTTGAGAGAGAGTGAGAGCGAGCATGAGCAGGGGGAGAGGGAGAAGCAGACTCCCCGCTGAGCAGGGAGCCCCATGTAGGGCTCGATCCCAGGACTCCGGGATCATGACCTGAGCCGAAGGCAGACTCCTAACCGAGCCACCCAGGCGCCCCTTCTGTTACTTTTTTAGCCCACCCAGTAAACAGTCCACATTTATAAGGAGGTGGTTCAGAGACATGATTGTGCCATTGACCCAGTGAGGTTAGTTGGGGGCTTCTTAGAACTATACAGTTGAGGGGTGCCTGGGTGGCTCAGTCATTTAAGCATCCGACTCTTGATTTCGGCTCAGTTCATGATCTCAGGGTCATGAGATCTAGCCCTGTGTTGGGCTCTGCCCTCAGTGTGGAGTCAGCTTGAGAGTCTTTCTACCTCTGCCCCTCCACCTGGGGCGTGCTCTCTCTTTCAAAAATAAATAAATAAAAATTTTTTTTAAATGTTTAAGAAAGAAAAAGTATGCAGGTGGATGGGGCACTTGGCTGGTTCAGTTGGTAGAGCAGGTGACTTTTGATCTCAGGGTCACAAGTTCAAGCCCCACACTGGGCATGGAGCCTACTTAAAATAAAAAATAAAAAAAATGCAGGTGGATCAAGTGGCCTCCGTCTTTTGGGTCATGTGACCTATAGGCCAGTGTTAGTATTAGGCTAGTAGAGTCTCTTCCAACCTTGTGAAATGACGCGCTGACTTAACTCTCTTGGGCCTCCTTACTAGAACCTTCCTACATGTGATTTCAGAGCTGAGGCAGATGGAGAGGCTGTCTGGGGGCTGCTCCTGGGCCGGGAGCTGAGCCTCCCATTGTGGGTCTGCACGCTGTCTCACTTCCGGGCAGAGTCTGACTGCGCCATGCGTGTGTTTGTGCCACTCCTCTTCTCTTTCCCTCCACAGCTTGGAGACCCTCTGGAGGCTTTCCCAGTGTTCAAGAAATACGATCGAAATGGGTAAGTGTTCAGCACTCCTAACTGTTGAGTGTCTGAAGGAATTCATCTTCCCAGAGTATGCTTCCTCTGACCCAAATTTTCTCATTCTTTGTTAGGAAAAAGGAGAAGCTATGGCGAGTGTCTTGTTGATATAAAAGCCCCTGGTTAGGGTGACAGAGGAATCCATAAATGAGCAAAGATTGCATAATCTTATACTGATGTTTCTTTAGGATTTGATATTCTCTCCGGGTGAAGAATAGTAGAGCTGAAATGAACTTGAAAAATCATCTAGGCTGACTTCCTCCTTGTATGCAGGGGGGAACCAAGACTCAGAGAAGCTGAATAAGATTTCTGAGCCACAGAGTTTCTCCCTGGCTGCTGAGGGGGCTTTTAATTCCCAATCTAGGGCTCTTTCCCGGAGTGTATGGTATGATTGTTAAAAGCCACTTACTGGCTGTATGACCCTGGACCCTGGACTTAACCTCTCTGTACCTCCATTTTCTAATCAGCAGTGGGTCTAATAATAAATGGTTTCATCAGGAGGATTAGGTATAAAGTGCTTGTGCCTGGAGCTTACCAAAACCTAGGTCAGTGTTAGCTGTTATTACTACTTGTTATTGTTGCTAATCCAGTTTACTGCTGTAGGATCTGGGTGAAAGCCCCCTTCCCCTTTCTGTCCTTTTGGTTTATAGAATAGGAAGCATAACCAGTCTTACCAGAGCTACTTTGGCTTAGAGAAAAACAGGGGTTATGGTTTTAGAGAATCACAGCTATGGGTTTCAATCAAAACTGTACCTCTAATTAACTGTATTCAAACAAGCCACACTCCTTAAGCCTCATTTTTTGGGTTTGTTAAATGGAGTGATGATGCCAAACTTGGAAGGTCATTTTAAGGAGGAAAGAGCATTATATCCAGTTCTGTAAGTAGCAGTTGGTATGAGTATTTTAGTGAACAAGATAGATAGATGTAAATACATGAATTATGAAACGAACAGTTTAGTAGGTGACACTATATCTGTTTTTCGTAGCTTTGTCTGAATTGCATAGTATCACATTAACTTTTCCTTCAGACGTAGTACAGTTCCTCCAGTAGCCATGCCATTCATTGTCTGGGAAGTCCTCTGACACAGTTTAGAGATCCCTTCCTGTGATGTCTTCTCATGTTCCATATTCCACGCTCCTATTTACTTTCAGAAATAGTGGAAGAGTCCCGAAGCAGGCATTGCCAGCTGACTCTAGGCTCCTTTGGTGCCTGGGATTTTGTGTTATTTGTGTGGCTGTGATCCTGCTTTCATGTACTTAACTGAAATAAAAAGAGAGAGAGAGGGACACCTGGGTGGCTCAGTCGTTAAGCGTCTGCCTTCGGCTCAGGTCAGGGTCCCAGGGTCCCGGGATCAAGTCCCGCATTGGGCTCCCTGCTCAGCCAGGAGCCTGCTTCTCCCTCTCCCACTCCCCCTGCTTGTGTTCCCTCTCTCGCTGTGTCTCTCTCTGTCAAATAAATAAAATCTTTAAAAAAAAAAAAAAAAAAAAAGAGGGCGCCTGGGTGGCTCAGTTGGTTAAGCGTCTGCCTTCGGCTCAGGTCAGGATCCCAGGGTCCCGGGATCGAGTCCCGCATTGGGCTCCCTGCTCGGCAGGGAGTCTGCTTCTCCCTCTGACCCTCCCCCCTCTCATGCTCTCTCTCTCTCATTCTCTCTCTCAAATAAATAAATAAAATCTTTAAAAAAAAAAAAAAGAATTTAAAAAAAAGAGAACTCAGATTAGTGGAGAATTCATACCTGCAGACCAACCTTTGGAAAATAGACGGCTGAGCCAGATGGAAGGCTGTATTGGGGCGTTTCTGACTACGACATGGTCAGTACTTACAAAGAAAGGAAGACTCTCTAGAGCCAAGAAGTTCCGAATGTGTAAGGCTGAGCGCACGTGCAGCTCATATGGCAGACCAGACAGCAGAGGTGACAGGCATTTCCAAGGGGGACGTCCTCGGAGGGGTCGTGTCAAGGGCCATTGGAACGTCCTGACCTGGGACCTCTCTAAGGACTTCGTGTCCCTGACTTCGGTCCTGTCAGAATGCAGCACTGCCTGGAGATTGGCCAAGGAGCTGAACTGTGGTTTACTAACGTTTCCCTCAGAAGTAAATAGATTACGATACCTTAATGTCTACAGCATGTGTTGGTATAGGAAGACAGTGTGGGGTTGGACCCTGCCCCACCCCGTTTGGTCGGCCAAGAGGACCCACTGTTTCCTCAAAGGAAGTTGCAGGCCGGACCCCTCAAGGGGGTTATGAACCATGGCCTTCTCAAAGGGCCTGAGGTGACCCAGCCACTTTCGAGCTGATGGTGAGGAGTCTGTTCAGAGTCTAACTGCCTAAGGGCAGGAACTAGAGGAACTGAGGAGAGTCCAGTGTTTATAGCAAAGTGCAGAAGAGAGGCTGGAAAAAGCAAAGAGGTAGTGGAGAGGGATGGAAGTGTACAAAGTTCTGAGGCTGATAAGGGCCTCTCAGGGCAGGCAGGAAAATGGGACTGTGGTCAGGGTGGTGGCCCGGCGATGACAGTTGTTAATCTCAGCCCAAAAGGCTTTGTTTGTTCAGCAGCACCTTCTGTAGTCACGTCCCGCAAGGCGGGGTGCAGGCTCGGCCTTTCTCTGTGGGTGAACTGAGATCAGGCCCACTGCGCCGTGAGGCCATCAGGGCAGCAGGCCGCGCTCGGGCCTGCGCCGGCTCCACATGCCGCCTTTCCCTCTTCTTCAGGTTAAACGTCTCCATCGAGTGTAAGCGAGTGTCTGGACTGGAGCCGGCCACTGTGGCTTGGGCCTTCGACCTGACCAAAACTAACATGCAGACCATGTAAGCGCGCCCCGACGGGGGGGCCCTCACTCCTCCCCTTCTGGGCTGCCCCGCCCTGACTCCCCCGACATTTCCCAGGTATGAGCAAAGCGAGTGGGGCTGGAAGGACCGAGAGAAACGCGAGGAAATGACGGATGACCGAGCCTGGTACCTCATTGCTTGGGAAAGCAGCTCGGTTCCTGTTGCCTTTTCTCACTTCCGCTTTGACGTGGAGTGCGGGGATGAAGTCCTGTACTGGTAGGAGCCCCAGCTTGGGGTAGGCCGTGGGGAGGGCACACCGGCGCTGCTCTAGGCACTCAGCCGGGTGGCAGAGTCCACTGTGCCGGTGTGGGTCTGCGGGCTCCCAGGGCCCTAGGCTCCTCTGATGGGCCCTGCCTCCCCGTGCTCACTTCGCTGCTTTCTTCATCCAGCTACGAAGTGCAGTTGGAAAGCAAGGTGCGGCGGAAAGGCCTAGGGAAGTTCCTCATACAGATCCTGCAGCTCATGGCCAATAGGTAAGGGCGTCCCCCACCCCCACCTCGTGTGTCATTCCATTGGAGGGATCTGCATCTGAGCCATCCACTGTTCTTTGAGCCTCTGTGGGCAAGGCTCATAGGAATGTTTCGGAAGAAATGCATCTAGAACACTCTCAGTAAAGATACTCCCCACCCTGCTGTGACTCCAGATTTTGTACGTGTGGCTCAATGCAGCAAGTGCTTCTGAGCCCTTGTTGTGCCTGAATAGTGGGGTGCAGAGAGGAGGTGAAGCAGTCAGTCGGGTGGGGGCCCGATGCCCGTGCAGTCTGGTCCGCCCTGTAACGGAAGCATGGCGTGCTGTGTGTGCCCAGCATGGAGGCTAGAGTTGGGGCTCAGAGGAGCACTTCTCAGGAGCAAATGGGAGACAGCAGGCAGAGACATGAAAGAGGAGGCATGAGTTTCTGTTTCTCTTTCTGGAAGGTGTTCTCTCTGCTTTCTTTCCAGCACACAGATGAAGAAAGTTATGTTAACTGTATTTAAGCACAATCATGGCGCCTACCAGTTCTTCAGAGAAGCGCTGCAGTAAGGAGCTGGGCCTTGGTGTCCTGGTGTGGGGCCCTCTGGGGGGTGGGGGGTGCCTGCCCCAGGGCCTTTTTACTGGTCCTGGCGCTCCTTCATCCTGAAGGCTGAGCTCCCAGTCCGGTGGTCCGTGGGAGTAACCTGGGGATTGGTGAGATGGCGTGGGCATGCCCTCTGCCTGCGCCCTCGCTCCTAGGGCTCTCGTGAGTGTGGCAGGTGGAAAAGTTCCCGGGCTAGGAAGGAAGGCAGTCAGCTACCTGCAGCCAAGCCTTTCCTCTTGCTTTCCTTGCAGATTTGAAATCGATGACTCTTCCCCCAGCATGTCTGGTTGCTGTGGAGAGGACTGCTCCTACGAGATCCTGAGCCGGAGGACCAAGTTTGGGGACAGCCAGCACTCCCATGCGGGCGGGCACTGTGGCGGCTGCTGCCACTGAGCTCCCAAGCTAGAATGCTCTCTCCAAGGCCTTTCCTCTCCCTGGGCTCATGCTGCTGGCCAAGTGCCCTCAGAGCTGTGGCCTCCTCAGCCCTGCACATGCCAGGCTGCAGCCTGAGAGCACAGAACCCTGGAGTGGAGTGGTCCGAGCTGCCCGTCCTCCACTCTCCTAGAAGAACAGAGTGCCCTGAAGGAGCAGAGAGGAGAGGGTACTGGGGGAAGAGCTGACGGAGGCCGGGCATGACGGGGGCCTCTCACAGCGGCTGCCTTCTCGCTCGGCCCTTGTGCCCTTGAGTGTGAGGTTCCCCAGCTTCTCTGCAGATGGGTTCCTGACAAGCCCCCCCCCGCCACACACACACACACACACACACACACACACACACACACCACACACACACACACACACACACACACACACACACACACACACACACACACACACACACACACACACACACACACACACACACTTGGACAAATGGGGAGTTTTATGCCCACCTTTATAAAAGTCCCAGAGCCCTGGGTCAGGGTCTGGCTGGTCCCCAACAAGGAATGGACTGAGTGCAAGATCTGAACATAGAGCTAGGCTTCGCAGAGAGTCCTGTTTCGTAGCTGAATGCTCTGATGGAGACTGCGGGGAGGTCTTTTGTGCCACAACACTGGGAAGCAAGGGAGCTCTTTCTAGCTGTGCTTCTATGGACCCACAGTTAGTGTGGAGGCATCCCAGGGGACCGGCCCGTTAGGAGGAAGGCTCCATCCCTCTCTGCCTTGTTGTCAGTAAGAGGATGAGAGGACCGGGAACAAGGTGTGGATGGGGGCTGGGGGGGGCTCCCCCGGGAAGAGAGTTGCTTCTCTGGGTTTTCGGACTTTGCTGCATTCTAGATGAACCTCTTAATCTCCTGGCAGCGACTCGAGCTCTCCCTTCACAGAAACAAGCCAGAGGTCCTGCCAGTTCCTGTCCGTCGCCTCCCTACCACTTGTCCCCCGGCTCACCTCACCCGATACCTCTATTCTTACTCTCAAGGAGGGAAGATTACATTAGGGAGCCCCCCCATCTTCCCCCAGAAGGACCCCTCGTTCCTGGCCTTTTCAGTGCTACTGCCTCTCATATCTTGGTGCTGATCTCTCTCTGAAGGTGGCGCTGCCCTTTGCAGAGAGCCCCCAGCCAGCAGCAGGCCCCACTGCCTGCACTCCCCAGCCTTGCCCCTTGCTGCCTCAGTGAGGCCTGGTGCCACTGCCCTGGCTGGCAGCTCAGGCTGCAGCAGGAATGCCTCTCCGTGGCCAGAACCACTGCTCTTCTCTCTCTCTCCAGCATCACCCTGTGGCAGCAGACTGGAGCTGGGCCGCGGCCTTCCTCTTCTCTCACAGGATAGAGAGGCTGTGGGTCAGAGCTTACACTTGCCCTGATCTCTGGGCCTTGCACCCCTTCCAGGGAAGAAAATGACCAAATCCTTATCCAGGAAAAAGCACCTGCCGCCTCCCCTTGGACATCCTTGAGCTCTGCTTTAGGGAGTGTCTTAAAGGTTCTAGCCTTTGCAGAGTTGCTCACTTGGAGGTCTGTCTGTTCTGACCTCAGAGCCTGCTCAGACCCCACCCTCTGCCCTGACTCAGGTGGTCTCTGCTGGTGGGTCTCCCCAGAGCTGATCTCGCTTCCCCACTTTCCTGCTCCTGCAAGGGGGTGGGGGGCTGTGCACACGGCCTCCTCCACCCAGCCCCGCCCTCAGAGTGCTCTCTGTGGCTCTTGACCCCGCCGCAGGCAGCGGATGTGGCCCTCCCTTGGGGAGGGCCTTGCTGCTTTACACTGGAATAAGCCCATCTCTGTCCCTACCTTCCAGCTCCCGGGGCATTCTACGTGGGGGGAGGGGCGGGGAGAATTTTAAATTGCTGGGAGGAGAGCATTGGCGGGCTCCTTCCAAGAATCATGGAATGACAGAAGCATGTTTAGGAATTTTTTCCTCTGATTCCTGTCTGTCGATGCAGAACAGATATTTATTGTCTTAGATCATGGATTTCTGATACCTCCTACTCAAGGGGATCAAAAGGAACCCCACTGTAAATTCCTCATACGGTGAGTTCAGTGTATGTTGTCTCTCTCCACTCGTTGGACACCTGCCACTGAGCCCATTGGTAGATGGGGTGCTTGGTACCTGCTCCTGCAGCCTCTGCTGGCCGTTTCCTGCAGGGTGGCTCGGGGGGCCAGTGCTGGGGCAGGAGACCAGCAGCTCCCTCCGTTGTGTTGAGCCCGTTCACTTCTCAAACATCAGTCTTTCTCCACTTCCCCAGGTCTTGGTTTTGAGAAACAGAGCAGGCCTTTTGTTCCTGGGCTTTTGTGTGTGTTTTGTTTGGGGCATGTTAAAATATTTTTTAAGAATTTTTTTTCTTTTTTTTTAGTTGTATCCACTATTTCAGGTTATTTTTTGTTGATGTCAAATGTGTATATGACATGTGACATGTGTATGGTTCTTTTTAACCCTTTCTGGTTTTTTTAGAGGAAACTGAAGATAAACTTCTTGATTTTTTTTTTTTCTTTAGCAACTTGTTATCACTGGAATCAAAGGGAAAGGTGATCTCTTTTTGCATTGGTTGTCACAAAGGTGATCTCTTTTTGCATTGTATGTCACAAATAAAAGACACTTTGTTCAGCTGCTGGGATCGTGTCCTAATGCTGGGGTGCCATGGGCAGTGTGTGTCTCAGGGGACACCTTCACACTCTCCCAGCTTTGGGCCTGGGTTGAAACCCTGGGAGGCAGGAAGCTGTGAGGCCCCACCCCCCTTGCTGTGAAAGAAGCCTTGGCCTGAGGAAACTTCAGGGTGTCTAGGGCGAACAGCCGGGGTGGGGGTTGGGGGGGGAACGGGGACTGAGACAGTGCGTGTGTTTGTGCCACTTGCCACTGGCCCTGGGTAGAGGTAAAAGGTCTTGCAAGGGATGCCTGCTTTGCATCTTGGACAGAGTCCCAAGCCAGGCATTGTGACATTTGACATCGTTGGCTAAACGTAAATTCCAGTGCACTTGTGTGGGAGTTGAACAGATTGTCAGTGTTTCTTTCCTCCCTTTTGCTTTATTGGGTTACTCCGAATATTCTTTGTCTTAGATTCCAAAGCCCTCTTCCCTCCGCTCACAAAAGACAAAGGCTCAAAAGGAAGGGTAACTCATGTCAGGCCTGAGAGGACAGGAAAGTACGGGCTGGGAGAGGCTCAGCCCCTGGCATGGGACAGATGGAGCTACGCAGCTTCTCCCAGGCACAACTCCTGCCAGTCCCTGGCCCAGGGTGAGCTGGGGGGAGAGGCAGGAAGCAGGCTAGGAGCTGGGGTTCAGAAGCACTTCCTGTGGACACTGGAGGGGGCAGCCTCGCCTTGCTTCTGCTTGGTGATCCTATCTGCTGGGAGGTGGAGAGGGAGGAGGCTAGGAGGAGCCCCAAGCCACAGGGAGTATTTGTGCTCTGGCAGGGCAGTGATCTGGGGAAGGGGGAGCAGGGTTAATAGCTGTCCAGTGGGTGTCAGGATGGGTGAGACAATCCCCAGGTGATGGGATGACACCTGGGGATGGTTTGTGCTGTTGCCTTATCTTGGGGGCACGAAGAAAGGCATCACAATCCTTGGGAAGGGAGAGAGCATTTCCCTGGGCTAATCATACAACAGATTTCCCATGTGACAAAATTCTGCCCCACCCCCCAAGTTCTTTGTTCCTTGCAGGCTGTTTTAATCCCAGGCAGGAATTCCTTGGAATGACTGTCCCCTTGGGACGCCTGGGTCGCGCAGTCAGTTGGGCATCTGCCTTTTGCTCGGGTCATGGTCTCGGGGTCCTGAGATGGAGCCCCCACATCTCCCTGCGCGGGGAGCCCGCTTCTCCCTCTCCCTCTGCCTGGTGCTCTCTCCCTGCTTGTGCTCTCTCTCTCTCTCTCAAATAAATATCTTTAAAAAAAAAAAGACCATCCCCTTGCCCCAGGGCAAACGGTGAGTTGAAAGGGTATGGGGGCCCTTCCTTGGTCCCTGCTGCCTGAGGTCTGGGCCCACCTCCTTGAGGGGCCTGGACCGCTCTTTGGTCCTCCAGTGGCTGCCTCCAGCCCTCCCTGCAGCTGTAACGGAAGCTTCTTCACTCAAGTGGTACTTGCTGACATGCCTCCCATGAGCAGAAGGAGCAATAGGCACCATTCCCGCATGACAAGGTTTCCGTTTCAGTCAGAGCATGAGCTGGTTTGAAAGCGACTGTGTTTTGCCAGTGGAAGCAAGCTGGTCGCCCCGCAATTTCCACTACCAGGTTTTGAAGGTGGTCAGGTGGTGGGTTCAACAACCTTGATCTTCATGGTGCCCGGGACCGTGATTTTCCGCATCCAGCCTGCAATGCCCAGGTACCTGGTGGCACCCGGGCGGGATGTTGTCAGCACACGGGGCTCTGTGGATGTCAGCGCAACACTTGGTGATGGAGTTCTACGTCGCCTGGTAGATCCAGGCACCTGTCGGTCTTAAGACCCGGTCTTCCCTCTCAGGGCTTGGCCGAGAGAAACAACGCTGGCCGGTCCTCTCGCCAACCTGAGGGGCTCCTTCTGTCCCATGCGGGGGGCTGTTGAGAGAAATGGGGACTGGAGTTGAGAAGGCCAAGATGGAGGCGTGGCCGTCCTGCGGGGACACAGACTTGCCCACAAAGGAGGCCTGGAGGAGGGTGTTGGGACGGCAGTAGTGCCTGTGGCCTGTAGGGATGACTTGTCCATCAGGCAGCTTCGTAGCTCTTCTCCAGAGAGGAGGACTGGTCCTCACAGTAGGGCTCCCTTCCTCGGCTTTTCCTGGATGTCCCATGCGGTCTCCCCGTCACTGGATGGGGAAGAAGGGGCGATGGGTTCAGGGAGAGGCAGGTTTGTGCCAGAGCTCGGCCGGATGCCCCGGCTTCAGAGCCCACAGCCCGCTTTGTCCCCTCGCACTGGGGCCCGATGCATCCCGACGCCCGCCCAGGGCGGGGAGCAGCCCCTGAGCGAGCCGCCCCACTGCACGTGCGCGCTTGTGGCTTTGCTTTTCCTGGAGGTGTGCATGTGGAAGTGGGCGAGGGGAGCATGCAAACCCGCGCTGTGGCACCAGGAGCCCCTGCTGTGAGATCTTCACTGTAGGAAGGTGAACATTTGCTATGGGCCGGCAGCGGGAGGGCTGCCCATGCTGGCGCTGAGGTCAGACCACACTGCCCCGTGCTCAGTGTAGACCCACCCAAGGTGAAAGGGCCGGGTCCCTGAAGCAAAGCAACCAGGCTGAGAAGGGCCTGGAGCCTCCGAAGGGGTGGAGCTGTTTGCCTTGGAGAAGGGCTGGGGTGCCACAGCCAGGAGCCAGGGAGAGGTAGCAAAGCTGGAGCTGGTGGCGGCTGCCCTGGGGGATTGGGTCCAGCTGTCCTCCACGACGGACGGCCTGTTGGCTCCAGGGCCATGGAACAACCAGAGGAGGCCCCGCATCGCTGTGTGGTCTTGCCCCGGTAGGTACAGGAGTAGAGAGTTGCCGGGAGTAGGCCTGGGGGGTGGCCTCATCCACCCCTCCTCTTCCACCAGTTGTGACAAGTAGCCATGCTACTTCTTCAGCAGGATCTTCCTGAGCTGGTGAGGCCGTGGCCAGCCGGGTGCGGGCGCTAGATGGTGAGGGGCAGAGTATAGCCCCCACAGAGGGGCTCATAGTGAGTGCCGCCATTCCTGGAGTCCAGTCTGATGCCCGGGGAGTGGATTGAGAGGGGAACCAAAGAGGTGGCCCGCACGGTGGGGCAGCCCGTATCTGAATTGGTGGGTCCAGGGAATGGGAAGGGACAGGGAAAGTGGCTGGAGGGCTGTGGGGGTCCAGGGATGGGGCTGTCAGGTGCACAGCCTTAGGGCCCTCTGGGGGCCTGGCTGAGAGATGGGGTGTTGAGAACAATGAGAAAGAATGGGGGACTCGCCCTGGGCTACAGGATGCAGAAGAGGTCAGGAATCCCGTGGCTGAGAGAGGAACTCAGGGTTGGGAGTTGGGGGTCCAGGCTGGGGGTCTCAGCAGGATAGGGGTGAGGCTGGGAGCTCTGGTACGCTGGTCCTCACTGGTACAACCAGAGGCAGATGGCAGCAGCACCCCGGCTTGGGTGGTCACGTACCTGGCAGGAACGTTCAAGGTCCCCGCCACGACCTGGGTCATCTTTTCCCTCTTGGCCTTGGGGTTGACTGGGGCCTCCACGAGCAGCACGGGATGCTCCTTTTGGCCCAGGCCCACCAGCACACCGTGGGGGGACGGGGCGGGGAGGCCTTGGGTGTGCTTCGGGGGTGGTCCAGCCTCGCAGCTCCACCCCTCCTGCGGTCTCAGTGTACCCCTCTGGATCGTGGAGCCGTGGAGCAGGGGTGGGGGGGGTGGGGGGGTGGGGGGGCAGTCTGTGGACCTGACAGCCTGGCCCTGCGGAGAGTCTTGTGGGCTGTCAGCTGTGGGGTGCAGGCAGTCCCCGCCACGCCAGCGCCCACTGGGCTTCACCAAGCCTGAGAGGCTGTAGCATACAGCACAGGAGCACCGTGATCTTATCCTCGTCACACATGGCTGCAGGCTGCGGGCTGCGGGCCGGAAGGGGTTAACCACTGCTTGGCTCCTGGAGCGGGGGAGGGGGTGGTGGTGGCTGAAACCTTGCAACCAGCTGCCACACCCCGGGGGTGCTGGGCCTGGACAGCTGCATTCCACTGGGGAGAGCAGCATCCCTGCCTCCACACCCCCTGGTTGCTCTACACCTCCCTCCCTCCCTCCCCAAGCTGTGTCTGCACCCCCCCCCCGCCCCGCCTCCCGCCACCGCCCCGCCCCAGCGTCTGGTGCCTGCTGACAGCTGTGCCCCAGGAAAAGCCGATGCTCCCCTGGGACTCTGCCTACACCCGCCCCAGGGACTCCTTGCTCTGCCTGGACCAGTGCCAGCTTAGGTTTCCCAAGTCAGCCTTTGCCTTCCGGTGAGGCTAGCCCCTCCTGCCTCTTTCTCCTGCTGGACTTTGCAGGAAAGCCCCCATTTTGCAAAGGGGAACCCCTAAGGCCCAGGTAGGGAAAGAGCGTTTCTCTAGGTAACCCAGCAAATTAGTTTTGGATCTACACCCCCTTCTTGAACCCTCCTCCTTTGGAGGCTGGACCCTTCCTAAGACTCTACTAGGGCCTCGGCTGCCACCCACACCCCAGGGAGACAGTACGTCCAGGCCTCTGGAGAGGCTGCGGCTGCCCTCAGTGAGAACCCTGGGGTGGGCTCCTTCACCCGTAGCCCGCCCCTCTGCCAGGCTCTGGGTTCAGTGCCCAACACCCACTCCATACGCCAGGAGAGTCTAGGCCAGGTTCTTAGCTCCGGGATAGGGTTAGGTGCTCAGGGAGGTGGTGAATTCCAGAAGGTGTGTGTGTTGGGGGAGGGGGGATCTGAGGGAGTTATACCTTACAGCACCACAGCCTGGGGTGCAGCCTCCTCCCCAGGCCTCACAAGCTCCATATTTGGACAGAGCAGCTGTTGGGCCAGCACCTTTAATAGGGTGCCAGGCTTGGCGTGGGGGATCCCCAGTGTTTCTCTTGCCCATGTGTGGCCAGTGGGGCCGGGGGCCAGCTCTGAGAAGGGGTACCTGGTATCTTCTCAGCCCATATATGACATCAGGACCGTGGAGGCCTGGATTGTGAAGCTGGTCTCAGGAGTAGGGACCAGTGCCCCCATCCACCCCCGAGGCTTGGGATTTATTCCTACTGCCCCATTCAGGCAGAGGGGAGTGGGGGGCAAGAGACTGGGCCCTGGGATCAGAACTAGGACCCAGGTTGGGACCTCTGGGCCTCACCCCCAAAGAGAGAGAGAGAGAGAGAGAGAGAGAGAGAGACTTCCAACAATCTGAGTGTGTGTGTGTGTGTGTGTGTGTGTGTGTGTGTGTGTGTCCGCCCAGGCTTTTATCTAGGTGTACCCACCTCTCTAGATATTTCTTCTCTGTTTTACAAAAATGAGATTATATCACACGTTTGTTTTCCTTGCTTTTTTCTTATCTGTTTTGAACTCTTTTTTTAAAGATTTTATTTATTTACTTGAGAGAGAGAATGAGAGAGAGAAAGCACATGAGAGGGGGAGGGTCAGAGGGAGAAACAGACTCCCTGCTAAGCAGGGAGCCCGATGCGGGACTCGATCCCGGGACTCCGGGATCATTCCCTAGGTGAAGGCAGTCGCTTAACCAACTGAGCCACCCAGGTGCCCTGTTTTGAACTTTTTTTTTTTTTTAAGATTTTATTTATTTATTTGACAGAGAGAGACATAGCAAGAGCAGGAACACAAGCAGGGGGAGTGGGAGAGGGAGAAGCAGGCTTCCCGCCGAGCAGGGAGCCCGATGTGGGGCTCGATCTCAGGACCCTGGGATCATGACCTGAGCCGAAGGCAGACGCTTAACGACTGAGCCACCCAGGCGCCCCTGTTTTGAACTTTTTAAACTGAAGTGTAGCAGACATACAGAAATTTGCCTAAGTCATGAATAGACAGCCACTCGTGATGGTCTTATCACAGAGCGAAGATGATTTTGTCACCAGCACCCAGAAGCCCCAGCAGGCCTCTAGGGGCCTCTGCCCTCCCTCCTCCCCACAGGATTCCCACTACCTGACATCTGTTCCCCTCCCCAGCGGCTTTGAACAGGACCACACAGTCTGTGCGGCTCGAGAGCTGCTTCTGCTCCACATTATGTCTGTGGGAGCCATCCATGCTCTGTCTGTGGCTGTAGGTTGCTCGGTGTTTTGCTATGCACTGTTTTGTTGTATCAGTGCACCACGCGGGTCTGTCCCTGGTTTGGGGGAGGGGTCCCTGGGGGGCTGGGGCCAAAGCAGACATGTTGGTATGAATCCGAAAGGCAGACCTAGGTGCAAATCCTGCCCTGGGATTTGTAGACTCAGTTGTAGTACTTAAGCCCCACCTGCCTCTTCCCTGCTCTGGGAGAAGCTGGATCACTCTAGAACAGAGCACAGAGGGACCGGCTCCACAAACCTCTGCTCCTTTGCCTCCAGCCAGTGGTCAAGAAGGTGAACGTGTGGTTCCCCAGGGAGTAACCCAGGGAACCACAGAAAGTCCCGTCCTAAAGTATCTCTGGGCCTCTTGCCTGGCTCTGCTCTAATCTAGGCATTATTACTTTGTCCGTGGGACAAAGGCTTGACAAAGCCAGTAGGGCAGGAGGGAGGTCCCTGCCCCTCCTACTCTCCGTGGCAGACAGTCACTAGTGTTTGATGACCCTAGGCTGTGCCTTTTGGGTTGGAGGTGGTGGGGGGAAGTTTAGAAGCATCTGTCCTGGGCTGTTTGCCAAGGCCTGGGGCAGGGTGAGGGAAAGGGGCCTGGGAGCTGAGGGGTGGGGGCTGGGCTGAGACTGCTGGACGTTAACAATTGTCACATGAAGGGGTGGAGGAGGTGGGGAGGAGTGCAGAAAGGTCCGGGGTAGCTCAGGGCCTGGGAGCCCATCCCTCCAGAAGTTCAGGCACAGTCTGCCCTTTGGGGAACTCTGGGTCCATTGCTACCTTTCTGTGAGCCCCCCTCCCCCCATGGGGCTGAGGTTTTTCCTCTACAGCTCCTGTTTTCCCAGCCTCTTCAATGCAGGCAGATGGGTCCAAAGACCCAGGGCGGGGGTCCCACATAACCAGCCAAGAGGGTCTTCACACAGGAGAGAAATCAAACATGAGCCAGAGAAATTGGAAACAATTTATTGAATAGTGTAAGTGACAGGTAGAGACTAGCAGATGGAGTGTCTGGGAGCTTGGAAAAGAAAGGAGAATAAGTTTCAGCATTGCTGGGGATAGGGATTTATATTGGAAAGGGGTCTAGGGTACGTATTCCTTCAGGAATCCAGGGTACGGTCCGATCAAAGGCTAGTGTCAAGTAAACAATAGGTGTTATTCCAATAAATTACTAAAGATAGGGGTATTGATGCCAGTGTCAGCCAAGGTTTGTTGGAAGCTAATGGCCTGGAACGTGTTTGGGATCTGGCTCTTAGGTGTTACCAGGTGTTTTGGACCTAGGACAAAACTCAGAAGATGATTAACTTTCTTGCTTCCCCCTTGAAGTGGGAACATAGCTTTTTTGGCTTATTCAGAAATGGGGCCTAGAAGAAAAAGAAAAACAGCAGAGACAGAGCCATTCTATTTTTTTTTTTTTAATATATATATTTTAAGTAGGGGTGCCTGGGTGGCTCAGTTGGTTAAGCAACTGCCTTCGGCTCAGGTCATGATCCCAGGGTCCTGGCATCGAGCCCCTCATTGGGCTCTCTGCTCAGCGGGCGGGAAGCCTGCTTCTCCCTCTCCCACTCCCCCTGCTTGTGTTCCCTCTCTCACTGTGTCTCTGTCAGCTAAATAAAGAAAATCTTATTAAAAAATATATATATATATATATTTTAAGTAAACTGTACACCCAATGTGGGGCTTGAACTCACAAACCTGGTATCAAGAGTTGTGTGCTCTTCTGACTGAGCCAGCCAGTCACCCAAGACAGCTGTTCTAAAATGAAGTCCCTTGGGGCGCCTGGGTGGCTCAGTTAGTTGGGTATCTGCCTTTGGCTCAGGTCGTGTTCTCAGGGTTCTGGGATCGAGCCCCCAGTTGGGCTCCCTGCTCAGTAGAAAGTCTGCTTTTCCCTCTCCCTTTGCGCACCCCCCACCCTGCTCATGTTCTCTCTGTCTCTCTCCTCTTAATTTTTTTTTTAAAGATTTTATTTATTTGACAGAGAGAGAGATAGCGAGAGAGGGAACACAAGCAGGGGGAGTGGGAGAGGGAGAAGCAGGCTTCCCGCGGAGCAGGGAGCCCGATGTAGGGCTCCATCCCAGGACCCTGGGATCAGGACCTGAGCTGAAGGCAGATGCTTAATGACTGAGCCACCCAGGCACCCTCTGTCTCTCTCCTCTTAAATAAATAAATAAATAGGGGCGCTTGGGTGGCTCAGTTGGTTAAGTGACTGCCTTCGGCTCAGGTCATGATCCTGGAGTCCAGGGATCGAGTCCCGCATCGGGCTCCCTGCTCAGCAGGGAGTCTGCTTCTCCCTCTGACCCTCCCCCCCTGACCCTCCCCCCTCTCATGTGCTCTCTCTCTCTCTCTCTCTCATTCTCTCTCAAATAAATAAATAAAATCTTAAAAAAGTCATCTCTATTAAAAAATAGATAAATAAAATGTAAAAAATAAAATAAAGTCCCTTGCAAAAAATTAAAATTAATTAATTAATTAAAAAATAAAATGGAGGCCCTTCAGTTTCCCTACCTCAACTTGCCATCTCACCCTACCCCACCCCCACCCTCTGCCACAGTCTTTGTTGCTATTGACCCATGATGTCCAAACTGGAACTTCTGGAAACTCCCTATGCAGTAGCTTATGGGACAATTAAAAATCTGAGTTTTAGAGCAGATAGACCTGCCCTGGAATCCTGGCTAGGCAGCCTTGTAGCTGTGTTACCTTGAGCAGATCATCCAGCTCTCTAAACTTATTTCCTCATTTGTAAAAAAAAAAAAAAAAATTGAAATAATAGCAATTGCCTCATGACATTGTTGTGAAGATGGAATGAGATTGTTGCAGGTAAGACCTGGCTCAGTGGCTGGCCCCTCACCCCCTTTCCATTTGAATACTGTTCAGTCTCCTGCAATTCCTAAACGTTTTCAGTGATGTGTGCCAGGCTCTTTGCGGACAGTGGTGAACCAGACACATGCTCTGCCCTTGTGGCCCCCAGTCTAGGGATGGAGACTGACCCTGTGGGTAGTGCTAAACAGGGGCTGCTGGGCACAAAGATGGCACAGGCTTCCCGATGCAGTGTTACCCCGCCACTTCCTATCACATCATAGCACTCTGGATAGCTTCTCATTGAGTGCTTGTTTATTGTCCGTCTCTCCCCTCTGGAATGTCAGTTCTGGGATAAAGGAGTCCTTGTCCACCTTGTCTGGAACAGTTCCTGGCATACAGTAGGGGCTAGTAAGTATCTGTTGGATAAAGTAGACTGTATCAGTAAGCAGAGGCCTGGAAGTAGGAGTCAATGAGAAAGGAAGGCTAGGTAGGTGAAAGTGTTCTAGGTAAGACACAAGATACAAAGAAGCAAAAGGCTAGGGGGTGGGAAGGATCAGAGAGCAAGGAGGAAGGTGTGGAGTAAGTAGAGATGAGGCTGGAGATTGACATCCAGGAAAATTGGGACTTTTGTCTGGTAAGCAGTGGGGAGCCACCTGGAGGTTTTTTAAGTAGGTGTATGACTTGGTTTATGTTTAAAAAAGAAGGGAAGAAGGAGGCAGCCAGGAAGGAAAGAAGAAAGGAAGGGGATGAGAGGCTGGCTGCCACTGCATGGAGACTGGAATTGGAAAGGGTAACATTAATGAGAGTTCAGTTACAAGGTTAGTGTCAGGCGTGCCGACCAGAAATAAAGAAGGCCTGGCGGAGGAGGAGGATTTCTGAATAGAGAGATTTAAGAATATGAATGGAGGGAGGAGTCAGGAATGCCGCCTCTTTTCTGGCTTATGTGATTGGGTGTCACTCAAGAAGATTGGCGGCTTTGGAGGCGGGGTATACCCGAAAGAACCGCCCCCATACCCCGCCCATCGGGGGGTGAGATGGCGTCGATTGGCTCTTTCGAGGAACGCGCCAAAAACTGACAGGGGCGGGCGGGGGGTGTGTCCTCGCGTAATTTCGGGGAGACTTCCGGGCCGCCGATTTCCGGCCTCCCCGGCGCCGGAATTTCCGGCCGGCAGCGCCATTTTGACTTCCCGACCTTGGGCAGGAGCTGGTAACTGTCGTCATTCCCTGCGGTCATGTCTTTGTTGACCGCGCAGCTGCTCAGGGGCCTGACAGGTCTCACCCGGAGGCTCCCGGTGCAGCGTGCCCAGATCCATTCCAAGCCTCCGCGGGAGGAGCTCGGGACCATGGTGAGGAATGGGGCGGGAGGGGCACGGGATTAGGCAACGCGCCAGTCTGGGGTCCTGCGGCGAGTTCGAGTGCCCTGCACCTCGCGGCCGGCAGCCTAGCGGGGGGCGGCAGTGCTGGCTTGGGCGTGTCTGGAGGGCGCGGAGGAAAGGGACAGTGCCCGGGCAGCAGTCGGGGCTCAGTCAACCCCAGGCTCTCGGGTCAGATCCTGCCAGTCACATTCCTGTCGCTTACACGCTGTGCAGCCTCGAGCCCTTAGCCCTCTCTCTAAGCCTGTTTAATCATTGGTTCACTGGGGGTGCCTGACGCCTGTCAGCGACGGTGATGGTTGTTGCCGCTGTTCATTGTTAGGGAAGGTGGGTCTTGGTAATTTCCAGGAATGTGGGAGAGTTTAACCCTTAATGACTGTCACCTGTTTGGCGCTTTGTATGCATTTGTCTCCGCGGCAGAACTCGGCCAGTCTTGAGAGTCCAAGTCAGCGGGCCCCAGTTAGGATCAAAGCCTGAAGAGCGCTGTGATTGCGGAAATGGTAGTGATCCTAATTGTAGCTGGCATCTGTTGAGTGCCTACTGCATCCTGGGCACTACCAAGACTGCTGCTCTGGTCCCTGGGACCCCGAGGACAAAGGGCTGTCATCTCTAGTTCGTGGTTAAGGGATCCATTTAGGAGCACTGTATTCACTTGTCAAAAGTCAAACCTTCAGGAGCAAAGAATTTGAACTGAAGTCTAACTCCCAAGTTGTGCTGTGTTCTTAACGGGAATATGGAGGTGGCTGTGAAAAGTCTCTTATCCCTAGCCTCAGAGGTTGAACAGCAGTCCTGGAAAGGAGATGGGAAGAGAGGGGTTCTTTTGGTTTTTTTGTTTGTTTAAAATTGTATTTTTAAGTAATCTCTACACCCAGTGTGGGGCTCGAACTCACAACCCTGAGCTCAAGAGCTGCATGCTCCACCAACTGAGCCAGCCAGGCGCCCCAAAGAGAGTTTTTACGGCAAAGAAGGGGAGGTGCATTTTACCTTATCAGCCAGTGCAAGGTTCCTGGATCCCAAGAGACCGAACAGGTTTAAATCATTGTTTCTGTCCCTTCCGCTTTTGGATTTCTCTGGATCCTAACCCAGGCTGGTCCCCACCCCCCATCTGACCCTTTACCTCAGGGCCTGGAGTGGGCCTTGGGTCTGCTGTGTCCCTCCTCCGGAGCCTGAATCCTGACTCCCCTGAAAGGGGTTTTCTGCTGCCTGGGAAGACTGCTCAGGCTTTGGGGAGCCTGGGGGAATCCTTATTGTGCGGGTTCCTTCTTTCTTGTGCTCTGTAGGATGTTGCCGTTGGGCTCACCTCCTGCTTCCTGTGTTTCCTCCTGCCATCGGGCTGGGTCCTGTCGCATCTGGAGAGCTACAAGAAGCGGGAGTGAAGGGGGCTGTCCTGTCCCTCACCCTGTGACCTGACCACCCCCGGCCTCTCCTGATCATGTCTGCTGCATCCCTGGCTGGTCTTCCCGGGATCATGTCCTTCAATTACAGTGACCTCTTCTGCAGTCATGACCTCTCCATTTCTCCATGGTGACATCCTGGGACCACATATATTGGTTTATAAGGCCCCCTACTCGGTATGGCCCTCCTTGTAACAATAAAGTCTACGTAAACCTTGCCTCAGAAACTCATCGTGTCTCTGGCCTGGGCTCCTGCCTCCATGCTTCAGCTGAGGATGGTGTTGGGTGGGGGTGCGGAGAAGAGGACCTGGCCAGCCGCGTGTCCCTGCTGGCTGGCCGGCCTGTGGTAGGTCACGCATGCTCAGCTGTTCTTGCTGCCTGGGAGTGGTGCTTCCTTTGCATGCTTTCCTGTGTTTGAATGTTTTCTGGCTTCTGCGGAAAACAAATCCTGTTGTCACTGGGCAGCCTCTCGCTCATTCCATCTAGCTCCCTTGGTTGTGCCAAGCTCAGGGCCGTGCTGTGCGTATGTCTGTGTGTCTCCCTTTCTCACTGGGTCCAGCTCTGCAGCTGATAGCCCCCTCTGTGGGGCCAGCCTCCCTTTTGCTCCTCGGTTGTGAGCTCCAGCCATTTCTTAGGAGCTTCTTGTCCTTCCTAGGTGGAGGCACTTCATCCTATCTTGCTTTGTCATGTCAGCCCCAGGGCCCCTTTTAGTACTATATCCACAAATGCCTATGGGCTGACTGGCTTCCTTGTTCTTCCTGCCTGCTTTCCCGTCTCCTCCCTTTCTTGGCTTGGGGCGTTTGCTGCTCCTCCGTTCCCAGGGCCCTTCCTCAGCGATGCTGGGGTGGCTGTGGCTGTCTCCCTGGCTGGGAGGAGGCACGGGAAGCGTTCCACACTGAGCTGGAATAATGACTGCATGTGTCTGGGAAGAATGCTCGGACCTGTTGGCCCCACCTTTGGAGGAGGACGCAGCTCCGCTGGGGTGGTATGAGCGATTTCTGAACAGGTAGATGTTCAGTGTCCCCTGTGGAGCTGAGGCGCTAGGGTATGGCTGGCTTTAGGCCTGGGGTATCAACACACAACCCCTCTTTTACAGGGCTTGTATTTCCTGGCTTTTGGTAACTTACGAGCCCAAGTATTGCTGGTGGGACCCAGTACCCAACTCCTGCCCATGGCTGCTTCCCTGAGGGGTAGGGAGTTGGTTGTCTTCCTCCTAAAAGGCTTTCCTTCCACACAAACCAGCCTTTGTGTCTGGGCCTCGAGTGCCCAGAGGTTGTGCGGGTTGGGCCATTGGCCAGGGGTGGGGGACAGTCCATGTAGGATCTGAAGGGCCAGGCTGGGTTAGCTGAGCAAGGGGCATCCACCAGTCAACCTGTAGGTACCTCAAGAGGCCTTGTCTGCGGGGGGGGGGGAAGGACCTCATGGTGCTATCCTCTCAAACCACGGGGTCTTTTGTGTCACGCCTCACTCTGGGCGGCTTTTCTGTTCACACTTCCTGAGCAGAGAGCTCCGAGCTACCTGGCTCTTGGTTGGCTCAGGTTTTCTGTGGACACAGGCAGCCATGGAGCTGCCATGGAACAAGATTGTGACACCAGTAGAATGTTTCTATGGTAACTCAACTGCTCCACCAAGGCTTCTTATTGGGTGTCCCCCATTATTGTGCCCCTGGAACCCAGAGGGACAACTCCAGCCCACAGCTGTGCATCTTGAGCCACTGCTCAGGTTGGTGGGAAGCCAGTGGTCAGGGGCAAGTCCTTCAGGGGCCTGGTCTGAGAAAGTCCTCAGTGGGCCCATCAGCAACTCTGGCTCTTGCTCTCCCTCAACTTGCTGGGTCCTGCAGCATATGTGGGCCTGGACGAGAGTATCAGGTGCAAATCACCTGTCACACTTGAGCCCCATCCTTCCCTTGGTCCTCAGTGTGGCCAGTAGGTCTGACATTTGGTCATCTTTCAGTGTCCCTCTCTCATCCCTAACCAAATTGGGGCCCTGGGTCCATTCCCTGCAGAGAAAACAAGGCTCCTTGTACTCCCAAATAATATTTAATCAGTCGGTGTTGTGGGTGTCTGCTAGATCCCGAGTCTGAAGGCGTAGGTATCTACCCAGGAGTGCCCACGGGGCTGGGGGCGGCTGCAGTCATGGTAGATGCTAGAATGTCAAGAAAAGTGTACTGAGAGGAGGCCTGGGTTTGAGGCCTAGCCTGGCCATTTCTTTCTTTCTTTTTTAAAGATTTTATTTATTTTGTCAGACAGAGAGAGACAGCGAGAGAGGGAACGCAAGCAGGGGGAGTGGGAGAGGGAGAAGCAGTCTTCCCGCTGAGCAGGGAGCCCGATGCGGGGCTCGATCCCAGGACCCTGGGATCATGACCTGAGCTGAAGGCAGACACTTAACGACTGAGCCACCCAGGCGCCCCTAGCTTGGCCATTTCTTATACGACCTTGAGCAAGTCATCTAGCCTCTCTGAGCCTCAGTTTTTTTTTTTTTTTTTAAGATTTTATTTATTTATTTGAAAGAGAGAGAATGAGAGAGAGAGCACATGAGAGGGGGGAGGGTCAGAGGGAGAAGCAGACTCCCTGCTGAGGAGGGAGCCCGATGCGGGACCCGATCCCGGGACTCCAGGACCATGACCTGAGCCAAAGGCAGTCGCCCAACCAACTGAGCCACCCAGGCGCCGTTTTTTTGTGTTTTTTTTTCTTTTAAGATTTTATTTATTTTTCAACAGAGAGGGAGACAGCAAGAGGGAACAGAAGCAGGGAGAGCAAGAGAGGGAGAAGCAGGCTTCCCACTGAGCAGGGAGCCCGATGTGGGACTCGATCCCAGGACCGTGGGATCGTGACCTGAGCCGAAGGCAGACGCTTAACGACTGAGCCACCCAGGTGCCCTACATTCATGTTTTAAGCCACAAGATTGGTGGTGATTTGTTATGGCAGCAACAAGGAGCTAATGCATCCTTCTCCCAGGGCTCTGAGGCTCTCAGGGGAGGGGCTGGCTCCAGTGGACTGGATCCTCAGCAGACCGAGGTGAACTGGAATGTGAGGCGTTTACAGGAGGACAGCGCCCCAGTGAGGAGTGAGGGTATTGTGGGTCTGGGTGGAGGGCAGTGGGGGGCTTTCCCTTCGCCATCTCCACCCCTCCTCTGCTTGCACCCCTCCTTCTGCCTTGGGTGGGCTGGATCCTGCAGGCAAGTATCAACCCAGCCAGCCACCTCAAACTACAGCCCCTGCTCAGCCTCACCAGCCTGGCCTCTGCACCAGCAAAGCCTCTCTAGATCATGACTTTGGAGCAGGCTGCCTGTGGACCATTGTGGGTTCCTGTGGCAAGAGCTTCGGAGGTTCACCCGGGGGCTGGCTGGCATGCCCCAGCTCTTCCTGCCTGGGCAGAGGCCTGACTCCCAAGCCTGCCCCGGGAAGGACTGCCAAGCCCTCATCTTTGGCCCACCTTGAAGACTTTCTTTTGGAAAGCTCTCTCTTATAGCCTCTGTGCTGTTCGTAAACTCTCTCTGGGGCTGAGCTTTTAGTCTGAGTCCTGGTATGGAGCCTCTTCTCCCTCCACGTGGCAGAATCCTTCAGACCTGGAAGTGGTGTGCACCTGCAGGGCTGTGAGGCGGCATCTGTCGTGTCAGTGGAAAATAAAGTCCTCTGCTGCTTGTCACCTTTGACTGTATTCAACAGCAGTCGGAACCCAAGCGCCAGCGCTGCCTGTTTCATCGCAAGACTCGCAGTCAGAGCCAGCAGCGCTGTACCATTTCTGGGGTGCAGATTGGGAGATAAATGCCTGGAGCTCTGCCAGTGACTCCTGGCGAACGTGTGGGATTTTAGATGCTTCAGAATAGAGAATCAAAATCCTAAAATGGTAAAAGTAATAGAAGCGATAGAATGAGGGTAAGAGAACAGTTATTAACTGCCAAATAAATGAGCATACAGAAGATCAGGGCAAAAGTTGGCCATCCTGTCCTGGGATTAAGAGCCAAAGCCTCCCTCTGGCCATTCCCCCCCCCCTTTTTTTTTTTTTTTTAAAGATTTTATTTATTTATTTGAGAGAGAGAGAATGAGAGAGAGCACGAGAGGGAAGAGGGTCAGGGGGAGAAGCAGACTCCCCGCTGAGGAGGGAGCCCGATGCGGGACTCGATCCTGGGACTCCAGGATCATGACCTGAGCCGAAGGCAGTAGCTTAACCAACTGAGCCACCCAGGCGCCCCCCCCCTTTTTTTTTAAGATTTTAAAGTTTGGCTTTTTTTTTAAAGATTTTATTTACTTTTGAGAGAGAGCATGAGCAGGGGGGAGGGGCAGAGGCAGAGGGAGAAGCAGACTCCCCACTGAGCAGGGAGCCCAATGCAGGGCTCGATCCCAGTACCCTGGGATCATGACCTGAGCCAAAGGCAGATGCTTAACCGACTGAGCCACCCAGGTGCCCTTTTTTAAGATGTTTTTTTTTTTTTTAAGATTCTATTTATTTGACAGAGAAAGACACAGCGAGAGAGGGAACACAAGCAGGGGGAGTGGGAGAGGGAGAAGCAGGCTTCCCGCGGAGCAGGGAGCCCGATGCGGGGCTCCATCCCAGGACCCTGGGATCATGACGTGAGCCGAAGGCAAGATGCTTAACGACTGAGACACCCAGGCACCCCAAGGTTTTATTTTTAAGTAATCTCTACACCCAACATGGGGCTCAAACCCTCTACTCCGAGATCAAGAATCGTACCCTCCACCAACTGAGCCAGCCACTTGCCCCTCCTTCCCATTCTGCCTAAGAGGGGTAGGGCTGGGGAGCAAGTAGGAGAGAGGACCCTTGTTTACAGGTCCTTTTGTACATTGAAGGGGCAGGTCTGTTTTTTTTTTAAAGATTTTATCCATTCATTTATTAGAGAAAGAGCACAAGCAGGGGGAAACCCAGAGAAGCAGGCTCCCCGCTGAGCAGGGAGCTCCCTATGGGACTAGATCCCAGGACCCCGGGATCATGACTTGAGCCAAAGGTAGATGCCCAACTGACTGACCCACTGAGGTCTGTTTCTTAAATCCAAGACCCCCAGGAGGGAGGTATTTACTTGGTGTTGGCAGCCTGCCTGTGGTCCAGCACTGGGTCACAACTCGGATTCCTCCTCACTGGTCAGAGCAGCTGTTTTCCTGCCCTGACCGTTAGTCCCAACCCCATCGTCCCTGCCCCTATCTGCCCCATGGACTCCCTAGTCCAAGTATGGGGGAGTAGAGGTGGAGTGGTCTTATAGCAGTTTTAAAGATTTTTTTTTTAAGATTTTATTTATTTACTTGACAGAAAGAGACACAGAGAGAGAGGGAACATAAGCAGGGGGAGTGGGAGAGGGAGAAGCAGGCTTCCCGTGGAGCAAGGAGCCCGATGTGGGACTCGATCCCAGGACCCTGGGATCACGACCTGAGCCGAAGGCAGATGCTTAACGATCGAGCCACCCAGGCGCCCCAGTTTTCAAGATTTTGAAAAGCCAAGTAGAAATCATATTGCTGTCATCAACTATATTAGCTCTCCGTTTGGGAATACCAGTTCTACTGACTGAAGAAGATACCGGCAGTTACAGATTTCGGTGTTAAAACTGGGAGAAGGAACGAACAGTTTGGTAAGCACGGGTCCAACCAGGGTGGACCCTTTGCTTTCTTGAGCTTAGAAGCAACCCCAAGGCTCAGTGATCCAATAAATAGTAATTTGCAATGTCACTGGAATACAGATGAGGCATCTGTAGAGCTGCGGTGAGAAGGCCACTGTGTACTGGGTGGTGAGCCCAGGCACCAACTGCACCTACCCCAGGACTGCATGTAGCTCATGAGAGTATTCAATCATATTCCACTCCTGTACTGTCACAAACTGAGGGGTCTGATTGGGACTCAGGCACAGCCTCCGACAGGTGCTCAAACACTGCTTTCCCCTCATGAAGAAGCTGGGAAACTGAGCCACAGACTGTAACCTCTCTAAACAACAACATCTTCAGCATTTAAGGCTTGCTGCCTTTTTTTTTTTTTTTTTTAAAAACGTAAACTCTGTCCCCAGTGTGGGGCTTGAACTCACAACCCCAAAATCACGAGTTGCATGTTCTACAGACTGATCCAGCCAGGCACTCCGGCCTTGCCGCTTTTTAAACTTATTTTTGGATAATTCACAGGCAATCTTAATAGGTTACACAGAGAGATCCTGTGTACCCTTTGCCCAGTTTTCCCCATTGGTAGGTAAATCCTGCAAAACTATAGTATGGCATATACCAGAGTATTCGTACACGGTCACGATATAGAACATTTCAGGGGCACTTGGCTGGCTCAGTAGGTAGAGCATGCAACTCTTCATCTCCAGGTGGATGGAGAGTTCCATCCCCACTTGGGGGTAGAGTTTCCTTAAAAAAAGTGTGGCACCTGGCTAATCCAGTGGGTGGAACGGGAGACTCTGGATCTCAGGATTGTGAGTTTGAGCCCCACATTGGGTGTAGAGATTACTTAAAAATAAAATCTTAAAAAAAAAATCTTGGGGCGCCTGGGTGGCTCAGTCGTTAAGCCTCTGCCTTCGGCTCAGGTCAGGATCCCAGGGTCCTGGGATTGAGCCCCGCATCGGGCTCCCTGCTCAGCAGGAGGCCTGCTTCTCCCTCTCCCACTCCCCCTGCTTGTGTTCCCTCTCTTGCTGCGTCTCTGGTAAATAAAATAAAATCTTTAAAAAAAAAATCGAGAACATCTCCATTTCCACCAGGATCCCTCCCGCATCCTTTTTACAATCACATCCACTTCCCTTCGGCCCCTCACTTAACCTCTGGCAACCACTAATGTTTTCCATTTTTATCAACTCAAAAAAAAGGGAGGAGGGCTGCTTTTCTAATTAACCAGAAAGGCACGGAGTCCAAAGTTAGGTCCCAAGACTTTGCCCCTGACCGTAAGGGACATGTTCTCCCCGCCGGAACAGGACACCGAAGTCCGCTCAGAAGCGAGGCCCCGTGGAACCGGGCGGTGATGTCCTGGGGCTCCCTTGTTAGCACGATTCCGTCTCCACCGCCAGGTTCTCCCCACTGCAATCACTGCCAGGAGTTCTGGGGTCCGCAGCAGCAATGCTGCCTCCGGTGATTTTAACCTCACCTTCCCACTCATCTCAGTACCTCAATCCGCGCTTCAAACTCCACTGAAAAGAAATCTGAATTGGCTCCGGAAGGCTCTTATCACCGGGAACTTTGGGAATTGGGAAGATGGAGCCCAGCAAGAGTGCGGGCGGAGGGTAGGCGGGGCGGCAGCCACACCTGGACTGCGAGCCCCACAGGTGTTGACTCCCGAGGGGATCCCGTCGCTAGGGGCGTTGCCAAGGAGGGGCCACGAGGAGGGGCTCCCTTCCGGGAGGAGGGCAACTACTAACCCGGAAGCGGTCAGCGGTGAGGTGCTGTTTAAAGATGGCGGCGGAGGAACCTCAGCAGCAGAAGCAGGAGCCGCTCGGCAGCGACTCCGAAGGTACTGACCCGGGGAGGACCGTTCGGCCCGGGCTACCAGGGGCGATGCCGGGTCGCCAGTTCCCGAGGAGGCTAGGGGTGGGGCCGCCGGCGGCCGGGGCCGAAACGCACCGACGGCCCCTTCTTCCGCCGCCGCCGCCTCCCCTCCCCCTCACAATGGAAGGAGCCGCCGCCGCGACCCCCGGCTGGCCGGGCCGGCGGGCGAGCGGGCGAGCGAGGCGGGCGCAGGCCCGCGGCTCCTTGCCTTCGCGCGCGCCCGGGGCGGGGCCTGGGCCGCCCCGCCCCCCGCCCAGCCCCTCCGCGCCGGCCGCCCGGCTCCCGGGTCCCCAGCCCTCCCGCCCCAGTCCTTGCAGTCAGGCCGGGGCCTATAGACCGGGGCCTGGCCGCCCGCCTTCTCCAGAGCAGGCTGCGCCCGGCAGGGCGTCGAGTTACGCCGGGCCGCCGAGCACAAAGGACTGGGCGGGCCGCTCGGGATGCAGCGGGCGGCCGGGGGTTGTGAGCGGCCGCGTTGTGTGCCTCTGAGGACTGCAGCCCTCGTTTCCGGTAGAGCCCCCTCTTCTGGCTTTGCAGCCCCTTTCCTCCTGCTTGGGCATTGTTTTCTCAGACCTCTGGAGGTGGACCTTTCAAAACGGTGCCTCCCTGTCCCTTTTCACCCGTGGTTAGGCCGCGGGGACCGAGTAGGTCACTTGAGTGGGAGGGACAGCTCTGGTGCAGGGCAGTGTAAGGGATGGGTCAGAGCCCAGCTGAGGATCCGGGATGCTCAGGCTCAAAAGGAATTGACCTTAAAAGTCATTTAGCGCACACACACCCCCTTCTAACCGCACACTTGAGAGACTGAATGCTGGGAGTCGCAGGCCTCCAGAAGAGATTTGCTCAGGATCACATAAGAGCGAGCAAGGACCAGAATTCAGGTCTCCTGGCTCCTCACCAGTGGCTGTTGAGGGTGGGGTCCACAGGTTCACTGATGAACACTTAACAGTATGCCTTCAAGGTACCCCGTCTTTCTCTTGACGTTGCAGTGAGGGGAGGAGAAGGGTGGTGGTATTAGCCCCGTTTTACAGCTGAGGAAAGGCCTCTGCAGTGAGGTGGCGGAGGAGAGAGATTGTGGTAAAGAGCTCAGACTTTAGAATTAGGCACACCTGGGTTTGAGCAGAGGCCTTCGTTAGTTACGACCTTGGGCAGGTTACTTCCATCAGTCTGCATTTGTTTTGTTATCTGTAAAATGGGCATTAAGAAAACCCAGCACAGCAGGAGGAGGAAGGGTGTGATCGAGTAAAGTGCAGGCTTGCGGGAAGCTCTCCTTCAGCCGGGAACTCTGCCTCATCTTACTTTCCCCAAGAGACCCTGCCTGGCCCCAGAGCATTCTCAGGCTGCTGGGAATTGATGTTAGAAAGTGGGGGGCGGGGGGGGTGTTAGAGCTGAATGAGTGCACCTTGGGGCAGGACACACCTTTGCCCCCTCATTTTAAAGATGAGAAAACTAGGGCCTGGGAGGGAAAGGACTTTGCCAAGACCACACCGTTGGGGTAGAGCAGAGTGTTTAATGCAAACTTGCAGATTCCATGCCTGCTCTCCTGGTCCTGGCTGCGCTTGTCATTGGCCCAGCTGCCTGGCGTGGAGATAGCCAGGGCCCACTGTAATCCTTGGCTTGCTTCCTTCCAGGTGTTAACTGTCTTGCTTATGATGAAGCCATCATGGCTCAGCAGGACCGAATTCAGCAAGAGGTGAGGGGCTGTGGCCAGTGGCCCTGTTGTGGGGAAGCATAGCCTGGGCCTGAGGCCTATTGTTTATCTCTACTTTGGAAGCCTCCTCCTCCCCAAGCTGTGCTAGGTACTGGATGTCTTGGGGAGGGGCGGGTTGAGGGGGGGTGTCACTGTGCCACTGGGTGATTGCTCCAGCTCTCCGCCTTCAGGTGTTCTGGCTGTTAGGTGTGGGTCACTGCATCTGCGTGCCAGAGCGTGATGGGTTTCCAACCCCGTGCAGATTGCTGTGCAGAACCCCCTGGTCTCGGAGCGGCTGGAGCTTTCGGTCCTGTACAAGGAGTATGCTGAGGATGACAACATCTATCAACAGAAGATCAAGGTGGGAGCCTGGCCGAGGGGGCAGGAAGAGCCCTGGGGGTAGGGGCAGGAGTGTGCCTGCTTCAGACCCACTCCTTGCTGGCCTGGCCTCAGAGAGGGTAGCATGTCGGGGTAGCCCTCTGGTTGCTGGTTCTCAAGTGTGCAGACTCGGGAATCGAAAAGACCTTGATTCATATCCTGACTCTGCCATACAGCAGCCGTACCCTCTGCAAGGCCTTCAGTGTCTCTGAGCTGTGGGGTCCTCTGCTGTGGAATCAGAATAAAGAATGTATCTGCCCGCAGGGCAGTTGTTGAGGGAGATGATGCCTGTGGGGACTGGTGCAGGCTGGGTAGGCGCTGAGCGGCTGGGAGAGGCCGGTCCTGCTGCCTGCCTCTGGGATCTTTGTGGAGGGGTAGGCGGCACTGGGGCAAAGGGACCTGCGGACCTGTGCAAGTCTGGGCTCTCTCTCAGCCTGAGGTGAGACCCTTAACCACTCACTCTCTTTGTGAGCGGGGACAGTGGGTATGTGTAAATAGTATCCAGTGGGCACAGCCTAAGGGCTTAGTAAATGTTATCTCCCCCCCCCCCCCCCCCCCCCGCCAAGATCAGAGATGCTTAGAGTCTTCCACCTGAAAGGAGGTGCCTTTGGGGTTATCCATATTAGGCGCCGGGGAGGTAGGTGATGGAAGGTGGCCGGGTTAGGTGGTGAACAGGACACCACAGTTCTGCTTCAGCCAGCACCAGGGAGTGGAAGC
Source organism: Eumetopias jubatus (assembly GCF_037043125.1). Lineage (NCBI taxonomy): Eukaryota > Metazoa > Chordata > Mammalia > Carnivora > Otariidae > Eumetopias > Eumetopias jubatus. Next base: position 8,278,616 of record NW_028274819.1, on the reverse strand, counting down.
CCCTGGAGCAAATAGGAGTGTCCGTGCCTGTCGCTCCATTGTTTCTGGATATGTTTTTCCAAGATAAGCCAGAAATAATGATTTTGATGTGAGTCTCCTGACTTCTAACAGGAGGCAGCTAATTCAAATGTGAAATGTTGTGTGATCCAAACAGCACACCTGCAGGCCAGATCCAGTGGCCTGTTCTCTACTCTGACCCCTAGCTCAGAGTGTTTATGATTTACCCAAGAGGACTGTGGAGAGCTGAAGGCACTGGCTTTGGGGCCTGGCAGACCTGGGTTCAAGTTCTGGCTTCACTTCTGGCTATGATTTTCAGCAACACACTGAATTTCTTGGAGCCTCTGTTGTTCTTCCCGCTGAGTCATTCAGCAAATGTTCGAGTGTCCACTGTGTTTTGTCCGTGCGGGAAGTCTGCCTTAGTGCCCCCACACCCCTGCTCTGTGCTGGCCTCAGCCCACCTCTGCCTGGATCCTAAGCCTGGACAGCAGAGCCCAAGCAGACTTGGGTGATCTGCTCCTCTGTGAGGATTTAGGGTAGTGGGCACTGGCCGTCCGCAAAGGACCTGGCACAGGGTAAGTGCTCGGAATGATTCTAGTAGCTTTTCCGGTAGCTACAGCGGTTTGGGCTCTTCGGATGCATTGTGTGATGTGATTGGCCATTTGTGAGCACATGCTGTGGGCCAGGCACCGTTTTAGGTCCCGGAGGCCGAGGAGTGCAGTCAGCACGCTCCTGCCCCCACAAAGCTTGTGTCCTGGTGGGAAGACGGAGAATCAGGCAGAGGCACCCGGGGTGTAGATGTCAGAAGGCGGTAAGTGCTTTGGAGAAAAGTAAAGCAGGGAAAGGAGAGGGAGTGGGAGGGCGGGTGGAAGGCCTTGCCGAGAGGGTGGCGTTGGAGTGACAGACTGAAAGCAGGAGGGGAGCAGTCTGTGGGCGTTGGGTGGAGTGGGGCAGGCTGAGGCCGGGGTGGGGTGCGCTGGGGGTTTGTGGCTAGAGCAGCGCGGGGGAGCAGGAGAGGGCTGGGAGACAGGCACGTGGCCAGGCAGAGGAGGAGTGTTAGCAGGTTTCTCTGGTTCCTCTGGCTGCTGGAGCAGGGACACCTGGGAGGAAGCCTGGAGGAGGGAGTGACGGGGACCGGAGTGCCAGAGGGTAGTGAGAAGCCGTGGAGAAGAGACTTGGTGGATTGAAGCCCTTGGATCTGCGTTGGATTGGCTGCGGCAGGGCCAGGGTGGGGGTCGCGCTGCGGGCAGTGGTGACAGGTTTTGGCTTGAACAGCTGAGGGGCCGCGCCTTGCACTTGCACCGGGGGTGGGCTGTGAAGAGAGGGGGCTTGTGGGGGTCAGGACTCGCCCCGTCGGGCTGGGCAGCCCAGACAGGACAAGTAGGCGAGACACTTGGATGTGCGTCAGTGGGAGTTGAGGGTGGAGATGGGGCTGGTGAAGTTATATTTGGGGCTGTCGGAATCCCCAGAGCAGCAGTGGTAAGGGAGTGAGTGCACTTGGCCCCCGGAGGCTGTCCCAGGCCTGAGCGGGGTGGTGCCCTTCCCATGGCAGGCGCCGTGGATGGGGGTGTGGTGTGCAGGTGGCACGTGGTGTCTTGAGGAAGGGTGCCGGGTGGTTTGGTGGTGGCCCTGACTTTCACAGGTTGAAAGGACGGGGAGGACACGGCGAGGCTGGGGCCTACAGGCTGTGTGAAGGACGGTATGGACGGGGTGGGTGGTGTGGACGGGATCGTGTGGTGGGAGGCATCCCCCTCCTCGTGGTGAATGCTGCGCGGAGGAGTGGGGGCTTGGCCCTTGGATTGAGGAAAGGCAGGCGTGGCCTTGACTGGAGTGAAAGCCCGCTTGGGTCGAGTTAGTGGGAGAGAAACGGAGACTGTGAGCACAGACGACAGCCAGAGCAGTTTTGCTATAAAGGATAGAAATCGGGTGGTAGCTGGAAGGGAATTCATGTGAAGCAGAGGATTTTTTTTAAGCGAGAACTAGCCTTGTGTTTGTATGCTGATGAGTCTAAACCAGGAGGGAGAGAAAAATTGATGATGCAGGAGGGAGGGGGAGGCTTCCTGGAACAATGTCCTTGAGCCCAAGGGAGGGGACCGGCTCTGAGGCGGACCAGAGGGGGGCCCAGTGGAGCCTCAGCCCCTCCGGGGAGCAGGAGAGAAGGCTGCGGCGGGTGTGCTGGCCGGGGCTCAGGTTCTCCGTGAAAGTCCTCAGGAAGGAAGCGAGGTCACTGGGAAGGTGGGTAGGGGGTTAAGGAGAATGCAGCAGGCACGAGTTAGTCCAGGGGCGGGAGGCCTGCTCAGCACACGCGTGGGGGAGGTGGGACAGACGGAGGAAATGGGGAAATGGCACTGCGTGTGGGGAGGGAAGCAGAGCTGGGCCAGAGCAGGGGCCTGTGAGTGGGTAGGGCCGGGTGTAGGGGACCGGGGAGGCTGTGTCCCCTGCGGGGATTGCCGTGTGGAGCCCAGCCCTGCAGCCCCATCCTGACTTGTTTGCCCTGGACTCACACGGTTTGAAAAGACTGCTGTCTGGAAAAGCCGTGTCGGACCAGCACGGATCCGTTTGCCCATTTTTAGGAAGAAACAGCCCCGTGGGCCCAGCAGCCTGGCATGCCCCGGGGCTGGTGAGGACACCGGTGCCCCCAGCAGCCCGTGTGTGCCTAAGTCCCAGGGTCCTGAGGCTGCTGGGGCTCCGGCCAGTGGGTCACAAAGTGACTCCCATCCCCGGAGTCAGCGGCCAAGGATGGCAGGTGGCTGCTGGGAGCTCCGTTGTCCCCGCTGTGGTATGACCTCTGTAGGGGGCAGGGGAGGTGTTCCCCTGGCCCACCCTGGTTCTGGCCTGATGTTGACAGGCATGGGGGTGGGGCGGGTGGGGGCTGTCTCTTTGCAGGACCTCCACAAAAAGTACTCATACATCCGCAAGACCAGGCCCGACGGAAACTGCTTCTACCGAGCTTTCGGATTCTCGCACTTGGAGGCGCTGCTGGACGACAGCAAGGAATTGCAGCGGTGAGGCTGGTGGGCGTGGTGGGAGGTTCCAGGAGGGCCACGCGGGGCTTCCTCACTCAGGGCTCCCTCCGGCTCTCAGGGACTAGGGGTGCAGCCCCCAACTAAGGCCCGACGCCAGCGGGGCTCCTGCTCTGGTGTTCCGTTCCGAGCTGGGGATGCCCCCCTCCCACCCCCGTGTGGCCGGTTCCCCAGTTCTGGGCCCGCCTCCCCACTGCCCGGCCAGCCCATGCCCGCCTCCCTTGCCCACCCACTCACAGGTTTAAGGCCGTGTCTGCCAAGAGCAAAGAGGACCTGGTGTCCCAGGGCTTTACCGAGTTCACAATCGAGGATTTCCACAACACGGTGAGCCCAGCTCCCCCTCCCCCTTGTCCCCCCCCCCCCCGGCCGGGGTGGAGGTGGGGTGGCCTGGCCGCGGCGGGGCTGACCCGTCTCCTTCGCTGTACCCTCTGTCCCCTGTGCGTGGCAGTTCATGGACCTGATCGAGCAGGTGGAGAAGCAGACCTCCGTAGCTGACCTGCTGGCCTCCTTCAACGACCAGAGCACCTCGGACTACCTGGTGGTGTACCTGCGGCTGCTCACCTCAGGCTACCTGCAGCGGGAGAGCAAGTTCTTCGAGCACTTCATCGAGGGGGGGCGGACGGTCAAGGAGTTCTGTCAGCAGGTGCTGCCCCCCCTTTCTCTCTTGCCTCGGGGTGGGGAGCGCCCGGGGTGGTGGGGGGAAGCGCTGACCTCTGGGCCCTCACCCCCCCCGCCCCGCCTGTGCCACAGGAGGTGGAGCCCATGTGCAAGGAGAGCGACCACATTCACATCATCGCGCTGGCCCAGGCCCTCAGCGTCTCCATCCAGGTGGAGTACATGGACCGCGGCGAGGGCGGCACCACCAACCCGCACATCTTTCCCGAGGGCTCCGAGCCCAAGGTGTACCTCCTCTATCGGCCTGGACACTACGACATCCTCTACAAATAGGGCTGGCCCCACCCGCCGCTGCCCTGCCTGCCCTCCCCTCTGCCAGGCGCTAGACATGTACAGAGGTTTTTTGTGGTTGTAAATGGTCATATTTCACTCCCCCCCCTCCCCGTCACGCAACCTTCCACATTTTATTAAAGGGGATGCTGGTGGTGAGCCGCGTGTCTGCGTGTCCCTGCTCTGCTGCTGCCTGCCCGGCCGCTGTGTCCGGCTGTCCCCCCCCCCCCAGGTGGGTTCCTCTTGGCCTTCCACCTGTCCACACCCAAGCCTCCCCTTCAGGCAGCCATCCCCCTTCCCTCCTTAGCTGGCCCAGGGGCTTCCACGAGAATCTTGGAGGTTCCTTGGGGGACTTGCCCAGGGACCTAGGACTGCCCAGGCTGCAGGCCGCTCCCTCCTAGGCCCTGACTCCACCTGGCTGTCCTGGTCAGGGCCCCCAAACCTGAGCTGCCCTCTCTCCCATCAGGGGTCTGCATGGTCCAGTCCTGGGTGGAGAGGGCTGACATTGTGGGACCTGGCTCGGCAGGTGGAGGAGCTGGGGTGGCACCAACCTGGCTGGGGAGGGGCAGCCTTCAAGCTGGTGCTTCGTCCATGGTCCCCCAGGTCTAGGCAGGGCTTTGCCAGGCTGCCCTTCCTCCCCCCACCCCTCCCCCTGCCTGCTTTGCACCCCCTTTGCTTGGGCCACACTGTCTCTGCATTGCCTTCCTTTTTTGCCTTTACCTCTTTCCCCTCCCCCAGCACATGTGGGGTCTTGGCCCCCAGGCTGTGAGCTCCTTGGGGGCAGGCCCTCAATAAACGTGACGTGCTGCTGCCCACCTCTGCCGTCTGGCCCGTGCCTCCGCCCGCCCAGCCACCAAGCGCGCTCGCCAGCCCCTTCCCTTGAAGCCGAAGGCACTTGTCCGCACCTCAGGGCTGCCGCCCCCTTCCCCAGCCAGCACTCGGACTAGCCGCCGCAGCAAGGGTGGTCTTTATTAGGAGGCTCCTGGGGGGCTGAGGGGAAGAACTGGGGGCCCAGGCCCAGCTGCAGGCTTCGGGGACCTCTTAGAGCTGGGAGTGAGGTCCAGTAGGCCCAGGCGAGTCTGTGGGTAGAGCAGAACGGTCAGGGAGTGTGGGCCCTGGGCTTCCCCCAGCCGCCCAGGCCGCCCTCTTGGCTTTCCTGCGTGGGGGTGAGCGAGGGCGGGGAGGTGAGCCCGAGCGTTAGTGGGCAGGTTAGGGGGCAGCCACATGGCGGGCCAGGCCCTGCTTACCAGTCCTGGGCAGGGTGGGCGGTGGGTGCCGTCAGGCTGGAAGGCAGAGGACAGTGAGAGCCTGCCCTGGGGTGGGTGGGGGAGGGGCAGGGGCCGACCCAGCGCGGGCACGGGGGTGGGGGGGGTGCTCACCCACTGGGAAGTAGTGGGGGAGCCGCTGCAGGTAGATGCTTTCATCCTTCTCCAGGAACACACAGATGATGAGTCGGTCCACCTGCGCCAGGGTCTGCTTAGCCTGGGCGGGGGGCCGCCCACACCCTGGCTGTGTGGTCTTACCGCAGGTTTTCACCTGCCTTGCTCTGGAGGGGCCCATAGACCCTTCACAGAAGGGCCTCACGGTGTGCACCCAACCGCCCTGGGCTCAGGGGAGTAAACCGATCCCGAGAGAAGGCGAGGGGATGCATCGAGGGCTGGTCAGCGGAGCCGGGGTGCGGCGCCCCCTCCCGCCCCCCCCCGACCCCGTCTGAGCCCCTTGACTGGGCCCAGGACTCACCTTGTCCTTGTGCTGCTCCAGCCACTCGCGCAGCGCGGCCAACACCACCTCCGCCGCCGCCTCACTGGGGTAGCCTGGGGACCCGGCGGGACGGGAGTGAGTCCGGGGCTCTGGCCCGCCCCCTCACCGCCCAGGGACCCGCCCAACCCCACCCCCCCGGCTCTGCCCCACCCCTTCTCCCCCGCCCAGGCCCCCCCTGCGTCTGGGCCCACCCCGCGCCCCGCTCCCCCGCCCCCAACTCACCAAACACGCCGGTGGAGATGCAGGGGAATGCCTGTGGCGGGCGCGGGAGGTGAGAGGGAATTGGGGACAGCGTCACTCTCCGCCTGCCTGCCGCCCGCCGCCTCCGGGGGCGCCTTCCTCCCCCAGTTCCAGGCTGCCCCCACCCCCGCCTGGCGCCCGGCCCCCCTCACCGCGGAGCGGAGCCGATGCTCCAGCAGCAGATCGAGGCTGCTCAGGTAGCAGCTGCGGAGCTCGGCCGCCTGGCTGGCGCTGGGCTCTCCGTGGGCGATGGGTCCCACCGTGTGGATGACATCTACGGGAGGCGACGGCGTCAGAGCAGCCGGGGTCCCCAAGGGGTCAGAGGCTTTATCCCCCTGACGGCCTGCGCCCTGGAGGGGACAGGAAACAGGCCCTCTCCCCAAGTTCTGAGAGTCCCCCACCCATGTGTGCCCTCGAGCTCAAATGAGCTCCCCCATAGAGACAGGCAGGTCCGCGCTGGGCCGCCTCCCCACATCTGTATGGACCCGGCTGAGACGCGGGGCGGAGGGGGTGAGCGAAGGCACTTCCCCCTCAGCTCTTCCCCTCCCCGGCTCCACGCATTCCTCCTCCCGCCACCCGCGTCCCGGCGCGTGCGAGGAGGGGCCGGCTCCCCGCACTAAAGGTGAAGAAGGGACCCCTGAGGAGGCCTCCAGCAATTCTGTGGGGGCTGCTCCCCTAGCCCCGCAATTACACAAGGTGCCCTGTCTGCGCCCCACAGGAGTGGGGGCGGGGAGGTCGGGACTCACACTTGGCCGGCAGCCGGTAGCCGCCGGTGATCTTGGCCTTGCCGGTGTCGCAGCTCTGCAGGGTCCGGCACTCGTCGGTGAGCAGGGGTCCCGCGGCGCGGTGGATGCAGCCGTCCACTGCAGGGCAGGAGGCAGTGAGCCGTGGGGTGAGCCGTGGGGCTCCCCGCCTCACGCCTGAGCCCGTTTTACAGAGGAGAAGGCGGAGGCCCAAGCACAGACTACTCGCAGCCCCCTCGGCTGTGCCAAGGCTCACCCGGCGCCGCGCCTCCTCCCGCGGCCTCCAGCCGCTCGCAATACCCACCGCCCCCACTTGTTCCACATCTGGACAGGCCCAGGCGCCCCGGCAGGCCGCAGCGGGCCCCGGAGGGAAGCCGCGCGGGGCGGCCGGCAGGGGGCGCGCCGGGCCCTCCCTGCTCGTTCCCCGCCGCGCGGCAGGTGCGCGCGCCGGGCGGGGGCCTCCCGCTGCCGGGGTGGCTCCGTTAGGCGGGGTCCGCGGCTGCAGGAACCGCCACCCTAGCCCGGCCAAGGGGAAGGTCGCCCTCCCGGGTCTGGCCCGGAAGCACCGCGGGGGCCGCGACCAGGGGCCGCCTCCGCCCGAGGAGCCCGGGGGCGCCGACAGGCACCGCGCATCCGATCCCAAGGCGAGGCCGCTCGCGGCCGCCGCAAACTCTAGGACCCACTTTACAGATGAAGAAACTGGGGTCACCCCATGACAAGTGGCAGGTGCGGTCTGGGCCTGGAGCCTGGGTCTTCCAGCCCCTTCCGTGCGCCACGCGGGGAGGTGGCCGGGGCCGCGGATCCGGGCCGCGCAGGTGGATCCGGGCGCGCGCCCCTGCTCGTTAGCGCATCCGGCTTAATTGGGGCGGGCCTGGGCTTGTTTATCTGAGGGCAGCTCCGGGGCCTCGGCAGCGACCCTGGGGACGCGGGGCCAGATAAACGCGCCCGAGACGCTCCTCCAGCCCGATCTCACCCAGGCGCCACAGCCCGAGCGGCCCCGGTGGGAAAGGCGGGGCTCGGCTCTCGTCCGCTGTGCCCGTGGGGCACCCCGGCAAGTCCGTTCCCCTAGGCGTCCACGGCCTCATCTGGAAAACAGCCACAGTGACCCCTCCTCAGGGGAGGGGTTGGCACCTTGGCCAGGAGAACGTGACCTACCGCCGGCCGCCCCCTAGCTCCTTGGGCAGCCCGGGGCCCGTGCCAGGAGCTCCTTGGGCACCAGCGGCAGGAAAGAACCCCCATTTCTCCATTCTGCAGACGCGCAAACAGAGGCCCTTCCTCCTTCACCACAGCCCCACCCCCAGTGTCTTGGCACAGGCCCAGGGACACCAGCTGGACCACCCTCCTCTTTCTTCTCTTTTCTTTTGTGCCCTGTGGGGCCCAATTAAACCTAATTTCGTGACTTCACTTGGAGCTGGCACCAGGCAACTTCCCAGAGCATCCCGGGGGTGGGATGGATGGGGTAGAGGACTTGGGGGGACCCTGGGAGGGCTTCTGGGGTTGGGTCCCGCCCCCTCCTCTCCTGTGCAGGGAGGGGGGCCATGGGAGGGGGTGGAGAGTGGGACCCAAGGCAGGGCCCCTGAGCTACGGGTCCAGGTGGCACTCAGTGGGCGTGCAGCCTGCACTATACAGTGTCCCCGAGCAGTGGGTCCGTTCTGGGTGAGGTGCCAGGTGACCACCCTGCGCCTCCCGCAACAGTGGGGGCTGGGGAGCTGGGCAGCCTGGGTTCTAGTCCCCGCTCTGCCAGTCACAGATGTGTAGCCTAGAGCATATCACTTAATCTCTCTGGGCCTCAACTGCCCCATCTGTAAACTGGGGTAATAGTAGACCTCCATCTCACAGGGCTTTTGGAAGGATTAAGTGAATTCATTTGGGTAAGGTGCTTAAGCCAGTGCCCGGCATGGCTGAAGGTGATGTGCGTGTTGGCTGTTAGGACAGTGTGATAGCAGAAGCATGTGCTCCACGTGTGTACACCTGAGAGTGTGACCGGAGGCGGGTATCCGGGCGGGTGCCCGAGCGTCCGGGGCATACAGGGGTATGCACAGGAGCGGGTCTGAGTCGGCGCTCCCCGGGGCCTCCCGGCCCTGCCCCATTGGTGTCAGCCACTGGGCACCTGGCTGCCTGCCATCTCCTGGTGCCGTGCACCCCGCAGGCGACCTTGGCCTGCTGTGCACGCTGTGCGGAAGTGCAGCTCAGTGCGATCTGTGTTTCAGGGACTTAATGTTTCCTGCAGAGGTGTCCAGGCCGGCAGCCAGGCCCTTGGGACTGACCTGGGGGCATGAAGGGGAGGAGGGAATCCGAGCTTGCAGAAGCCTTGGCCACCCCCCCCCCCCGCCCACCCGCATCATCCAGGCCAGGTGACTGCCCTGCAAGTGCCTAGGGGATCTGTGTCCCCCACCCAGGCAGAGATGAGGGCCAGGCCCTGGGCCCCACCCCTGCCCCACCCTCTCTCCAACAAGCCGGAGCACAGACTCCCCGCTCCTGCCTGGCGCCCTCCCTGTCCACACCAGCCTGGTCACTCTACCGTCTCTGAGGGCCAGAGGGGACCCACAGCCTGCTGTCCTTAGCCACACGCCCAAAGGGCCGCCCCTGGCCTGTCTCCCCGTGTGACCTGCAGCTTCCCGGGCTCTGCTTCCTCGGCTCTGTCCTGCCTCTCCTGCTGGGGGAAGCTGAACCCTAGAGCCCGCAGGAGGCGGCTTCGGCTTCCCGGGGTCTCACCCAAGGGAGATGTCCCTCCTCCCCCCTTTCCACCTGACCCTGGGGGCTGCCCGGTGGGAGGGTGGTGACCCCAATTCACACCAGTTCACCCTTGATCCCTTCCCCGGGACCTTTAGCCACATCCGAACAAACCTCAAGCCTCCCACTCAACCCCTGTTCCATCCCAAGTCAGCAGAAAACCTGGGGTCCCTCCCGTGGAGACGGACCCTGACCCATGTGTCAGGGGTAGCGCCTTCCTCAGATGACTCTCTGCCAGATCCAGAACGCACCCTTCCCCACTAGCCTGCCCTAAGGACCGCTCTGCCTCCTCCCTCAGCCCTGGCCTGCTCCCTCTTCAGGCTCCAGGCTCTGGCTCCTGAGTCCCAGCCAGCACAGACTCTTCTGGAGCACCTGCCGGGCGCTGAGCGGGTCACATCTCCTTGTCGGTCCTCCCAGCCACCCTAGGAGGTGCTACTATTTTCCCTGCTTTATAGTAGATGACACTGAGGCACAGAGAAGATGAAAGACTTGCCCGGGGTCACACAGCTGGACTGTTCTACTTCCTCTAGGACCATAGAAGGCCTTCTCTCCGGCCCCCCAACCTCCCTCCCATCCTGGTGGGCTGGCTCCCCCTTCCTCCTTGCGCAAACTCGCCCTGCTGTCTGCACACCCCTCTTCCCTGCAGCAGGGCTCCGGTCCCCCTCTCCATGTCAACACCTCGCCCTCCCAACAGAGGGACTTTGGGGACTCTGGTTGCCCTGTGGTCTGGGGTCCCTCATCCCATCTGACTGTTCAGCCGCCCCCATGCTGCCAGCCACTAGCCACTGCTGTCCAGCAAGGCTGCCTTGGAGACGGTCCGCCTGCCTCCCGGACCTCTTCTGTCCCGGCCTGAGCTCGTCAGATGCTGCTCCTGCCTGGGGTCCCTGTCTGTCCCCCACCAGCTTCGCCCCTGCTCCCAGGCTCTTCCCCTAAATGGGCTCAGCCACAGCAGCCCCGCAGCCCTCCTGTGTCCCCCCTGGCCCTGGTGTGGCCTCCATACCTTCAAGGGGCCTGCGGGGGGGGGCCCTCAGCTCACACCCCGCCCCTTCCTAGGAGGTTTGGTGGGGGTCGGGAGGCCCCCAGGAGCGGCAGGGGCTGGAGCCAGGCCCTCCCAGAGCCCCCAAAGCCCACAGAGGCCGACGGCAGGCGGGCTCCTGTGGGGGCCATTTGCCAAGGCGCTTAGGAGATGTTGGCTGCTATTAGGGTGCTGTAATATTCATGAAGGGAAGATTAGATATTTAAATTTATTCAGCAATAAATGCATCTCAGTGGGGGAGCATTCCTCATGCTAAACAAACAAGCAAGCAGGGGCTAATTAATTATTTACAGGAACATGAGGATGCCTGTGGCCTGGGGGAGAGGGGGGCAGCTGTGTCCCTGCCAGGGGGTAAGAGACCCTGATGGGCCCTGGGCTGGCCCCCCCCACTCCCCCATTTCTCTCCTCTGCCCTGTGGATCTGGCCCCCTGTGTGTCCCCTTCTGGGATTTCTTTTCCCAGAAATCCTACTACAAGCCTGCTGGTGGCTTTGGGGAATTCACTTCCCCTCCCTGTGCCTCTGTTTCCCCCTTCTACAGGGTAACAGCACCTCTGCCCCATTTGGCGTGAGCATTCAGTGAGAGACTGCACCAAGGTACCCTGCACTTTATCACACTGTCCCCTGTGTCACCCATTTTCTGTGGGGAGACCAAGGCCCAGAAGGCTGCTCTGCCCGTCAGGCTCTTGGGGGCCTCCTTCGCCCGAGGGACAGGGGTCACTGAGAAAGCCCTGGGCAGAGAGGGCTGGGGCGGCGGGGGCAAGCTTGAGGCCCGAGGGGGCTGGGGGACGGGCGCCCCTGTTGAGCACAGGAAGACACCTGGGTCTGGGCCCTATGGACCACTCCCCACCCAGACATCTCCCACCACCACCCCCCCCCCCACCCCGCAGGTCCCAGGGCTGGGAGCCCAGCCTGAAGAGAGGCCCCCCCCCCACTCCAGCTGCCCTGCAGCTGCTGCCTGGGCCCCAGCCACCTGCACAGAGATCCCAAATGCCAGGGCTGAGAGGGGCCAGGCCCCCCTGGGTGGCTGGGGAAACTGAGTCCCCGAGAGGGTACCAGCGGGGTCAGGGGCAGATGCCTAAGCTGCTGGGATGCCTCCAAGCCCCAGACCCTGAGGATGACAAGCCCAGCCATAAAGCCTGGAGAAATGACCCACCCCAGGGCCTAGTGCCCCCTCCTCCCTCTGCCCACCCTACGTTCTCCATCTCCAGTCTCCGGCCTCCTCCCAGGCCCCGGCTGAGCCTCGGGAGCCACAACCCCATGGGATGCCCATTGCCAGAACCATCTTCGGCCTCTGCCCACACCCTCACTCACTGGATCAACAAGCCCGTGCTAGCCCCAGCTCTTGTGAGCCTTGGCCTATTGGGGGAGACAGAGCCCACCTTCGCCAGACCCCACCCTCGCAGTGCCAAGGCGGGTGGGCACCCCAGGGAGAAGATAGATGGACAGCAGCTCTACAGTGTGACGTGAAATTCATTACTGGGTGAGATCAACTCCTTAAATGGGGATTTGAAAACATTAGGGCTTCATTATGTACACAATGGCAGCGCCTCATTCATCATGCAAAAATCACTCCCGTTATTAAAAATCCCCATGGCAGCTGCAGGAAGGGGCCTGGCGGCATCTTGCCGAGGGTGGGGTGCAGGCCCCAGGGGTCTGGGGGGCCTGAGTCCCCCTGTCCCTCCTACCCAGGGAGGGCCTGCACAGGGCTAGGGGTGGGGAGCACAGTTCGCTCCAGGGACCTGGTGCCTCAGTGTTGTCATCTGTAAAATGGAGCGTTAATGGTACGCCCCCCGCGCTGGGGTGAGGGTACCCCAGATCCTGCAGGAGAGGCTCCACGAGGCCCGGCTCCACGCCGTGAGCGCTCAGTAGAGTGGGTGGCTGCTCACACCACCATCGCCGTCACCATCTGGGCTAGGGCAGGGACGCCCGGGGCCTTTTCTAGGGGAGGACACGTCACTCCCTTGCTCCTACAACCTTCCACGGCTCCCACGAGTCCATGAAATAAAATCTTCCACCCCGAGCCAGGCTGGGGTTCCCTCCAGCCTCCCCTGAGATGACTGGCCTCTGCGTCTCTCCCACCTGCCCAAATGTGCAGGGAGGCAACCCGGGGCTCTACCTCACTGCAAGCCGTGAAGTGGGAGGAAATGCAGCTGGACAAGAGGGAAAGGGGGTGGGAGCGGGCGGGCCCTGTGTGCAGCTGGGAAGGCTCCCCTGAGAAGGTGGCATCTGGACAGAGCCCTGAGCGACATGAGCGACGAGAAAGAATGGGCTCCAGGAAGCTGGGGGAGGAGGGCTCAGGCAGAGGGCACGGGTAGAGTCCAGGGTGGGCTGGGGGTGAGGGGGAGGGGGAGGTGGGGGAAGGGGGAGGGGACGGCTGCATCTGCCAGCCTGGTGGAAGAAGCTAGAACTGCTTCCATCGCTGCCGTGGGGAGTTTGAGCAGGTACGGCATGGCCTGGGACAGACTCTGTGTGTGTGTGTGTTGGGGGGGGGTCTTTGCTGCTCCTCATCAAATGCTCCTCCCCTGTCTGCTCAGCTCAGGCCAGAGCCCGCCCCCCACAGCCCCTGCCTGGCACAGCGCTTGGGGCCTGAGTCCAGCCCAGTCCAGGGAGGGTGCGGAGGCCACCCCGCCATGGGCGGCCACTGGGCAGAAGTGGAGGCCCAGGCGATGATGCTCGGATGCTCCCAGGCTCTGCTAATCCCCCAGGCCTGCCTGCCTCCGAGCAGAGGAGAGCCAGTGGGCGCGGGGAGAGAGCAAAGGAGGAGCAAGAGAGAGCGAGGGGATGAGAAATGGAGAGTGGGCGCTTGAGCGAGAGAAATGGGGAGCCGGCCCAAGATGCCATGCGGCCGGGAGAGACAGAGATGGAGAGACAGAGAGACACAGAGACAGACCCAGTGACAGAGACAGAAAGGCAAAGACAGAGAGAGGCCGAGAGAGACAGAGGCAGAAAGGAAAAGTGAGAGATGGAGGGAGAGAGAAGGAGAGAGGAAAGGGGGTGGGGCCACAGCCCTCGCCAGGGCCAGGGAGGTGTGTGTGGAGAGGAGACGGTGGGCCCGGGGGCCCGGGTTCTGCTCAAGCCAAGGGGCCACCGTGCTGGGCCAGGGCTGGGGTGCGAATGCGCATCCACAGGTGCCTGGGCTGGAGGGGCGGGGGCCCCTGGGCACAGCTGGTCCACACACTAACCTCGGCCAGGAGGTGGACAGACAGACACCCCGTGCACATCCCGTGGGAGAGGAGTCTGACGGGGAGGCAGTTGGTACTTAAATAACCACAAAATGGGAGTCTGATTACCATGGGTGACAGGATGCCGGCCCACGAGGGCCAGGGGCCGCTGCGTGCCTGCACCCAGGACAGTGGCAGGGTGTGGGGAGCCCTCAGTAAATGGAGCAGGAGGGAGGGGGTGGTGGTGGGAGGGGCTGCCCTGACATTGAGGCAGGACGGCTGTTGCGGGAGGGCAGAGGAGCCTGAGGTCCAGAAGCAGCACGTGCAAAGGTCCTGTGCCGGGAGAGGGCTGTGGCAGAAGCCTGGGCCCCAGGGTGGAGGAGCCGCGCGCCCAAGGTCAGGTGTGGGCACAGGGAGGAGCAGGGCAGGAAGGCGGGGCCGCTGACCTCTCGTGGGCACTGAGTGCGGGGACGGCCCTGCCTGACCCTGGCCGGGCCACCCCTCCGGCCAGCCCTTGGGGGAGCCGGCCAGGCGAGAGCAGAGATGGCGGCCGTGTGAGCAGAAGGCGGCCCTGAATTAATCTGTCACTAAAGCTTGGCCGTGGCAGGCACAGTCATGATTTAGATGAATAATTGAAACGCTCCGATACATTTATTATCCCTTTAGTGCAAAAGTGGCAGAGAAAGACGAGGAGTAATTGAAAAAGAGCGCACAAATCTCTACGAGAAAGCAGGCTCCTTATCGCCGAGTAAACATTTCAGTCCTAATAAACAGGAGAGACACGCGTCAGGGCCCTGTCGATTCCCCATCCTGATTTAGGGCCCGCCTCCCTTCTTACCATACAATAGGAGAGCGGTCTGGTTTCTTAAAAAAAAAAAAAAGGTTTATCGAGCCAGTGAAAGTCTCTCCAGGAGGGAGGCGGGCGAGCAGGCGTGGCTCCCCGCCGTCTGGGGTCTGAGGGTCTAGTGGGGAGGCTGTCCCAGTCCATCCGGTCTTCCCAGCGCAAACGCCGGGCCTCTGCCTGCTGCGCCTCTCCATCCCTCCGTACCTGTCGAACTCCTAGTCATCCTTCAGGGCTTGGGTCAGATGCCCCCTCTGCTGGGAAGCCTCCTACCAAACTGGGTCTCCGTGAGGACAGAGCCGAGTCAAGTCCCCACCACCACCCACGCTCCGAGAGAGCCCTGGGGAGGAACGAGGGTGAGTGGGGAGGCGGGGGGCTTCCCAGAGACTCACTGTGTTGCCAGAACCACCTACCTTGGCCTCAGGGCCTGGTGGGGCCCCAGCCCTACAGTGAGTCTGGCCCAAGAGTCCTGGACTCTGTGGGTTAAGTCCGTTTGGCCCCAGTCGCCCCTGGGGCTCTCACTGAGGGCCGGGGTGCCCACAGACTCCCTTCCCTGCTCCTGAGAGTCTGCGGTCCTCCCCCAACTGTAACCACCACACGCTCATCCAACAACTGGGCTCGCTCCCCCGAAGCCTTGCGGGCCAGGCCCCAGGCCTCCTTTTGAGGGCCTCCTTCCGAGCCATCACTGTCCCCGCCCCCCACCCCCCATTCCTGCCTGCTGTCCCCCACCCCCGCCCCAGTGCAGGGCTGTTGGACCTGTGTGCCAGCTCTCTGGGCAGGGCCTGGCATACAGTGTGCAACGACCGCCCCATAAACTGGCTTGGAAACCCCTAGAATCCGTTCCCAGAGGAGAGTGCATTCTCATGTACTCTAGTGGGGAGACAAGCAATAAGAACAAACATAAAGTACAGGTCCACTAACAGGAGATCTGGGCTATGGAAAAAGCCACAGAGCAGGGGGAGAGGGTTGGCGGGGGCCTGCAGCCCAACTCAGAGTGGCAGGGCAGGCCCCCCCCGACTGATGCTTGCAAGGATTGGGGGGCACATGGATGGGGGGTGAGGGTGTAGATGGGTGGGTGGGAGGTACGTGGTTGGACGGAGAAGGAAGGTGGATGGGTAAAGGGGTAGATGGCTGGGTGGAGGGGTAGATAGAGGGGTGGGGGGTAGATGGACGAATTGGGGGGTAGATGGAGAGGTAGGGGGGCAGGTGGATGGGTGGAGGGCGGTTATGGGGCAGGTGGATGGGTGGTGATAGGAGGGTGGGGGAGTGGGTAGAGGCCTGAACCCCCGTGGGGTTGGACCTCAGGTGACCCCATGGAAAGACAGGTGGGTCTGGGCAGGGCCAGGTGGGCCACTGAGTCCCATGCTGGTGCTGCCTGTAGCCCCCACCCGGGCCGTTGGGGACAGGGTTAAGGTTGGATGGAGCTGCGGGCAGCAGGGGTACATGGGGCAGACACGAGGGTGGAGGACATCTCAGAGGTCTGGGACCATCTCCATTCCAGCCCTAGGCAGGCACCAGGCCCCCACAGCGGGAGCCTCGCCCCTACCACGGTACCCTCCCTGCCACCTCCACCTTGTTCCAATCACATTAGCAGAGTGACAGCCGCAGTGAGCACTCGCGGCGGCTCCATAAATCTCGGCGGGCGTTAAAAGGCTGGACTCCAGGCCCACTTCCTCCTGGGTCCTGGCCCAGCCCATCCATCTCTGCGTCAGGCAGGCAGGGCTTGGGGCCTGCTCCAGCCTCCTCTCCCCCTCAGCGCTGCTGGAGTCTCTACCTCCCCACTCAGTCTGGCCAGAGCAGGTGCCCTTTGACCTCTCGGAGTGAGGTCGCCAGGCCATCTATGAGCCCCTCCCTGCCCTTCCTAAAACCTCAGTGGCCTCCGCTGCCCTCCCCAGCAAGTCCTTCTCGGAACACATTAGGCCATCCCTGCCTTTTTGTAGTTCATTCATTCATTCAACAACCCTTTACCTGAGCACCTAGTGTAGGCGCCAGACCCAGCTCTAGTTGCTGGAGATCCAGCAGCGCCCCCTCTGGAGCTTTGTTCTCAGCGGGGAGACGGACGATCGGCAGTGACCCTGACAAGTGAGGTACATGGCCCGCGGGGCCCCGGGTGGGGAATGCAGGCTGCGGCGGGAGGAGGCAGCTGCAGTTTCAAAGAGGGGTTGGTGGGGGGGCCTCCCTGAGAAGGCGGTGAGCACAGAAACCTGGCCAGAGGTGAAGGGGGCAGCCACGGCCCCAGCTGGGAAGAGGCTTCCGGGCGGAGGGAGCAGCCTGTGCACAGGCCTGGGGCGGGAGCAGCAGGGAGGCTGGTGCCCAGTGACGGGGGGCTGGGCAGTGGCGGGGAGTCGGGCAGGTGCCTGGGGCCCTAAGAACTTGGCCTTGGCGGGGCGCCTGGATGGCTCAGTTGTTAAGCGTCTGCCTTCGGCTTGGGTCATGATCCCAGGGTCCTGGGATCGAGCCCCGCATCGAGCCCCGCATCGAGCCCCACATCGGGCTCCCTGCTCCGTGGGGAGCCTGCTTCTCCCTCTCCCACTCCCCCGCTTGTGTTCCCTCTCTCGCTGTGTCCCTCTGTCAAATAAATAAAATCTTAAATAAAAAAAAAAAGAACTTGGCCTTGGCTCGGAGTGAGGGGAGAGCCCTGGCAGAGTTTTGAGCAGAAAGGGGTGATGACCTGACTTAGGATTTAAAAGGCCCACACCTTTTTGTGGTCTTTTGTGTCCCAGAACTAAATGGCTAGAAGTCCAGCTCCCCACGGGCTCTGGGAGGCTCCTGCATCATCTCCTGCCTCCTCTCCCCCTGGCGGGGCTGTGACTGCTCCAGTCTTCTGAGTCTCCCCAAATGCCCCATGTTCTCCCTCACTTTAGGCCTTCGCCTGTGCTGTTCCCTTTGGCCAGGACACCCTTCCCGTCGCTCTTTGCTGGCTGTTTTCTAGCCTTCCCTCAGGTCCCAGTGTAGGGGCCACCTCCTTCCAGGAGCCCTGCTCCCCCATTGCACAGAGCACCCTGGGAGGTCTCATCTGGACTGTGAGCTCGGGGAGAGCAGGGACCAGGCCCCTCTGGTCCGGCACCCAGTTCAGGGCCCAGCACCCAGTGGGTGCTCTGTCGCTGAGTGATGAATGAACAGACGAAGGAGAGGGATGTCTGAAGGCAGAGCACGGGAGGTGGCAGATCAGCGACAGCCCCCGAGTCCTCCAAAAGGGACAGGCTTCAGAAGAAGGTCCTAGCCGGGGCCGCAGCCCCAGTGAAGCCCCGCATTCCATGAGGCCTCCAGGATAGCTGTGACCTCCACAGGGACAGTGGAGGAGAAGCGGGGGAGGGAGGGGGGGAGGGAAAGTATCTCTAGCCACAAACAACCCCCCCCCCACACACACGCATCCTGCATCCTGGCTGGTCACCGACAGCTCTTAGCACTGTTCTTATTTATTCCTGACCTTAACGCCCCTTTTATTTTTCCCCCTTTTAAAACCTGGCCTGGGCCCCGCCACTGCTGCGGTAAACACGCCCCCGGGGATTTATCCGACGGCGCATTAACCCCTGCCCCCCAGCTCACCAATCATGTGGCAGTCGGTGCAGACAGCGGGCAGCCCAGCCGGCGCAGGCCAGGGGGGCCAGGGGGCTGGGGGCGAGGGGCTGGTGTGGCCCGCCTGGGCAGGGCTGGCCAGGGGAGGCGCTCATTGGGGGTCCCAGGGACTGCCCCCGCCTTGGCACCTGCCAAGCGTGTAGGCCGTGTCCCTGCAGGCTGGGCCCACCCTGGCCTCCCACCTCTTGCCCACCTGGCGCGGCTGGAGCCCCTGCTTGCTGGTGGGTAGCAACAGTGAACACACAGGCCTTCTGGGGGGCCTCACAGCCGGCAGAGCGCTCCCGACTTTGCAAGGCCTTCTCCTGGCGGTGGGGCTGCCCTCGAGGTTGAGGTCACAGAGATCTCTTGCCCTCCCCGGTGGGAAAACTGAAGCCAAAGGGCTGGGCTTTCCGTACCACACCTGCAGCCCCCAGTCCTAGGCCCAGGCTCTTTAACCCTCAAGTGTCCTGCTGCGTGCCCCTCCCAGCCCCCCAGTTACAGACCAGGAGGCCTCTCTTCAGAGGGTGGGGACCGGCCGGGTCACCCAGGAGCAAGGGCACCAGGCCTGCCATCCAGGACTCCAGCTTTGTCCCCACTGATGGCAGGCCAGGCTTGGCTGAGGCAGTGGGCGTCAGAAAAGGTCAGAGATGGAGAAATGGGGGCGGGCGCACAGTGGGGGTGATGGGGAAGGCTGCAGGGGGAGGTGCAGGGCTGGGCACGGTGGGCAAGGAGGCCCAGAGGAGAGAAGCAGCCGTGGAAGGAGAGACTTCAGGAACCCACCCCCAAGCCCGCGTAGCCCCCACCCCGCCCCCAGCCATGGAAGGGTCCACTTACCACCACCGCCTCCAAGCAGGGAGCTGTTGGCTGCAGGAAGAGAGAGAGAAAGATCAGTCAGCTGGGGAGTGGCTGGTGGGTCCGCAGCTTATGGGGGGGATGGGGGGCTGGCGGCTGGGCCTGAGCGGCGGGCCCAGGGCCCCCCTGGGGCCTTCAGACTCTGGCACAGGACCTTCCCTGAGGCAGGGGCAGAGGAGGGGAAGGTGGGTGAGGCCGGGACTTCCTCTCCTGCTGAGGCTCCTGCTGGGCCTGGGGTTTGCAGGGTGGCAGGGGCCCAGCCGCTCACCCCGGAAACAGCCCCGTGTGGGGTCTGGAGCAACGGCAGACCTGTGGCCACGTGCATCCTTTCATTCATTCATTCATTCATTCATTCATTCATTCTGATGACCCAGCGTCTCCCGAGGCCCCTCTGTGCCAGGCCTGGTCCTGCCCTTGGAGCTCACGGGACACAACTGGAAGCCGCTAGAAATCAAACTATCTGTGCAACTGTACTGAGTACTGCCCAGGGAACGAGTGTGTGTGTGGGGGGAGGGGTGCGGGGTAAGAACATGAGCCCGTGAACCAGGGCTGGGGGCACCCAACAGACGGCAGGGTCCCCATCCTGGTGCAGCATGGTGAGGGCACAGAGCACTGGGACTGGAACCAAAGCTGGTTCAACGGACAGGCTGACTTGAGCTGGCTTGCTCTGTGCCTCCGTTCCCCCCCCCCCCCCCCCCCCCCCCGCCCCTGGGAGAAGAGACCATCTCCCAGGGTTGGTGTGGCAGCCAGGGCAGAGAGAGCGATGCTCAGCTCCAGCCCCCTCCCCGAACTGGAGCTGGGCGGCTGGGGCTGACCTGTCCATCATGCTCTGCCTGGCCCGCGGCCCCCTCCTGCTTCCCCAGGGGACTGCTGTGAGGGCAAAGTGAAGCTGGCAGCCTCTCGGGCCGCATGTCAGGGCCACGCAGGTCAGTGCGCCCCCCGCAGCTGGCGCCCCAGCCACGCGGCTGTGTTGACTGCTGGTGCTAATCAGGGAAGTGATGGGCGAGCCGGGGGATGCTGCCCAGGTGGGGAGACCAGACGTGCTTCAGCTCCTCTGGCCCCAGGAGTCCTGGTTCCCAGGCGGGGCCTGCTCCTCCCCCACTGCTCCGGCACCCCACTACCTCCTGGGGTCCTGCGGGGGGGAGCAGGGCCTGGGCCAGGAGTGGGGGCCCCTCCCGGGCTGCCGTGCGGACGCTGTGGACCCTGCTAAGTGGTGTCGGGTGGCTCTGAGTGGCTGGTCTCCCAGAGCTGACAGCTCTTCGCTTGGGGAATAATTAATTCCACAGCCCAAAAACCCAGGGCTGCAAGTTGCCACGTTACTTGCGAGATTAATACAAGCAGCTAATTAAGATGGAGAGGCGAGGAGCGGCTGGGCGCTCCCAGAGCAGGGCTGGGGGGCTGCGGGGAAGGTAGGAGGAAGACGGGCTGAGCAGGCGGGGAGGCAGCCAGGAGCCGGAGCCCCAGCTCAAGAAGGACCAGGCAGGCACAGCCAGGCAGCTGTGGGTAGGCCCGCCGAGGGGCTGGGCTCCCAAAGGGCTCTGAAGGAGGCCGCTGCCCCAAGAAAACATGCTCCCAGAGAGGGGGTGAGGACTATCTGCCAGGCGGACCGAGCGCTTTGCGCAAATGATCCTGCTTACAAGCGTAACAAAGCCCCATGGGAGCGCTATGGCTCCCATTATATAGATGAGGAGCCCGAGGCTAGGGGGTCCAGTTGCTTAGTGCTGGTCCTGCTCTGTAGTCAAGCCACAAGGCAGGCCGACCTCGAGGCAGCACCGGGAGGCTCTCCCCCTGAGGGGGCCTGACTCTTCCACACAGTAAGAAGCCCTTCAGTCGCAGTCTGGAAACCCCCCCACCCCCACCCAAGGGTCGGGCCGCAGAGAGGGGCTGCTGGACCTGTGGACAGCCCTGCCCTGGAGTCAGCAGGGGAGGCCTGGGCATCTTGGGTTGGCCCAGAGCGGTCCCGGCAGCTGGCGGAAGCTGCCCTCCATGGCCCTATCCCCCCCCGCCCCCGTCACCTCTCTCTCTTAATTAACACCGGCCACAAACGAGCTGGCTCCCGCTCACAGAGGGCTCTGTGCCAAATGTGTTGGCAGTGAGCCTCAAAGGGGCGGGAGGGGAAGGGGCACTGATCTGCCATTCTGCAGGCCCCTGTTGGAAGGGACCAACCCCCACCTGCCTGGCATCCCTTGAACCCCGCCGTGTGCTGGTCTGCCCAGGTCGGGGACTGGGGTGAGCTGCCCTGATGTCCACCAGGCCAGACACACCAGAGGGTTGAGGGGGGAGGTGGGCCGGGGGCAGAAAGGATTTCACCGGGCTGAGCCAACGGAAGGGTGGGCCCGGTGGCCAGGTGGTGTCACCTGCCCCAGGTGGGAACAGGCAAGCAGGGCTCGCCCTGGGGCTTAATCTTGGGCTACCCAGAGGACCTGGTCACCAGCTTGTCCCCAAGCTCAGCGGGTGTCCTAGGAGGCTGGTCTGCATGTCCCCTTCCTCCAGCCCACTAGGTTGACAGTCTCACGGGTCGGGGCTCAGGAGAAGGGCAGCAACCGAGCGGTCTGCATCCAATTCCACCTTTCTCTTTCTCCCTAGCCCCTGGCTGGCTCTCTCCCCGAGGGGCCCGAATGCCTGGCCTCCACATGGAGCCCCCATAAAGCTGCCCAAGGCACTCGCAGCTGGGCCAGGCCGCTGGAGGGAATGGCCTGGAGACTTGGGGAGAAAGGGAAGCAGAAAGGGGGGCAGCCCAGCCTCCCATCTGAAGCATGGTGGTTCCAGGCCTGCCTGCTCCCCAGGCCAGGGCCGGCCCTTACCCGACCGGGACACTGGCTTTAAGTCTCCAGCTCCTCCCCCTTCTGCTGTCCCCACCATGCTCCCTTCAGTTTGGTTTAAGCTCTAAATCACAAAAATGGGTCATGAGCCCATTTTTCAGATGGGAATAAAGGCTCACAGAGGGCTGGGGGAGGGAGGACAGGCATCTGACCCAGGATGGCTGGTTGTCAGCGTGCCTTCTCCTTCTGCTTCTTTTTAAATATTTTATTTTTTTAAGTTATCTCTACACCCAACGTGGGGCTTGAACTCACAACCCCAGGATCAGGAGTTGCAGGCTCTACTGACGGAGCCAGCCAGGCGCCCCATCATCGTCCTTCTTAACCCCTACACTCTCTCTCTCTGTGTTCCCAATGCCTCCTTGCTGAGTGAGACACAGTGAATAGCCGCGTGCTGTGAAGACAAGCGCTGGGCTTCCAACTGAAGCCAGGGGTCGTGACCTGGCCCCACCCCAGGGACCCCAACATGGCCCAGCAAAGCAGGGGTCTCTGCGCTCCTGAGGGGCCAAGTGAGCTGAGCTCAGGCCTCGCCCTGGGACTTGGGGAAGGGGCATGAGGCCTGCTCTGGCTTTGGTGAGGGTGAGGGTGGGGGGTGGTGTGGAGGTCCCTGGGCCACAGCATGCACCCTGGGGACTGTGGGTGCCTTTCCCCAATGCTGCCATCCCGTCTGCTTGCTGGTCCCCATGGCAGGGTGAGGTGGTCCAGCCCTGCCCCATCCCCCACTCACGGACATGCTTGCACCATGCTCCACTGGGCATGATTAACTGGCTCCGAGCCTCAGTGCTGGGCCTGTGACCTTGGGGTGGAAATGAGGTCCACACCCCTCGATGCCAGTCACTGCCAAATCCCCTCTGTCCCCTGTCAGTGGCCCACTAGGCTAGGGGCTGAGGGTCCCGGGGCCATCACCCCCTTCCTCCATATATTCTGCTTGCCCTTCCCTTCCCCCCACACTACCCCTCTTGCAGGGCACCTGTCCAGACCCCCATTCCACCCTCTGCCCTCTTCACACCTTCCCAGGCCCAGGGCACCACCCCCGGGGGACCCCAGCCCCTTCCCCTGCCCCCCAGTAGTTGTGCCCCAGGGGCAGGGTGGAGTTGCTCCCCAGTTTGGGCCCCAGCATCTGGACCACGTCAGGGGCTGGCGTGTGGTCACTGCACAGGGAAAGGAAGAAGGCCAGACCCTGAGGGCTTGGCCACTGTCATTATGCATCAGAGGAGGCCCCAGGTGAAGGCGGATGGACCTGGCTGGACCCCTTCCTATACTCTTTATGTGAAGTATTTTAATTGGGTGCCAACCATTTGCCACGTGCCACCAAGTATATAGAGATGGACAAAATACAGTCCTTGGACCTCAGGAGCTCCCAGGCCTAAATGGGGTAGGCAAGGGAGGTACAAGATCTGGTGAGGCCTGGAGGCTGGGAGGGCTTCCCAGAGGAGGCGGCATTTGAGCTGAGGCTGGAGGAAGGCAGTTGCCGGGCTTCAGAGAAAAAGAGAGGCATGCAGGGAGGGGCACAGCAGGGGTACTGTGGAAGAGCCTAAGGAGTCTGAGCATTTCCTGGGGCAGGATGAGGAGCTGCAGGGGCTTGGGAAGGATGCTCTGCAGACTGGAGGCCCCCCCGCCGCCCCCCCACTCTCCCCGGCACGGGACTGAGCCAGGGCGGTAAAGCTGGATGCTGGGGCGGGGGGTGGTGGTGGTGGGGGTCCGAGCGGAGGCTCTGGGGCACACAGACACCTCTTCCTCTTCTGGCCACCCCCGCTACCCACTCCTCCTGTCCCTGCCAGGCAGCACCTCGTTAAAAGAATGGCCCCCACTCTGAGGGCCGGGCAGCGCATAGTGGGCATGTGCCAGGGCCCATAATATTTTTAGTGGCCCACGACAACGTAATTTCTTTAAAATTAGAAGAGGAGGGGCACCTGGGTGGCTCAGTTGGTCGAACGCCCAACTCTTGGGCTCACCTCAGGTCAGGATCTCAGGGTCATGGGATCAAGTCCTGCCTCCGCTGATGTGTGTGTTTGTTCGAGATTCTCCCCCTTCTGTCCCTTGCGTGAGCATGCGCGCACACGCGCGCGCTCTCTCTCTCAAATAAATAAATAAATCTTTAAAAAAAAAATTAAAGGGACGCCTGGGTGGCTCAGTCGTTAAGCGTCTGCCTTCGGCTCAGGTCATGATCCCAGGGTCCTGGGATCGAGCCCCGCATCGGGCTCCCTGCTCCGCGGGAAGCCTGCTTCTCCCTCTCCCGCTCCCCCAGCTTGTGTTCCCTCTCTCGCTGTGTGTCTCTCTGTCAAATAAATAAATAAAATCTTAAAAATAAATAAATAAATAAAATTAAAAATAAAATCAGAAGAGTAAATGAACTTTGAGTTTGAAATTATTTTTAGCATATAACGTTAATACATTTTGTCTTTATGCCAACAAACTCATAAAATCAGTTTCTAACATACATTTTTTTATGTTTGTTATTAATTGTTTTATGTATTTAAGTGATCCTCTGTCTAATATATTTTGCTAGAGAAAGGGCCCACAGTGGCAGGAGTGCCTGGGCCTAGGCTGGGTAAGCTCCAACTCCCACTGACTTCTGTAACATTTACCCTGTGTGGAAGCCATGTTACCAACTCATTTTACAGATGAGAGAGATGAGCCATAGAGAACAATGTTCTCACAATGCAGATTTGAGCACTTCCCCTACCCCCGGTTTCCTGATGAAACCCTCCCAAAGCTCCCCTGTGCTCTCAGGATAAAGAACTGGCCCCTAGCATGGGGCGCCCCCCGCTCCCCCCGCCCCTTCCCCTCATCTTCCCCTGGGCCAGTCTTCAAACTGGCTCCACTTCCTCCAGCCCCAGGGCCTTTGCATGAGCTGCTGCCGCTGCCTGGGGGAGACCCTCAACATCCGCCACCCTGAGAGCCAGCCTTGAGCGGCAACCCCAGCTCCCTGTGGGCTCCTGTGGGTCACAAATCACTGCCTCTGGCCTTCTTACCTCCCAAGTCAGTGCTTGCAACTTGGCCTCCCCAGTACTGTGTGTGTGTCATTCATACTTGTCCCCGGCTCCCAGCACGGAGCTCGGTGCACAGCCGGCCACCACCAACAATTTACCGACTGAACCACCAGGTTAGGGGCTATTCCCAGAGTCGCTCAGTGAGGCCACCCCCGGATCGGCCTGGCTCTGCAGCCATCAGGATTTGCAGAAGAGCCCACCCGAGGGGCCCTCTGGAGGCAGGACGTGGGGTGGGGGGTGTGCAGGTGACAGGGCTGGTGCAAAGACAGTGGCAGGAGGCCACGGAGGACCTGCCCGGGCTCGTCCCCAACACATCCTCCAGGCCAGGGTGTGGGAGGCGAGGGGCTGTTGTGCAGGGGCTGGGCTGCCAGAGAGGAGACCCAGTGACCCGAGGAAAGCGCTGAGCAGGTTACTGGGCCGGGGAGAGGCCGGGTGAGCGGGCGCGGCGGTGACTTTGAGCCGGTCACAGCCCCTCGGTGTGCAGGGGCTGCCGCCGCCGCCGCTCCAAACACCCATCCTGGCCTCCAGTGCCTGAGAGGCCGCCGGCCAGCCTTGGGGAGGTGGGGGCTGCCTCCCCAACCCCCCGGCCCCTCGGCCTGGCCCACTCCCCTCCACCCTTCCTCAGACCTCCTACCATTTGACAAATACACATCCAGCCCCTACTATGTGCCAGGCGCGGGGACACAGCTGGGCAAGGCGCTGCGGGCACAGGGCTCATTATCCAGGAGGCAGAAGGTCAAGAAACAACAGAACAAGAATGAACTGGAACAGGGATTACCCTTTGTGTCAGAGGTTGTGACGGGAGGAGAGAATGGCCGGCTGGCGAGTGGGGGTGGGGTGGGGGTGATCTGGAAGGAGTCAAGGATCTGCTGAACATAAGGAGCCAGCTGTGAGGGGCATCCTACCCCCAGCTGGGGGGACGGCCTGTGCAAAGGTCCGGAGGCAGAATGAGGAGGCCACTGTGGCTGAAGCAGAGTGAGTGGGGGGAAGAGAAGTCAGAGAGAAGGTCAGAGGTGAGGCGGGCAAGAGCAGCTCAGGGTGGACATGATGGGGACCTGCTGGCTACTGCATTGTGCAAGCGGTGCACCCCAGGCCTGGAGCATCCCCCAATGTCCGTGCACGTGCCATCACTACCGTTCCATTGCAGCCTCCCGTGCCTGGCCGAGCCCCCACAGCCCCCCAGCACCCCAAAGTCCGGCACGGCGCCTGGTGCCTCCAAGGTGACGGCTGACTGCCGGACCACTGACTGGCCGGGAGCCCTGGCCCTGCCCAGAGGTTCAGGGGAGCAGGCTTTGTTCTTGGGACCCCAGTGCTGTCACCTGCCCCCACTTCCTGCAGGCCTGCGGTGGGTATCCGTGTTACTTGAGGGTGAGTTGTTTAAAACACGCTTTAGATTAGAAATGTCCCACAGATAGAATAAAATGTGACATGTGCTGAATTTTTGAAGATAAAACAAGAGACTTCAAAGGCATCTCAAGCTGTGAAAGCAGTTGCCGTGTTTGACAGACTCTGTCCCCCAGGCCAAGGTCACTGTCCTCTGAGGTGGGGCTGCCTCGGGGTGGGGGATGTGAGGCTTACTGGATATTCCCCAGGCTGGGGGGCAGGGGCCTTATGGGGGGCCAGGGGGCTCACATTTGTCAGCACCCACTGCAGGCTTTCACACAGGACCTCTGCTGATCATCTTGACACAGGTATGCATATGGACACACACCCCTTCCCACCCTATTGACAGATGGGGAAACTGAGGCACAGAGAGGCAAAGTGATCTGCTCAAAGCCACTGCCCTTAGCAGGAGGAGCCACCGTCCTTGTGCTTTGCAAGTCTGGTCCTGAAACCCCCAGCTGTGCTCTTGGGCCTTGGGCTCCTCATCTGTGGGTTGGAGAGGTCGGCTAACTGAGGCCCTTGTGGGGCATAGATGATATAGTTTAAAATGGCTATAAAACTGGGCACCTGGCTGGCTCAGTCGAAGAGCATGAGACTCTTGATCTCGGGGTTGTAAATTCGAGCCCCACATTGGGTGAAGAGATCACTTAAAAATAAAATCTTAAAAAAAAAAAAAGCCTGTAAAATCGTTATGTCCTCAGGGCTTCACAGTGGCAGCGGGTATGGGGGCTGGGGTCCCTATTCCGCCAGGGAGAAGGGGGTGAGCCTGCCAATGGGCTGGATTAATAATCTCAACAGCAGCTTCTTCCTATCAAGGTTTGCTCACCAGCTTCCGAGGGAGAGCCATGGGGATCTTGCAGACGGTGTGGCTCCCTTTTACAGATGGGGAAACTGAGGCTCGGGTAAGTCTGTGGCCCAAGGCCACACAGGTTAGGGTGGTAGAGAGAGGGTTCGAATCCTCTTGACCTGCCCGGAGCCTGCGCCACTAAGCACCCCACTCAGCCAAATCTGGCTTGTCTGCCCTCAGAACTGAGCCCTCACTCCCTAATCTGAGAGGAACGCTGTGATTCCCTAAATCTGCTGGGAGCCATACCCAGCCGGGGTCCCCCTTCCAGAGTCTCCCTTTCCCACTGGCCCTATGTCAGGCTCCCTTTGCCGTGGAAGGGCCTCCCCCAGTCCTGCCCCACACTTCTTGGCTCCTATCTGTGGTCCCACTGGCCTGGTCTACCCCAGGTTGGCCCCGCCCACGCCTCTGCCTACAAAAGCCACCCAGTCGGTCATTTAAGCTCAAAGCAGATGCCCTGGCTGTGGGAGAGTCCCCTCCTGCCTGGGTTTCTTGGGCTCTGCCCCTGGAGACCCAACCTCCCAGCCATCCGCCCCCAAGCTGGATCCCAAACACTTGGAGCCTCGATGTCCCTTAACACCCACTCTCCAAGCCCAGTCCCCAGGCGACTTCCACTTATTGGTATTTTTGTCATATAAGAAATTTATGTTGATTGCCCCCAAATTGGATAATAAACATAAACAAAAAGCAAAAGAAAGTGAGTCACCCATTATTAGCTCACGACGCAGAATCAGCGATAGCCCCTGTCCATATTCTCCTGCAGGACCTCTTTAAAGAAAAACAAAAAAATAGTTAATAACGCATTTATCGAGCAAGTTCTCTGGGCCAGGCACTGGGCCAAGTGTTTCCAGTGGATTCTTCAACTCCCTCACCGCCCCCCTGGAGCCTAGCGAGAGGGTTCTATTATTTTTCCCACTTTACAGATGAGGAAAGAGTGTCAGGGCAAGGTGGCGTGACTTGCCCAAGGTCACGCAGCCGGGAGTTGGGGGAGCTGGGGTTTGAATCAGTCTGATTTCCAAGGAAGGGCTGCTGAAGGCTGCAGCGCTGGGGGGGGGGATCCCCCGCCGTCAGGGCCTCCCCTCCCCCAGGAGCCAGGGGCCGGGCGCTCACAGCCGAGCCATTAGCATAACCATGAGCATCCCTGAAACCCAATTACCAGGAGATGGCTTGGGCCCCAGCCAGCCGGGTGCAGTCTCCTTCTCTGCAGGAATGAGGGGCTGGGGCCGAGGGAGCCCTGGCCAGTGCGAGAGTGGATGGCAGGGGAAAATGCCCCGGGTGAGGCAGGAGCAGGAGGCCCCTCCTCCACTGCTGGGATGGGTGTGAGGGGGTCCCCAAGGCAGCTTTGACCCCTCTGCTCAGCCCCAGCGGAACGGGCCTCAGGGTCCTAGGTTCCTCCACTCCCAGCTTGCTGGGTGAGCCCAGGCAGCCCCTTGCCTTCTCTGAGCGTCAGTTTTCTTCCTGAAAGGAGAAAACCCAGGTGGATTTGAGCGGAGCATAAACCACGGGCTTGGAGAAGAAAAGAATGTTGGCTCTGAGCAGCCAGGCCGACCGGGGCTAACTTCTCCGCGAGGCCCAGCCACCGTCTTTTCCCTCTTGGGCAGCTTCTCTGCTGCCCCTCACCCTCCAGGCCGTCCTCCCCAGCAACTCATCCTTTTTGGGGCTTTTTTCAAGATTTATTTATTTATTTTAGGGAGGGGGAGAGAGAGAGAGAGAGAGAGAGCACGGGGAGGGAGGGGCAGGTGGAGACAGAGAATCTGAAGACTGAACTCAAGAGGGGCCCCCTGGGTGGCTCAGTTGGTTAAGCGACCGCCTTCGGCTCAGGTCATGATCCCAGGGTCCTGGGATCCAGCCCCGCATTGGGCTCCTTGCTTGGCGGGGAGCCTGTTTATCCCTCTCCCTCTGCCTGCTGTTCCCCCTGCTTATGCTCTCTCTCTCTCCCTCTCTCTCTATCAAATAAATAAATAAAATCCCCCCCCCCAAAAAAAAGACTCTGAACTCGCTCTCACCCCCTTGAGATCATGACCTGAGCTGAAACCAGAGTCTGGCGCTTAACCGACTGAGCCACCCCGGTGCCCTTTTACTACTGACTTCATATGCACGGAAGCTATGCAGGCACATGCACGGGACCCCCCCATGCGCACCCAGCCCCCCCCACCCCCCAGCCAGACTCACACGAGGTCACAGAAGATTGCAAGCTCTCTCCCCACCTACAGAGGAAATCGCTACCTTGAATTTGGTATGTATTTTCTTTAGAGTTTTACTTTGTATGCCCCTCAGCAAGATATGACTTTGGTCTGTTAGTTTTATATAAAAAGGGGAGCTTCTGGGATTGGCTGCTCCCGTTCATGCTTGGGAGATGCATCCAGGCAGACCCACGCTGCTCTAGCGGGTCCGTTTTCACTGCTGTGTAGTATGTCTTGCCGGGGCTGGCCCATCTCATCCACCCGTCCTCCCTCCGACCAACAGTCAGTAACACCCGGTTTTGTCCTGGGGAGCATCTTGTACACTCCGCAAGCAGGCATGCTGCAAGTTGTCTCCCACACACATCCGCCTAGGAGGGGGACTGTGGGGTTGTGGTATATGCACATCTTTAACTTTACTAGTTATTGCCAAATTGCTCTCCAAAATGGTTGTTCAGATGATCGTTTTAAAATATAAATTAGATCATGTCACTTTCCTGCTTAAAACTCTCAAATCGCTTCCTATTACACTTAGAATAAAATCCATACTCCTCTCCACGAATGCATGGCTGCATACCACACTTTGCTCCCCCCAGTGTCTTGGCCTCTTTTCTCTTCCTTGAATAGATCTGGTTCTTTTATGCTGCAGGGCCTTTGCATATACTGCTCCCTCTGCCTGGCACACCCTTTCAGCTCTTTCCAGACTGGCTCCTTCTTGTCTTTCAGGTCTCCGTGAAAATGACACCTCCCCTAAGAGGCCTCCTCTGACCACCCAACTGAAGTGTCTCCTGGCCTGTTCCTCTTCTCACCTTGTTTATTTTGGAGACCACACACCTTCGTCCCATCATGATCTTGCCTACGGATTTGTTTACTGGTTTTAGTACCAGCATGGCAGTCTGTGGGAGACGACCTACTTTGCATTGTTCATTCCTAGACCCCAGAAGCCAGCACAGGCCTGGCACCAAAGACCTACTCTTAGTACCATTCATTCCTTCAACAGACATTTGCCCTTTGGTTACGACGTCTGGAGGGATGAATGGGCTCCGTGTGTTAGGGAGGGTGAGCTGTGGGGGAGGCAGTTCTGCAGAGGGGAGTGTGGTCAAGTTGAGGGCGGAGGGTCAGCCAGACCCAGGGGGCTGTGATCCACCTCCCACAGTGGGGAGCCACGGCAGGTGCTGGAGCAGGGAGCAGCAGGGTCGGCATTGGCCCCCCTCAGAGCTGAGGGGGAGAAGATTCGGGGGGTGGACTTGGAGGCAAGAGCGGAGGGGAGGGGTTGGGGAAGGATGGTGGTGGCTGAGGATGGGTTGACAGAGGGCCAGGAGAGGTAGTGCTGAACCCACGGGGACTAATTAGGGAGACAGGATTGCATCAGGCAGGGGATCGGCTGCCCAATGTGGTGCAATCCGGTCAACAGAAGGAGCACTTTGTGTGCGAGTAAACGGTGGGGGGCTCCAGCCCCCACCCTCCTGACCCCCCCTCCACCTTCCACCACTGCAGGGAGCTGGGAGGGAACTCTCCGCATGGTTTCAGAGAGGATAGCCGAAATCCAGAGGTTCCTCCTTGGACCCCAGCAAGGCACCCTGGGCCTAGCCCAGCCCCTCCCCGTACAGATGAAAAACTGAGGCCCTAGAAGGAAAGGAACCAGCAGAAGACCACAGGCTGAATCCTTACCCTTGTTGCTTCTGGAATATTAGGTGCTGGACTGAGGCCAGACATTCCCTTCTCAGAAGAGAGGCAGCCACCACTTGCTGCACAGAGAATTTGAGTTAGACACCAGGAGGGACTTCCTCAGAAACTTTACCCACCAGACACGGCATGGTAGGGAGAGGCAGAGGGAGAAGCAGGCTCCCCGCCGGGCAGGGAGCCCGACACAGGGCTCAATCCCGGGACCCTGGGACCACGACCCAAGCGGAAGGCAGATGCTTAACCGACTGAGCCACCCAGGCGCCCCAAGAGGAGGCAGTTCCGTCTGGCTCTTAAACTAGTGCTCCTTTGGCAGGGGCGCCAGGAGGCCCACTGGCAGGGCCAGGTGGGGTGGGGGTAAGGAGTCCTAGCTCCCTCCCATCCCAGACCCTCAGGGTCGGGGAGCCCAGGGCACCCCCTGCGCTGTAGGCCTCCCCAGGCCTTGTCCTGTGGGGACCAGATAGGACCCCAGCCTGGCTCCTGCCCTGGCCGCCCTGGGCTTGCCCTGGGCTGAGCCGCCCCTCCTCTCCATCCTCCTGCTCTGCCAGCTGGGGCTCCACTCCTAGGAGGGAGCAGAGGAGGAGGAGAGGGAAGGGGAGGGGAGGAGAGGGGAGGGGAGGGGGCTAGCAGTAGCAGCTATTGGTATGCGAGGCCCTGCTTCAGCCCCTCCAAAGCCCAGCCTTTCTGCTCAGCTCTTTAAGAATCCCTCCTCGCCGGCGTGGTGGTTGCTGGGCAACGCCCCCCCCCAAGCCTGTGGCTGGTGCCCTCCCCCCTTCCCCCCTTCCTTCGGGTCCTCCCAGCACCCCATCTCAGCAGCATACTCAGAACCTGCTAGGCCTGGCTGCACCTGTGCGCAGCAGGTGAGGGAGCCCTGGACCATCAAGACTCCGGGAGGGGGAGCCCCGAGCTCAGGACACCCCATCTGCACATTCCCACTGTCACCCCCCCCATCTTCAGTGGCTTGAGTTGCCCTGAGGTGCTGGAGCCTGTTGGAGGGACAGAGACGTCCCAAGAGGAAGGGGCCAGGAGCTGTGCGGGTCCCTGGGGCGGTGGCCCGCCCGGGCATCAGGGCCCAGAAGCCCCTGTGTGGTGGAGTAGACAGAGACAGTGAACTTGGACTGGGCCAGGGGGCGGGGGAAGGGGGCGGTGAAGGGGGGACAGAGTTTGGAGCCCCTGAAAAAGGGGCTCTGCGGGCGGTCAGGAGAGACACAGTGATGGGGTAGGGGTGTCCCTGGGGGCAAGGGTCCCAGCAGGAGTGTCTGAGGCTCCAATCTCAAAACACTAGGTGGGGGCTCTCCCACCCCTCGGTCCTCCACCCTGCCCTCCCCTTCTCCCACCTCAGGCCCTCTGGCTCCCCTGAATCTTGGGTATTCGCCTTCCCTTTGCCCCCACAACTTCCTTCCTGATCAGGTCTGCACTTCCAGCCTCACCTCTGCTTCCCCTCTCCACACCCTCCGCACCCCCCCCTCCACCTCCCCATCCACCCACCAGGCCTTGGTGCATGCTGTTCCGTCCACCTGCACTGTCCGAGACACAACCCACTTCTCCTTTCCTGAACTTGGGATGTGTGTAACAGGTGAATGATAGCCAGAGTCAAGAAACGCTCAAATCACCATAAAGAGCATTACCTCTGCTGGGAATAATGGCTGGGGAGGGAAGGAGGGAGAGGTGTCTGGCAGAGATGAGGGGTGGGGGGCGGTGATGTCATGTGCGGGGAGAAGAGGAGGCTCCCAAGGGAGAGCAGGCTCATCAGAGACAAGCCTCCTCGGTCCTGCCAGGGCTGGAGAGGATGAGCTGGCTCGCCACCCTTCTCCCCTCCGTCCAGTTGGCTGGAAGTGTGTCTGGCCTCTTCCCGAACCCCTGGACCCATCAGCTCAGGGGCAATTGCCAGTTTGAGGGATCACAGTTGGCCCTGGGCCGCTCTGCCACCTTTGCCTTACTGGTTTCAATTAGCCTGAGGCTTATTTCACGTTGTATTCACTCCCTTGGTTCAGCAACACCGGACTCTCCTGCTCTCCCCACAGCCGCAGCGGCCTGGCAGGTGCTGGGGACCCTGCACACAGTGGGCTGGGGGAGGCCGACCAGACGCTCACAAAACCCGAATCACCGGATGCGCTCTCGCACTGTCTTATGGTCTTCGAGGAAGCAAACAGGCGGCCAGCCCGCACCCCCCCCCCCCCCGCAGAGAGGTCAGTGTGGTCCAGCAGATGAAGAACCAAGGCCCACGCACCGCATGGAAGCACAGACCAGGTGAAGTGCCCCCGCGGAGAAGTCGAGGCAGCAGAGAGAACAAGGCGACCTCACTAGGGAAGGAGGGGCTCAGGGAGGCCTCTCGGAGGACAGGACCTTGGAGCCCTGGACTGAGGGGTGAGGAGTGGATGGCTTGGCCCCAGAGAGGAGGAAAATCGCAGGGAAGTGAAGCAGGGAGCGGGGAGTTCCTCCTGCCCTGGCCTCAGCTGCTCCAGACCTTTCCTTGGCCCCAGCTGCTCCCATCGCTGTCCTTGGGAGTTGCTTTGTCTCCTGCCCCACTCCCTGGGGCGCCTTCCTCAATGGCTGGGGGCCTTGCCCCCCCCCATGCTCTCCCTGAACTTCTGTCCTCACTCCTGTACATGTGGGGGGACGCCCCAACCCTCCGTGCGGTGCTGGATGGGAAGGTTTAGCACACGGTGGTGAGAGGAGGATTCTGGCGGTGTCAGGACGTGATCACAGAAGTCCGAGAAGCTGATGGAACTTTCTGGGGAGGGCCGGTCTGGTGGGTCAGGTGTGTGCAGCCAGCCTGCCCTCAGGCCACGTGCCTGTTGTTCATGGGGCGTCACCCAGGGGCCAGGCGGGACAGGTCTCCAGTGACTGTGATTCTCTGCCCCACCTCCCTGCGGGGCCCCCAGACCCAGAGGACTGTGGGGATCTTGGAGGGCAGTGATCCCTAAGATCAAGAACTGTCCTCACGACATGGGATGGGCAGATTCCAGGTCTGAGAGAGGGGGCAGAAACTCCAGTCGGAGGCCCTCTTGTTCTCACTGGGGGCTGGAGGTCCACCCCTCCCTGAAGATGCTGCCCAAGCTGTGGCCTGTGGGGGACGCTGAGCCTCTGTCTCTCAGGTGGCTGGCTGACGTCCAAGGTCATGCCCTCTGAACATCTGCTCTCTGCCCTCTGAGTGGGCTGACCCCTGACCACTACCCCGCGGGCCTTCATTTCTGGACAACCTGGACAAAGCCCAGGGTGAAGGGGTCCCTGGTGATGCCCCCTGACCACCAGTGGGGCCACTCTGATCCCCCCAAGAGTCAGGTCAACCGTTCCCCTACCCCCAGCCCAGAAGAGGCCCCAACAGGGCCAAGTGTGGCACCTCCTTGGGTGACAACAGTCTAACCATGATAAGTCCCGTTGCCATAGCTTCATGGTGTATAAGGCACTCTCCTCTTGGGACCTCACCACCTGTCACACTAGCCCGAGGAAGTCTGGGATGACCTCATCAAGATAAGAAAAGTGAGGAACAGGGATAATGCCCAGGGCCGCCAGGGTGTAAGTGGTGAGGTGGTGAGCACATTCCAGATCTGGGGATTCCTGCGAGGACAGGCAGGTGGCAGGGCTGGGGTGACCTTGGCTGCCCAGTGGTGGGGCCCACCACACCTGGCTGCGGATGCTGCCCGGGTTATTGCCATCCTGGGAGTACAGGAGCTGGGGCTTGGCGAGCCCAAGGTTGAAGCCACAAATCGTCCCTGGGTGACTTGTACTGCCTCCTGTGGAGTGCATGTCGGAGAGCGCATGGTTCTAAGGAAGTTCAGTCCTCCGGGGCCAGGGCGCCATCCCCAACACCACCCACTGTGCCCTCAGGGAGTCCCACAACACGCAGGGGCTCGGGAAGCATCTGTTGAATGCACAAGTGAACCTGCGGAATCTCGTGACTGATGGTGCCCCTGCTGTATTTACATTCCCTCCCTGGCACCCTACTCCTTTCAAGATCAAGGCCAGACTCCCCAGGCTCGTTCAAAGCCCTGCAGCCCCAGGTCTGGATGACATCCATCCCGTTGACTTCTCTTCCACCATGGCCCCCACCCCCTCTCCCCAGTTCCCACTAAGAACTCCAAACTCTGGGCCCTTTCATGTCACAGCTCCTGGGAACAAAGGTGGAATGAGTTTCTGGTGTCTGCCCAGAACATTCCTCCTGACCCTCCAAGAGCCACCTCCTCCGGGAAGCTGTCCTTGGATATTGCGGCTGACTGGGCCCCTGTGTTGTGGGGTCATGTGGTAACCTGTTTCCGCCAGGTCCTGCTAAGCCGTCACTGTCTGGGGGACCAGCCCTCCTGGGGGGGGGGCAGGGTCTAGCAGGGCCACTCGCTTTTGGTCTTTGGTGCCTCAAAAGCCGCCCAGCACACGGCGGACCGCCATCAATATTCCCTGAACTGTGTGCAGTCAGCAGGCACGGCTGAGCAAGTGATGGTACATCGGCCCGGTGGAATACCATGCAGCCATTAAAAGCACAATTATGAAAATGATATTTTGATATCTAACGGCAACAGACAGAGCTGGAGCCATCCCATTGTTTCCACTCTCAGGCACCCGTCCTACAAAGGATTCCGTTTAGAAGAGGGGGCAGATACGGCACCTAATTCCTGAGCCCCACGCTCTGCGCCCGGCTGGAGGCACGAGGGAGCCCAGGGGGCCCCAGGTGAGCATCTGGGGGTCTGGGGTGGCGGCGGAACAGAAGCTACAGCCCTGTAAAAATCACAGCCGGCAGTGCATGGACAAGCCTGGAAGGGAGCGGAGGAATGGGGCTGTTGACGCCACAGGGCGGTGGCATTGTGGGTGATTTTTCTTTCCTTTATTGTTGGCTTAATGTTGTTTGGGCAATAAATAAAAATTGGGAGAAAAAAATAGCTGTTTGGTGAATTGAGTAGAAAGCAGTAGAAGGAAGAGAGGGAGTTAGGGGGAGGGAAATGAGGCGGGAGAGGCCAGAAGGGCAACAGCAGGGGTGCTCACCTGAGGCCTCAGGGAAAGCCTCAGTGGGCTGCAGGGCTGGGGGCAAAGGGGAGGGGAGAGCACAGGAGGTGGGGGGGGGAAGAGAGAGAGGCTGTATCCCTTACAGAGACCTTCCCCCAGGGAGAATCTGGGAAGGCATCCCAGAGGAGGGGTGGCCTGGCTAGGCCCTGAAGGACAGCAAAGAAAAGAGTGTGATGCACCCCCAGAAGCATCTCACACGGGCCGGCATGGGGACAGTGAGTGGGAGACATGGTGATGGGTGCTGGCGGAGGGGTCCCGGCCAGATTGTGGGGAGTCTGGGCGGGGACCTGCCAGCAGTGGGGCCTTGGGGGAGGGGCTGTCTAGGCAGAGGCAGGGGCTGACTCAGGGCAACCCTCCAGGGAAATGGATGGCAGGATGGGATGACGGAGCTTGGTGACAAGGTCTGACCAGGCCTGAGGCTGGGGAGGCAGAGTTCCTTGGTATCCTACAGAATGCCAAGAGCGCTGGAACTTTCCAGACTAAGAGGAGGGAGGTCTGGTCCCCCACCCCACACCCACACTAGACCCCACACACAACAGGTGCAGACATTTCCGGGGTCCCTAATGAGTGCCAGGCACTGCCCTCCTCACCTTCCCATACCGGGTCTCCTTCAAGCCTCATAGAAACTCTTGGATAATGCTCCCATTTTACAACAGAGGACACTGAGGCTGGGAGAGGTTAAGTAACTTGCTCAAGGTCACAAACGGCCAGTGAGGGGAAGGGCGGGACCGGGATCAGACTGGGGCACTGTCCCACTTGGGCAGCTGCGTGGAGCATCCCGCGGGGGTTTAGAGCAAGGCAGGCGAGGGGGGTCCCCATGGGGAAGGGGCAGGGAGGAAGGGGATACCTGGGCACGAGGAGTGGGTGGTGGGTACCTGTTTGTGAATGAATGTACCGGTGGACATGAATGAATGAATGAGTGAATGAATGAATGGTTGGAACGATGGATGAATGAGTGGGTGCTGGGAGGAGCTTGTAAGGGGAGGCGGCACGTGAGGGAGAACCCCTTTCTCTCTCCCCCGCCCCGGAGGTGGAGGCTGGCTTTGGAAACCTCCCTCTTCGCCCCCGGGCGGGTTAGCTCCCCAACCTCCTCCCACCCCACCCCCCTCCCCGCCCCCAGCCATTTTAGCCGAGGGCAGCGGGAGGAGAACGCGGAGGCCGTTTCTCCCGGCTGGGCCCGAGTCCCCGCGCGGCGGCGTAGCCTCCCGCGCCGGGTCCCGCTGGCCAGTGCGCAGCGCGGCGCCCCCGCCCCCGTCGCCTCCTCCCCGCCCTCCCCCCCGCACCCCGCGCCTGCTGCCTCCCCCTCTCCTCCCCTCCCTCCCCGCTCCGCGCTCGCACGCACAGCCCCCGCCGCCGCCGCCGCCGCCGCCGCGAGGGGAGAGGCGGCCGCACAGCCTGGTTCCCCGCGCCCTGCTCGCCGCCGCCACTCGCGTAAGCACCGCTGCTGGCCCTCGCCCCGCCGAGCGCACCCACCCGGACACACGCACCCCGGCCGCCGGGAGCACCTCGCGCACGCCCCCCGCGGCTCCGCCGGGCGCCCGAGCTGGGCAGATGCGCCGCCGCGCGCCCCCCGCCCCGGGCCCGCCACCGCGCTCCGCCGCGCGCTGGGGGCTCCTCTCGCGGGCCCCCCTGGGCGCCCTCCGGCTCCGGTTCCCGCCCGCTCCTTGGAATAACCCCTGAGGCTTCAGCCGTCGCCGCAAAGTTTCCCGAGGAGACCCGCCTCCCCGGCCGCTGCGCAGGTAAGGAAGGATGCATGGGGCGGGGGCCGGGGTCCGCGCGTGCGGGACGGGGCGGCGGGGCAGGCGGGGCGGGGGCCGGGAGTGCGCGGAGGCGCTGCGGGGCCGGGCCACCCCGCTTTGCCCGGGCGCCGCGGGGGCCGCGCAGCCTTTGGGATTTGGGGTGGGGGGGCCCCCGGGTCGACAGCCGAGCGCCCGCGACGCTGGCTCCGCCGCGGGGAGGCGCGGGGTGTGCGCGGCCGGCGGCTCCACTCTCCCGAGCCGAGGCTGGAAAGGGCGGGGGCTCGATCGGAGCCCCAGCCCGAGCCCTCGCTGCGCCCCTCAGGGAGGCGGCCCGGCTCGCGGGGGGCGCCAGGCTGGGCTGGCCGGTTCCGGCCCCGGCCCTGGCCCCGCACCCGGGAATCGGAGGGTTTAGGGGCGCGCGGAGAGAGGCAGCCGGCCGGCCCGGGCGCCTCGCTCCCGTCCCCACCATCCGCGTGAGTCACGGTTGGAGCGAGGTTTTATTTTTAAAACGACTTCAAGGGGGGCATAAGCAGCCTCCAACTTCCCTCCCTATGCACGCTGTGGACTGTCAACCCTGTGTGGGGCCGGGGGCCTGGGCGGTGCACCTGGCGGGTGGAACGGGGTGGGGGAAAGCCGGGCTAGAGGCAGGGGGCAGAGGAGTGCCCCCCCCCCCGCAAGCCGGTTGCCTGGCGCGGCCCCTCCTCTCTCGGGCTGGAGGCCCAGGGGCGGAAGGCTGGGGAGCGTTGTTGCCCAGCTGCAGGGAAGGTGGCTGATCAGAGCTCTCAGAGGTGGAGAAAGTTGTGGAGCTGGGCTATCAGGGGGCTGCCCCAGGCTTCCCAAGCCTGAGGGCTTCCAGGCTCTCTGGGGTGTGTGGTTTTTAAGAGAATACAGCCCAGTTGAGGTATGCCAGGCCCCTGCGGCCAAAGCCAGAGCCCTGATGTGAATAGTGAATAAATAAAGCTGAGGCTGGGGGCAGAGGGCGGGGATGGCTGGGTCCTTCCCCTGGCCCCTGCATCCTCAGGAAGCACAGAGGCCAGCCCCTCTGTCCCGCACCCCCTGTGGCTTAGGAATTGGGGAGCAGGCTGCTGGCGTGGGGGCACAGAGCCTGGCAGGATGCAGGATGCCACTGGCAGAGGGATGTGGGTTGGAGCATGTCCCCCTCTGCCCAGCAGCTGTGGAGAAGGTGGCCACACTCAGGGGCTCCAGGCTCAGGTTTCTGGAGTGAAAGCCAACTGCATCTCTTCCTGCCAGCCCCAGGAGGAGAGGCGCAAACATCACCTGTCAGCTGGTGCCGACTCCGTGGGCGACTGTTCAGGGCTTCCTCGGAGGTTTAAAATGGAAACGGCCTGAGCTGCCAGGGCCAGTGCCCAGGAGGGGATGTTGCCCAGCTGGGTGGGTGGTGAGCGAGGCGTCCCTGGTAGGCTTGAGGGGCACAAGGAGCCAAGGGGCTGTCACATCCTGGCTGAAGGGCTGGCCACGGGCAGGTTGGAGAGTAGGGGAGGAATGTGGGGGGAACACATGTGTGCCCCTGGCCCCATGACCTCACAGAGGCACAGAGACTGGACACTTCTGTACAAAGCCTCCCCAGTGCGAGTTTAAGCCAGGCGCGCCCCAGGCTGCTGCAGCCTACAGCGACTTCCTCCGGACCACGCGCGGTCCGTGGGCCCTTGCTTTATTACCTACGGGTTGCAAGTCCCTCCACCTCTCTGAGATTCAGTTTGCCCTGTTGGTGAATGGGGTCAACTGTCCCCTCCACCTGAGGCTGAGCTGGGGGTGGGGTGGGACTACATTATAAAATGAAAGGGAGACGGATGGATGTCCAGCTCCTGGGCTGAAGGGGTCCCTGAGAACCGAGTGCACATGCAGAGGCCTTGGAGGGTTTGGGGGTCAGATTCCCTCCCCGCCGGGGGGCTGCTGGGGGATTGCAGCTTGACCCTGACCATCAGCAGCAACAGCACCCTCCCTGGGTCCCCCTCATGCTTCCTCTGAGGCCTCCTCTCTAAAGCCCCTGGGAGGCGCACCTAGTTAGTGTCTAAGGAGGTGGTGGGGAGGGGTGCTGCCACCCTCTCTCATCACCTGCTGCCAGGGCTCGAGGGGGAGCGAGACGCAGCTCCATACAGACTGGGGCCTGGTGGATGAGGCCGTGTCGCCCACTGGGTGACTCCAGGCCTGCAGCCTCTGGGGACCCTGCTTCCCTGCCTGCATAGGGGGATACAGTGGCTGTCCCACTTCACGAGAATGGCAGGGGGCACCCCAAGTGCAGGAGAGCAGGGCAGGGCCATGCACAAAAGACGGGCAGGTGTGTCTGTACTTGCCTCCAAATTAGAGGAGCGATAGACGGGAGGTCCAGGTGGACCCGAAACGGGGGGTGTCGAGGGACAGGGAGGCAGGCCTGGCAGCAGCTGACTGCCCACAGGGACCTCACGCCGTGGCGGTTGTCAGGAAGCAGGTGCCCTGGTGCAGGGGAGGATGAGGCCCTTGGGGTTCACTTGGCACAGCCCTCTCTGCCCGCCCAGCTGGGACAGAGGCATTGGGCGAAGGGGGGAGGTGGGGAGTTTGGTGCTGGGCGGGGCATGCATGGCAGGCTCAGGGCCAGGGGAAGGGTCAGATGGCTCAGGAGTGGAGTAAGCCAGTGAATGCCCTGCCCTGCAGTGTGGCTGGCTCCACTGTGTGTCCTCCGGGAGCTGGGGACCTGTTGGCGGCCACCTCCCCAGCCAGCCAGGCTGCCCTGGGGTTACGGCCGAGATCCTGGAGATCCCAGAGACAGGGCCTGGCTGATCTCAGAGATAGGACCTGGCTGGGCCAGCCCTTGTGCCCAAAGGTCCTAGGGACTTGGGGTTCCTGGGAGGGATTCTCGGCCTGGCCTGCTGACCTAGAGCAAGTGCCTGGATCTTGTGGGGCTTCAGATATCCTCTGTAAGGCAGGGTATTAGCGGTACCCACCTTGGGAGCCCCACTCTGGGATGATGCATATGAAGCTCCTAGCCCAGAGTTTATTGCCAGCCCTAGCAATGTGGGGCTCCGGTGGTCTCTACCCCTGGTTCATGAGGGCTTCTTCTGACCTTGGGATCACAGGAAAGACTGACTCAGCCCCTACCCCAGCCACCGAAGCCCACTTCCAGTGGGATGTCCCCTGCTTGCTGGCAGGGGTGCCAGCCCCAGTACCTGGCCCCAAGTGGCAGTGAGAAGGTCCAGGAGGGACGGGGTGAGGCTGAGGGGTTTTTGCCTTGGGGCCCTCACAGGAGGAGGTATGTGGGCCGTGAGCTGATGTAGGGACCGGGAGGGGTGTGAGGGGTGTGGATGAGGCTGGAGGTCCTAAACACTTGCGGTGGAGTGGGTGGGTGCTTACCCTTCGGGGCAGCTAAGAGGCTATGGAAAGGCGGGGCCGGCTAAGGCCTCAGGCCCTGGATGCACAGCCCTCTGTTGGGTTGGGGGGGGTCCCTTCCCCAGAACCTGCGTTGTTCTCCCCGAGACAAAGTTCAGGCCTGCTCTGGCTTGTGCCAGGGCACCAGCAGCTGCATTCTGTCCTCTGCCTTGGGGCAGTCACCCTGGGAAGGCTGGGGTGGTGGGGAGCAGGCCCAATGGCCGGAGGAGACAGGGGAAGGACAGTGTGACCCCAGGGTGCCCCTGCCAAGCTCTGCCTGCCCCCACCAGCCAATCTGGCATTCTCTAGCAGCAGCTGGAGCTAGAGGGTTCCACAGAGAGGGGCTGCCTTCGTGTAGGCCTGTGTTTGCCTGCGCGGCGGGTGGATGCCTGTTTACCGCGGCCTGCAGGCCCCCAGAGCCCAGCTGCTCCCTGGGGTCAGCGGCTCTGCAGATGACGTCAGCATGTGGGGGCCTCGATTTGCCCGTGGAAGTTGTTTGCTGGATTTGCCACAGCCCTGGGTTTGGAACTCCCAGCGCCGGCTTGCCTCACCTCCCACCCTGCAGAGCTGGGGCGGGTGACTGTGGGGAGGGGAGGGGGGCGTAGGCATTGCTGTGGCAGGTGGGGGTGAGGAGCCAGCACCCCGGTCTCCCTGGCTCTTCTGTCTTTCCCTCTCTCCCTCCTTCCTTGTCTCTTCATTTGTTCGTTCGTTCGTTCATTCATTCATTCATTCATTCATGAGCTAGGTGTTGAGCACTAGTTACCGGCCAGGCACCATCCTGGGCTCTGGGAAAAAAGAGGGAAAGAAAAGCAACCCTAAGTCTTGCCCTCAGGGAGCGTACAGTTGGGAGCAGGGGTCAGGCAGTAATCAGAAACTTTCCCCCTCACAGAGCAGGGAGTCAGCCCCGTGAGGCCGTGAGGCTGGGTGACAGAGGAGCCCGCCAGGGCTGGGGGTCACGGACGGAGGTGCTTGAGCCGGGATGTGAAGTGGGGGCAGAAGTCAATGAGGAGAAGCACAGGAACCATGGGCCTGGCAGACAGAACGAAGAGGAGGGGCTGTGTGCATGCAGACCCCTTGGCAGGTGTGGGGAGCTCGGGGGGTGTGCAGCATCCGTGGGCACCTGGGACCGTGGTCTGTCTCCTGGGTCTCTGCTGGCCTGTCCGTCTTCATCTCTCACGACTCCTGGGCCTGCCTTACAGACCGTCTGCCCCGTCCTCCTGGGTGGGCCCCTGAAAGGGTGGGCTTCCTGGGCCCAGGGCGCCAGGCCCCTGTTCCTGAGAGCTGTGTATCCACCTGCTCGGGCATGCTGACCCGGCATCCCATGGGCCGGGAGGGAGAATATTTGGGCTTGTTTGTGACGGGACAGCGGCCCCTGTGTAGACTGAGGGCTGTGAGTGCTGAAGAGGGTTCTTTAGAAACCTTCGCCTGGCTCTGAATGCACCCTGGCACAGGGATGGGGCCCTGGGCAGAGTTGGGCGCGGGGGCGGGGGGGGGTGCTGGAGGAAGAAGGGAGGGAGGCAGCGCATTCGGCTGTATGGGGCTCAGCTAACCACTAGGGGACACTGCCTCCCAGGCAGAGCGCAGGACCCAGGCAACCGGCAGCCGGGTGGCCCAGGGGCTGTAAAGCTGTGCCTGCTGGGGCCTGGCTGGCAGGGGGCGGCGGCTGGGCTGTTCCGGGGGATGGCTTTGTACTTAATAAAAACAGGGATTAAAACTGGGGTCGCTGAGGCACTCGCCCTGTCTGTTCCCGCCTGCGTTGCTCTTGAGAAGCAGCTCTGTGGCAGTGTTTTTTTCAGTCCCCTTTCCCTCCTTCTGCCTGAATTAATCGTTGGCACCAGATTACAACAGATTTAGCAAACTGTAAAAAAAAAAAAAAAAGAGAGAGAGAGAGAGAGAGAGGGAGCATGCTAGCTAGGAAGAGAGAAAAGAAAGGGGGGACTGGCTTCGGAGAGGAGCCGGCATTTATCTACAGAAGCAAATTGCTCTTGTCTCCCCCGTCCCCCATGGCCCCTCTACTCCCCATCCCTGGCGACCCCTGGGAAATGCTGCGGGGGGAAAATGTCCCCCAAAATGCTACTGGGTGCTGACGCCAGGATGGGCTTTTCCTCGGGGTGGCCTGCCAAGGGCTGCCTGGTGGAAGTACGTGCGGCCAGCAGAGGGGAGAGCTGAGTTTTCAGGGGGTTGTGGGGGACACCGTAGGCCACTCTTGGGGGGGATGTGGGGGGAGAGCCCTGGCTGGCTGGTCCTGAGTGGTGGCAGGGCTGGGGGGTGCGGGGAGAGTCGGAGGCCGGGTGTGCAGCCAGGATGGTTGAGGGTAGGGACTGTGTCTCTCTGTCTTGTTCGCCTGTGCACCCCTGCGCCTGGTATGGGGCCTGGCACATAGTAGGTGCTAAGCGAAGTGTGGAGTCAGTGAACAGGTGCATGAATGGTGAGCCAGGACTGAGTGCCCCCCTGAGGAGCTGCCATGGGTGGCCGCAGAGGACCCAACCTGCCAGCCAGGGCCTCCTGGGGATGGAAGCCACTGGACTGAGCTGCCCTCAAGGGACACGCCCTCCTGGGTCCTGGATCAAATGTGGACCAAGGTTCCCCACAGATCCTGCCCAGCAGCTGCCTGCTGACTTTTCTGGGATGACCTTGATTTAAACACACTCCTCTGTGGTCAGACCTGAGGGGCTTGGTTCTGGCTCAGGGGATCTGGCTGCTGGCGGGTGGGTCCCAGTCCCAGGACCCTGGGAGTTTGCCATGGGCCTCGAGGGGGCCTGTCCCAGTGAAGCCACAGGGTGGGCTTCGGTGGGTCACTGGGCTCCTGGACTGGGCTGGGCTGCCTCTGCCCTGAGAGGGGGACGTAGGCTCAGTGGGGCGCAGGGGGTCTCGCTCACTCTTTCAGAGAAGCTGCCTGTGGCGGGCCGGGCCTGGAGCTGGCCACAGAGGAGTGATCCACGGTCCCAGTCCTGCCAGGGCCACGTCAGGATGGAGAGAGAGAGAGAGAGAGAGAGAGAGAGAGAGAGAGAGAGAGAGAGGTGTGCGTCGTGCTCACACCTCTCGATCACGTGACCTCACACACACACATTCTTGCACCGAGAGGCTCACACCTAACCCTCCTAACCCGCCTTCCCTTACCCTGTCTGAGCCAGGCTGCCCCTGAATGAACCGCACGTCCCGCCCCTGCCCCCAGGACATCTCTGCTAAGAGGCGCGGGTGGCTGCCCTCCCGGACCCAGGCCCCTTTCTCTGCAGACCCTGCCCCTCCTGCCCTCCAGACTGGACCAGCTGTCGCCCATGTGTTTTTCCCAAGCCCCTGTCTGGGGAGGGGTTGGGTGCGAAGGAACAAAAAGCTGGAGTGATAGCCCCCTCCCCCAGCTCTGCTCCAACGGAGGAGACATGGAGAGTGTCAGCTCGGCATCCTGACCTCTCTCCCAGGGAGGGAGCCCGGGCGGTTAGGTGGGCATTCGGCAGGGCCCCCTGCTTGGAGCCAGCGACGGGGCGGGGCGGGGCTGGTCCTGTGCAGAGAGGGCTCCTGGGAGGGCAGTGGGGGCCTCGGAAGCCCTTCCCCTCCTCACAGAGGCTGCACCCCCTGTAGACTGCCCACCTGTCCAGGGAGACAGACCACACATACTCCCTTACTCTCCTGGTCACAGTAGGGCCGTCTGTGCCTCAGTTACCCCACTAGTGCCAGGCCCAGCAACACCATGGCTCTAGGACTCTGAGCCCGGAGACATCCCCCCCTCCACCTCCCTCTGCCAGGCTTGGGCTGTCGAGAGGGCTGGGCAGCACCAGGCCCCAACTTCTGGGGCCTTCTGCCCGACCAGTTCTGCCTGGCTTGTCTTCTTCCCACCGTGAGAGTAGGGAGACTGAGACACAGAGTGGAGAAATGCCTTGT
The DNA here is from genome assembly GCF_037043125.1 of Eumetopias jubatus. Taxonomy (NCBI): domain Eukaryota; kingdom Metazoa; phylum Chordata; class Mammalia; order Carnivora; family Otariidae; genus Eumetopias; species Eumetopias jubatus. Next base: position 8,233,845 of record NW_028274819.1, on the reverse strand, counting down.
CCCAGGCCGCACAGAAGTCGGGATCCACTGTGGGGCAGCTGGGCTGTGGGGAATCAAAGCGCTGGGCTCTGGAGTCTGGTGGACCTGGGTTTGAATCCCACCTCTGAAACTTGTCAGCTGGATGCCCCTGGACACCTCATCCCTTTCTGTGCCTCAGTCTCCACACCTGTGAAATGGAACGACAGAGCGCACTTCAGGGTCGGTATGAACGCGACATGGGACGGCGTCCGTGGAAGGGTTTCTCGGGAAGCTGGGGTCCCCGCGCTTTGGTGGGTGCGACAGGCTCCCCCAGGTCCAGGGCTGGGATGCTGCCCCTGCCCCTGGGCTCCGTGGAGCTCTGGGCCTGGGGAGGCGCTAGTCTCCGGCACTCAGGGGCACGCACCCTGTGTGGCCAGCAGGCTCTCAGGGCATTTGCTCAGCTCCTGACTGGCCCCTCCCTGGGCAAAGGTCAGGTCTCATATGTCACCTTCTGCCCAGGCTGGGTCCTCTAGGGTGGGGTCAGGCAGGACCCCCCCGTGGGTGTTTACTGGGTACCTCCTGTGTGCCAGGCCTTGGGGTGGAAGGCAGGCTGGGGACCAGTGAGACTCAGCACCTCCCACGAGGGCAGCAGAGAAGCCATTATGGCTGCTTTTACTGCCTACTGTCTACACCGCCTGTCACGGAGCCATGTTAAGGACTCTACCTGTGCGGGATCTCCTTGAGGCTTCCCAACTGCTGTTTCACAGAAGGAAGAACAGACCCAGACAGACAAAGTGACTGGACCAGGGTCACACAGCTAGGACCCGGCACTTCACCCGGTTAGCCCCCCAACACATGAGTGTGTGGGAGATGGTGGTCATCGTCCTAGCAGGAGATGACACAGATTGCAGGGGTTGGCTACGTGCCGTCGGTATTCGCTGGATTAATCCCCACAACAAGCCTCTGAGGTCGGCTCTCTGATTATCCTGATTGTTCCCTAGGAAACTGAGACACAGGTGAAGTGACTTGGCCAAGGTCACACCGAGGAAGGGCGGCCAGAGGGGCAGACGTGACCCTGCTCCATCTGGGTCCTTACACCTGCTCTCACAGACAGGAAACTGAGGCTCAGAGCTAGCGGGTAACCCCAAGGTCTCTCGGAAGCTTCTCCTTCGACCATGCCCCTCCCAGAGCTGGGGACCTGCCCCAGTCCACGGGCTGTCCCCTCTGGCCTCAGAGCCTAGGCCTCCGGGAGTGCCTCTACCCTCAGCCTGCGCTCCCTGGGGCCCCACTGTGTGCAGGCACCTGCAGGCCTTTGCCAATACGTGACGTCATTCGGCACGCGTGGGGTAGGAGGAGTCAGGGAAGGGCTCACAGCAGAGGTGCCATCTGAGCCCTGGAGGGAGGCGGGGGGCGCGTAGCAGGGGGCTGCTTCCTGGAGGGGTCCGCCTCAGGGCTGGTGTGCCCCGCTGAGGGCGAGCCGTCTGGGCGGCGGGCATGGGCTTTGTCCCTCTGCCACCGAGCGCGTCTCCCCAGGCCCAGACGCTGGCCTGTGACGTCAGCAGGTGGCCCAGCGGCACCCCAGGAGGAGCCGGGGCGGGCACGGGGGCCCAGGAGGGCGCGAGCGGCCCGTGGTCACGGAGCAATCTCCATCAGGGCCCGAGAGCGAGTGGCCGCGGCTCCTGGAATCCTATTAAAAGCTTTTTCATTGTTCCCTGTGATATGCTCCGCTCCGCTGGGACCTGGGCATGTTGATAATTTATTTGTGGAAGGGAAAGGGGGTGAAGAGCACAGGAGAGAGAAGGAAATGTCATTATTTACTCAGCTGGCTTTCTGCAGCATGGGCCCTTCCATGGGGCAGCTGGGTGGGGGGTGCACCATCCCTCCCCAGTTCAGGAGGTGGGGGGGTGCAAGGCTCTGTTAGGGCGCAGCTGGGGGGGCTGGGGCCGGGGGGCCGGGGGGCCTTGGGGAGGTCAAGGCGGCGTCCTCTGGGGACTGGTAGAGGTTCTGAGAGTCAGAGAACCTGCAACTGAAGGGGTGCCCCCAAAAGCTTTGTTCAGCCCCAGACTCTGGTGTGGACTGGGGTGGGGGAGGGTGTGACCAAGGCCTCTGGCTGCCCTGACTTTGGCACAAGTCGGGGGCAGTGGCAACCTTGCTGGGTCCTGAGGGTGCAGAGTGGAGAGATGGCTCCTGGGGTCTACAGGCTGGGAGGGGGGAGCAGTTGCCAGAAAGGAGTGACTGGGAGGCCCCACATCACCCACACAGGCCAGCCGTGTGGCTGCACAAGTCCCAGCACCCCCGGACACCCTAAATCAGGAAGTGGCCTTGGCCTCGCTAGCGGCTGGGAGGGATCGCAGAGCCAACAACGCTTCCGATGACGAGTGCGCTTTGTGTGGAGCGCTTCATGGACAGCGTCTCCATCCTCATAACACCTCTGTGCGGCCCCGCTGTTATTATTCCCTTCTTACACATGAGGAAACTGAGGCACCGAGGGTCCCGGTCACACAGCTTCTCAGCAGCAGGGGTCGGCTTCGAACCCTAGCCTCTCTCGGCAGTGTTACTGCCTCCAGTGGGGGCTCCACAGAGACCTGGCTTCCCCTTGCTCCCCCATCCCCCTCTTCCAAGGTGAGGAAGGCCAGAGAGAGAACAGGGTCCCCCTCCCTGCAGCCACCCTCGAGTGTCCAACTTAATCATCACAGTGGCAACTGTGGGGCTCAGGCGTCCTTAACCCCGGCTTTACAGATGAGGAAACGGGTTCAGAGAGGTGACCACATTTGCACAAAGGTGGGGCCGAGTGGGTTTTGAACTCAGGCTGGTTCTGGGGTCTTGAAGTTTCCCCTCTGCTGGGCGCCAGTCTGCCCAGGGGGGCAGGAGGGAGCTCCTCCGTGCCCCAGGATGTCGGGGCGGCCCCGGGCAGGGCTTGCTTGGGGACGAGGACCCCAAAGAGGGTCAGGCCCCGGGTGGCTTTGCTTGGCCCGAATCCCCTTCGCACACACTCCTGACTGGCTGGCTCTCTGACCTGCAGTGACAGGAAAGATGGGCTGCCCGGCCTCCCCTCGTCCCGGCCCGTCTAGCACAGATACTGCCAGATGTTTAAAGAGCTCACACTCAATCAAGTCACTGGCTTGGTGATCATCATCGGCTCCCTATTTCCTGAAAAATTGAGTCCAAAGCCCTGGCCTGGCCTTTCAGACCTTCTCAGCTTGGTCCAGGTTGGCTTACCTGCCTTTCTTCCAGTCCCTCCCCTGTTAGGCCTGTGGATGACACGGCTCACACACCTTTGCTGTTCTTGTGTGGGGAAGGCCACCCTCACTCCCCACATTGGACAAACGCTGCCTCCCTCAGGAAGCCCTCCCTGACTACCCTGAGGACCCAGCCCTCCAGCAGTTTACACATCTGCCCCACCCCCACCCACCCTTTTTTTTTTTTTAAAGATTTTATTTATTTATTTGAGAGAGAGAGAATGAGAGATAGAGAGCACGAGAGGGAAGAGGGTCAGAGGGAGAAGCAGACTCCCCGCCGAGCAGGGAGCCCGATGTGGGACTCGATCCCGGGACTCCAGGACCATGACCTGAGCCGAAGGCAGTCGCTTAACCAACTGAGCCACCCAGGCGCCCTCCCCACCCACCCTTATTCCTCCTCCTTCTCCTCCCTAGATCCCTAGGAGGTGCTGCTTCTGGGATTCATGAAATTCATTCAACCAAGGCTTCCTGAGCCTGAGGTGCATTGCTAAATGGCTCTCTCTATATGGCAACCCTGCAACCGGGCATTAGCCCATTTGCTGGAGAAACCCAAGACTCAGGGAGGTTCAGTCCCCAGGCCAAGGTCACCCCCCAAGTCAGAGGATGAGCTGCGGAGGAAGCGGGTCCCAGGCCGGAGCGGTGGTGGGGTAGCGATCCGGCTGGCACTCCCTGAGCCCTCGCCGCCTGCCTGGCGCCCAGGAGAGCATTAAACGCAGGTCCTGTTACACAGATGCCGGGGGTCGGGGTGGGGCATGTGCTCAGAGGCTCCGTTTTACAGATGAGGAAACTGAGGCTAAGAGAGGTAGGGACGCAGGGAGGCAGAGCCCCAGGCCTGCAGCGGCTTTGGAGAGCCCTGGCCGGGGGAATCGGGGCTTTCCGTCCGTGTGCTGGGCCTGGACTGTCACTGTGGAGCACGGATCGGGGCAGGCACTGTCGCCCCGAGGCCCCACCTGGCTCTCTGGCCTGCGGCCTGCCCTGGTCAGGGATCCTCTGGGGAGAGGCCGAGAGGCCAGGAAGAGGCCGGGGAGGCAGTGTGCCCAGCAGCAGGGGGCGGGGGGGGGTGCAGGCCCTGCCCCCACAGCAGCTGCCTGCCTGGCCGGGTGGCCTCACAGAGAGACAGGGCTTATGAGAGCCAGGCCTTCAAGGAGAGCTCGGCTCCCGCCGGCAGCTCCTCAAAGGCTTCATTGTGGCAGGAGGGCCCTTCACGGGCAGCTGCCCCCGCTGTGGGCACAGACAGAGCCCAGGCTTTGTGCCAGCGCACTGCCCCTGCCCTGACCCGGGCTCGGCGGGACAGAGGCTCTTGTCTGCAGGAGGCTGGGGACCTCCCTGCGGAGGGGCTGCCCTGGGCCCACCGAAGGCCTAGGACGGGTGCAGTCCGTGTTGCCAGGCCCCGGGAGCCCCATCCCGGCTCACAGACGCCACGGTGGAGGGGGTGCGGCAGCTGGGGGGGTCAGCAGCAAACAGTGACCGCGAGGCCTGCTGGCACGTGGGGCGCTCCCAGTGTGACTGCTGGTGGCACCCTCACGTTACCACACCGATTCCTCAAAGCAGCTCTACGAGTTGTGGGCAGTTCTTTGCCCCATTTTATAGGTGATGAAACTGAGGCTCTGGGGGGTCAGTACATCATCCCAGGTCACATCACTCTAAGGGGAGCCCCGGGTCCCACTCCAAAGCCTGTTTGTAAGCTATCCACCCCCTACCCCCCCACCGTCCCCATACCTAAATGACCACCAGAGTCTGCCTGCCCTGTCCCACAGAGCCCCCAGCTGCCTCACTGGGTCTGCACTGCAGTCCTGTATGAGGGAGGCCCCGTCACCCCAGTTTGGAGCCAAGGAAGCTGACGCCCCAAGAGATAACGAGGGGGGCCTGCCGCAGTGTGGTGTTGGGCAGACTGGGTCTTACTGCAGCTTCCCCACCTGGTCCTTACCCTTCGGTCCTTAACCCTTCGGCTGCCTGCACTTTGTGGGTGAGGCACAAAGGTCCCAGTGGGGGTGGGGTGGGGGGTGGTGGTGGCGGACAGTGGAGGAAGTAATGGAGCCCCAGGAAGAGGGGCTGAGCCTCCCCCTCGAGAGTCACTCGTGGAAGGAGCCTCAGAGACCACTGGGTTATACTCCCAGTGTGCAGTCAGGGGATCTGAGGCATAGAATGGGGAAAGGGGACTGGCCCAAGCCCCACAGCCTTGGGGACTGAACATGGGCCTGCTAGCTGTGCCTTTCACCACTGGTCCTGGATGGGGAAGGGGGGTACCAGTAAAGTAAGCACCTGCCGTATGCCAGGCCGGGTACGAAGCATTTACCTGCATTAGTAGTTGATGCTTGCAAGGACCCTATAAAGGGGGCACTATTATTATCCCTGTGATGTTAAGGCAACTGAGGCAACTGTCCCTGGGCCACACCTCTGAGGTCAGACTCCCCAAGCAGTCTAGGTCTCCTAGCTCAGCTGCTTTGGCCAGCCTTCTCCTTCCCTGCAGGATCTTGACCCCTGTACAGACATCCTTATAGCTCAGGGGCGGAGGTGCTTGTGAGGGAGGGACAGGGGCTTGGGGTGGCGCCAGGCAGCAGCCCAGTCACCTGCAGGGCAGGTGCAAACCTGTTGCTGAGCTTGCCTTCTCATCCCGAGCTGGAGCCATTTCTCCATCTGTGAAATGGGTGCCCATCCTGTGGGCCCCTTCCTAGGAGAACCACAAGGGAAGTCCTCTCTGCAGATCCCCTTACTGCTGGGGCTGCGCTGGGCTGGACCCCTGCCCTCCCAGCTCTGCCCTTTCTTTCCCCCCACAAAGATTTTATATATTTATTTTAGAGAGAGAGAGCATGGGAGAGTGGGGGGTGTGGTAGGGGCAGAAGGAGAGGGAGAGAGAGCATCCCAAGTGGAGTCCATGCATGGAACCTGATGTGGGGTTTGATCCCATGACCCCAAGATCACAACCTGAGCCGAAACCAAAAGTCGGATGCTCAACCAACTGAGCCACCCAGGTGCCCCTCCCAGTTCTGCCCTTGAAAGGATCTGTTCTGGACCCAGACCCCACAGCCTCGGGGAGGAGGTCAAGCCTCCCTCAGAGCCTGGTGGCCTGGGGATTGCTCATGGCCAGCTCAGGCCTGGATGCCGGATTAGAAATAATTAATGCTATTAATATTCCTAACAAGCGGCCTGGTGAAATGATGAGGGTGATCATCTGCTCTTCCCTTGGGCTCTCTCCCGTGGACAGGAAATCAGGCCCTCCCTCGGGCCCTCGAGCTGAAGTGCCTCCTGTCCAGGGCACAGGTCACCCCTGCAGGGAAGCCAGGTGTCAGGCTTCCAGCCCCTCCTCAACCTTGACAGTTCCCTCCCTGGGCCCTCACACTGGCTTGGGGTGTTGGTGGGGGCTGCTTGCCTCATTTCGGCAGGATGGATCAGAGGCCTGGAGGTATTAAGCAGCTCTCCAAGGGCTCGGGCCCAGGGCCTGACTCTGAGTCCAGGGCTGTCCCCTACTCGCTCTTCTAGAAATGTGCAGTCTGCCCCAGGGCAGCTCCCCTGGGGTATCCGCTGCCCCTTGGGCAGAGCCTGGTGCAGCCCTCGGTAGGACACAGCCAAGAGCCTGACTGCCTGGACTCTGGTCCTGGGTCTCCTGCTTCCTGACCATGTGGCTGTGGACGCGTCCATGCCGGCGCCATGCCCACTCCAAGCTCCGGCTCCCAGGGGCTACCTGGCAAACACGGCCCCCTCCACGGGGCCGCATGCAAGCCTGGTGCAGGGCGAGCCACACAGGAGCTGGTAGCGTCTGCCCGCCGACAGACACATTCCGAGCGCATCCCTTCCCGGGCCGCACTAAGCCCCCCGCCCCCTGCACCTGAGGATCTGAACTGGGGGGCGGGGGGAGACAGGCAGGTTTGCGTGGCCCAGGGTACACCGCACACACGTGCTGGAGTGGGGCTGAGGGCAGGGCTGCGGGCTCTGCGTGGGGGCCCAGGCGGCGTTCTGACCTGTAGGGGGACCCGAAGGGCCCTGAGAGCCGAGGCCCAGCATCCTTTGGCCCGTTGTCTGAGCCAGGCCTCCTACGTTCCCTGCCTTGCTTTTGTTCCACCTCTAAGGCCTTCTTGTTGTAGGCAGCCTTGTCCGTTCCCTCTAAGTTCTTCTCATTCAGCCTTGCCGGGGGGACAGCCTGATGCCCCCACCAGGCACTCCAGGGGTTTGGTCCCAAGTACTGTGCCCACCACCACCTTGGGGGGAGTGGACTCCATGGACGCCATCCTCTAGGTGCAGCTCCCAGAGCCCTAGGTTCTAGTCCCCTGGCCGCTCACCTAGACACCTCTGTAGGCCTCAGTTTCCTTATCTGTAACATGGGGCCAGGGATGCCGAGTTAGGACGAGGGGGGCAGAAGTTCGTCCCTTGTGAATGCCCAGTGGGAGGACAGAGGGGCTGGTCCCTGCGGGTGAAGCAGCTCTGGGCAGACACCAGCCCTGACAGCCCTCAGGGCAGCCAAGTGGGCGATGGCGTGGGGGCGTGGGTCCGTGAGCCCGGGAGGAGCTGGGGTGGTGGTGTAGGGGACTCCGGGGGCGTGGCTGGACACTGTAGTTGGTGACAGCCGTGTGGCAGCCCTTCCATCCCCAGGGCCGGGTGCTGATTGAGTCTCATGATTATGGAGCAGGGGCACCCTCGCTGGACCCTCACTCCTGGCTCTCAGGCGGCGGCAGAACTGTTGACGAGCAGCCTAACAGCTGTTTGCGTGGAGACGAAATCTGTCTCGTCTGACAGCCGCCACCCCTGCGGTTTCAGTGTGGGAGCGGGCCGTGAGCTGAGAACCGTGTGTCCCCCAGCCCCAGGCTGGCCGGACTGCCCCGAGGCCTCACCCATCACGTGGGCTGGGCTGGGGCTCTGGACCCCCGCACTCCCACACTTCTGTATTCTAAACCATAGCGTGCCCGTGGCATCTGGTCTCGCCCCCTGCCAACCCCCTCCCGAGGACACCAGGGCCTCATTGGGCGCCTTTGGATCCTGGAGGCCACCCTCGGCCTGTTCTGGGGTCCTGTCTTTCCTCTCTTGAGGTTTTGAGAGGGGCTGCGAGTGAATGTTCTGAGGCTACGTGGTCCCGGGGCCCCGTGTCGCATGTTTATGCCTTTCCTGCTTCAGGTGGGAGGTTGTCAAGGTCAAAGGTGGGGGCTGCTCATGAACTTGGCCAGTGTCCTGGGGCGTGTGTGGGGTGGAGGAGGGCAGGGTCCCCACACCACAGCAAATTCCCCTTTCTTGAAGGATGCTTCAGAATGAGCCACCCAGAGCCTCAGTTCTAAACCAGAGATGCTGGGTTCCAAATGAAGGGTGACAGGAAGCTCAAATGAATATTGTCTGGAAGAACACCTTTGTGAGCCGTGAGGAGTTGTGAGAATTATTTTCCTGTCGCTGTGGGGAAGGTTTGAAACATTGACAGGGAGACTTAGCCTTTGCAGCGGCTGATGGGAGAGGCGGGACCAGAGTGGCACACAAGCCTCCACTCCCTATGCACTGGCCTGGGCAGACCTGGCTAATCAATCCCAGACTGGGGAAGGCCTGCCTGGGAAGGGTAGCTGCCAGGGAGCCCTAGCAGGTGTTTTGTTTTGCCAATGAGGAAGAGGGCTCAGAGAGGCAAAGCAGCTTGCCACAGCCACCCAGCCTCGAGGGGTGGAGGTGTTTTTTTGTTTTTTGTTTTTTTTAAGGTTTTATTTATTTGAGAGAGAGCGTGAGCGTGCAGGTGCAAGCAAGCGAGCAGGGGGAGGGAGAGAGAATCTGAAGCAGGCTCCATGCCCCACACAGGGCCTGATGCAGGGCTCGATCCCACGACTCTGAGATCATGACCTGAGCTAAAACCAAGAGTCAGGGGCGCCTGGGTGGCTCAATCGTTAAGCGTCTGCCTTCGGCTCAGGTCATGATCCCAGTGTTCTGGGATCGAGCCCTGCATGCGGCTCCCTGCTCCGCGGGAGGCCTGCTTCTCCCTCTCCCACTCCCCCTGCTTGTGTTCCCTCTCTCACTGTGTCTCTCTGTCAAATAAATAAATAAAATCTTTAAAAAAAATAAATAAAATAAATAAAACCAAGAGTCAGACGCTCAACCACCTGAGCCACCCAGGCGCCCCACAGAGGTGGACCTGGGATTTAAAGCCTCTTCTCCTGACCCTAGTGCATCGTGATCAGGGAAGCTTGCGGTTCAGGCGCTCCTTGCCCAGGTGGTGTTCTCCCCGTGGGACCGGCGCGGGGTGGCCAGGCTCGGCCTTCTTACGATGCCATCCCTCCCTCCTGGCCTGTTAACCTTTATCTGCTGCAACCTGCCTGTGCTTGGTCTAATTACCGCTGCTTACATTCTGGGCTTTTAACTGCAGCCAAGCGGCGCATGTGAATGCGGGACTTCCGGTTCCCGCCAGCTCACAGAGCCTGACCACGGGGTACGAGGGCCGGGGAGGGGGTCAGCAGTCACCAGCACGAGGTGGGCTGGGGCTGCCTGAAGCCAAGGGCTGGGCTCAGGACCCTTGGATGGGCATGCTTTCAGCGGGCGGGGGCTCCCCTCTTTGGTTCCAGGGCTGCCTCGGCATAGCCTCGTGCCTTGTTAGGAGGTGGTTCTGCTGGCTTCCAGGTTACTCTTTTAATTAAGCCAATTAATTAGTGCCTTTAATGAAGCAGATTAACCAGGCCGGGCTCTGCAAATGGGGCTGTTGCAGCCCATGGTTTCCTGCAGGTTGGGATTTGGAGGTGGCTGCTGGGCCCAGCCTCCGGTCCTAGGGGGCTTGGGTGCTGGGTCAGGCTGCGCCAGGATGTCTGTGTCCCCCGTATGAGCAGGACCCCGGGGCTCCCTGGCTTGGCATGGCCACCTGCCCCAGGGCGGATGGGGAAAGAGACTTGGTGTTGGTTTCTTTACCAAGCATTTCCTATGTGCTGGGCACCGTGCTGAACGCTCTACTGGGTGACACCACTGACTTTTGTCTCCAGCGCAGATCAGGGAGGGGGGCCCGGCCTTGGGTGGCAGGAGGTGTCCCAGCCCGTGAGTGGCCTGGCCCCAGGCTTCTCCCACCAGGCAGGAAAGAGGAGCCAGAAGGAGGGACTCAGAGAGGACCTGCAGGAAGAGGCCAAGGAGGCCCCCAGCTCCCTGGAGCCGTCTTTATGAGACAGGGACCCACCGGTGTCCTGGAGAGGGCGAGGCCTGCCTTAAACACATTTCTGCCCTTAGTGCGCCTCGCGAAGGGCGTAGGAGCGAGGAGGGCCTCCCCGGGGCCAGAGGACAGATGGCAGCCTGCTCCAGGATGGCTGGGCCTCGCAGAGAGAGTTGGCTCAGCCATGGCAGGAGAGAGGGAGGACTGCCTGACAGCGGGTAATATTAACAAGTTTCCAAAGGCAGGCAGGAGCCGCCTCCCCAGGAGACTGAGTGCGCCAGGCAGTGGGCCTGATCCGAGTGCTTTAGGAACACCGCTCTATGAATTCAAGGTGGTTTTGCCAGTAGATCTCAACCCGAGCGGGGGCTGGCTCTCCTTAGGACGCCTTCGGGGCCCTCACCCCTTTCATCCCATTTTAGCCCAGAGCGGGGGGCCTGCTGGTCTACACACCAGGGCAGGCCGGGGCACCTTCCTGCGCCTCGGTCTCTTCATCTTCTAAATGGGTGAGTGCTTCCTGGAGAGAGAGAGCGAGAGAGAGACATACCCTCGTTTCTCACTTCCCAGAGAAGACAGAAATTCCCCTCCATCCGGCTGTCTAACCTACAGACTTTCTTGCTCTGGGCCTCCGTCCGCACCTGGCCAGCCCCCTCCTGCCTCAGTGAAGCCTCCCTTTGTCACTCAGCCTGTCTTCTTGAGGTGCCTCAGGTGGTACTCTCCCATTTGCTTTTAAGGACGTTCTAGTGTTTCTTATAAAAACCAACCCCACCCCGGATCTCCCTTTCCCCTGCAGCTACTACATTCTGGCTTCTACTCCTCCCCTTCACAGTTGAATTTCTCCCACCTGTCATTTCCCAACCCACTGCCGTCGGGCTGCCACCCACCCACCTTATCCTTCCTTTTCTGTGCTTGACAGTGCCTCCTCCAGGAAGCCTTCCCTGCTTCCTCAGACCCTCGTCACAGCCAACCAGTGTTTCCTGAGAGCAGTCCTGGGCCTCAGTGGGTCTCTGAATCCACTGTGCCCAGCACAGGGCCAGGCACAAAGCCCAGCCTGGGCGAGGCGCTCCTCTGGGGCCAGAGAGAGGGTGAGGAGCAGCCAGTAAGATTTGCCTCTGTTTTACCTTGAGAGGGACACTGTAGGGTGGGCGGAAGACGGGAATGGGAACAGCAAACACCATCATCAAATTCAGAGACACTTCTTTAAATAAGTAGACCAGTTTCGGGGTGGGTGGAGCTGCCCTTCATTCGCAGGAACCACAGGAGATAGGCACTTCCCAGAGGCCAGGGGCGGGGAGGCGCAGGGAGGTGGGGGTGAGAGCAGACAACTCGGGGTGTGCTGGTCCCCATCCTACAGGGCTCCCCTCCCACAGGGGCCAGGGCGGAGCTGGGGAGCCCCTCACCTTCCCCAGCGCAGAGCCCTATGTGACGTTCTCTACAGTACTGTCCCCACCAGGCAGTGAGCTCTGTGGAGGCAGGGACCTCATGTCCCTCCAGTCCCCTAGGGCCTGGCACATTAGGCAAGCAATAAATATCTACGGATCCGATGGGCCGAGGGCTGTATTCCCCACTCCTCTGTACTGCCTTGGTTTCCCCTCTGTACCGAGAGCACTGATGAGGCTCAGCCTCCCTCTGGATACGGTTCTTAGGGCCAGGCCTGGCTTGTGACTGTGGGTTGCTCTTGTCCCCCTGGGCTGCTGGGGCAGCAGTGACAGAGGCCACATTAGCTCTTGCTGACAGCCACGTGGGAAGGGCTCTCCAGGAGCTCACATGAGTGACAGTCCCCCAAGATACCTTGTCAGTCCTCCAGGCCTCAGGCCTGCCATCCACAAAATGGGAGCAGTTTGTCCTTGCCGGCAGGAGGGTGTATTAAGGCAGGAAGAAGAGGAAAGGGGGCTCAGGAGGTTACTCTGACCGCCCCCCCCCCCATATGGAGCCAAGGCAGTTGGGACCAGAGCTGATTTCGCTCTCAGTCTTCAGGGCCATCCAGGCCTGGAATGCCTTCCCGGATGAGCTGTGTGGCAGGGCACAGCCACTCCCATCCTCCCAGCCCCCCCCCACCCAGCTTCCCGCCCCCCCACCCCCAACAGGCTCCGCTCCGGTGCCAGAAGGAACAGGCCCTCCCTCCTGGTGGAAATTCACACCCACAGCCTAGCCAAGCTGTCTGCAGGGAGGAAGGGGTGAGGAAGGGGGAGCAGCTGCGGGAACAGGAGGCTCCACCAGAGAGTGGACAGACAAAGATGGGGCCCATCTGTAAGTGACAGTCAACAGACAGCCGGGGTGGGGGGGGAGCAGGTAGGCCACCAGCCCCAACGCAGCCTAGCCGGCCCTCAAGGCCTGGGGAGCGGGGGTCGTGAGCGCCGGGTCTGGGTGGCAGCGGGCAGGGCTGCTTGTGGGACAAGTGAGGAGCCAACAGGTTGGGAGAGTAAGGGACTCTGCCCACCAGCAGTGCTCCTCAGGGGATAGGTGAGAACCCAGTTGGGGGGGGGCTAGGCCAGTCCTGGGGTCTCCGTGATGTGGGCAGGGTGGGGTGAACCCGAACTGAGGTCTGAGGCACTGGCGAGGGGCCTGTCCCACTCCCCTGGGAAGAGCCCTAGCCAGTCTTCGAAATCACATCTGTATTCCCCAAGGCTCCAGGCCCAGGGCTGGTCTACACCCCAGGCTCACTGCCACAAAGACAGCCCCCTCCCTTCTTCCCTGGCATCCCTGCCCAGCCCGAGGCCTGCTCTGGCCTTCCTTCTGGCTTCTGCTCCCCCAAGAAGCCTCTCCTCGCGGGCCAGTCTGCTCTACACCAGCCATCAATACACACAGCTTTCGGGAGGCTCACCGGCTCCTCAGCGCCTGGTGGCCCGATTTAGGGGAGGGGACAGCCCACGGCGGGTTCTTCCTGGTCTCCCCAACCTGTGTACCGAGAACAGGTGGCGTTCCTGTGTTCAAACCAGAGAGATGGCAGGATTCCTCATGTGCCCTGTTCACGTAAGCAGTGTCACCTGCCGAATGTCGTGGGCAGTGACCCCTCAGTGCCAGCTTCGAGGACAAGGGGGAGCCCTCAGGATGCTCCCGGATAGTGAGGAACCCTGGCAGATGAAGAGAGGGACAGACGGGCTGACATTTTCCGGCTGTCTGGCTGGACCTTAAGCTCGGCACCTTGACTCCGGGGCCATCCTCTCTGCCTGCTGGAAGGGGGTCTTCAAACCTGAAGGGAGCACTCCCATGTGTTGGTGGCCGCCATAAGGGTGTGCTGTGGGAGGGACAGCCCCGCCACAGCACCTGTCACCCCTCCTGCCACAGTGGAGGGCCAGGTCAGGAGCGGCGGCTGTGTGCAGGGCCCCCCTCGACGTGTCTGGAGACTGGGGTAGAACTTCCCAGAAACGGGGGCCTGACAAGGCCTGAATGCTGGAGCCTTGTGGAAGGAGAAAGAAGAGGAAGGGGACGAGCATTTACGGAGCATTAGGTTCACGAGCCCACTGAATTTGCATAGCCCTTGAGCAGACAGCTGCACCCCCACTTTACAGATGGGGAAATGGAGGCATGGATTGGAACTCAGGTGGGTTCAATCCCAAAGCCAGTTATCCCTGCACTGTGTCACCCCTGGGCTTTGGCTGCCGAGACAGCGCTGCCGGATGCATCCCCCTTTCTAGTCCGGAAGGGCAGCCCAGCCCCACCCTCGGCTCAGCCCTTCTGGGACCGCCAGCCCCTCTCGGATCTGTGAGCCACAGCATGATCTGCTAATATCTGGCTGCGTTATGTACAATTGCAAACCCATTATAGTCCTATTTTCCTAATCTATGACACCTTATCACAGTCCCCAGTGGCACTGTGTTTCTGAGCATTGTCCACCCACGGAATTATTAATCCTCTCATTCGGTGGCTGGTAGAGGGGGTGGAGCATCAGAGCAGGATGACCTGCCCCTCCTGCCCTGAGGGGCCCCTGGGACCGGGCAGCTGGAGACCCCTGCCAGCCTGACTGTGTGCTCCTCCCTACTCATCTCAGCTCCCTGAAGGGATATTTAGAACGGGCGGCCCTGAGCAGGGCTCGGCCTGGACAGTCACCTTTGGGAGGAGAGGGCCTGGTGGGGTGCGGGGTAGGATCTAGCAGCTGCTCCCCTGTATGCCAGGCCTGGCTGGGGGAAGCACCTGCAGCCGCACACCTGGAGAGGGGTCTCAGGGCAGGCCTCTCTCCAGGCAGCTGCCTTGTGCCTTCTGGAAGGGGCAGCAGATGCCCCAGGCCCAGAGATGCTATGAGGACACTGGGGAGGGGGCAGTAGCAGAACCAGCAGCTGCTGAGGGCAGCGGGCACGGCCCCATAATTGGGCAGCCTGTTCCCAGATAAGGCCGATGACACTGACCAGCTTCCCGCTCCACAAGGGCTGCGGCCGCTCATTTCCTGCTCCCTCGGCCGGCGATGCCAATTACCTCGCCTCCTGCCCGCCGGCGGCGGCTTCTGGGGCGGCCAGACGGTTCCCCGGTCATCGGTGGGGCCTGGGTCCTCTCCGGAGGGTGGGAGGGTGTGGACAGGGTAGCAGCAGGGTGAGCAGGACCAGCGACGCCCCCCTCCCCCCACCTCGCACTGGGCATGGCCAGAGGTGGGGGGTGTGACCCAGGGACCCAGGCCACCCTGGGAAGGCCCCACGTTCTTTCCTGTCCCCAACCCCAGAGCAGGCTCCTGCCGCTGGGCGGAGGAGCTGGCGAGCGGATGTGTGAACAGAACAGACAAGCGGAGCTCGGCCCACCCCTGGTTTTCCAGCAGTTTCCTCAGCCTTGCCCTCCCCTCCCCCACACCATGTGACACCCTGGACAAGTCACCGAGCGCTTGGGGGCCCCCTGCGTCCTCTGTAAAGCGGGGTGATGGGGCAGTATCCTCGCAGCATAGGTGTGACGACTGGCTGGGACCTCAGAGTGAGCGGTCCACCCGGCCGAGAGGACACGCTCCTCCTTTTGTGCCAACACTCAAATTCTGCTCGCTGGATGAGGACAGGCAGCCATGTGGCACTAGGGAAACAGGCTCACACAGGGGTTTGGCTCGTGCGGGAACGATGAAACGGCGCCTGGCTCTTCTTTACTGCAACCCCAGAGGACAGACTTGGTGGGAGGGGCCAGCCGTCTGCAGGGCAAATGCCGGCTCCAGACTCCCGTCACCCCGAGGGGGCGCGGCGGGGGGCGGGGGGGAAGCGCGTCAGAGACACCGGGAAGAGGGAGCAGGAAGGTGGGTTCACCTGCTCTGAGGGGGCACTCTCAGGCCCTCGCACGACCGGACCATGAGCACTCGGGCGATGTCTGTGCCTGGATAAGGGGCCTGCGGGGCCAGCCCGGTGGTGGTGCAGACAGGGAAACCGAGTCCTAGGCCCAGAAAAGGGCAGATCATCCAGCCACTCTAGGCCGAGTCAAATCCCCCGCCTTTCTCTCCAAGTCCGGGTCCACTGCCTTCCGAAGGGGCCTCAGAGGCGCATTTTGAGGTGGAGCCTCTTGACCTAGAGGTGCTGATTGGTTGCAACTCTAACCCTGACCCAATAGGAGAGGAACCTCGACGGCCCTAGGGGCGGGGTTCGAGAACCCTGCACCCAGTCCAGAACTTGGGCTGGGGGGTGCGGGCGGAGTGCCCGAGTACCCCGCGGGCAGGGAAGGGCGACGCAGGAACGGCTAAGGGCCCTCTCCCACACGGCGCGGGAGGGGTGGGATGGGGGGGTGGACGAACAACTCCCTAAGGGGCAACTAACAGACCAATTAAGCTGCCAATAAAAAATTTAATCAAGTAATAATGCACCTTACTTTGTTTAATTAGTGTTCTGTCAAGTGAATGAATATTTAAGGCGCGGGTGGCGGTGCCAGCATCCGCCCAGCGGGCAGAGAGGCCGAGCCCACATTTCAATCGGCCTGACAGCTCCCCACGCGGGCATTGATCGCCGCCACCGCGGTCCAGGAATCCCGCCCGAAGCGCAGGGCCCGGTCGGGAGCGCTCCTTCGTGAACAAGCGGACCGCGGCTGGTCCTGCCCCTGTTAGGAACTCCGTTGCTTCATCTGTAAAATGGGAGCAGGAGACCTGGCCAGCTCTGTCAGTCCTAAAAAAAACCAAAGACTGATTTTGTTTCTGGAACCCCAGAATCCCTGGAGGGTGCAGAAGACATTTGGGGCCTGAGAGCCCAGTCTGTGCTCTCCGCGTCCCCCAAGTCTACAGCCCTAGGATGCCCAGCGTCTGTCAGCTTTGTGGCTCCAGGGTCAGCTGTGTGTGCCTGTGAGGCCGGCGATACCCTCCGTGGGAGCCCCTCCAGCGCCCCAGCCTGAGGACCGAGAGTGGGTCCTCCTCCGGCCCCGGGGCAAGGTCTGTCTGGACTCTACTTCCGTTCACTGGCCCTTTCATTCATTCAGCAACTGGGGAGCTTGTGCTCCGTGCCAGTGTTTCTTTCCCTGGAAAATGCGGGACTAGGCCCAGTCTTGGAACCCTGCAGGCCCCAGGTCGCCCTCGTCCCTTGGTTTCTCCGCCAGCCGGTGGCTGTGGGCGGTGGGTGGCCAGAGCCCTCGGGACCGGGCGTGCCAGCCCCGCCTCGCGGGGCTTGTTTGCATATTCATGACCTAGGCGGGCATGCGCACCGCGGCGGGCGGCCGGGCGGCGTCTCCCTCCCCGACCCTGCCATCCTCACCCTCGGCCTCTTCCTCCCTTTTCTTCATGGAATGGGCCAGGCGCCACCCCCAATCCCGCACCCCAACCACCTGAGAGCCTCGCACTGGAAGGACTTTGGTAATTATTTGTTTCAGTTGAGCTGTTTTCAGTCTAGGCTAGGCTGAGTCTTGTAATGAGTATGGATTTGCCAGTAAATAAGTCCCCCGCTTCTAACCCCTGTAATAAATGCATTTGGAGTAATCTGGCGATCACGCGGTGTAATTGCTGGCTGTCAGGGCAGATGGATGCGCCGCGCTGACTTTGCCGCCGTCTGCCCTTCCTTCACGCTGCGCCTCCGTCCCCGCCCCCAGCTGGAGGTGAGGGCCCTTCTGCCAGGGGAGAATGGGCCAGGCCTGCCCAGACCCCAGGCCAGCCTTCGGGCCCCTCCTAAGCCGGACAGCGTGGGCTCACCCAGTCACCTGCCTCTGACCCCAGTGTCCATCCGCACTGAACGCCAGGGCCTTGTTCAAAATGCAGGGTCCTGGGTGCCACAGCCACCGACTGGCTGGATTGGATTATCTGCATTGTAAAACGCCTCCTTCTGGCCCCAAGTTAGGCAGTCATCCTAGGACAGCCCTCTGTGGAATATCAGGTTCCAACTTTAGTTTTCAAAGGAGAAAAATGAGACACTCTTGTGCTTGTGGCCCTCCCCAATCCTGGACCATTTCCACTTGCTTCTGTGGGCTACTTTTCCTTGTTCATGCCTCTGAGACTTTGTTCAGGCCTCTGCCGGGCATGCCGTGGCCCCTTCTCTGCCGGGGGAATGTCCACTCAGCCTTGCTCAAATGCCCCCACCTCTGTGAACTTCCCTACACTGGGACTCCCCCCTCTTCGCTTCTCTGGCTGGACCTCCAGTTGTCTTTTTACACAGGGGTTGGTCCTGCCACTAGTGGGGGGGAGGTGCTGTACCTCCCCTGCGCTTCCTTGAGCCACCCCCTGCACCTAGTACAGTGCCTGGCACACAGCAGGTGCTCAAGAAACATGAGGGGCATGAATCAGTGTGCAAGCGATGAGCCCTGACTGCCTCTCCCTACCCCTAAGGGAGTCCCAAGTTTGTGGGGCTGACCAGGGCTGGGCAGAGGTCTTCCCCAAATCCCGGAGTCTTATATCTGCCAAGTCAGATGGAGCATTCTGGATGTGGAGGGCGGCAGCACATGGGGCTGAAAGAAGCATCAGAGATTTCAGCCACTTCAGCCCAGCCTAGTCTTGTCCTCTGACCCAGAGTGGGGTGAGTGTGAGGTTCCTGAAACAACTCAGCATTTACTGAATACCCACCCTGTTGCAGGCACTGTTCTAGGCTCTGGGGGGTGTAGCTGCACCAACAGATGCTGGCAGTTGACAAGACTGTCAAATCCCCGGGCGCCTGGGTGGCTCAGTTGGTTGGGCGACTGCCTCCGGCTCAGGTCATGATCCTGGAGTCGCAGGATCGAGTCCCACATTGGGCTCCCTGCTCAGCGGGGAGTCTGCTTCTCCCTCGGACCCTCTTCACTCTCGTGCTCTCTGTCTCTCATTCTCTCTCTCTCTCAAATAAAAAAAAAATAAAAAAAAAAAAAGACTGTCAAATCCCCGCTGGGCAGGGAAGGAGCCCTGCTCTGTGTCATCCCGAGCCAAGTTTCTCAAGGGAAGCCATTGTGCTAAAGGCTCTCAAGGCACTTGCCCTGCCTTCTGGGGCCCGACCCAGCCTGAGGCCCAGATTGCCACCCCAGAACCGGGCCACAGAGGGCTGGTGTGCCTGGAGGTCCCACGCAGCAGGGGCTGGTGGGAAAGGCAGGAGGGACCCTCTACCCTGATACCAACTCCCAGGCTAGCCCTTTCGGCCGGATACCTGGGCCCCTGAGCCACTCTTGTGCTCTGGCCTGGCCTGCGGCTGGGACCCCACAGCTGCACAGGATGGATTCCTGTCCCGCCTCGCCTCAGAGCTGTGAGGGATTAAAAGAGATAACTGAACGGAAAGCCAGATAACTGAAGGGAAAGCCGCATGGCCTGGGGACAGTAGGGTGTGAGGGTTTAATGGCTCTCGGGTGCAGTCTCCAGAGGAATGAAGCCTTCCAGCAGGCTGGGCAGTGGAGAGGCCATGGCAGGGCAGTCAAGAGCATGGATGCAGGAGCCAGTGGACTCCGGCTGTGTGCTCTCAGGCTGACAGCTTAACCTCTCTGCCTCAGGTTCCACATCTGAGCAGCAGAGAGAGAGAAAGCAGTGAGCTCCCCATAGGGTTACTATGGGCTACAGGAATCGAGGTTGTAAAAAAGGCCCTCTGCGCACGGGAAGGGCCGCCTGCGTCCACGGAAAACCGGGCCTACATGTATACCTTGTACACCGGATGCCAGGGAATCCCAGGGCGAGAAGAAGGGAGAGGAGGGGGACTTCGGAGGAGGTGATGTGGGGCTTTTCTTGAAGGATGAACAGGAGTTTGTCAAGGGGTGGAGAGAGGCTTCTGGAAGCCTCCATGGCTGGCCAGCACCCCTCCCTTCAGCTTCTTCCCCCTCTGCTTACTGAAGCTCTCGGGATAAAATGGCCTCTAGGGCAGTGAGCTCTGGGTGACGTGGGTGTGTGCTGGAAGGGGCAAGAAGGCGGGGGGGGGGGGCAGAGGCTAGTGCGGGGATGGGGGGTTGGGTAGCCAGGGACACACCCCAGTGTGTGCCGAAATGCTGCTCCCCAACCCACGGCTCCCTCCCCCAGGCTCCCCCCCCCCCCGCCGCCCCCCGCCCCCCCCCCCAGGGCAGCCACGGCTGGTTCCCGACCAGCTGTCAGCCAGCAATCATGTTTAATAAAGGCCCCAAATTAGTCAGCGAGCCTAAGTAAGCACCTTTGGTCTAACAATGCAATTAGCACAGACAAAGCCTCCCCTTCCTCCTTGGCCCGGCTGAGGGTGGAGAAGGACAGGCAGAGCCGGGGGCCCTCCCCGGTGAGCTGTGGAGAGGTCTGCAAAGGACCCAGTGATAGACTAAGAGGTGGCGATGAATCGCATCTGAATGACGGCTCCTGTTGTTGTCAGGCGGCCGTGGGGAGAGCGCATCTTCCGTGGATCTTTCTAGGTTATCTGGCTTTGAACAGCAACACCTGTACATAAGTGAGGTCTCCTTCTCTCCAAGGCCCCCAGTCTCTCTGAGCCCCTCTATTTCTCCTTCTCTCTCCTGCATCTTCTCTCTCATTTTCTGAGGACAGATGCAGGCTGGGTTTACATGAATAAAACATCAGTGAAGGGGGAAAAATACCCAAACTGCATAGCTGGGCTTGGGGATAGACAGCAAGCAAGCCCCGCTGCCAGCTCCTTGTGCAGCCCTGCTTGCCTCGGGGTGGTTGTCCCACCTGGGGGAGCCCATCCGATGCCTCTGGTTCCATAGAGAGGGGGGCCATGGGGTCTGGGAGGCTGAGCATGGCGATGCTTGGGCTGGGATCCGGGGATCCTGGCTCCTCAACACTCTCCTCCCGGCACTGGGACAGACAGGCTCTATTTACTCTTGGCCAAAGAGCGGGAAGCCTCAGGCCTTGCCCTGGCAGGGCGTTCAGGGCCGGGTATGTGTGTGCATGACACATGACCTTCCCCTGAGACCCGCCTGCTGGCTGCTGGGGATCTGGCTTCTCCTCTCCAGCCCTATTAAAACCCAGAGCGTGCCCTGACACGAGAGCAGGAAGCAGAGGGTGGGGCCTCTGGCCAGACATGAAACAGTAAGTACAGAGTAGAGGGGCTTTCTCTGAATTCTCCCATCCCTGTCCCCTGCCCACACCACCCAGCCTTGCTGCTGGCCAACACCTCGGGCACCCCGTGGCCAGGAGCCCAGAGTTTGATGAGGACCTTAATCATCCGTTTGTTTATTCATTCATTTCCTGAGTGTAGAGCCCACCTAGGACAGGCCAGGCAGGAGGGACACTACGGTCACCGAGCCAGACTGGGGTCCTGCCCCTCCACCGTGAGCACAGTCTAGTCGGGGGGGCAGGCCAGACGCGGGGCACTGACCGTGCTGGGGACATGGGCTGTGATGAAGGAGCCTGCCTGTCCCACGCTTGGGGGCCTCGGAAGACTCCCACAGCAGAAATGGGCCGGGACATGGTCCTGGAGACGAGGTAGTGGTGGCCAAGGAAGAGGTGTGGGCCAGTGTTTCGGGGGGAGGGCTGGGATAGGAGAGGCCGTGGAGTAAGGTGCAGAGGGGCAGGGTAGGGGCAGTGCTGAGCATGAGCGAGGTGAGGCAGAGGGGGGCAGGTTCAGCAGGCCACCCACAGGAGGTGTGCTTGGTTCAGGGTTGCCCCAGGGGCCTTGGAGGGCTTTAAGCCAGGGCCTCAGAGTTTAAGCCAGAGTTCTCTTCCTCTCTCCAACCTCCCCTCCAAAACCAAATGTTCACTGAGGCTGCAGGGATCGTGGCAGGGTGTGTGTCATCCTGGGCTGGAGAAGGTTTAAAAGATAAAAAGGAGAGTGCCTCCCCGCCCCCCCCCCCCGAATGCAGAGCCAGCTCGGTAGGAAGAGAGTGCAGCAAGGTTCACCCCAGCACCAAGTGGGCTGGGGGAATGCAGAAGAGAACACAACTAATCCCGCCTCAGGAAGGCTTCCCGGAGGAGGCGGCCTTTGGGAAGGCATCACTGGGTGAAGAGGAGCTTGCCAAATGGCTATAAAGGTGTATTCAAGAGTTCCTCTCCTTAGGTGATCTCTGCCTCCAAGGTGGGAACACAGCGAGGCTTATTACTTTCCAGGTGCTTCTGAGCACTCGGAACCTACGTCATCCTCAAAGTGCTCCTCTGAGGACCCCGTTTTATAGAAATGGCCTAAGGTCACAGAGTTGGAAAGTCGCAGAGCCGGGACTCGGACCCAGACATCCAGCTCCAGAGCCTGCACTGGTACCCAGCATGCCACGCTGCCCCTGGGACACAGGGGAGGTCTATACTGAACCCATGCCATGTGCCAGGCCCCTGCCAGGCGCTGCAGGGGAGGCGCCAAAGCACCCCCAGCATCCCAGCCCTCCTCCTGCATGCTGGGCAGTCCCCGGGGAGACTGCATGAGGTGGCCAGTGACTCCCAGTGACTGCACAACCCCCTGGTCCATTTGCCAGGGGCTGGGCAGCTTCCCAGGGGACATGAGGTTGGAAGGGCAGAATGAAAGGCCAGGGTGGCTTGGCTGAGCACTGTGGGAGGGCTGGGAGGGCGGTGGGAAGAGGTCTTGCTCATTACTGGGCAAACAGCTGCTGCTGATGTGAACATGAAACATAGTGCCCCCTGGCCCGGGTGCCAGCCAGCACGGATGCTGGCTCAGATAATAGATTGGGGGGGTAAGATCTCACACCCAGCTCCCCAGCAATTCTCCCTGGGGCACAGAGACCCAGAGCAGAGACCAGGCTCTGCCCCTCTGCTGTCCCTCAGAGGGGTGATAGCACAGACATGCCATGGCTCACACACACACTACCTGGGGCCCCCAGAGCAGGCGGCGGAAGGGCTGGGGTGTCCAGGTAAGGAACTGCCCCCCACCTGTGGCCATCAAGGACCCGCTCTGCGGGGGACCTGGCAGGCACAGCATGGCTTCGGAACCCCATGTGGCTCCAGAGCTGTTTGCTTTACCTACTGCGGGTGGGTCTGCCAACCCTGCGCTCCCCAAACCGGCACCGAGGGGGTCTGGGAGGAGCTGGGCAGCCCACTTCCTGCTCTCGTCCATTTAGTCAGTGGTTTGCACTTTTATGAGTGGGCTGGTGGTGAACTCATCCCTCTTACAATGCACTCAGGGACCCTGACAACTAATTTAATTTAAAACAGCCTTGCAATAAAAGCTCAGAACGGAAAACCGCCGAGTCTTGGGGGTTATTTAACAAATTGCCTCACAGATAAATACATTAAAATGATTCTCAAACTGGAGTCGTGCGAAGTTGAAGTAAAATTAAGAAAGTCGAATCAAAATGTAAATTAATGGCATTGAGATATAGCGTTTGAATTGGCAAGAGTCATGCTCGGGGAGCATTGGCAAGGGCTCTGCCTTCTGTTCAGGTGACGTGGCGCCTCCAGGCAGTGCCAGAAACCCCTTCGGTGCCAGGCATTGGGGAGCTGGGGCGGGGGCGAAGACTGCGCCGACCCCACCCGGGGCCCAACTGGCCCACCCTTCCATTCCGCTTTCTGGGACAATCATGCCTACCAGCCGCGGCGGGGACCCTGGCTGGCTTGTTCCCTGCCTCCAGCCTGGCTCCTGACAGGCCCCAGCAGCTGTAGAAAGAAAGGTGCCTACCGCACTTGCTTCCCTGGCGGCAACAAGAAATAAAGGAGATCGGGCATGTTAGGGCCGGTTGGGATTGTAAGTGTGAAGTCCTAGGGTGATGGCTATCACCCACATTTACTGCTGAGTGTCTTACAGCAGCCCTGTAACTGGCCGGGCCTGCGTTCCCATTTGATTGACAAATAAATGGAGGCCAGGCGAGCAAAGGCAGTATGAGAAGGGCTCCACCTGCAAAGGGGCCTTTGCCTTGAATCTTCCACACAGCAGGGAGGGTCCTGATGTCACTTTTCTGTCTGTGTCTCCGTTTCTTTCCCCGCTGAGGGGCAGAGAATCCAGGGCTGGGCCGGCTGCCAGCCTGGTGCCCAGATAATGGGCTCAGAATCCGGCTCTAGCCTTATAGGGATCCCCTGCCCCTGCGTGCACCGTTGGCCTCCGCTACTGAGCAGCCCTCCCACCCCCAGCAGGGCCAGCCTCTCAGCTTCGGAAGGCGGGGGGAAGGTGCTCAGAAGTGGAGGGGGCTTGGCAGGAGGTAGATGCCCATGTGACCCTCCCCCCCCCCCCGACTTCTCCCAGGGTTGGAGTGGCCCCAGGTGCCGACAGACAGCATTGGGAACATTATCTGGAGCTGCCTTTCTTGATAGTGCCATGTGCTAATAATCAGTCTGGGAAAGAAAAGAAGAGGGAATCCCCAGGGAGCAGTGGCAGGGAGGGGTGAGGAAGGATGGGACAGGAGATGCCGCCGAGGAGGTTGGGGTGGGGAGTGTGAAGGTGCAGGCAACCGCCCCTCCCCCAGCCTGGGATTGCAGGGTGAGAGAGAGAACAGAAAGGCACTGTGTGCGTGTGCATGGCAGGGGGCACGGTTGATGTCTTCACCTGGAACCACGAGCCCATCTGACACCCGAGACAGCTCTCAATGGGGAGGGGACAGCACTGCCAGGGCCGGCCAAGGCGTGGGCTGTCAGCTGTCGGCGCTGCCCGGTGGGGCGGGTGGCCTCCCTGGATGCACCAGGCCAGCTGGAGGAGGGGACGGCGCTCAGGGTGAGCACAGCCCCTGGAGGCCCAAGCAGCTCCCCTAGATGGGGGTGGCCAGCTGTAGTGGGGGGCCCGGGCCTTGGGGAGGCAGTCCCCTCTCCGCAGGGCCCACGTGGGGGGGGGCAGTGACACAGTGACACCCTGGGCCTGACCCAGGCAGGGCAGTTGCCTCACCTGAATGCTAGGGAATCTCTGCAAGCCGGTGGCGCTGCGGACGGACCGAAGCAACAGGCTTCTTATTGACAGTCATTAAGTCTTTAGCAAATGGTTTAGAAAGAAAAAAATAGCCGTGATGAGGATTTATGTTGATCTCAGCAGGGAAGGCTGGAGCGCCACCCCGACCCCCTGGGGCCAGATCAATGTCCCTCGGCAGGGGAGCGGGGCAGGGGGGCCCGGGGGACCTGCTGGAAGCTGGAGGCCCTGGGGAGGGTGGTGACAAGCTCTGTGCTGAGCCCTGCCTGCATCTGAGTCCTCCCAGGATGGAGACTCGGTGACCATTATATTCCTCCCACAGATGTGGCAGCTCAGGCCCTCAGGGGCCAGGTGGTGTGCTGGGGTCACACAGCCAGT
Organism: Eumetopias jubatus; assembly: GCF_037043125.1. NCBI lineage: Eukaryota > Metazoa > Chordata > Mammalia > Carnivora > Otariidae > Eumetopias > Eumetopias jubatus. The sequence continues at coordinate 8,209,117 of NW_028274819.1, read as the reverse complement.
GGGTGACAGACGGGTACTCAGCGGGGTGACCGTGATCGGTGATCAGAGCCCCTTCAAACCTCAGCAGGCGGGGCCAGGCCCCATTCTCTGCCACTGGGGGGAGGGGAGGGGGGGAGGGGGGGAAGGCTTCTCCTGGCCTCCGGCAACCTCCCAAGCTTCCCAGAGCTAGAGCTTCTCTCCTGTGAGCTGGAGCCTCCACCAACCGCAGGGCTGGGCCTGAGGAAGAGATGTGCATGCTGTGTTTGGGAAACTAGAAATGCCAGACAAACAGGAGGCTGGCAGGGAGCTTCCTCCACCCTCCCTGCAGGCAATTGGAGGCCCCCGCCCCCAAGGCGAGCCAGAGGCAGGTGGGGCGGGCTCCAGCCCCACCCGCTGCCACTCCCGGGGAAGGAGCAGTGAACGTGGTTCTAACCGGGCAGGCCTGCTGGGGCCCAGAGGGCCGCGCAGCTGATCGGGGCAGATTTAACAGGACTTTGAAAAATAAAAAAGGTAAAACAGCAAACGGCTGCCCGCTCCTCCCGCTGCAATAAAAATGGATTTATTTGTTCGTGGAATGAAATTTAATAACTTTGGTGGGAGATGAGGCGTGAACAATAATAGTTTTTTTTGCTCTTTCTCATTGTGGAATGGGGCTGGGGGGGCTGGGTGGAGAGGAGGAAGGAGGCGCGAGGCGGGGACCGTCTGGGACACTGTTGGGGAAACTGGTGCTCAGGGGTCCACATCCTCCAGAGCTTGGTTAAGTAAACCAAGGAGGGCTGTCTTTATTCATTGCTCCAAAGGCACAGTCCATCCAGTTCCTCGAACCTTCGCGTTAGCCACGTTGGCCATGCTCATCTCTTTATGTTCCCCTGCGCACCTGTCAGAGACACCAGGCCTTTGCCCCTGCTGGACCCTCAAACCGGGGGGAGCCTTTCTGCCCTTTCAAAACTATTCATCCAGCGCCCAGCCGGAAGCAGCCCTCCAGCCCCGCTGAGCTCCCCATCAGCACCACGTCTCTCAGGGAGCCCCTCTCATCTTCCACCCAGTGCAGGGCTGTGGAGGTGCTCCCAGACACCAGGGTTCCTGGGGCCTAGCACAGAGCAGCTCTCTGGCAATCAGTGTCGAATGACCAAGTGAGTGAAAGTCAAGGGCGGAGACTTGGTGTCTACCTTTCCCCATAACCTGGGGCTGGGGGCCGGGGCCGGGCCGAGGCCAAGGAAGGAGTCCCCTCTCCAGCTTCCCAGGTGACAACCGGGGCCAGCCTGGGGCCTATCCCCGGCCAGGGAGTCTGCTCCTGAAAACTCCTGTTCCTCTAGCTACGGCTTGCGTCACTTCCCCTCTCCCGGGCCTCAGTTTCCCCATTTGTGAAGGGCTTGTGGTGTTGCCCCGAGTGGTGCTGCCCTGTGTCAAGCGGGAGGCCCGAGGGTCAGGCATGGCAGGACCTAAGACTCTGGGGGACACACATCTTTAGGGGCACCTGAATAGGGACTCACCCAGGCCGGGCTGTGTGCAGGGGCTGGGACTGACTGCCAGGAGGCCTGGGAGGGAACCTCAAGGAACTGCCCATCCTGCCCAGCGGCACTTCCAGGTCCGGGCTCCACAGCCCCTAAGCCTGAGCAGCCAAGGGGGCCGGGCTGGCTCTCCTGCGCTGCACCGGCAGGTCAATAACAAAACAAACGCACGATTGACCAACTGCCACGCACTAAATCCTCCCGGCAGACAAGATGATGTGAGCCCGAATCGACTGCTGAACTCATAACCCGCTCAGCCCTGCCCAGCCAGCAGCCAGGGGAGGCAGGGCTGGGGTGTGAGGCCTCACTTCATCCGGACAGCGCCGCCCTGGGATGGAGGGGCTGGGCCTACACCCATCGCACACAGATCGGATCCCCAGGAGTCAGGCCAAGGGCCAGCAGCCCGTTGGGGGCATCGGGACAGGGCCCTTGGGGGACGGAGGTTTTGGAAGCCAAAGTGCAGAAATCCCAGAAGCTCAGATTAGGAAGTCAGCTGACCCAGCTCTTTTGTTTTTAATGAAAAGAATTATGTCACTTCAGATAAATACGAAAACATACACGTGACGTCCCTGTAAGTTACGAAGCGTAATGATAAACCACGTACTCTGAACCCACCACGCAAGTTTAAGCCCAGCAGTAAAATGCCCTGACTGCTGGGTTAAAATCCCGGCTGTGCCACTTCCTGCTGTGTGGCCCTGGGCATGTCACTTTACCTCTCTGAGCCTAGGTCTCTACAACCATACAATGGGGGTAATAGAGAGCACACCACCCTGCCCTGGTTTTAGGGTTGTTCTGAGATGAAATAAGATTCTGAAGCACTAGGAGCACAGGAAGAGGTAACTGCTCCCAGAATTTGGTGTTTATTTCTTCCTTACTTCCTGTCGCAGCTTTATCCCATGTGTGGCCCAGGGCTCTCTCACCTGGTCTTCTGAGAGAGTCTGTGAACCCCAAGACTCCCGTGTAAATGTCTGGGACGGTTCATATTTTCCAGGAAGCAGATCAGATTCTCAAGGTGAGCCCCCTCAAAGTGAAGACCCCCGATGTGTCCCAACTGCCCCATTTTATGAAGGGCTCTAGGGCCCAGAAGGGGGTAGAGCCCCACCCACGGTCACCCAGAGGCAGAGGCGGCGGGCCCAGCTGCTGGTGGCCCAGAGCCTCTTCCATCTGCTCCACGATGCCCAGCCACATGCAGGGAGCCTGGGGAGGGGGCCAGAGATCCCCCACGGCAGGTTTCTGAGGGCCATGGGCCCCTCGCACAGGCCCCCGGGCTGCCTGATGTTGAGACCCTGTTGTGTGCAGATGGCATCCGGTTGGGACCAGTGGGCTATCTCCGGCCACTGTCCTGTGGTCTCTGCGGACGCCCACCGCCCTTCCACCCACCCTCACTCCTTTCGGAAGCAGCCCAGGCCAGGGGTCCCAGAGGTCTGCCTTTGAACCCTACTTGCCACCTTCTGGCTTCTGCTCTGGCCAGGATACTTAGCCACCTAGAGCCTCAGTTTGGGCACCCATCAGATGGACAAAACTGGGAGGCTTGGGGAGGATTAACCGAGGTCATATGGGGTGCTTATTAATTTATTAATTCTAAATCAGCAGCCGGGCCCGCCCAGCCATGGCCCAGGTATAGGAGGCAGCCCCGAGACGGCACTGGGGGTGCACATCTGTGGCTGGGCTATGAGCCTGTGTGGTCTGGCACGTCAGATGGTGTGTGAGTGCGTGTGTGCGCGTGGGTTCTCGCCTCCCAAACACACTCCTCAGGGAGTAAAAGCTGGGCCTCGGCAGGGTAAACACTGCAGCTTCCCGTGGGGAAGCCCAGGAGACTCAGGAAGGGGAGCCCCTGAAGGCCCCCGAACCTTGCAGGGGCCAGAGCCGCAGCTGGGACCTGGGTCTGGCCAGGCCGCCTCTGGCCTCTAGGGTTGGAGGACCGGCTGGGCTGAGAGTCGGGGGGAGGGAGGCTGGGGCCCTGACCACAGGGGGTGCCTTGGAGGTCCAGGCACCAGGGAGAGGGGAGGCCCACCTTCCCATCATGACTACACCTGGGCTGACCTGTCTGCCTCGCCAGTCAGAAGGATGCTGGGGGAATACCCCCTCCCTCTCCAGTCCTGCCTCGCCCCAAGGAAGAGTCATCTAGAATGTCACAAGCAGACATGAACCCAGCATAGGGCAGTGGTCTCCTTTTATGATGGAGAAATTGAGGCACGGAGAAGAGGACTTTCCTAAGGCCCCAGAATTGAGTCTGCAATTCCTTCACCTTTTCTACCTCCTGAACTATGCATCCTTCAAGGCCCCAGCTTTGGGAGAACTTTCGTGATCCTGTGCTCTCAGCTCTGAGGTCTGTAATGGCAGCTTTCTTTTCTTTTTCTTTCTTTCTTTCTCTCTTTCATTTTATTTATTTGAGAGAGCATGAGCTGGGGGAGAGGCAGAGGGAGAGGGAGAAGCAGACTCCCCACTGAGCAGGGAGCCTGACGCAGGGCTCGATCCCAGGACCCCGAGATCATGACCTGAGCCGAAGGCAGACGCCCAACTAACTGCGCCACCCAGGCGGCCCACGTAAACGGTAGCTTTCTATGCTGAGCCCTAGCTGTGTGTTGCCGCCCTGCAGGATCCCACGTGACTCTCAGAGAACCCCTGGGAGAGGGGACTCATCCCCATGTTGTAGAGGAGGAAATGGGCTCAGAGAGGCTGAGTTTCTGGCCAGGGTCACACAGCACATAGGGGTGGACAAGCAACTCCAGCGTCACCTCTGTGCCCCAGCCTCCCTCTGCAGGCACTGCCCTACAGCCCTTCTCACATGCCCAGGCAGCCTCAAACTGAGGCTCCGGCAGAGGTTGGCTGGATCATCGGGCCCTGCGGCTCCCTCCCGGGGCGGCTGGATTCTTGTCCCTTCCATCCTGATTTGAAGGGGCAATCTAGCGCCGCTCCCGAGGAGGGAGAGGGGGAGGGGGGGCTCCCACCCTCTTAGAAGAGCTGGCAGATAGAATATAGCCTGGGCTGCAGGGAGGCTGGGGGGTCCACCCAGAGGTCCTGCTCCTCACTGTTCTCACTCTTTTCGCTGCCTCCTCACGGGTGCCCCCCGCCCACAAACAGAGGCCTCTCCCTAAAGCACTGACCCTGCCGGTCACCTCCCGAGCCCTGGGGCCCTGGTGAGACTACGGAGGGCCTCCGCCCCTGACCCCAGTCACCTTCCCAGCTCCTGACCCAGTCGCCTCTCCCCCACTCCCCCTGTGCCCCTTGAATAAGCCACGCTCATGCTCCTTGCTCCCTTTTCAACCCGCCCTGCAGATTTCTACTTCCTCAGCAAGGCTCCGGGGTCCCTCCGCAAGGCCCCCCCACCCCCCCACCGCCACCACTGAGGTGCCTCCAAGCCCTCCATTTCCAGTGTCCAAAGATGCCCCCCACTGCACCTTGATGTAGCAGCTCCGAGGGTGGGAGAGGATGGGACAGCTCTGGAGGGTCCCCAGGTGCCCCGAGCAGCCTAGCACTCTGATCCGCGACCTGTCTCCAGTGCCCAGAGCAGTGCCTGGCAGATCACAGGCGGGCCAAATGCTCCGGGCGAAAGAATGAATGAGCGTTTCTTCTGGGCTGGGCCCTGTGCAGGCACTGAGGGTCTAGACAGAGCTGACTTCGGTGTCACTGCTCTAGCCTTTCAGACACTATCAGCTCATTTAATTTCCACACAGCCTTACGCAGTGACCATGACCGTCGTCCCCATTTTCTAGAGAAGGCAGCTGAGAGCCAAGTGAAATCGCCCAAGGTCACCCAGCTGGGAAGAGGGGGGCCCTTGCTGTCTGCTGTCCGAATTCAGGCGAACGCTGGGATGAGGAGAGTGGCTTGGGTGCCAGAGCAGAGGCTGTGACAGAGCAAACACCTGCTGGCCTCTCCCACTTCAGCAGGTGCGCCCGCCGAGGCACAGAGGTGGAGAGAGACTCGCTCCAAGGAAACAGAGGGTCCAAATTTAGCAAATAAAAAGACCAGATGTCCAATTAAATTTGGATGTGAGAGAGAAATACCAATCATTCTTATAGCATAAGTACATCCCATGTGATCTTTAGGACCTACTTATACCCCCCAAAAGTATGTGTTGTTTGTCTGAAATACACATTTAAGTGGGTTCCTATATTTTATCTGCCAACCCTTCTAAGAGGTAGAAAGGACCTTAGGAAGCGAGACCCAGGCTGTGATGTGAGATTCAGCCTACTCTGAAGCCAGAGAAACTGAGGCCCAGAGGCTTGTTATTGATGGAGCTAAGGCGGGAGCCAGGCTGTGGACTCCCATCCCTCCTCCTCAGTGGGCTGCCGCGGCGGGGGGGCCAGGCCTGGTGTTACCACCTCCCCACAGCTCACAGGGCTGCCCCCGCCCCTCTGCCAGGTGCAAGCCACAAAGCACCTGGCCTGAGGGGCTCCTCCTGTTCAGCGTCTCCCTCCACCGGCCCTCTCCTCATGCTCCGCCCGTGCTCATCTCCTCGGCTTGGGGCTAAGGCTTCCACACATGCGAGGGATCTGCACCGAGTGAATTTTCACAGCTGGGTTATCACCTCCTAAAAATAGGGCTGAATGATGGATGGGAGCTGTCATCAGGCCCTCCAGCCACGGGGCATGGGAGGGAGGGAGGGGGATGGGCCCAGGGGGAGGGGTCCAGAGACCCCCCTGAAGCCCCTTCACTGACAGGGGAGAAGCTGCTGTGTGCTTGAGGTCTTCCGGGCGGAGTCCGAGCCCCCAGAAGAGGCACCCGGACAGCACGAGCAGTAGCGGGCCAAGCGATTCACTGGCCCAACAGGTGCCCCTGTGAGCAGCCAGGAGCGTCCGAATTCAGGCAGGCTTGTGGCCATGCCTGGGACCTTGTCATAGAGTTGCCCTGCCCGCTCCCCTCCCCGGCTGGGCCCTGTTCTTCATTCTTTTAGCTTCTTGGTTTCTAAAGACCCATCCGTCTGGCCCCGGGATCCAGGTGTTGTTGGGAATTTGTAGACACATGGCTGGGCTTCAGGCTGCAGATGGGAAGGTGGGGGGCACAGGGGCTCCTTGCCTTCAACACACATACATACACACTCAGCCCAGGCAGTGAGGGACACACACACACACACACGGATGGGGGCACACATACACAGACAGACACGCGGACATGCACACACCTACCTCGCTCCCTTGGTCTCTAGACACACTGGGTGCCGGGGCTCCAGCTGGTGTCACTCTGGTCACTGCATAGTCACCTAGGAGTGGGCCAGCCTTCCTGAGGGAGGACCCCCAAAACCCATGGCTGGCCTGGGCCTCTGGCTGCCCAGGACCCCAAGAAGGCTGCTGCTCAGTGGATGAGCTTCAAGAGACCATTCTGGCTCCGAGGGTGGCAACAGCATGTTATGTTTAGACCCTCGGACCTGCTGAGGACTGTGGCCTAAAGCTGCCTCAGCCTCTAAGGGCCTACGCCTGGCCTCCTTCCCCCAGTCTGTCCTCAGCTGGGGTCTCAGGGACTCCCCCCGCACCCCAGGCCTGGGTGGTGCCATGTTGCGTCTGGGAGGGGCCTGCCCCACAGTCACGCCTGCAGCCCCCAGGTTAGCACAGAGAACCCTCCGGCCGTGCCCAGCGACGGTCCTTCCCCCCCCTCATGCCCCGTGCACCACCCGGCCCACAGATGCTGGAAGAGCCGGTCGTGCCCCTTGCCGGAAGGACACCGCCCCCCCAGGAGATGGGCACACCAGCTCTGCACAGGTCAGAGATGTGAGACCCTTGGCTCCGGCCCCTTCTCCAGCCTGAAGCTCCTCCCTGTCCCGTCTGCATCTGTTGGCCAATACTCTGGAGGTGAGGCGTCCTCGGAATTACGATATTAAATGCAGCTGCAGCGAAACATGGCCTCAATCCAATTATGCCAGGAAACAAGAGGAGCCGCTTAGGCTAATCTGGTTATTCCGCCCTGGCCTCCCTTGGCAGCCATGTAGGGATGCCCAGGAGGGGCAGCTGTCTGGGTGGGCACACAGGGCGGCCACAGGACTGACTACCGTCCCACCGAGGTACGCCCAGTGCACGTGGCTCCTGATGGCAGGGGAGCCATGGGGTTGTGGGGATGCTTCTCGGCTTCCAGCCGGGCGGGAGAGTCCTCCATCGATCATCCTACGGATGCTTCCTGAGCTGGGAGCTTCCAGGTGCCCCGGCCTCATCTGGACAAGGGGACCTGGCAGTGAAGGGAAAGCCGGGGCTCTGCCCTCAGGGAGGCTACCCCGGAGCTGGGGAGACAGATGCAGAGTAAAGCCAAAAGACGGTTTCAGATCGGTGATGGCAGGGAGGGAGGACCCTGTGAGGAGGTGACGCCGAGGTTGAGGCCAGCCACGCGGGGCTGTCTGGGCAGAGGGAAGAGCAAGAGCCCAGAGTGGGGAGGGCAGGCTCGGAGGCGCTGGACGGTGGTGGATGGGGGAGATGGGGGTCTTGTGCAGGCTGGGCCGCAGCTCAACTCTGTTCTCAGGGGGAGAGCTGGATGGGTTTGGGGTGTGGCCGAGCTCAGGGCAGGGTGGGAGCCACAGGTGGACAGGACAGAAGGAGTTGTCGTGAAAGGATTTGCTGGTGACCATGTTGGGAGGCCCCACGGCCTCTCCTTGCTCCCGCCAGAAAAGCCCACCAGTGCACGCAGCGCTTTGTGATCACAGGGGCTCTGCCCGCTTTGGTGGGTGCCTTGGGGTCAGACAGACCGGCTCTGCCCTGCGGAAGGTTGTGCTTAAGAGAGGAGACAGATCCGGAGCAAGAGCTCACCCGCCCTCAGGAAGGGGAGAGCTATGAGGCGGGTGTGCAGGGACAAAACCCAGGCCAGGCTTGGGGGGCAGTCGGGCATGAGAAGACGGTGGGGGGGTGCAGCACGTTCAAAGGCAGGGAGGGGCCGGAGGGTGGCTGTCACACCCAGACTAGCGAGGACCACTGGGAACGGGCAAACAGGAAACAGGAGTGGGGAGGGGGGGCTCCGGGCCTGCTCGCAGAGCCGGGTGGGGCCTCACGGTCAGACTGACAGCAGAGCCCCCAGAGGAGGTCACCTCTGTGCGGTCACCAGCCCGGTCACAGCACACCGCCTGCAGGGGAGACCTTGGTGGCTCCCCGACTCTCCTCACATCCCTGCACCAATGTTATCACAGTCTACTTAAGGCCTACACTTCATTCTTTTGCAATCAGGTGCCACGAACCCGTTTATCCCGGGGTGTCCTGCTTGTTGGGCATGCTCGGGGACATCACAGCCCCACGGTCCGGGAGGCTGGACTGTGTCTGGTGCTCGTGCGGGCCTCCTACCTGCTTCTCCACTTGGACCCAACAGGACAGGGGGTGGTCAAAGCCCGTTCCTATGTGGGGGTTGGCAGCTCGGCACCCCCGACCTCAAGGTCCCAAGCCGAGTTGGACAGGCCTGTGCCTCTCCCCGTCTGCCTCCTCCTCAAGCAGCTGAGAAGCCAGAAAGAGGCACAGGGTCCATTCTCCCCAACTCACAGACGGGAAAACTGAGACCACAGTTCCAGGGGCTACTTGATGGAGCTGGGGGCTCAGCAGTGGGGAGTTCTGCATCTCACTGGACTCCAGGCTCTCTCCTGGACACCACCTTCCACGTGATGTGTTCTAATGGCCGAGTAGTCCTCACAGCTGTGTCAACAAATCGGTACCACCTCCCAGAAATGTTACAAAATGTGAGCTCCTAGGTGTCCCAGGTTGGAGCAGAGGGGCTGGGGCAGTAGGAGAGGTTGGGGATCTCTGCCTGCAATGTGCACCCCAGAGGGGCCTGGCCAGCCTGTGGAGCAGGGGAGCTGTGCCCATCTCCCCAGGCCCCTCCTGGCTGCCAGGCCTGGAGCCCCCCACCCCACCCCACCCCCGCCGTGAGGAAGGTGATTCGGGAAGACAGCATGGCGGGCCGGGAGCAGGTGATGGCTGGAGGAAAGCCAGGCCAGGCTTGGGGCAGGCTAAGGTGATAATTGGGGCCAGAGGACAGTGGGGAGCCAGGCCAAGTGACTAAAAGTCTGGGCTAGGGCCAAGAGCCGGTCCTGGGGAGTGAAAGAAGGCCATGAAAATCAGAGCCCAAGGCCAAAGTGGGGTTCAGATTCAGGTGAGACTCAGGGGCCAGGGGCTAAAGAACCCACCTCTGGATGTGGGCACTAGGTGGGAGGGTGAGTCCCTGGCCTGGAACCCCAGACCTCTGCTCTTCTCCACCCTGTAGGCTCTAGGCACCCAATGCGGGGGAGGTGGGGGCTTGCGGTGTCACTCAAGGGCTTCCCCTTTGAGAGGAATTGAGTGGGGAGGGATTCCTGGACTTGGGCATTTGAGAAGGTTGAGACCCCCTCCCAGGCCTTCTTCCCTCAGCTCAGATTTCACCAGGGCCCAGAAAGCACCAGCACTCAGAGACAGGCCACGCCGTGCCCTGCACCCCGGCACCGCCTTCCTCCTCCACACCCAACTGTCCTCACCCCGACTTCTCTCCCTTTATCTTCTCTCCTGACACAAGAGCTCCCATGTGCCGCCTGCACCTCCCAGGTCCCGAGCGCTGGCTCCGCCTCCCTGGCATTTTGCCATTTCATCCGTTAACAACCCACTGGATGGGCATCAGTACCCCGGCTGACAGGTGAGGGAGCCGAGGCCCAGAGATGAAATGACTCCACATCAAAAATAAGTAAAGAGTAGGGGCGCCTGGGTCAGCGTCTGCCTTCGGCTCAGGTCATGGTCCCAGGGTCCTGGGATCAAGCCCCGCATCGGGCTCCCTGCTCCGCGGGAAGCCTGCTTCTCCCTCTCCCACTCCCCCTGCTTGTGTTCCTGCTCTTGCCGTGTCTCTCTCTGTCAAATAAATAAGTAAAATCTTTAAAAAAAAAAAATAAGTAAAGAGTAGAATTTGAACCCAAGCCCACCTGCTTCAGAGCCTGGCATTTTCCACCCCACCTTCTCTCAATCCTCTCTTATGAGGTTGTACTTCTGTAAGCTGCCGCAAATCCTTTAGGACAAGATAGGAATAAATAAACAAATACATAAGTAAATGATGAGAGGTTGCAGCCAGATGCCCACACCGGTCACAGCCAGGAGTGGGAGGCAGTGTGGACAGGACGAGTTCCAGGCCCTTCTGCTAGTGTGTGTGCAGGACCGGGAGCTCCCGAGGCCCCCCAGCCCCAAGACTGGGGCTGCAAAGGTCAAGGGTGAGGCAGGGGCTCAGTGGCCCTGGGGGTGGGGAGGACGGCCCGCCGGCAGGGGTGTGGGCACAGTATGTGGGGTTTGGGAGAAGCAGAGCCTGGCTCCTCCTCACAGGACGGCTCACTTCTCAGAGCCCAGACCCTGTTACCATGCAAATATGTTGACACATGAATCCTTCCACCCTCGTGAGCAAGGGACAGAGCTGAGTCTCCAAGCAAGAGGACGCAGGGTCATCTAGCCCAGACTGGAGCAAAGGGTGCGAATGGCTGGTACAGTTGGAGGGAGGCCAAATCCAGGCTCCCCGGTTCCAGGGGGGTCTGAAGAAAGGAGCCCAGATTGCTGGGGGGCAGGGGGAAGGTGTAAAAAAGGCCCCCAGGCGTATGCTGTCCCCCAACAACACCGTGGTTTTAGTTCTCCGTGCCAGGGCGCTAGGGAGCCCCAGCTAAGCTGGGGGCCAGAGCAGCCGGACGACTGGTACGGGCACGGGCTTCGGGGAGGTGAGGACTGCGCGCACTTCACCCACGACGGTGGCTGGAACGACGACATGTCCACTGTTGGCCAGGAGTTGGCGACAACCCGCTCTTCAGAGCAGAGTGGCCCCAGGGCATTGCTGTGGGGTGCTGTGGGGAGTCTCATTACCTAGCTGGAGGGGAGAAGTGCTGGGTTCAGGCCTGACTTTTACTGCTCCCTCAGGAGGCTGGGCTAGAGGTGAGGCCAGGAGGGTGGCATCTGAAGCTTGTCTCTCCCCATCCTGCCTGTACGCGCCGGAGTTTGTGCATGGGTGAGCGTGTGTGGGGGCGGGTATGTGCATGCACCAGAATGTGTGTGCATGAGCACACGCACCTTCCACAACCTGAGATGATTGCAGCCTCCCTCCCGCTCCTCCAGCCTCCTCCCCGGGCCGGAGGGACTCAGCCTCAGAAGGTGACACGGCTATTTCCCAGTCTGGATTCCTGCCAGTGGCAGCACGGGTGTGTGAGTGTGTGTGTGTGTGTGTGTGTGTGTGTGTGTGTGTGTGTGTGTGTGTGTGTACCTCAGACAGGAGCTGGAAGTGGCAGAGTTACAGAGGGCAGGGCAGTGGGAGGACTGTGAGCTCGGACTCAAAGGGGCTGCACTTGGGTCATCCCTGCTGCCCTCTATAGAGCCTTTGGGCAGTTTCCTCAGCTGTCTGAGCCTCATTTTTCATATCTGTAAAATGGGCGCACATTGCTCACCGAGGAGAGCACGTAGGAGGGCCCCAACATGCGGTGGTGGGTGAGAACAGTGACAGGGCCACTCGGGAGGGAGTCAGCCAGGAGGACACAGGGTTGTGCACGGGGGGGGGGGGGGTCAGGGGGCCAGGGACGGAGGGCAGCCAGGGGCTGCTGGGCATGGTGAGGCTCTTTTGGAGACAGTGCTGTCCCTGGGCACACAGGGAGGCCCGGCGGAGGCAGTTCCCGCCCAAAGCCAATTCTGTCCTGTTCAATTTCTAGCTGAAGTGCAAACAAGACTCAGCGCCCGCTGCTCCCACCCCAAATCAAATTCGGTGCTATGATTTCTCTGCGGGCGGCGGCCTGCCTTCCGGGGAGGGAGAGTTAGGGGAAGGATGGCACCAGGGCCAGGCCCAACCACAGAGCTAGTGGGTGGGAGCCAGCGGGGACGAGACCATTTGTCTGGGGCAGCTGGCTTGGATGGCCGGGATCTTCCACCCAAATTAAATTTTAACCCAGCTCATAAATCTTCAAGTCGATCCCCTGCCCCACCCCCGCCCTCCGGGTCTACCACAAGCCGTAGCCTGGGCGGGCCCTGGGGCAGCCTCCTCCAGTGCTCCGTGTGGCTGCTCTGGGGAGAAGGGACCGTAGTGCATAGACAGGCCTGGGGCTCCCACTGGCCACCAGCCACTCAAGCTGGGCCTGTCGTAGGCAGAAGCTTGGTGTCATCAGCCAGAGGCCCTTCAAGGCCCGGGCTAGGGTTCCAGTGGGGGCCTTCGGTGGGCTCTGCTGTCAGAAAGGCCCAGGTTCCAATCACAGCTCCACGTCTCGCCGGGCAGGACCAGCTTAGGTCAGTTTCCTAACTTCTGGGGGCCTTAGGTTGCTCAGTGGGGGAAGAACAGCATCCCTTGTAGGTAGGGACGTGGGGAGGAGTAAGGGAGGTGACGTAGATAAAGCTCTGCGGCCCATGAAAATGGGCTCCTCTCAGGAGCCCCCATCAGAGAGGTGGCCTGGGTGCCCCTGCCAGTCCCCACAGCCCCTGCCCCCACCAGATGGGGAAGTGGCCCTGTCTGCCAGAGCAGCCTCCTTCCTTTGCTCCCCTCCCCCAGAGCACTGGGGGGCATGCATTTGGAGATGGGTCTCGCTGGGAGCCCCCAGGGCTGGGCTGGGGAATGAAGGGTTGGTCACCCTGCCCCAGGCCCCCAGGCAGGGCCAGCGGGAAGCTTCCCTTGTTTATTTGCTGTTTTATGGAGGGATAAGGTACGGGGTCAGCCACACCGACAGCCTGGGGAATTTTCCTTACTGGTCTTATGCCCTGTGACCACCTCCCGCTCAGAGGACAGAACATTCCTGTGTGGCCCCAGACCTTCCTTCCCCCAGCTTTCTACTCTCAAGCCAAACCCGTCCCTCCCCCTCCATCCTCCGCTGTGGACCCCACGGCCCTCAGGATGAAGTCCAGGCCCCGTTCCCATGTGACCCCAGCTGACTGCACCCCCCTGCCCACCGCCCTCCCCCAGGATCTGCACAAAGCCAGCTTTCTCTCCACCTGCTGACTGCCGGCTCATGCTTTAGGAATCAGATTGTATACGTTCAATCCACGTTTAGGGAAGAAAGAGAGGGAGATCCTGCCCATAGTCCAGGTGACAGCACTGAGGGGGCTGTGACATGTCCAGGTCCCCAGGCAGCAAAGGAGTCTGGGTAGCACTTGCAACCTCCCCCCTGCCCGGCCTGTGACTTCTGCAGCCCGTGGGAGGGACGGCGGCAGGAAGGAGCCTGCCAACCCTTCCCTGACCCTGCAGGGGCTGACGCCATCCACTCTCCTCCGTGGCAGGGGCACAAAGAGGCAGGCCAGGGAAGCCTTTTCCGCGTAGAGGCTGTCCCCTGTTCCTGTCCCCCCACCCCCATCTCCTGGCTGGAACACGTCGGGTCCTAATGCAGAGTGCCTGGCTCACCCCAGATCCCTTCCTCACCCTTCATGACCCCTGGGCCCTGCTGTCGGTCCACCTTCCTGTGCCACCTTTACCCATGTGGCAGCCACTCCACCACCTCCTGGGGCGGCTGCCACAGTGATCTACACCCCCCCAAATGCATATTTGTCCTCCGCTAGTGGCACGCAATTAACATTCCCACCAGTAAACGATGCAGGGCCATATTTCACCCGCACCCAAATGTGGACCACAGAGGCATTAACATAAATGATGGTGCAGTTAAGTGAGACCGAGATTTGCGGGCTTGGCAGAAGTGCACCTGCACAGGGCTTGTGGGCCAGGAAACCCACTCAGCCTGCCCTCCTGTCTCTTCGGGGCCCCCACCCCATCTCCATGCCCAGAGCTGGGCCCTCTGCAAGGCCCCCAGGGACACAGAAGGGGAATCAGCTTGCTGCTGTCCCCTTCCCAGATGGGGGATGCTGCTTCTGCTGCTTGGGAAGGGAATATGGGGGCAGATTAGGGCGAGGGAGTTGCCACTTCACGGAGCTCACTACCCAGGACTCCCAGCGCCCCCCACAACCTGCGCCCTTGTTCTCCCCAGGGCTCCCGCTCAGGGCAACAGGGAAGGGCCTAGGGAGGCCAAGGGAGGGACCCCTGGAGTGTGGCTGGCTCCCACCCAGCAGGTCGTGTTCTTGGGAGCTAGGACAGGCAGGGTCAAGCTGGGCAGCCCCCCACCCCCGCCCCTTGCTGGAGCTTAGGCTGGGAGGCGGGGACCCAGGTCCCGGGTTGCCAGGTGCTGCCACGGATGCCCCGAACTGACAGCAGCCGGTGGGATGGACACGGTGTCAAGCCAGCCTGGATGTGGATGGCTGGAGGCTGGAGGGGAAGCTGGAGGCCTGGCCGAGCGAGGCCTTCTCTGCATTGTGGTGACCCACTGACCACTTTCCTTGAGCTGTTCTGGAAGCCAAGAGAGGGCAGGCAAGGGCGGATGAAGGCTTAGCTCCTACTTTCTGGTGCGAGGGAATGGTGGGAGAAGGCCGGATCGAGTGGGCAGGGGAGTCCAGGCCTCCCCGGCTGCTAGCAGGGGGGCCTGGGAGGGTCCTGCCCGGTCACCCGCCCAGCGTGACTACACGGGGAGGCCCGCCGTTCGCCATGCCCCCCGTCACCGCCTGCCTCTCCGGGCCTCCTCCTCTGCTCCTCCCATGGGCACCTGGGCCCCCGGTGAATTGCCTGCCCCCACCCTCGGGTCCCAGGGACTCTGTTACTCAGAAGGTGCTCGGCAAAAATGAAGTTGAACCCCCTGGGGAACTCCTCCAAGGTGAGTCGATAAAAGTTGCTGCCTCCTCTGGGGAGGGACCAGGCCAGTGCCCTGGGGAGTCGTAGCCAGGAGATGGAAGGGCGGGAGCATCAGGAGGCTCGGCAGGCAGGCAGGGCTGGGGAGGGAGGGGCAGCCAGGACTGGGGGCAGAGAGGCCAGGCCCAGCCTCCACTCTGCCCCTCCAAGGCAGAGAGACCTCGGATGTGGCTGCTCTGGGAGCTGCAGATTCCTCGCCTACGGAAGAGAGGCTCCTTGTAGGAGGGAATGTCAGCCTGAGCTGAAAAGACAGCCTTTCCTTCCCCTGCTCACCCAGGCCAGCGCAAGGTTTCGGCTGTGGGGCTGTGGGATGCACAGGGCTTAGTCCCTGTGCTCCCAGCTCAGGGGCTCCTCCAGCCCTGGACGGCTCAGCGCAGCCTCCAGCTTCCAACTTGCACCCGGCACCTCCGTGCCAGCCCCGTGGCCTCCGTACCTGTCCGCAGGGCCCAGCACTGTCCCATGCCCTGGGACGCCTGTGAGGGGCTGCACACCGTCTGCCTGGTAACACCATCACCTATTGTCCCTGTGGCTTCAGGCTTTCCAGCCCTTAACCTTTCTGAGTCTCAGTTGCCTTGTCTGTGAAATGGGGACAATATGCTTCCTCGGAGGCTCATTAAGAGTATGAAACAAGTCCGTGTGGATAGTAAGAGACTGAATGTGAGTCCATGGCACGCAGTAGGCGCCCTGTGGGTGGAAGCGGCCATTCTGATCAGAGTGTCTTTACAAAGTCTCGGGTGGTGTCAGGGAAACCAGCAAGGGAGGGTGAGGCTGGCCCCACCCGGTGGGGAGCTGTCCCAGAGAGAGAAGCTGAAGCTGTCGAGAGGGTCACCCAGAAAGAGAGGGGAATGCAGCCAGGGGACCCAGGCTCCCTCCCGCTGGGCCGCTGGGGCTCCCCGTGGCCGGACGAAGCCAGAGCCAGGGGTGCGGGAGTCCGCAGGTGACCAGCAGCCTCCTGGCTCCACAGCAGGCTGGGGGGTGATATGAAGGGACAGCAGGCACAGGCTTTTGAAGTCCCACAGGCCTCAGAACAAGACAACGGTGGGTGGGTGACAGTGAAGGGGGTGGCCTTTCCTGTTGGCTGAGAGCACCCACGGGCTCTAGGTCAGAAACAGCAGGGTGCCGCCTTGACTCTGCTGTTTACCAGGGGTGAGACCGGGGTGGCTGCATGTCCCGCGTGCCCAGGGCTTGTGCTGAAACCAGGAAGGTCCCAGGCAAACCAGGGCCTGTGGCGACCTCCATCTCTGGGCCTCAGTCTCCCCATCTGTAACACGGAGAAGGAACCCTCGAGCTGGTGGAGTGGGACCAGGATTCGACACAGGAGAGGTCCTGGGAAAAATCAAATCGGACCCAACAGGGCCCATGGGGAGACCGTGCAGGTCTCCAGCCCTCGCTTGTCCTCGGGAAATGGATCCGAGGATGTTTTTCCATCCAGGGGCCTAATAGTCAGCAGTAATTCACCGTCGCGTTTCCCGGTGGGTAGGAAAGCCACAAATGAGTAAATTCAGGCAGCAGGGCACAATTATTGAGCCCAGTGCTTTATTTCCCCATCTCGTCTCCAGCCCCAGCCAGCATCGGGTCGATAATAATTTATGTCGCAGCCCCTGCAGCAAAGGGGAGGTGGCCAAAATGTGGTTACGTGTGCTCGGGAGTCCCCCTCCCGGCACCAGGTGCGCACTCACAGGTGGCTGTGAGCGCCGGGGCTGGGGGCTGGAGAGGAGGGGGACAAGGAGGCCGTGGGCAGGCGCCACCAGAGGGGAGGCGCTCTGTAGCCCCAGGCCTGGTCCCTGACCACCGATCAGGCCCACATTCTGTGGCAGGGGCGTTGTGAGACTAAAATGGGGCCAAGAGAAGCAGTGGGTCTCTCCCCCACGCGGTTTGGGGTTTGTCTTGTGCCCAAGTTCCCAGGGAAAACCTAACGGGGTGCGGGGTGTGGGGTGAATGGGGACCGGTCCAGCGGTGGCCTTGGCCAGAGTCTCATCCAAGGGAAGTAGAAAGTGAAGCAGAGTAGTATCTCACGGAGGCAGGGCCTGGCGCCTCCGACCTCTGGGCCAGTCAGGGGTCTGTGTTGGGGACTCCGCCTGGAGGGGGAAGGGGAGGGCATGGGGGTGGGGCAGCCAAAGCCACCCGCAGCCTGCACTCGCAGCGCCCAGCGGAGGGGATGGAAGGTGCCCCGTGGTTTCCACGAAGAGCCTCCAGCCTGCGGGGCATTTGGCAGCATTTAGCCTGCTGCGGCAGAAGCAGGGCTATGATTCGGAGTTCATAATTTACGGGGCTGATTTCATCATGTTTCATGTTCTGTCATGTTTCCTGCCGTTACAATTTCATTCTTCCCTCTGAGGACGTTAGGACGTGAAAGCGGGATGCTGCGAGGGCGGCGGCACCAAGCTTCCCGTCCCAGGGCCGGGCTGGTGTGGGGGCCAAGGGCCTGGGGCAGGTGGGGGAGGCAGCTTTACTGAGTGCGCTTGTCTCGCAGTTGACAGTAACGACAGCTGACTTCTACAGGTGCGCGGGGTGCTAGGCTGGTCCTATGTGCTGCCCGCGGTCCTCACCACAGGCCTCTGAGGGTGCTTCCCTCACTACCCCACCTCGGGGATACGGAACCGATGCCCGGAGATCTCACACGCGGGACCCCAGTAACCCGGGGGCTGGAGCTGCCTGAGGGGCCCGGCTCCCCGCCTCTGACTCCAGGCTGCTGACCACCTAGTCCTCCAGTAACAGCCCTCCTAACCCTAGCACCCCAGGGCGGCCGCTGAGCCCCAGCGTGGTGGAGGGTTCGTGCAAGGTCATCCAGCGCTGAAGGGCTGGCCCTGTCCCCACCGCCCAGCCCCCTTTCCCTGTGCCGCATGGCCTCTGGCCTCTCTCTCAGACCGAGCCCGCTCTGGGCACTCCCATGTTGCTCCTGCCTCTCCAGCCCGCTCTCTGTCCCCTGCTGACCCCAGCCACACCTGGGGAGGCCTCAGGCTCCATCTTCTGACAGGAGCTGGGCAGAAACCTCATTTGCAGACAGTGGATGGAGAGAGGTGGCCTGGCTGCCTGCTCTCAATTAAAGGGGCTCCCTCCTGAGGGCCAGGGCCGATAGCATGCCCTGGTGTATTCAAAAGGCCCGCCTGGGCCCCTTCTCGGCTCCCCACTCACCAGAAAGTGGGACCACCCCCCTCCTTGGCCTATATTAGGGGCAGGGGATGGTCCGGGGCCGGCTGGTGTGGTTGAGCAGGGCCAGCCCCCTCCCTGGCCCTCGTCGGGGGCCGTGTGACCATCCAGGGTGGCTGGTGGCACAGCACATCCTCAAGGCCAGTCGCCCAGGGAAGCTCTGAACAGAGCTCTGAGGAGGGCTCCAACTTCCACCCACCGAAGCCTCCCCTTTTCTTGTCTTGTCTTTCCGCCTGGCTTTTAAAAAAAATTAAACACGGATGGTTTCATCTTGGGAGAATTAGTATTCCAGGCAGGGCTGGGGGATGTGATTAGAATGTCAAGGCCGGAGCCACAGAGCTGCAAGGGAAAGGAAGAGGGGCTGTGCCTGGCAGGGGCCCTGGGGGGGGGGCACCGAGGGCTCCGACCTGCCCAGGGGGCACGGGGGGCCGTCCAGGAGCTGGCTACTTTTAGCCCGCCTCGACACCCTTATCATGGCAAAGGCTGAGGCTGAGCATGGCCAATGGCGCTGGCCTCGGGTCCAGGATTAGAGGAGGAGGAAGAAACATGGGGGCAGCTCAGGGCAGGGACCGTCTGGCCAGGACATGTGGCCCCAGCCCGGCTCCTCTACCCCATCCATTCCCCCCTCTCATTTGGCTCTCATGTGCTGAATTTGTGTGTGCCTTCTACATGCCAGGCACTGAGCTAGGTGCTGGGAGGGACACACTTGTCCTCAGCCACTGCATGTCCCCACCACAGACGACTACCTGGGACACAGCAGGTGCTCCCCGAAGACAGTTCAATGGACATTTGAAGCGCCTCCCAAAGCATGCTCTGAAGAACACGTGAATCTTGGGAGGTTACCAGGTATCTGCTGGAGCAGAGTTAAATTGGTATCTTTGCAGCGGGACTTCTCAGAGCCTTTAACGTGTTCATGGGGAGCGCCTGGGTGGCTCAGTTGGTTGAGTGTCCGACTGTTGGTTTTGGCTCAGGTCATGATCTCAGGATCGTGGGATCGAGCCCTGAGGTGCGCTCTGTGCTCAATGCAGAGTCGGCTTCCTCCTTCTCCCTCTCCCTCTGCCCCTCCCCCAGCTCACATCCGCATGCATGCTTGCTCGCTCTCTCTCAAATAAATAAATAAATTAGAAAAAAATAAATGACATGCTCATGGCCCTGTGAACCTGGGGAGGGTTTCCTCAGGTGGAAAATCAAAATGGTCATAACAGGACCTGCGGGTTCAGTGAGAGGGTGTCGCCTGCCTCGGACCTAATACAGGCTTTGCATCATCCACACGAAGCACTTAGCTCAGTGTGCCCGGGGCCATCTCCTTCAACTTAGCCCAGTCATTGTCACTGCTGCTGACATGGTCTGTGCCCTTAAGAGCTCACAGCCGAAGGGGGGAAGACAATTAGAATCCAGGGTGCACCGTGTGAGGGCCAGGGCGGGGGCAGCCCCGCGGAGGGCAGACGCTGAGCAGGGGTCAGTCGGAGGGGTGACAGTGTTGGTTGCAGAAGCAGGCCTCAGGGTGGCCAGGCCCTGCCGGACGTGTTCATCCCCATCCAGCCCCCCTGCCCTTTCAGGGGTCTTCCAGCTTGGGCCTGGCACCGCCTCTCAGTGGTGGTCTGGGCCATTTTTGGGCATCTCTGTTACCAATTTCTTCCTTAGTGGAATCCCTCCCAGTAAATCCTTCCTGGTCCTTCTAGATCCTGGTCCTCCCAGAACAGGCTGGTCTTACTTCTTTGGGTCAGCTGTCCAGAAAGCCAAGGACAAGAGAGTGCTGTCTTCCTCGAACAGCCCCTCAGTCCCTGCCCTAGACCCTCCGGCCCCCGTTTCCCCCCCCCACCCCGGGCCTCTTGCCCTGCAGCATGGCTGTGCGTGTTGTCGGGCCCCGCACTGAACAGGGCTCCTGTTTGGTCTGACAGGGGCAGAAGCAGGGAGGGAGCAGGGTGGACATGACCACCTCCTTTAACACAGCCCGTCCAGACCCAGGAGCTGGGCCCCTCCGTGTCTGCTCCAGTCAGCCACCTTGTTCTGCAGACACAGAGAAGGCCAGGCTGATAGAGAGCAGGGTGCCAGGGGAGCTGGAGAAGCCAGGGACTTCCTGAAGGAGGGGACACTTGTCAGCCTGAATTGAAAGGCAGGCTCCCGAGTGAAAACCTCTTGAGTCACCCAGTCTGCCCCCATCTGACCGCAGGGGGCCTGGCCGAGCTGTTTGGTTACTAACATCATGGAGCTGACTCCAGAAGCTGAACATGCAGGTGCAGAAGGATCATTTATTTCTAGGAAAAGTGGCCTGGGGAGGCTGACCCCAGAGGCCAGAGGCCAGAGGCCAGAGGCTTGGCAATGCTGGACCGCCAGCTCCTCGTCCATCGGGATTCAGAAAGTCGCCCACCCTTCTCATGACCACGGCATCCTTGGCTGTCCCTGGGGCCCCAGGGGAGTGGGGCCCAAGTGCCTCCCCCCAGGGTACACCCAGGTCAGGGGCCTGGGAATGACTTTAGCCCAATGCCCCCTGACCTGGGCCTGCTTCCTGGGCAGCAAGGGCCTGTGTTTTGGTGGCCACGGATCAGGGCAGCCCCCAGGCCTGCAGCTGCCGGGCAAGGCCAGGCCCCATGGGCTCCAGGAGCAAAGGGGCCAGGGGCCTCGTTAGCCACAACTTCAAATAGCCTCGTTATTACCAAAGTGCACCTCGAACCCTTTTCCTTCCTCCTTCTCTCCTTAAGGCAGGCTCCCAAATGAAAAGGAAAGTATACAATGAGCAGCGATGAGGAACCCTCGGAGGAAAGCCAGGCGTCTGTCGAGGCAGAGAAGGAACGCCAGCCCACCCTCGCAGGGCGCGTGAGCTGTGGACTCCCTTTCTTCTTCCTTTTTTTAAATGGTCTTTTTTCCCTTCCTCCTCATTCAGCGGGTCTCTCAGACTGCGCTTTAAGTCCTTTTGAAGTGTTACAACCATTTTCTCCTCTTTCAATTAACAAGAAAAGGAAGCTAATAGCTTTCTGAGCCACTCGCTGTAAATATTAACCAAGTCTGGCCATGTGGCCGGGGTGCGCAGTGTTGCTCTCGGCCGGAGAGCATGTTTACGGGAAGGAGGGGAGGGGTGGGAGATTTCCAACACAGAGACGAAAATCCCTTGGCACGGGCTTCCATGGTTCAGGGAAACGGGAAAGCCGGGGGGAGCCAGGCGAAAGGGCGCCTGTCCCTGGGGGCTGGAGGCTGGCACTGCCGGCAGGAGGGAAGTGGAGACTTCTGGAAGAAAAGGCAGCTTTGGCCAGCTGCAGCCAGGTACCTTGGACGGTCCAAGTGCATGGCCTGGAATCCCTAGCTTGTGGCTTTCAGTGTGGTCAGTGGTGGAGGTCTTCATGGGACTGGCATTTTTTTTTAAGATTTTATTTATTCATTTGAGAGAGAGAGAGTGTGGCACAAGCAGCAGGGAGGGGCAGAGGTAGAGGCAGAAGCAGGGAGCCCAACATGGGACTCGATCCCAGGACCCCACGATCATGACCTGAGCTGAAGGCGGGGTTGGCTGAGCCAACTGACTGAGCCAGCCCGGCGCCCCTGGAGGACTGGCATTTGAACACAGTGGCCAGAGAGTGAGGCTACAGCCCCTTCCTCTGTATGGCGTAGAGCTCCTGAAGGAATCTGAGACTGGGGAGTGAGCTGAGGGAAGTAGGGGGCAGAGGAGGGGAGCTGCAACCCCTTGAGCAGAACCTGGGTTCTGAAAGCTCCAGGGCCTTCTCCCCCTTCTTCTCCCCTCCACGACCAGAGGCCCTGCACCTGCCGGACACACGCGCAAAATGCTTCAAACAGGTGCTCCAGAGCGCCCGCACGTCGGCCACGTAGGACCCGTCTCAGAGCCAGGGTGGCCAGGGGCCCCGTGTGAGAGCACAGAGGCACGGGTGGCCGGGGGTGGGGGAAACCAGGTCTTCTGCCTCCAGGCTCCACCGCCCACCTCAGCCGAGGGCCCAGGTGTGGGGAATGCATGGCCCGTGTTCTGCTAACAAAAGCGGGCCCATTTCCCTAGAAAGGTCTGGCCTTTGCTGGCAGCACCAAGTTCATCATCCCCCGAAATCCCCCAGGGCTGGGTACAGACCCGTCTGTGTGGGAGCTGAGTTACAACAAGGCCTGCGGGGTAGGACCAGGCCAGCAGGCAGCCAGTGGGCAGGGCGCAAAGAACCTCGAGCAGGCCTGGGCCTCCATTCCCGTCCCCTGTTGTGTGCGGGCAGGCTCCGGCCACTGTGCCTTTCCCTGTGGCAGAGGGGCAGGCCTGTGGAGGTTGATGCGCTCCCACCCCTCCTCCACCCTGCTTAAGTCTACCCCTCCAGAGGCTGAGAGCAGCCATCCTGAGCCCACTGAGCTTAGCTGCCTGAGGCTGGCCCTGCCCCCCACCCACCCTTGCAGCTCAGCTGGGCACGGGGGTTCTTCCCGCCACCCGCCCCTGCTCGGAGGAGACTTCCAAGGCGCGTGAGCACTCCAGGTGCAGGAGGCCCCTTTAGATGCCTGCCTGCTCTTCTGTCTCACTGCCGCTCAGGGACGAGAGTACCTGCATGGCAGTCTTTCCAGGTCCCCCACTGCTCGGCTGCACTGTGGGGGCCTGGTAGAGCCAGGCCTCCAGACCACGCAGATGGTGCAGTGGAGGGGGCTCTGCGAGGCCTAGTGGGGCAGGCAGGCAGCGAGCAGGTGCCAAGAGTCTGGGCCAGTTTGGTCCCTGGGCTGCTCTGCCAGCCCAGCACCAGGACACAGGAGTGAATTCTAGGCCACCTCTGGCCACAGCTGCCCTTGCTCCCCAGGTCCTGGCTTCAGCCCACACACGGGGAGGGAGAGAGGGAGAGAGGGAGGGAGGGAGGGCGGGACATCCCATGGAGGAAGTCCCACGTCTTCTCTCCGAGGAGCTGTCCCAGAAGAGCAGCCCCCTGGAGCTGGCTTCTCTGCTCTGGGCACTGCCTGCCCCCCGACCGGCCTCACCCCCCTTCCCCAAGGGTCTGTCTGCGAGGGTGGGTGCTGGCAGCAGTCTAGGGCTGCTGGCCAGGCAGCAAGGGCTCCTGCAGCTGTCCACAGACTGGCTCCCACTCCTGCACCCACACCCATCCACCAAAGTCTGGGTTTTGTCAGGAAGCGGTTTAATTAGCAGAGTGGAGGCTTGGGGTTCGCGCCGCGTATGCAGGCTCTCTCGCCTCCACCTCTTCTCACCTGCTATGGGGTGCCATGCTGCAGTGCCAAGCCTGGGGGCCAGAGTGAGTGAGAAGGGGGCAGGGTAGGGCCCTCTCTCAGTGCAGAGGGCGGAGCTGGAGCCTCCAAACACGCCTCCTGCAGCACCCAGATGCACTCCCCCCCCCCACCCCGCTTAGGCAGGCTCCGAGTCCCACAACAGGCTGGCTGTGTGTGCATGGTGCTGCTCCAGTCCACCACCCTCTAGCAAGGAGCAGAAGGGGGCAGGAAGCCACTCAGCCTCCAGGCCTGTCTTCAGGGAGACTGCCTAGCCAGCCCCTTCCCCTGAACCCCACTGTTCCCTACTCCCAGCCCAGGCTCCCACCCCTGCTCCTGGGGACACTGTCCCAGCTTCTCACTGGGTCCCTCTCTCACCCCAGCACCTTCCAGCTCTCCACAAAGGTCCGGTCATGCCTCCCCCTGCCTGAGTACCTTCCCTGACTCCCCACTGCCCTTGGTATGAAGGCCGGGCCCCTCAGCAGAAGATTAAAAATTCCCCCGCAGGCCAGAATCTCATCTCCCTCTTCAGCTCAGATCACTGCCTTCCACTAACTCAGAGCTTTGGGACACCAGCCTTCTCACCAGCCAGCCCTCCTACTCTGAGCCTTTGCATATGCTGTTCCCTTGCCCTGAAGTGCCCTTCCTGCCCCACCCCCTACTATGAAGTCTCTGTTATGGGAGCAGTCCATACTCCCAAGTGGGAAAGCTCTCCCTGCCCCGTGGCCCCGGCCCCCAGCCCTCTGCCCCCTGGAGAGAGGCACACAGCCGTAACAGCTCCCAGGTCCATGCGGCCACAAGAGAGGAGTGACCCACACACTGCGGTCACTGTGGGGGGAGAGGAACAGGCCCTGTGGATGGCCATCCTGGTGGGAGGAAGTCAGCAGCCACAGAACAAACTCTGGGTTTGAGTCACAAAGAGCCTTTTCATCTATACAGGTCGGATACAGATGCTGACCTCAGCCTGGAAGTCCCGAATAAAAGAAAACCCTGTGTCTCCTAGCTTGCACCAGCTTTGACCTGCTTGCGATGATCTAAACTCTGCCCTCTGTGCCACAGGGCACCTCTGCCCGGGAAGGGGGGGAGGCAGGTGGTTTATTCATTTAAAATGCCACTTGACCTAAGTCACCAGCCATAAAGCCCACCTGGGTTTCCAGCAGCACATACCAGGCGTCTGATTAATGATACACACATAATAATCCATCCCTAAGAGCATAGGTTGAAATGAAGCAGGAGGGCTAATTGCTAATATAGGAATTAATATCAGCGAGAACAGATCCTCAGGGCAGCTGGGAACCGCAAAGCTGGAGAGTGTTTCCACTTCGGGGCGGGTGGGGGGAGCCCTGAGGTCCAAAGGTGTGGCCAGGGCTTCTAGGGAGAAGACAGGACAGGGAGGTGGTTGGGGGAGACCCAGCCACACCTGCCCCCCTCTAGCTTGCCACCGAGTTCACATGTGACTATCACGACATGGGAGCCTGGGGAACCCCAGAACCACAGCACAGTGTTACCTCCCCATGAGGCTCCCCATGATCCACCCTCCCAGGCTGGGCAAGGCGGGCTATTTGCTCCCATAGGGCCCTGTGTGGGTCTCACACTGTGGCCC
This sequence comes from Eumetopias jubatus, assembly GCF_037043125.1. Taxonomy (NCBI): domain Eukaryota; kingdom Metazoa; phylum Chordata; class Mammalia; order Carnivora; family Otariidae; genus Eumetopias; species Eumetopias jubatus. The sequence continues at coordinate 8,184,097 of NW_028274819.1, read as the reverse complement.
TCTGTAAACCAATGGCCTCCCCGCTGGACTTCGAGCTCCTGGAGGACAGGGGCTCCTCTTTGGATCCCAATGTCTTGTATGGTGCCAGAAGAATGACTGGACATAGTACATGTTTGCTGGAGGGAGGGAGAGAGGGAGGGAAAGGTGGATGGATGGACGGACGGATGGAGAGACAGATGAACAGACAGAAAGATGGACAGGTAGATGGATGGATAGAAGATGGAGGGAGGGGGCAGTGACAGATGCATGGATGGATGGACGGAAAGATGGACAGACGGATGGAAAGAGACAGGTAGATGGACAGAGAAATGGAGAGATGGGGAGAGGGAGGGCTTGATGCATGGATGGATGGACAGATGCATGATGGGTGAATGGACAGAGAGATGGATGAATAGAGAGATATGTAGATGATGGATAGATGGATGGATGATTGCACGAGAGGGCCTCAGGAAAACCCAGTTCCCTTGGGGCACTGGGCCCAGGGGCCACTGTGGGTTTGGTTGATCGGTGTGTTTCTGTTCTACTGAGACTCCATGTCATGCAGAGAGAGGGGAACTGGGCCAGGGTTCAAGGCCCTGGCTGTCATGCAGGTTGTGCAAGCTTGGACACATGCCCCCTTCTCAGTGCCATGGTCCTCCCTGCCCTAACAGCTGTACTGGATTGTCCCCAGGCTCAAGGGAGATCTCAAAGCAGAAATGACCTGGAAAAGGCAAAGGCGCATTGTCCCCCTGCAGACAGTATCTCGGTATGGGCAGATCCGGCCAAAGTGGAATGGTGTAGACATGTGGGATCGTGCACTTGGCTCTCTTTTCCCCTTTCAAATTTCTTTTAATACAATTATGATGTTATTATTTATAACAAAAAGTAAAACTGTAAGCATCTCAAGTACTTACAAATGGAAGCTTCTATTATGTTGACCCAAAAAATGGTTCGTTTGGCAGAGCAGAGACCTGGAGCCTGTGGGAGCAGGGAAGGCCACAGCGAGGGTTGGTGGGCAGAGATGTCCTGTAGGGGGCATACCTACGAGCTGGCCAAAGTGGCCTGGAGGTGGGGGGGGGGAGGGGGCTCCCGCAGCAGAACCCGTGGACTGAACAGGTTCATTTTATCCTAGCTCCGTTTGCCCACATAGAAGGTCCGCATGCCGCACTCTCTTTGCATTGTGTGGCCTCGGGCTTCTCGATCCAATTGCACACCCACTGGGGATGGTAGATGTTTGCCAGGAGGGCACATTTACATGTTTATTCCTGAGCCTTGTTTGGTTCAGTGAGCGCAGGTGACTACTAACAATCATCAGGAGGCACCCACACGTGGGAAGAGCTCCCACCTCCCAGGCACAGCCAGCCAGGCCCACCCCAGGATGGACAAAGTCAGACGGCCCCACCAAGAGCCTTGCTCAGACCCCAATTTTCTAAATGAGAAAGGAGAGTGGGGAGGTCACCGGGTGCATTTATGAAGCATCTACTGTGTGCAAGGCACTAAGCCAGGTAGTGGGGGATCTGCCTCAGACAAGCAGAGATAATCCCTTCCTTGAAGCAGGGAGACAACTCCTTTCAGGACACTATGGGTTTGTGTGCCCAGGCCCCCCAAGGAGGAGGGCCACCCGATGCAGGAGTGGGGGCAGTGTGGGGGAAGGGCCTGGAGTGAGCCCACTCGGGCATTCTGGGGCTGTGCTTTGTGGGATTCTAGAGGCTGCATAGGAGGACTGGGAAAAGGGTCCAGTGCTGTTGGATGGAGCCGCCCTCCTCGGTTCATAACTTCAAAAAGCAGTTCTTGGGCGGTTGCTCTCTGTTGTGGGGGATCAGCAGCCATGGCCGGCTGAGCCTCTGGGCTCCGAAGACGCTGCCACTATCCTCTTGAAATACGGAGGCCCCGCCACCTCCACTCCCACCCCCAGCAGTACAAAAACAATTTCCTCGCCCCGGCCAGGGAGGCAGATGACCTCACTGGACTGTTTCCATCTCTCGCTTTCATAGAGAAATTACAATTTATAATTGGATGAAATCACGCGGGGGTAATAGCAGTAAGAACCCGCGCCATAGCCCGGCAGTCACGCCTCGCGCAGGCACTGTCCCCGCCTCCCCTCCTACCCAACACCCCCCTCCGCCCCTGGAGGGGCTTCACCTGCCTACTGGCACCCTGGGTATATAGCAGGCCCTGGCCATGCCGGATGCATGGGGCTTGCTGTGTCTTGTACCCCCTTCCTTCTGGGGATGTCTGTCCTAACTCTCCTCCCCCACCCCCTGCACGTACCCTGGCAGCCCTGGCAGCCCCCACCAGCACTCCACCCTCGTCACCGGTGCGCCCCTGCCAGGCTGGGCGTCCAGTGTGTAGTGCACTCTGCCCCAGTCTGGGCTCTGGGCTTATGAAAACACGCACCCCTAAAGATCCTTGTTTTTATTTGTAACAGCCCCAGACAGCAAGCATTTCTCAAATCAGCCACCTTCGGCCCGACAAAGGAGAGTGCCCAGATGCAGCTGAGTCCATCTGGATCCGATTTCAAACCAGAGCTAACACTCTCAGATGTGTAATAAAAGCCCTTTTCCAAAGAGGGGCTCCTGCAGGGGGAATACGGACACCAGGGCACCGTGGGGCTTCAGCACGCCACGCTAATGAGAGGCAGTGAGAGGCGACTGGAGGGCTCGGGGTTTGTTTTGGACTCCGAGGACCAGCCAGCCCTGCCCCCCAGGTCCCTGGGGAAGGGGAGGATGGCCTTCGAGGGCACCAGGGGCGTGGAGCCCTGACCCTGGCCTAGGAAGTGGGGCGGTTGCAGGAGGGAGGCCAGGGACTCTGAGACCCAACTTCCCCGCTTCCCTGCTGCTCCTGCTTCCCACGGTGAAAGGCAGTGCTGCTTCTGGAAGCCAAGGCCGCGGTGGCCCAGTTGGATCCTTTGAATGACATTTCGAAAGAGGAGCAGGTGCTGGGGGAAAGCGGAGCCAGCCAGCGCGGGGCCAGGCAGGCAGCCCCTGTGCGGCCAGGAGCCCTCAGAACTTTGCTTCTCTTTCTGGTCCTTCCATCCCCAGCAAAAGGAAACTGGGGAGCTTTGAGGAGGGTGCTCTGCACAGCCCCCTGTTTGTTGTCTGGATTTGAGAAGAGAAGGGAGATGATGGGGAGTCATCCCCGCCCCCTCCCGGCTCCCTGGAGAGTGGCGTTCAAGAACGCGGGTTCCAGGGGCATGGGAGGAGAGGGGGCCTGCAGCCCAGGCCGCCCGTCCCTGGGTGGCTCCTAATTTCCCTGGGCTTAATCATTTGTATTGTGTTTTGGCAGGTGAGGAGGCAGGGAGTGGGTGAGCAGAACTCCTTTTTGGACAGACAAGCCCAGAGGGTGAAGCAGGAATAACTCGCCCCTCCCCCCCACCTCCCCAGCAAGAAAACCTTCTCGACAAACAGGAGAAGCCAAGCAGGACTGAGCGCCTCCCCCCCCCCACATCTTTCCAAAGAGAGGCATGTGGGGCCTGACAGCTCAGCGGCGCATGTCAGCAGCTCCAGCCCCGCGGTGAACATCTGAACTCCTCAGCGGGGTAATGGACCCCCTCCTTCCCCCCCGGAGACACAGCCTGAGTGGCAGGAATACCGAGTCTTTGGAGAGTGGCTCCCTCTCAGCTCTGTCACGCAAGGCCGCTCTCTGCACTGGAGCCCATTCTGCCAAGTGACTTAAAGGGATTAAAAAAAAAAAAAAAAAAAAACTTGGTGAAGAAAAGGGGGTAAAAGCCACGCAGAAGCCTTTCAGAGGAGGTGGCGGCCGACAGACAAAGGGGCAAAAGTTGAAAGAGGACAGCGAGAGGCCACCGTGGCAGGATGGACGCCGGGCTCTAGGGCATGCCTGGGGAGCAGGGGCCCAGAACACCCTCGGGCAGCACACGGGAGTCCTGGGGCTGCAGGGGGTGCCTCCACAGGCCCCTCATGCACGCCCCTCACTCCGGGGAGAGAGGCCAGCAGCGCCTGGAGCCTATGGGACAGAGCATGCTACTCCAGCCCTGCAGCCAAGTCTGAGCGCGAGGAGCCCTGCAGAGCAGAGAACAGGGGGTCCTGCCCGCTCCCCGGGGTGCCCCTAGCTCCACGCAACACCCCAGCTCTGTGGCCTGCACCTGCGTGCCTGGGCCGTGGGGTCAGAATGTGAGTGTGTCCGGGCCCACCTCAACCGGAAGCATCCAGAACAGAGACCCCGGCCAGACCCAGCAGGCTCCGGGGCTGCAGCTCAGGAGGTAAGGCAGTTGCAAAGGGGCTCTGGGTGGCTCAGGAAGGCCCAGTGGCTCCTCATGCCTGAGACAGCTGGGACCTGCTCTCTTTCCAGCTGGGTTGCATTGGGGCGTCACAGAGCTCCCCAGGTCTGCAGCTCCCCCCCCCACCCACCCCCACAGCCAGTCAGGCAACCAGCAGTTTCTGCTTGCCAAGGGAGAGGTCTTTTGCTACCTGGTGGCCATGCTCTACCCCAGGGTGGATGGGACCAGGGTATAAGGCTTTTCCAGAGTAAACTGCTGCCCCACCATGGGAACCCTGCTGCTCCAGAGCGGGGGTCCTACTTTGAGCCCCTCTGAGTTCTGCCCGAAGGGGGCAGTCGTGAGGCCTTGGGGGAGGCAGGACCTTTGGTGACACTGGCCATGGCACCTGCTGCCCTCCCACGGGGAGAGAGTCTCTCTGTCCAGGCCCGCCCCTGCCCTGGCCGGGAGGACCAAGGGTAGGGCTGAGCCAAAGCCACCACCCAAGACCTTGCCCCTGCTGGCCCTTGGGCATCACTGTTCTGGCTTCCAGTCCAGCCCCTCTGCTGGTGAGAGTGGCATGCTGGGGGCCCAGGGATGGGCAGTAAGTGTCCCAAGATCACACCGCAGGCCCTAGTGCCCCTCGTCCTCACTCGAGCTGCGGAACTGCCAGGGCTGGGCAGGTGGAGAGCTGGGTCCTCCCTGGGGGCCGGGAGTGGCCCCACTCTTCCCGGCTCCCCAGAGGCCAGGAGGGAGGGCTCGTGCCTCCCCAAACACAAATCCCAGGCAACTTCCAGCGGCGGTGCCCAGGGCAGGGCAGGGAAGCCCCAATTCATTACCAAGATGGAAAATGACACTTCTCTGCACGTTTCCCCAGGAGAGGGGCTGATTTATGACTGCACCAGGGCCCGGACATTCGTCAGCGCGGTGCGACGCACATGCCGTCTGCGGGGGCATTAATAGCCGTGTTATTAGCCACTGGCGTGAAAGATGCCCTGCGGATCGGCTATTTGCTGTTATTTATTATAAAGGCGCGCCAGCCCAGCAGCGGGGCCGACAGGCATCACGATCGCAGGGAGCCCACGCTCGGCCCCTGCCCACCTGGCCTCCCCTCCCTCATCCCTACCACGCGTCACCCACTGCCCTGTCATTTGTCCCTATTCACCTCCCAGCCCCTAGGAGGGGTTGGGGGGCAATTCCTGGGGCCCACGGCCACTCCCCAGGCCTGCACCCCTAATATTTATGGAGAACCTGCTCAGTGCGGGGCTCTGCCTCTGGTGAGCTGTGGAGCCTCCTTCCATCCCAAGGCAGAAAAGCAAAGAGAGCCAAACTAGGGGAGCCAGGCAGACAGGAGTTGGTGCCCTGTTCCTCCTGTTGTGAGCAGTGTGACCCTGGGCACATCCCTTTCCCTCCCTGAACATGATCCCCTTTGTGCGCTCGGTGTGCAGGCCAGCTGGAGAGGAGAGGGGGGTCGCAGAGGACCCAGCATGCAGCAGGCCCCTCCCTGGCCAGCTACTGCCACTAATGGGCCCCACCCCATCGGGCTGGAGGGGTCTGCAGACCTGCAGGTGGGGGAGGCAGCCCCCACGAGTCCCTGTGTGAGTTAGACACTGTGCACCACCACCCTCCCTGTGCCAGTCCTCTGGGAAAGGGTTTGAGAGTTCAGTGCCGAGGCCAGAGCAGGTGGCAGGGGGGGAAGGGTGCCCACGGCTGCTGGGCCAATCCCTTCTGCTCTCTGGGCCTCACTTTTTCCTCCCCTGTGAAAGGCAGATAATCTCCAAGGTCCCGTGACTCCCCAGTTCCGGAGTCCTGAGGGTGGGGTCCACCCTCGTGTGTCTCTGTGGGCCATCCCTAGGCATGTGAGGCTGGCCTGGAGGTAGACCTGTGGTCGGGCAGTGCCAGGCCAGCCTCCCGGTGTCAGATGAGACGAGAAGGGGGCAGCCAGAGGTCTTCCTTGGGTTTCTCCCTCTGGGGCTGGGCAGGGCCCCCGGGGCAGCTGAGAGGGCAGGGAAGAGCACTGGACAGCGAGTCCAAGGCCTGGGTCTGTGTCTGGCTCCTCCACCACCAGCGGCACAATTCAGACCAGTCCGTCGCTCTTCCTCTCTGGGCTGTGGTGCTGAGGGTGCCTGGGTGGTTATCCCTTCCCAGGCTGGGGCTAAAGGGGGGCCAGCCTCCCTCTTCTCTCCCACTGCCTGTTTCTAGGTTTCAGATTGGAGGGCCTGCCTTTTGGCGTCTTCATTCCTTCATTCACCAGATGCTTATGAGCACTCCCATGCCAGGCTCTCTGCTAGGCTGGTGAACGGGACAGAACATATCCTGGCTTAGGGGAGTTTACATTCTAGTGGGAATTCAAGGAGCAGGGCCTGCATGTGGGGGATGCTGCACACGGGGGGGGGGCCCACCCCCAGCCTGCTTCCGGCCAGCTCTCAGCCTTTGCTTCATGATCAATAAACATCACCATCCCCAGTCTCTCCTGGTCACCCTGTTCCTCTCTCTCTGCTCCTGGCTGCCCCCATCCTGCTGACTGCTGAGAGACCACCAGCACTGACCCTACAAACCCCGGGGTCCCCTCCCCCTGCCCCCTCCCTTCCTTCCTTCTGCCCTCCCCCCCGAATGAAGGCCCTCAAGCCTCTCTTCTACCTTCTGAAACTCCCCTGCCCTCTGCTTTTTCCTTCGCCAAAGGAATGAAGCCTCAGTCTAGGCAGCTTTACTAAAAAATGCACGGAGACAGACAGAAATATCAGGTGCAGGAATATCTTATTAAATAACGTGGGGAGAGAGGGAGAAACAAAATTACACGTGTCTCCTTTCATCCCCCCACCCCCCTCCCGGCCCTGAATTGTTTAATATCGAACACTGTTATCAATATAATTAACCTCCTAAGACACAATTTTAAAGTCTTGTTTTTTAAAGGGATTTGCCTTCTCTGAAGTTCAGGACATCCCGCCGCCCGGCACCGCCCAGGCAGCCTACGCGGTGAGGTGAACCCGAGGTACATTTTTAGTGGATTTGCATACCTGTCTGCAATTACCACTGGTGATAACCGCTGATGCATAATGCATGCAGCACGAAATTAGAAAAATAATTAACTTTAGGTTTTAAAAGAATCCCCTACCACCACCACCACCCCCACCCCCGGCCCTGCTCCCCCTTCTACTACAAGTTATCAATGGTACCAGCTGATGAGAGCTGGGGCAGAGTCATGCGGGCAGGCTCGGAAGGGCCTCGTGGGTCAGGGCAGCCGGCCCCCTGCCCGAAGGAGGTGACTCCGGTGGGCTTAGACCGGCCTGGGCCTGAACTAGGGCTTGGAAAAGGCCCGCTCACCCAGAAGTCCCAGGGTCTCCCCCTGGGCCCGCAGTTCCCATCTGGACCTGCCCTGGAGCGCTGCCTACTGCTAAGATGGGCATGGTCCCCTGTTGTATAGGGCACTCTGCATCGGGCCCTCTGCTCAGGCTTGAAAACAGCCGTAGCTTATCCTCACAAGGGCCAGGGAGGTGGATCATTTGGGGTCCCATCTTACAGAGGAAGGCCTGAGACCTGAGGCCACCCTCAGTAGGTGGAGCCGGGGACTGAGCCCAGGCAGGCCCTGGGGGGAGGGGGGGCCCTCATTAATTTAAACAAAGGTCTGCTGAGGACTCATCACAGATGTGGAGTGATCTAGCCTTGGTGAAGCTCCCGGCCTGGCAGGGGAGAACACAGCTCCTTCTGGGGCCAGCGTCTCCTGCTTTACCCCCTCGGGGCTGAGCAACTGCTTCTGTCCCTAGCCTGCCCTGTCTGTACACCTTGCTCCTGCCTCGGGCCCTTCCGGGAAAGACCTGGGGGCCTGGCAAGGCTTAGGGAAAACACAATGAACTCCTGTTGTTGAAGAGATGGACCAGAGGGGGCATAGAAAAGGGGAGGGCGAGGGGCTCCCTGGCTCCGTCGTTTCGGAAGCTCCGCCAAGACAGGTGAGCAGCCTGAGTGGGTCATAGGAACACCTCGGGGTCCCTCCCCGGGACGAGATGGAACAGGTCTTCTTTCTCAAACCACCCGGTCCTGTGCTGGGCACTCTGCACAACCCCTCTCTTGTCGTCCCCTCGGGACAGTGGGGTTCCCAGCAGCACGTTACAGATGAGGAAGCTGAGGCCCAGGGACGTGTCGCTGCAGGACACACAGCTGGGGACTAGTGAGGCCAGATTCGAACCTAGCTTTGTTGTCCCCTCCCTGATTCTAGTTCACGTGCCTCCTTCTTGGGGTCAGCACCATGTGGAATTCTCTGATTCCTAAAGTGGGGGCTGAGACTGTGCTTGGCACTTCGGGGGACCCAGCGTCAGGACATCCCCACATGAGCTGCCCTCACTAACCAACAGGAAGGAAGGCCGGCGCTTGGGGGCAGGAGTAGGCCTGCCCTGCCTTCCCTCTCCCGCCTGGGACCTCCAGCTCCTTCCAGAAACACGCTCAGCCCCCTGGTGTGCTCACATCTAACTGTGCCCTGAGAACCTGCAGCAGTACCATCTCCTGTCCGGCATGCCAGGGCCTGTGCTGGGCCTTCCGTCCTGAAGCTGCCCCCTGCGTGTTACCCTCCCTCCAGCCTCCCGCCTCCCAAGGGGACCCCCCCCCGGAAGTCCCTGGGCCTCTGGCAGCCCCAGCGTAATGGGATTTGGGGAAGACACCAGGCCGGGGGTCTCCAACAGGGAAGCGCCTCCATCCAGTTGGTAGATAAACATCTCCCACCGGTGAAGCGGGTCAGCTTTGCAGAGAGGGGGTCAGGGAAAGCTTCACGGAGGGGGCTCTATACGCTGAGGTCTTGGGGAGGAGCAGAAATTGGCCCGGCAATGGCAGGAGCAGGGGAGGGTGTGTTGGTGTCCGAGGATCAGGAACAGCACGGAGCAGAGGCCCAGAGGGAGCAGCACAAGGGAGGTCAGGGCCTTCAGGAACCAGGGCTGGGCTGCAGCTGAGAATTCCAGGGGGACCGAGGCAAGAGCTGAGCTGTGGGGTCCAGCCACTCACACCCCCTCCCTGGGCCTGGACAGCTCCCCATGAGAAAGAGGCTGGCGCAGCCTGGGGTCACAACAGGAGGGCCCCACCGTAGGATCAGTGTGTCCACCGTAGCTTGGGGCGTGGGGCTGAGGATGCACAAGTGAAGGCGGAGGGGGCCCAGCATCACAGCGATTGACAAGGAGTCCCTTTTGGGAGCCTGGACGTGGCAGAGCCCCAAGAATGATGCCCCGGGTCCCCCGCTGGCGAATGGGGGTCTGTATCCATCCAGCCGGAGCCACCTCCCTGCTCCCTCCCCCGGCCCCCCAGGGAAGGATCCTGCTGTCAGTCACGGAGCTGGCAGGTCCTGACTCCCATCATGCTGAAGTCTGCGGTATCTGCACAACAAGTGACCCCGCAGAAGACGGGCGATTTACCGGGTTTAATTTGATGGCCACACAAACTGTCAAACACACAACAAAGGAATAAAAAGGCCACCTGGCACCCGGGCAGTTAAAGGCTCCTCCAGGCAGGCATGCTTTCTTCCTCCCCACCCCCAGGCCCTGCCCTGCGCCACAGCCTTGGGGAAGGGGCGGCAAGGGGAAGCTCAGCAAAGATGGATGAGGCCTGCAGACAGGGGAAGGGAAAGGCCTTGGGTCCCGGCCTCCCAACTGCTTCTCGGTTATCCATCAGGCATCTCTGAAAGGGGCAATTTAGACACTGTTATGATGCCAGGGCCTCTGGAGGCTGAGGGCTGTGGCCATGAGCTGAGCCGGCACCGGGGACTGATGTCTGTGCCAGAGAACGTGGTGGCTGGCCTTGGCTTTGGCCTTCACAAGGCTGCCCCCCTGCTCAGGGCACCGCCCAAACGGCCAAGCTGAAGGGGCCACCTGAATCCCACGTGCCAGGTCTCAGCTGCTGACAGGTCAAGGAAGGTGTGTGTCCTCTGGCCAGATGCTGGCGCCCTGGATAGAGGGACTCAGACTTGACCTCTGAGACTGAGGCAAGGTGGCCTTTGAGCAGGCCTGGGCCTTCCTGTCCCCCACACCTGCCCTAGTCCTGCCTCTTTTCTCCTAAGCATCTTGAGACTGGACATGCAGGCTCCATAACCCTCGTGTGTGTGACAGGCTGGCACAGGTACAAACATGCGTCTGCATAGGGGGTGGGGCGAGACCCGGCTGGCCGGTCCCCCTTGTGCCTGGGTTTATCCCTGTCCTCTGAAGGCGGGCATGTCCCGGTCTATGTAGCAGCCCCGTTTTGAGCCCGTCCTCCTGCAGAGTTCGGGCCATGGCCCTCCTCAGTCCTGGCTGTGATGAGAGGTGAGAGAATCAGTGGTCAGGTAAGGGCCAGGCAGCCTGGGATGCCCATGCCCCAGCCAGATTTTACAGGGTGACTCTCGCTGACACTGAGGGAAGGAGGGCTGACCAGCCTGGTGCAGGGCTCTGCAGTGGGGGTAGGAGGGCGGGAGTGCGTCAGGGCATGTGGGTAGGGGAAACAAAGCTGACGGCTAACTCCGCCGCGAGCAAGCTCAAGTGCAGGACACAAAGACCCACTCCGGGTCCCGCAGGGACGGGGTGTGAGTGGGCTCAGGACCCAGAGGCTGGGCTGGGAGACGAGCTCAAGGAAGCAGCCAGGAATAAGCAGGCAGTGGCCTTAGTCCCTCAGGCCAGCGGGTGCTCACAGAAGGGGGCCTAAGCTGGCTCCAGAAGCCCAGAATGTTGGGCAGGGTCTCAGCAGTCCCCCTTTCTCCTGGCTTTCCACGAGGCCTTGTCCCCTCTGGCTCCGTGCACAGGCCCCATGCACCCTTCCCCTTTGCCCTCACTTGCTTCTAGCCAGCTTTCCTCCGCCAGCCCCTGAGCTGCCTTGGGTCCACCTCATGGATAAAAGTTCATGCCTCTTACAAGGCCCCGAGCGAGGCTAGGGCGTTAACCGTGGGCAAAGCCTGAGCTTGCTCCAGGAGGCCCTGGGGCTGCCGAGGCTGTCTGTCCAGAGGCCCCAGTAAATGCAAATAGGGTATGAGTGTGTAGAGGGGAGTGACTGTAGGCATTCCTGCCTTGCGCAGCACCTTGGGTGGTCGCTGATGCTAAGCCACACCAGGCCTCCACAGCCCACGGTCCCTGCCCTTGAGTACCTAAAATTTAGTCGGGGACATTAAAACACTAACCGCCCAACAGTGCAACCCACAGCTCACAAAGATGGGCACGAGATGGGGCACCACGAGCCTAGTGCCAAGATTCTGGCCTCCCCACCACTCCTCAAGTGTCTTGAGTGCATTAATGCCTCGGAGCCTCAGTTTTCTCTTCTGTTAAGTGGGAAGAAGAAGGGCATTGACATCAGGTTTGCTGGAAGGGTTAAATGACCTAAATGCTCATGAAGCTCTAGGAGCATCATAGTGTGAGCTACTATCCCACCAGAATGGGATCCCAAGTAGCTAGAACATGGGCTGGGACGTGGGGGGTGCTCCACAAAGATCTGCTGAGCGGCTAGATGGACAGATGCATGGATGGGTGGATGGGTAGGTGGAAGACTAGCAGAGGAGGGGACATGTGAAGAGCAGTTTGCTAGATGGAGGGGAGCGGTTCCAGGATAGAGGGGGACAGACAAGGGAGAAGGTTTGACATTGGTTGAGAAATAGAGATGGTCAGTCCCCAGGGCCTGAGAGTGAGGTCCCCACTGGGACTCGTTCGGTGACCAGATCCCGATTCTGCTCTGCACACCGGGCTGGGCTGGCTTCAGGCTGGGGCCTCAGCTCAGACTCGGGGAGGCAAGGATTGTGTCCCACCGTTGAAAAGCCTTCGTGAACCTAGAGTTACATGGCAGACCTTTGCCGGCGGCATGAAGACACCTCCCCAACTGAGGTTGAAAGATCATTTCTCTTTAATTGATTTTTTACCACTATGAACAGCAAAATAATAGGAAAAAAATCTACTGCAATTTTTCCATTTGTGAAAACCGAAATTACACCTTGCAGCTGATTCCCTCAGTGTGGACCCCTCCCTCCTTTTATTCATGTAATTTCTTCAAATGCTAGAAAACAGATAAATTTTTTTTTTCAAAATAGCTGAAAGTTTCGTGATTTGGGAAGGGGGTAAGGTGTAGAATAATCTCCCACACGACATGGAACGCGGAGCTAGGGAGGGCACCTCGGATATAAAGGGTTTTCTGTAAATACACAAGAAAGCGATCCCGTTGACACCTCATTCTTCTGTCTATAAAATGCATGAGTGGCAAATGGGATGTGTTTTAACACCAGACAATGAAGCTCCTCGCCCTCCATTGCTCACCAGTGGCAACCCGGCGGCTTCTTTTCTGCGGGTTCTACTGACATCCCTCCCCCCCCAACCCCTTGTGAGCTCACAGCCCTCACAGAAACAAGCTTCTCCTTCAGACCCTGGGTATGAGCCAGATAGGGATGCGAGTTTCCGTTCCCGTGAGAAATGGTGGCTCTGAATCCATAAAACACACCTTAAATCCATCCCATCAGCACTGACCAGCCACTTTTAGCATTAGCCATAAAGACTGGCTTAGGGTGAAGTCTCGAAAGAAGAAACAAACCGCGGCGTGGCTCTCGCTAAATGAACCTCACCCGCGGCTCGAAATCACCGTCCGGGAAGGCGGACTGCGGCCGCCTAATTCACAGACATCTTTTTGCTCCTGATGAGATTTCACGTTAGCCAGATGTCGTTAGAGTCTGACCTCGGCCCGAGGGATCACCCGTGAAGTCAGGCTGGCCCAGGAAGGGCCGCAGGGCGTGCGCCTGGAGGCTTGACCTCTGCCCCGCCACGACCCCGTGGCAACCCTGCGGCGGCAGGCGGGTGGGCGCCAGGACTCGCTCTCACCGCACGTGTCTTATGCTCCTTGCAGGTGTTGAGGCTCCAAATCAGGCGGGGCCCGGCGCCCCCAGCCATCCACCATGGTGGTGGCATACCCCACTGCCGCCGCCGCCACCACACCTGCTGCCACCGTCACGGCCACCGTCGTGATGACCACGGCCACCATGGACCTGCGGGACTGGCTTTTCCTCTGCTACGGGCTCATTGCCTTCCTGACGGAGGTCATCGACAGCACCACCTGTCCCTCGGTATGCCGCTGTGACAACAGCTTCATCTACTGCAATGACCGGGGACTCACCTCCATCCCCGCTGACATCCCTGATGACGCCACCACCCTCTACCTGCAGAACAACCGGATCAACAACGCCGGCATCCCCCAGGACCTCAAGACCAAGGTCAACGTGCAGGTCATCTACCTGTACGAGAACGACCTGGACGAGTTCCCGGTCAACCTGCCCCGCTCCCTGCGGGAGCTCCACCTGCAGGACAACAACGTGCGCACCATCGCCAGGGACTCGCTGGCCCGCATCCCGCTGCTGGAGAAGCTGCACCTGGACGACAACTCCGTGTCCACCGTCAGCATCGAGGAGGACGCCTTTGCCGACAGCAAGCAGCTCAAGCTGCTCTTCCTGAGCCGGAACCACCTGAGCAGCATCCCCTCGGGGCTGCCCCGCACGCTGGAGGAGCTGCGGCTGGATGACAACCGCATCTCCACCATCCCGCTGCACGCCTTCAAGGGCCTCAACAGCCTCCGGCGCCTCGTGCTCGACGGCAACCTGCTAGCCAACCAGCGCATCGCTGATGACACGTTCAGCCGCCTGCAGAACCTCACCGAGCTCTCGCTGGTGCGCAACTCCCTGGCTGCCCCGCCCCTCAACCTGCCCAGCGCCCACCTGCAGAAGCTGTACCTGCAGGACAATGCCATCAGCCACATCCCCTACAACACGCTGGCCAAGATGCGCGAACTGGAGCGCCTGGACCTGTCCAACAACAACCTCACCACGCTGCCCCGCGGTCTGTTCGACGACCTGGAGAACCTGGCCCAGCTCCTGCTGCGCAACAACCCCTGGTTCTGCGGCTGTAACCTTATGTGGCTGCGCGACTGGGTGAAGGCGCGGGCGGCCGTGGTCAATGTGCGGGGCCTCATGTGCCAGGGTCCCGAGAAGGTCCGGGGCATGGCCATCAAGGACATCACCAGCGAGATGGACGAGTGCTTTGAGACGGGCTCACAGGGAGGCGCGTCCGACGCTGCTGCCAAGACCACGGCCAGCAACCATGCCTCTGCCACCACACCCCAGGGCTCACTCTTCACCCTTAAGGCCAAGAGGCCGGGGCTGCGCCTCCCTGACTCCAGCCTCGACTACCCCATGGCCACGGGCGATGGCGCCAAGACCCTGGTCATCCACGTGAAGCCCCTGACGGCGGACTCGATCCGCATCACATGGAAGGCCACGCTCCCCGCCTCCTCTTTCCGGCTCAGCTGGCTACGCCTGGGCCACAGCCCAGCCGTGGGCTCCATCACAGAGACACTGGTGCAGGGGGACAAGACGGAGTACCTGCTGACGGCTTTGGAGCCCAAGTCCACCTATATCATCTGCATGGTCACCATGGAGACTGGCAACACTTACGTGGCCGACGAGACGCCCGTGTGCGCCAAGGCCGAGACGGCAGACAGCTACGGCCCCACCACCACACTTAACCAGGAGCAGAACGCAGACCCCATGGGGGGCCTGCCCCTGGCGGGCATCATCGGTGGTGCCGTGGCCCTCGTCTTCCTCTTCCTGGTCCTGGGGGCCATCTGCTGGTACGTGCACCGGGCCGGTGAGCTGCTGACCCGGGACCGGGCCTACAATCGGGGCAATCGGAAAAAGGACGACTACATGGAGTCCGGGACCAAGAAGGATAACTCCATCCTGGAAATCCGAGGCCCTGGGCTGCAGATGTTGCCCATCAACCCTTACCACGCCAAAGAGGAGTACGTGGTCCACACCATCTTCCCCTCCAATGGCAGCAGCCTCTGTAAGGGCACGCACACCATCGGTTACGGCACCACACGGGGCTACCGGGATGGTGGCATCCCCGACATAGACTACACCTACACATGATACCAGCCACACGGGCCGCCTCCGCCCCAGCTCCTGCCGCCCCCCCTGGCCTGGCGACAACGTGGCTCTGCCCAGCCTGCTGCCATCCCATAGAGCAAGGAGAAGGAATTCCACGAGGACTTTCCCAGCAGAAAGCAAAGTTTGGGAACGGTTGACGATTTTATAGAACACAACAGTGGAAAAAAAAGATTTTTTTTTTAAAGAATAGAAAATAGGAGGGGGATTTGACGTTGCTGAAGACATAATTTATACCAAATTATGCCAGTTGGGAAAGGAAGGACTAAAAATAATATTGCAGGAAGGGTTGGGTCAGGGTTTTTTTTTTTTTTTTTCCTGAACTGGAAAGATACTACCTGTCTGTGTGCGCCTCACGCTCTGTTCAAGGCCGTCACAAAAGAACCGTCAGAGAGAACAGCCAACACGCGAAGCCCCAACGCAGCTCTTGCTGCCGGCTCCTCGCTAGTGACAACAACATGATGGAAGGTTTTCAGGCTCTTCACAAAGGAGAAGGGGAAGAAAAGATCTTTTTGCTATGGAGAAACTGTCCTGAAACCTCTTGCCTGGTTCTTTCCATAACATTTCCCTTACAGATTTGCAGAAAGAGCACGTCTTTCACTGCATTCTTTGAACAATGGTGTAGTCAATTAAAAAGCAAACTTTCTTTTTCCTATACCGAAACCCTCTCCAGTTCCGTGCACCACGCTCCATGGAAGCCCCCTGGGGGAGCTGTGGTTTCCCAGCCAAGCGGAGGTGCATCTATCTACCTGTCAATCTCTGTGTCGTGTCTCTCAATACAGATGGGTAGATAGAGCCTCATATCCGGTCCTTACTACTTCTTGGGTCAGTTCGTACAATTTCCTGAGACAATAGAGTCACGAAAACGTTGCTTTCTCCTAGAAATCATTGAGTAAGTAGACAAAGCGTGTTGGGGGTGGGAGTCGGGAGGGGGAACAATGCTGTTCCTAAAGGCGGAGGTGTGTCTGTCCCAGTCGGGTGGCCAGGGAGACCCCGGGCAAGGGGCACCCTCAGTTCAACCCTATCTCAGGTTGGCCAGAGCTGGTCGGCACTCTTTTCTGATACAGAGAAAAGCGTTCTTTGATGGCCGGTGTGCTCGTCTCTCCCCCCTGCCGTCCCCCCCAAGATGCAGATGCAGTCACCTCAACAGCGACTTTCTCTTTCCTCTGTGCTGTGTGCTTCCTCCTGGGACAGGTAATTGGTGCAGGGACTTTTTTTTTTTTTTTTTTTTATGAGCTGATTAGACCTAATGGTTTCCATGGCTGCTCAAACAAAGCCCAGAAAAAGACGTGAACATTCTCAGAAGAGCCCTGGGAGACAGCAGCCCCCCGAACACAGAGCACTCGGCCGCACCCACCCCTGGCACTCTGCTCTGGAGAGGGAAGACCAGACCTCCAGAAATGCCAGCTCCAAAAGGGTACTGACCGGGGCCCTTGGAAGAATTCAGTTTTTATTTCCTCCCCCCGGCCCCCGGAACCTGGGTTGCCATCATTTATCAACTGGCAGTGCGGTCTGGTGAGCCATGAGATTAAAACGGTAATGAAAGGATGACAGCCAAGCTGGAGTGAAGGAGGAGTGGCGTCCGGGGTTCTGCGGTCTCCCGTGCCCTGGCCCTCAGGAAGCTCGGGCCACCACCTGTTAACATGCCCCTGGTGCTGTGCTGGGGAAGAGCCATGTCGGAGGAGAGACACTGGCCCGAGGGCAGGGGAGACTGGGGAGGTGTCTGGCTCCAGGTGCTGGCGGTTTCAAAAGGCCTCAACTGCACTGACAAAAGCCAAGGGCAGGAAGAAGATGCTGACCGGCAGTCACGGGGCTGCCGGGGCTGGCCACTCACTGGTCGTGAAAAGATGTGACTGGCCCCCTCAGTGAAGAGGCAGGGGTTGAAAGGAATGGTCACAAGAGCCGTGTGAGTCGGGTGGAGGAGAGGTACGGCCCCCTCCCTCGCCAGGCTGGAGGGAGGGTCTCGCTCTCGCCCCACGATGGGGAGTCCGGCTCCCCAGGCCCAGGGAGAGGCGCAGGGCATGGACACACTCCACTCGAAACTAAGCCTCCCCACCCTTTGGCCCATTTGAATCATTTTCTCACACAATGAGATCAAGAGAGAGATTTTTCCAAGCCTTAATTTCATGTCTCTGTGAAGGTCGCCCTCCCTTTGGCCTCAAGTGCCCCTGACACAGGCTGTTCGGGCAGCTCGGGGAGGAGCAGAGGGTGCGCGCAGATGTAGGGCATTGGCTCAGGAAGAGGGGGAAGGGACAGAAGCCCGAGGTCCCTGCTGTTTCAGAAGTGAGGTCCCCTCCCTCATGGCACCACTCATGCCTTCTGCCGGTGTCCCAGGCCCTGGCCTTGCCACGGCGCCCCAGTCCCCACTGCCAACATGCTTGGGCCCCCAATCTTACTCTGGGGCCTCCTTTCCCCTCAACCACACCAGGAGGAGGTCAAATCATGCCCTTTGAGGTTAGGAAGGCATTTGGAGAACAGCAAGTGGCCCTGGAGTCAGTGAGGTCAGAAAGGCCTGCAGGCCTGGGTGATCAGCTTCCCTCCCCCCCAGCACAAAGCAGGCCCGGGCACACCTGGGCCTGAGGACACGCGGGTCTCCTGCTCCCCGGGGGCTCAGGCAGGGGCTCACCGAGGGCTCGCTGCAGGCGTCCTCCTGCCCTGTGAGTGCTGAGGACGGTGGAGACTCGCCAGCCGGGCCCTGGGGCCTGCTCTCACCTTCCCGCCCCTCAGCATCAGACATCCTCCCGGGGTCCTTTCTGAGAGCGACCTCCCAAATGTCTGCCGCCTCACAGCTCCCCAAGCCAAGGAGGGGGCCTGAAGCCAGGCCTACTCCGAACCCCGGTCCCTTCCTGGTCCAACTCCTCTGAGTGTCCTCATAACACAAGGAGAGAGATGCTGCAGGGCTGCCCAGCCTCCCCCAGCCCCTAGCAGTGCCTGAGGACACAGGGCCCGGGAAGACAAGCCCAGGGCCCAGGCTACCACTTCTGTCTAGAATCTCCCTTCTGTGGGCGGCCGACCTGACCCTTGCAGCCTCTAACTAGCCAGAACAACCTCATTGGCCTCAGCGTTGATGAGTGTATTCTGTGGCATTTATAGCAGGTTTTAAGTTTTTTTATAAAAAGAGCCCATGACACTTCTTTGGTTAAGTGGTTTACCCTTCGTGGTAATTAGATGTAGTGATTAGAATCTCTTTTCTATTACATGGCAATTTTCCTTTAAATTTTCCCTAAAAAAAATAAAATAAATAAAATAAAAAAAGGGGGGGGAAGGCGAGGCAAGAGAGGAGGCAGCAGGGCCAGGCGAGTCATTTGCATTTTGCGAATGAGGCCTCTTGTAAGCTCAGCTCAGGCGTGGGGCCCAACGTATGGAATGCTTAAGAGATTACTAAGAATAAAATCTATTAATTAGTCATACTCAATTCTGCAGACATGATGTGCATCAAAAGCTTCTTTTCTTCCCTTTTCTCCTTCCCCTTTCCTGTGGCCTCCCCGAGGAAGCCTCCATCTTCTCTAAATTGCCTCCAGCTTCCTGGGCCACCTCCACAGGAACATGGCAGCCGTGTGGCTGACTGGAGGGCCTCCCCACCCAGGGCCGGGATGCCAGGTTTGGGGGCAGGAGGTGGGGCACTGGCCCCTTCTGGCTCTGAGTGACACTGGCGGGGGGGGGGGGGGACAGCAGCTAGGAAGATGGTGGTGGCTGGGGGAGGGGGGCAGGCTTCCCCACCCAGAGCCCAAGACTCGTGCCTGCCTTGTGCCTCTTCTCCCTCCCTCCTCCTCCTTCCCCTAGGGGTCCAGGGAGGCCAACCAGGAGCAGAAAGTGAGGAGGGGTCAGGGAGGGTTTGCAGAGAGGTAGAGGGAAAGCGTGTTTTGTAAATCCACAGACTTTGTTTCCCCTTCTGCAAAGTGGAGGGTGGGCTGCGACAGGAGTAGGGCTTCACCCAGAAAAGCTGGGTGCTCCAAAGGCCAAGTAAGGGCTCCTCCCTTCCACCAATTCTGGAAGGTTCTAGTTGATCCACAGCAGGTGACAGAGGCCCAGAGTGGGAGGGACAGGCCAGGTGAAGATCCCTGCAGGATCTGAGGTGACTGATGGGCCTGGAGAAGTGCCAGGCAGCATGCCCAGGACACCTGAGCCTCCCTCCTTCACCTGCTTGGAGCCGAGGCAGGAGAGGAGGTCAACCCCCGCCCCCACCCCACCAACGACAGTCCAAGTCCCAAAGCCAACCCACTCCACTCCGGAAATCTGCTTCCTGCCGAACACACCAGGGAGGAGGACGGGGCTTCTGAGCCTCGCACTTATGAAAAATACAACAAGGAAAATTGGATGCAGCAGACAGGGAGCAATGGAGCTAGGGAGGCAACCAGGAGAGAGCTGGGGCGTTTGCTGGAAAGAGGGGTCTTGGGGTGCGCAGTAGCCTGCGCACCCCAAGGACTGGACCTGCTCTCAGGGCCAGGAACACAGCCAGGGGCAGCTGTGGGCATGCTGTGCGCCCCTGTCCCCTCCCTGCGCTCGGATCAGTGCAGGTGATGGGCGGAGGCCTGGCGCTGCATTGGCGCCAGGGTGAGTGCTAACAAGCAATTCACAGCCCTGCACGGGCCTTCCAGAAGGCAGACAGAGGAGGCATCTTTTTTCTTAAGGAGGGATAAAAAGTCTCAAAAATGCAAATCATTACCGTTTACAACCAAGCGAGTCTGCTAAATTGATTAGAAGAGATTAAACTCCTTGGAGGTGAAGGGAAAGGGGGATTTTTCGCATTTTATGAACCTGCCCCCAGTGGCAATGGGCAAAGCAGGGATTTTCCAGCCTGGCTCACAGGCTGCCCCTGCACAGTCCCAGGAGGAGCTGGGGGTCTGCGAGGGCTGACACCACACTGGCCACAGCGCTCAGAAACAGGCTGGGCTGGACAGAGCCTGGGCTCAAGCACTGCTCAGGGAAAGCAGTTCTGTCTCGGTCGCCTGCCTTATGCTCGGGCCTCTGGGACAGGGTGGGCTGCATGGCCCACACAGGTCATTCAGAAGCCGTCCTAGCCCCCAGCAGAGACTCCACCCCTGCCTCCAGATTCTGTCTGCCTTCAGGGGTGAAAAGCGAGCTGAAGTAGCTAGTCTAGTTACTTAGAGAGTAAGACTCAAGAGCCGTGCGCTTTTCTGCTTCCTTTCTGTCCCAGGGTAGGTCTGTAATTCATTCCCTGCGGCCAGGGAAGGGGAGCGGGGCCAACGGGAAAGGGAAAACTGAAGGTCAGGGAAGAGACACTCAGCCAGCAGAGGAATGAGACAGTGAGCTCTCTGTCACTGGGAGCACTCGAGCACTTGACGGGGACATGGGCAGATATTTTCCTCCCTGGGCCAAGGCCTGGTTCTTGGACTAGAAGGCCCTGGTTTCCATCCTTCCTTTATCATTCCCCAGGACCCCATAAGGAACATATCAAGAGATGTTTACTGTGCTACTCGAAATGACCAGGTCGGGGCCATCCCCGCAGCCGGGCCGCCCAGCCCTGTGCTACCAGAGATGCTGCAAAATTCCCATCCTCAGTGTCCAAGAGGCACGGGGAGAGGAAGTACAGACATGCTCACTCCATCTTGGAGTCTGGACCTGGAGGGTGGAGGGTGGAGGGTGACCCACCTACTGCGGCTGGTCCCAGGCTGCTCCCCTGGTCCTGTTCTGCAAGCCAGGGGGGCCCCTGCCCCACTGTGCGCCCTCCGCTGTCCCACCACGGGCTCCCTTCCCCCACGCAGCACGCTCAGCGCTGCTGGCTTCCTCCACCCTGCCCAGCCAGGTTGACGGCTGCCTGGGGCATTTTTCACTCTGTGTTTTTAAGCATTTACCATTTCTTTTGAAATGGTCCAAGTAGTTGCCTGAAATATCCACACTTGCTTCTTTAAAAACACAAGAAGATTCCCTTGGCTCTTGAGTCCCCCCTCCCCCGCCCCTGCCTCCCTTCACTCCCCCCACCTCTGCATTTTTAATATATTGTTTCCTCTTGTTTTGGAAATTCTCTTGTTGCTGCTTCTCACCCTAAGTGGGGGTGCAGGTGTGCCCCAAACCCCCGATGCTGCGGGGGCCAAGCCAGCCCTTTCTCCATGTTACCCCTGAAGACACTGTGCAGGGGGCCGACCTTCAGTCTTGGGGAGGCTCCTGCCCTGCCAGAGAGCCTGGCAGGCCCTGGGCTTTCTGAGACCACTGTCACCGCCCCCTCCTGCTCCGTTACTAAAATGCCTGGCTTGTGCTGGGAGCGCAGTGTGGCCATGCTGAGGGCATGTGGCACCCTGTGGAGGCCTGACCAGGCCCCCACTTCCTAGCAAAATGAGCCCCTCAGGCATTTGTGACCACAGGGTGCCCTGGCCCCTGTCTTTCCCACACTTACCCACGCCACCCCCCACCCCCACCTGAAAACCCAAAAGCCGGAGTCTGGGGAGTCCTTGCAGAAAGGTCCTGGCTGTCACCACCCCTAAATCTCTTTTATGGCCATCAGGGTGAGCGGCTGCGCTGGCGAGATGCCAGGTCCCCATGCTCCTCTGTGCCGGGTCACTGAGGCCCAGCACAGAGCCTGGCACACAGGGGTGCTCCGTCCTCTCTTCTCAGAGGTTCCCTTTGCGTCCTGTCCTCCCCATTTGCTGTCTGCCCCCTTGGACTCAGTGCAAAGGGCCCAGGCGGACATGTTGGCAACGGCCCTCCTCCCATCCTGCACCTGCCTTGCTGGCAGCCCGCGCGGGGAGGCGCCCCTCTCAGCGGCTTTTCCTCCCAGAAGCATCTCACTCTGCTGTCCCTTGGACCCACGGATCACCAGCTGTGAGCCTGAGGGGGGAATCTGGCCACTGGGCGAGCTCTAACAGCCAGCCTGGGTGACTCAGTTTCCTTTCTCCGAGCGGAGCCTCACGTGGGTGACGAGGAGGGCAGAGACCTGGGTGTCCCACCTTGTCTGATGCTCCCGTCCGGACACCCTGCCCGCCCCCAAGCCACCCGCCTGGAGGAACTAACCAGGCTTTCTCCTCGAGACAGAGAAACCAATGCAACTGGAGTCCGACAATCAAAGCTGAAGCAGACACGGGGCTGCCGCGCTCACCTCCCTGGAGCTGGGCCGTCCAGGGCACCTCTCCCCCGCCCCATGCAGGGCACGTGTTTGTAGATGTCCTACCCCCCAACTCTGGCTGGTCCAGTTTTTGGAAGGTTCTGGATACCCAGGAGGAAGACACACAACCCTGAAACTGGCCTTAGGTTTTTGGTTTGTTTTTTTTTTACCCAACCCAGCTGAGAAACCCACCCCGGAGTCCAGGGCCGGGCGCCAGGCTGCAGCATGGGGGGATTCTTTGGATGGAGGGCCCTGGTGCCTTCCAGCTCATAAAGAGATGCTGAGAGCCGTGGGGAGGAAGCCAAATAGCCCAGCCTTGGAGGTTTTTCATCGGAGAGGGAGAGAGATGGCATTGAAGGCTGGGGGAGGCTGCAGGGTCGTGAACACAGGCGAGCCGGGGTTCTGGCGCCGTTGCGTGGAGCGGCCGGTGGGAGCGGACGCGTGCTAATTATGAATGTCACCAGGCAGGTGTGAACAGGGAGATGGAGGAAAAAAGTAAACTAAAAGAAACCCCACGCCTCAGCACGGCAGAGTGAATGTTTTCTAAGAGCCATCGACAGCAATTCCCTCTCCTGATATTAAAAGGTTGTTTGTATCTCATTTGCCATTATGAAGATTTCTGGAGCCACCCGGGCGCTTCGCTCTGTGGGATCCATTCCCAGGGGTCAGAGGAGGAGGAGGCCAGGGAGGGATCCGTGGCCGCCCCGGAGGATGGGACAGGAGGCAGGGTTCCTGGCCACACGAGGGCCCAGGGGGGCGGGGGCGTGACCGAGGCCCCTTCTGCCTTCCTGCCACTAGCCTGAGCTTCGGCTGCTGAGCCCCCGCTTTCCTCACCTGCAGAACCGGCCCCCGGAGGCCATGCGGCCACCCGCTCCTCGTCTCTTCTCCTCTTTCTCCGAAGGGTAAAGCGATCTCGGGGGTCTGAATGACAGGACTCCGTGCACTGCTGCCATCCAAGACCCGGGCCCGCCTGCCTCACTCCCAACCCCGCCCCCAGACGGGTTTTCGGGAAAACGAGACACACAAACACCCACCACGACAACAACACAAACCAAAGTGCAATGCGAACCGCCCTTTGGCCTCCTGCCTGTAGGTGCCTTGAAACTTCAATGTTGAGATGAATGTGATTAACTATTTGGTCCTTTTTTTCTGTTTGTCTGTTTTCATATAAAATGTCCAAGTCCACTTTCCTTGTCCTTTCTTGAAATAAATAGAAAGATTTAACTTTTACAGTCATCTCGGCTGCTGACTCGGCTTGGGGTCCGGCATCCCAGGGGCCAGGCGTCTGCAGCCCCTCCCCAGGCCCCCGCCCAAAGGTTCAGCTCCGCTCTGGGGGTCCCCCCAGCACAGAGTGGTGGCCAGGCGGGATGGAGACTCTGGGGTAAGTTCCCCGGGGCACGATCAGGATCAGAATCATGAATCTGCAGCAGGACAAAGGGACCTCTGACCCCATCCCATAGGCCCTGGGAAGGTGGACAGCCAACTGAAGGCCGACTCCAAAATGGCCGGGTGTTAATGGGAGCCGTGGGTTATCCCATATGAGCTCTGGCCGCCATGTGGGCACCTAGGTAAGGCTGGAACTGGACGGGCGCTGTTCCTCCACCTGGCGAACACGGGCCTGGGTTCCTCCCCACCCACCCAGACGCCCCTTGTCCCCGAGATGCACCCCCACATTCACAACTCTCCAACCTTACGTGAGATCTCATATCCCAACGGGAGAGAAAGGGGGGAAAGCTGATTTTCCATGAGAACAATAGCAGTTTCTGCTAAATTTAACATAAAATAAGAACTCATTTCTTCTGCCTTAGATCTGATTGTGTGTCTGGATACGGGTTAATGAATTTTTCCTCACATTCCAAGGAAGCAAAGTGATTTCTCGACATGCCTTGGTGGCGGGTGGCTCGGCCAGGGTGACACAGGTGTCCCTGTCCCTCCTCGCCCTCTCTTAGTCCTCACCTCCCACCTTGGTAGGAGCCAGCCAAGAGAGACCACTCCAAAGAGCAGCACATGATGTGGCCTTTGGGCAAGGGCCGAGTGTGTTCCTGACCCCTGCCTAGGCTCCAGCACACAGTGGGTGTGCTGGAGAGCCACCCAGCCCTTTCCGACGTGAGACCCATTCTCTGGGGAGCCATGTTTCCACTGGGGGTGTTTCCCTGGATGAGGAGAGCGAGAAAGAGAGAAGGCCTGAGGCAGGGGGCAGGAAGACGGGTCCAATTCTGGACCTCCTGCTGCAAAGACTCTGCCTTCTCCATAAGCACAGTAAAGCCCAGCCTCCAGCCGCATACCAGTAATTCCCCAGGCAGGCCTGCCCTGACTCGGGCTCCTGGTCTGTGCCTTGCTGATTTCTGGGCTCAGGTGCCCATGAAGGCCCTGGAAGGTTCCACTCGGGCGCTGTGTCTGGAAAGGCTGTCCCCTCCGGCCCCACGCTAGGTCCACACCGTTCAGGTGACCAGTTCTAGCGCCTCCCTCGCTGGCTGGTCTCGCCAGCCACCCCTTCAGGTCCCCAGAGCACACTTGCCTGGTATGCAGGAGGCATCCATAAACGTGAAGTGAAGGAATGAGTCAATAAACACCAGTAAATCAATCAGCCAGCGGATCCACTGATCAATGCTGAGTCCCAAGAGGGGCAGCCCTTGGCAGCCCCGGCATCCCAGCCATCTGAAAGTTTTACTTTTCCTCTTCCTCCCCCTCCCCACCCGAGGAGGGCCGGGGGAGTGGGGGGCAGGGGATGAGGCATGGATGGGCCTGCCCCCAGCTCATCTGACTCTGTACACAGCAGTGGCAGGGACAAAACCCAGTGCATCCACAGGGCTCGCTTCAAGCCAGGGCAGGAGGTTAGGGTTCCCAAACTGTGTTCCTCAGCACCTAGAGCTAATAAACTTTCTGCCCAGGGAGGGTTCATAGTCACACGCATTTGGGAACAACTGGATTAATGCCATTGCTGTTTGGGAGGGCTCCTCAGACAGGGCCTTGGAATCCCCCAGAAGTGGATTAGATTCTGAGGCTACACCACTTACCCCTATGCCTCTGTGTTCCCCTCTGTAAAATATGTACATGATAAGAGCTCACTGCTCTTACTTTTACCATCACGACGGCATCGACCCTGCTAATGTGTGCTGGAGCCCCCTTGGAGGGCGCAGAATGCTGGGGTCCCCTCCACTTGTCCAGGGACTATGGGCCCCTGTCCCTGGCACACCCCCTGGGGTTTATTTAGCATCCCTGCCCCCCATCTGAGCTCCCTGGCATTTCTTGCAAGGAAGCTCAGGTATCTCAGCAACACAGAGGAGAAGCATCCAAATGGGGGTGGGGCCTATTCCCCAGACAACCCCCTCCCCAGACAGCCAAAGTCTGCAGCTGCTCTTTGAAACCTGCTAGAGGCAACGTCAGGCTGACCCAAGCTTTCGGCTTCAGGAGGACAGGGCAAGGGGATGGGGGCACCTCAGGCTTTAATGAGTGCCCTCAGGGGTTGGAAACCCACACAGGGTTGGGTCACAGGAGGGACTCATCAGGACCTGTGGGGGAGGGATCTGTATTTCAGGTCAATGGAGAGGACCTTCCAAACATAACTAACCCTTTCTGACGAGGATTAGGTGGTCTGAAAGGCAGTGAGCCCCGTCCTCACAGGACAGCAGGCAGAGCAGGCTGCTGGTCTCTTGAGGGGGTATGAGCTCTGGGTGGTGGAGGGGACCCATTGACCCTGAAGAGCCCCTGTCTCCCTATCATGTCTCCAAATGGACCCTGGGAGACGGGACCTCCCACCCCCCACTTCAGCACCTGCCTTGCCCTGCTCCAACCAAGCAGCTTCTGGACCTCTCCTCCCTAAAGACATCTCAGGACTCACATACACCTCAGTGTGTTACAGGCAAATATGGGGTAAGACATACCCCAAGACCCAGGGCCCCAGCTTCTTACATCCAACTCCACCTGTTTGGTCAGATGCAGGACTAAAAGTTCCACAGTTCTCATGGAACAGAGGAAGGGTGGCCACTACACCTGTACCTGGATCCTGCCTTTACCTGGCCACCACCAGGCTCCAGAAGCTTCCCTCTTCCTGTGCCCCCACTTCTCAGAGCTCTGGGGCCTCACCAACCATCCGGGAGAAGAAGCAATCAAACCCCAAACCCAAGTTCTGTGGCCAGTTCTCAGCACCCTGCTTAGGAGGTCCCAGACGGAGCAGGGGACACCCAGCCAACCCTGAAATACTCCCTCAGTAGGTCTGGGCGGAGCTTGCTCATCTACTTTTGGGCACCCAAAACCAGGTGTGCTCCCGGCCCGGCCCTGACACCGGCTGTGTCGCCCACCCTCCGCCATGCCCCAGGCCCACTTGTCAGCACCTGCCTCCCCACTGGCCCACCACACCACCTGGCACCTCTGAAGGACCCTCTCCTCCCATGGCAAAGTAAATAGGATCTCTCGAGCCACTAACTGACAGCACAAATGAAATCCCAGCGCTCCCCCTCAGAGATTTACAGGGGAAGTAAAATCTTATTTGCACTGCTGCCAAGCCCGGGCCGCGATGAAATTATGCCTCAAGAAGAGACCTAGCCGGCTCCTCACGGAAGCGGCTGCATCAGAGATGGGCTTATTAAAAGCCAGAGTGGCCACATTTCAACCTGTTTCAGGTGTTAAGTAATTTACTGCCACCCAGAATTCAGTGGCAGGTTTTTATCATTTTTATTTCCGTGATGTGGGCGACTGCCCCCCTGAGGTCCCTACCCAGGGAATTGCGGGTCTAAAGGCTCCCCGCCCCCCAGCGCTGCAGAGGGAAATGGGGGGAGCCGGAGCCTGGGAAGGGGTGAGGGTGCCGGCCGAAGTGGCAGCAGACAGCCCCGACTCTCCCCGGGGTCACACCAGGCTTGGCCAAAGTCCAGAGTGACAGGGAGACAGGCTCTAAGATCCCATACCCCACATTTGGGAGCCCAGTGACCCCCCAAAGTCCCCGCAGGTGCAATAGTATAAGCTCTGTGAGAGCGGAGACCACCTCTGAATCAGGACCTGACATCCCACCCCATGATCGAGTCTTTATTGAGCACCTACTGTGGGCCAGGCCCTGCCCAAATGGCGGACACTGCAGTGAGCGGGACCCCAAAGATCCCTGCCCTATGGAGCTCTCATTCTACTGGTAAGTATTGAATAAATATTTGTGGTGGGTTGATTAAACTCCCTGAGAGGCAAACAAGCTCTTGGGAGGAGAGACACCGGCATGCGGGGCACCAGAGGGAAGGGGCAGGGAGGGAGGGAGCCCGCGTTCCAGCGTGTTCCTGAGCTACAGACCAGTGGCTGCAGCAGCCTGCAGGTAGGGCCGGCTCCATGTCACTGACCTGTGCCCTTCACTGCACTGGAGTACATGCAGTGAGGGGTTCGTGCCCTGCCTTGCCCCTTCCCTGGCCCCCCAAAACCCGGGGAACGCACGGCCTCGCGTTCTCGGGAAGTGAGGATGGGGAGCCCTCTGTGGTCTGGGGCTCACAGGGTCACAAAGGGCCCTGAGTCCTCCCCAAGCCCCTTCTTGGCAGTGCTGGGTGGAGGCCTGTTTGATGCCTGCTGGCTTTGGGGGGATTAAGCCTATTACAGAGGCTACCAGGGGCTTATCCGACGGCCTTTCTAACACCCCCCTTCTCCACCTGTTTTCAGATACTCCAGGAAGACCAAGGGGAATCTTCAAAGTCCAGGCTGAGCCAAGAGCAGAAATTCTTTAATTAGCTTTCTCTTGGATCGGGGCCCTGGCAAATGGATTAGTTGTGGTGGGGTGGGAGAAAGGGACTGGAATCCTCCTTAAAGCTGAGATTACAAGCCTGGGGTGAAGGGCTGGGGGGCCCGTCGCCGGGGATGGCGGGTCCCTGAGCAGCCCCTCCCCAGTCGGCGACTCCCCAGGGGCTGGCAGATGGAAGCTGTCACCAGGAAGACACAGGATGTGTGTTCTCAGCGAGGCCATGGTCCTCGGGAGCTGGCGCAGAAAGATGCTTGGCGCGGCCGGGCTGTGTGCCTGGGTCTCCTAATGAATGTGCTTCCTTCCCGAGTGGCCGCCCAGATCTGGAACTTCATAATTAGGGGGGCTTTCCTAAAGGGTCGCCCATCTGTGAGAGGTAAGGCAGCACAGCCCAACAGTGCCAGGGACCAGACATCCGTCACCGTGTCCCATCCTCGCTTATCCCCATTTTCAAGCGAGCAAACTGAGGCCCAGATCTAAGGAGTTTGCCCAAGGCCACAGTGGCAGAGGTTACAACTGGAACCAGGTCTGTCCAGGCTCCTCCCACTGCCCCAAATCCTGGCCCACAAGGTCCCTTGAGGAGGCCTGAGTTGGGGGTGGGTGGCATCTGTGAGCCTGGAGGAAAAGGCACAAGAGAGCCCCCACCAGAAATCGCAGCAGGGATGTAGGCCTCCCCATGCAGGCCTCTTCCAGGAAGCCTTCCCTGACCAGCCCATAGCACTCTGGATTCCCCATCAAGGCGCTCAGAGCCTGTGTTGTAACCCTGTTGCCCCCACTATACACTGAGCACCTTTTAGAGGCAGAGACTGGGTCTTTATCATCACCCATACTCTCTGAATAAAGGAAGGAGGGCTGTGCCCACCTCAGTCTGGGGACCAGAAAGAGAAGCCCGGTAGGAGGCTGGGCCTCCAGAGCCAGAGGAAGGGAAGGATCCTGGGAGCCAAGCTCCAGGTTGGTGTCTCTCCTGGGCCTGGGTTCTCCTGCTGGCCGGCTTTGCCCAGGGAGGTGCACAAGGAGTGGGTGGGTAGGAGGATGCTTCAAGGACTCGGAGACCCAGATTCCCAGGACCAAAGCCGTTTGAAGTACAACTCGTGCTCTCCCCCTTGAGCTCTGCATCAAAGGCAGCTCTGCTCTGGTCCAGCTATGCTGCACTCTATAGATAAGAGCCACCCTCACAGGGCAGGCTGAGAAACGGGGCCTGGGCCACCCCCAGCTTACCCCGGCCTCCCTGCTCCCGCTATACCAAGCTGAGCCACCCCTAGTCCCCAGGCTGGGGTGCTCCTGACGGCTCCCTCCCCTGACTCTCTGGACAGGTCGGCACCAGGGGCGGGTCGCCACAGGTGTCCCAGTCCTCTGGGTATCCCAGCTACCTAAGCCACATTTCCCTTGCAGCCCCAGCACCTAGCACCTGCTGAATGAACGAATGAGCATGAAGCTGAATGAACCACCGTCTACGGAGTGCGCACAGGTGGGAGGTCTAACCCAAGACAGGGGAAGGTCCTGGAAGAGATGACATCTGAGCCGGGACTGGGAGCATGACCAGCATCAGCCCAGTGAAAGTGGGAGAAAGGGTGCTCCTGGTGGGGGGAGGAGCCCGTGCAGAGGCCAGCAGGTGTGGGAACACACGCAGCCATGAGACCCCAAATCATGGAGCAGGCAGGAGGTGAGACCAGAAAAGGCAGGTGAGGTTCTGGGGCCAGAGGATGTGGGTGAGCCAGCCACGACGCCCAGAGAGCCAAGGTCACTCCTAGGGCAAGACCCTCCCCAAACTGAGGATCCCAGGGCACTGGAAGAAGCCATGAGAACAGCCAAGGCTGCCCAACTCCAGGGGTCCCCATTTCCATCCAGTCTCTATGAGTACCCCCCACCGTGTTGTTAAGGATGGCCCTGGCACCGGCCCGAGAGGCTGCAGGGAGCACTGGAACCAGAGGCTCGGCTGAGCAGCAGGAAGCAGCACCACCCCACGAGGGGCCGGAACCAGAAAGACCCGGGATGAGGGAGCTGGGGGGTAGGGGAGGGGGGGGGAAGCCAACTCCCGTCTGCAGGAGCATCTCCGGTTGTGAGCAGGGTGAGCCAGGGACACAAAGGCAGTGGTGGTGACCCCGCTGAGACTTAATGGGAGCAGAGAGTTGTATGTGTTTTCTGGCTTAAAGCAAGTATATACCCACGCTCCTACTACGCACCGGTTTGGTGCAAGCCGCCGGGAGTGAGCCCCAGATGGGGCCGGGCTCCTGCCGCCACTGCACCACACCTTCAAGATTCAGTACTTCCAGCCCCTGCCTCTCTGGCACTGAAGAATGATGTCTCTCATTTCAATTAGCCTTTTCCTGATTACTAGCGAAGCTCTGCATCTTTTCGCTTGTTTCCTGGCCATTTGTTTCTCTCCTCCCGGGAATTGCTGGTCTCCATCTTTTGCCCATTTTTCTTATTGATTTGTAGGAGCTCTTCACATATTGAGAGAGAAGCAGAGAAGCAGCCTTCTCCTGGGGCAGACCCCTCAGGGCCTCCCTCAGGGTCCTTGGGTCCAGGCAAGGGAGGAAGATTTGCCTGGGTTCCTGGATGCTCCCACTGAATCTCCGTACACTCATCCAGCTCCCAAATGGCCAACTTTGTCAGAAGACGAAGCACCTTCTGCAGGTGGGAGTCCCTGCCAGGACTGCATCTCAGCTGGCAAAACCCAAAGGGCTTATTTTTTACTTACACTGAGAAGCCTACTTTGCCAGTGATTGGCAGGGTGCTCCTAATGGCACCGAGGGGAGCCAGCAGGTGTAGCCCGGCCCGGAGGAGGGAGGGATGACTTTCGCCATTCCAGGCCAGTTCAGTGGGGGCCATCCAACCAAAGGGGCAGGTCCCGAAGCCTCAGGCCGGGCCTCCCCCCAGAATTCCAGGGCCCCCTCTGGCTCACACCATCCCTGCACCACTTCCCCGGCTGTGACAGTTTCTAAAGAGGGATCCAGGCCCGAGAGGACACCTGTGAGCCCTGCCCCCTTGCCCTCCACCACCTGACCTACAACCCCATGGTTTCTTTTGTCCCCAGTGCCTTCCATGTCTCAGCGGACAAACAACAAAGCCCATAAAACTGATTTCCAAAGCCTATACAGGCAATAAAATTTAGGGAGCCAGGAAAAATCCAGCCCCTCCTCTCCTGGAGTAATGGCCACCAGGAGCCCCCGTGGGGCCCCTTCTGCCGCTGGGGCTGGCGCACACAGGGCCAGCCCGCACACTTCCTCCAACCAGGTGGTAAATGGCCACTCAGCACATGTTCCGAGGGGCCCACAGCAGCCAGGGAGGCTGCAAACTGCCAGCTTACCTCTTCTCTGATGCCCCCTGCCCATGGCTGCACCAGCTCCCCAAGAGCCTGGGAGGACTCAGTGGCACCCCGCACCACCTGCTTGCTCATTCTCCACTAAGCACCTGGCAGAAGGACCAGACTGCAGATTGTGGACCACTCTCTGGAGCCGGCTAAGGTCACCCCACTGTACAGTCAGAACGGGCGAGAACGCCCCTGCTGAGGGCGGCCTGGTACGCAGCCTGAGCGGTCAAGCCCAGACCCTGCTCTGCGCCATGCTTGGGTGCGCCCTTCCGGAGTGCAGACAATACCACCATAAAGGCAGCCACCGTGACCGCTGGATAACAAGGGGGGTGGGATCCCTACGGGGGGCTGGAAAGCTCAGCTCTCCCCACCAAGCTCTCCAAACACCCTCCGTCCTGGGCTAACCACATGCCCACTAACCAAGAGACACCTAGAACTCTGAGTGGCTACCACGTGCCCACTCCCTTTCATTCACTCACTCACTCACTCACTCACTCACTCACTCACTCACTCACTCACTCTTTAATTCAAGGGTGATGTGACATAGTGGAAAGTACCAGGATGCAGAGTGAGCTCTGGTTGGAGCTTCCTGACTAGCCTGGGGACAAGTCACTCAACAGCCCTGTACTGCAGCTGCTCAGCCTAAAAAGAGGGGAAACCAAAGCCACCTCCCCTGACTCATCGTTATGATGATCATCCCGGGCTCAGAGAGTTGCCGATGAGGGTGGGACCATTGTCTGATGCTGGCGGGGCAGGAGGCTGGGTCAGGGATGAGGGCAAAGCACAGAAGGGCAGACGCAGAGGAGAGGGGCCACCTGCAGGCAGCAGGAAGGACCAAATGACCCCAGTGGTCTTTCCAGGCAAGGATGAAGCAAGTTCGGGAGACAGGGCATTCAGGCACTAAAGAGCCACCTTCGAGGAAGATCCATTGTACGACCCACAGATCCACAGACAGGGGGAAGCGAGGGAACCCCCCCTGGGCCTGTGGGGGCCCCCTCTCAGAAGCCACTTGTCCTCTTCCTCCTGCAGGATCAAAAACACATCATGACATGGAAGCCTCTGGCTTAACCACAGGATGTGGAGAGAAGCGAGGATCTTCTAACCAGGGACACCCCCCTGCAAAGGGGCCCCGGAGGTTCTGCAGGGCACCGGAGGGCTCTAGGGCTGGCTGTGGGGCTGAGAGGCAGCATTTGCATGGAGAGCGCTTGGTGGCTCTGGAATTTATGCAGCTGCCCCAGTGATTCCGGAGGCGAGACGAATCTCCGGCCGCTTTTCTCAGCGGGAACAAGTCTTTTCTTCAAATCGATGGTGACACATTTTTAAACTCTGATATTAAGGAGGGAAAGATTTTTCTGGCCCCCTGGGGGCAACCCTTATTAGTCACTGGCTCATCTGAGAGAAATCGCAGAGGCAGACCCAGTGGGCCTGGGCAAGGTGAGGGACTTAAAGGCCAGGCCGGCTGACACGGGAATGGACAGTGACAAACAAGAGGGCAGGGGGGCCTAGCGAGTCAAAAAGCAAAGCCATACCAGAGAGACTTGGAGAGTGAGGCTGGGGGCTGGGCTCTGGAGCAAGGTACACAGTGTCCGGGGGCGAAATAAAGAACCACTGGTAAGGGTGACAGAGGGGGAGAAAAAGGGAGAGTAGACAGAGGCATTAAGCTAAAGTATAAATGGATTTCCAAGCGTGAAGTTATAGAACCTGAAATCTTATTCCCCGTCTTGCTCTGGCTACCAGGAAGCTCAAAGTCACATTTCACATTCAGGAGCAATGGACTTGTTCAGCCTAGTTTTGAGGTGTCATCCAGGCAGGGCCAGGGTAGGTGCCAGGAGCCAAACTGCCCCAAGCAGCCCCCAAGAGCATAAAATAGAAGGGTGGGCATGAATCGTGGTCTCTTGGTAGACCGGCAGGTAGTAGGGCTGAGCAGGGGCCCGCAGCCAGGCATGGGGCCGGAGGCCGGCGGTGTGAAAGCACGTGCTAAGGGCACCCAGGCCAAAGGCTCCCAGCTGTGGCCAAGAGCCCGTGGCTCAGTGTCCTCCTGAGTCCCTGGTTTCTGTTTATCCCGGTTTCAACGGCTCCCTAGTTTTATTTTACCTATTTTTCAGTGGAAATAGGTGGGTTAAACATTTTTAAAAAAATCAATGCCAGCTCAAACGCCCACTTCCTCAGTGATAACAGCCACTATTTATTGAGTTCCAACGACTTGTCACATTTGCATGCATCCTGCTCTATCCTCTTCATCACCTTCGGCGGGGACGTGACTCTCCCGGGGCTTACAGATGAGGAAACTGAGACTCGGAGGGGAGGTGTATCCTGGTCAAGGTCACAAGATCTCCTAAGTGGCCATGGAGGCCCTGTCCGGTCTGTTCCCTGGCATGTCCCCATTCCCACCCCTGAGCCCCAGAGCCCAGCACTCTGCTCTGTGCACCTGGCGGGGCGGGGTGGGGGTGGGGGGGCTTCCTGCCTGCCCTGTTAGCAGGAAGAAGAGGCTGAGTCAAGGTCAAGGCTCGGAAGGCGGGAAGGACAGTCAGGGGACCCACAGAATTCCATCACCCCCTGACCCTGCCTACGGCGCTTGGGTCCCCTCTCTGCCAAGCCCCAAGGCTTCAGCCACAGCCCACCCCACCTTCCCGTGACCCTCACCAGGAAAGTTCCCCGCCAGCTGCCAGACGGGATTTAGCTCCTTTGACAGTCAAAGCTGCAAAGCTCCCGTCGCAAATGTCAATTCTGGGCCATTTGCTTCGTCGATTTTAATGTTCCTGTTTCTCCTCAACATCCTCAGCAAGGTAGCTCCTGCTTTTCAAAAGGGATGTGGTGTTTGATGATGTTTAAACTGTACGTGAAATACAGCCAGGCGGCAATAATAAAACAGACGCAAGCCCTGCTGGCAGGAGAATGGCTGACAGCCGGGCCTCTCTCTTCCCACATGCTACTCCGCAGCTAAGCTCCTATTTTTATGGCAATTACAATGTCCGAAGAGGGGGAGGAAGCGGCGATGGAGAGGATGAAGGTGGGGACCGCCGTACAAGGCCCACTTGTTGCTGTTGGGAGCGGGGTGCAGCGCATGGGCTTTTAATGAAGCCGAGCGGGCGATGCGAGCCGAGCGCCCCGGCAGAGGGAGGCCAGCCGCATCCAGCCCCAGCCGCCACCCTCCCGGACCCCTGTGGGACCCCGCTCCACACCCCTGGACCCGAGTCCTCACTGGCTTCTGTCTCCTGACATCCCACGAGGACAGAAATAGCTGTGTTGCCTCCCTGGCGCGGGGGGGGGGGGGGGGCGTGGGGCGTGGTGTGGGGAACAGGGGTTCCCCCCCCGGGGGGCAGCCTGCCTCCACCCAGGGGACCTCGGCCATGACCGGTCGCCAGGGAGCTACCGAGCCAGCATCCTCGGGCCACCCCTGCCATCGGTGGGCACGGCCGTGCGCAGAGCCCTGTCCACGGATGAAGACGTGGGGTCGGCGGGCGCCCGCCCGCCCCAGGGGCTCTCCCTCCCTGTCTAGTGAGGTGAGGTATCCCACTGCTAGGAACAACCCCGAGCCCCTAGGGCATGCCAGGCCCTCATCCACTTGCCTCTCCTCCCACAGGGCACACCTGTGGGAACAGAGGCTGGGAGAAGCGGTCTGTGGAGCTGGATTTTACCCCCGTCCATTTCATGAGCGGCCACGGCCACAGCCTCCAGCCCCAGCCCGGCCGTCCTCCCCAGGGGCAGCTGCACCCTCTCAACGGGCGATGGATCCAGACAGTAGGGAAAGGGAGCCCGGGACAGGGCCACCTGTATGCAGCTACCGGCAGGGCCTAAGGACGCATACAGACAAGCAACTTGCAAAATAAAGAAATGAGCCCCAAGGGCGAGCTTCTGAAGCACCTGAAGACGCTGAGGAGGGAGAGGAAGGGAAGGCCGCAGGGGCCCTGGGCATGGCTTCAGCTCTGCCCACTCAGGCTTGCCACGGCCACCCAGCTCCGACAGGGAGAGCACTTTGGTCCCCAGCCTCCTCTGGGAAGAACATCCCTAAGCCTGGCCCCGCACGGGCCATCCCCATGGAAAACACACACCCTTCCCCACTGATGGCCCTGCACAAGACAGGGAGGTGGGGGCCTGGCCCACCTGCCCTGTACCCCATGGTCAGGAAACCCCAAATCAGGAAGGCCCCTGCCTCAGCCACCCCAGCCCTGGAAGGACTCAGTTTACCACAGGAAGGACAAGAAGGAGGTACCCTCAGCCATCCCCTGTCCCCACGTGCACAGCAGGCCCCATCCTGTGGGTCAGAATGGCCCTACCAGACGAGCAGCCACAGGAGGTATTTCCAGGGGGTTTACGTTTTCCCAGACATTGTGCTGTCTCCTTTCCAACTCACAATGCCAGGAGGTGGGTCCGACTGTGCTCTTCTTCCCATGATACAGACAAGAAAACTGAGGCTCAGGGGTTAGGTGACGGGCCCAAGGTCCCAGAGCTTGCACCCTGTGGAGCTAAGACCCATACCCAGGCCGGCAACTCCCCCTCCAATGCCCTGCACTGGACCACAGGAGCAGGTGGGGCAGTCTGGGAAGTAGGGGGCAGGGGAGACAGGGCTGAGACTTGGACTCTCTTTCAGGCCATGTTATGTCCTAGAGACCACCCCACACGGGCTGGGCCGAGCCTCAGCCAGGAGGCCCCAGGGTCAGGGCTGGGAAGTAGGTATGAGCCCACCCAGGAGGTCTGGAGAGAACAGCTTCAAACCAGCACCCTGCAAACAGCTCTGGCTGCACAGAGCTGGATGTGGAGAGGAAAGGAAGGGGCCCTAGTCCCTGAGGAGGGTCCGTGGCTTCCACATGCTGCCTCCAGATCCCTTCACCTCCTAGGGACACAGGGTACCATCCATTTAACAGGCAGGCAAGCCACAGCCTCCTGGAGAGGACTGAAGCCGGCTGGGCAGCCTCTTGCCAAGGCGCTGGCAGATCATTCTGGTAGAGCAAGCCAAGGGCTGCAGATCCAGCCCTTTTCATGCTTGGCCAATTTAATGGTCCCCATTAATTTCAAAACACACACATTCCCACAAGCTCCGGCCTCCTCAGCTCAGTGCTCAGGATGGAGAGCACGCTGGGAACACAGGCAGGCACGCAGGTGCAGGTGCTGGGGCCAGCCGGCCTCAAGGACAGGGAGGAGCCGCTCAGCAGGGGGCGGGTGGGCAACAGAGCCCTAACTGTGTCTCCTGACCTTGTGTCTGTCGTGATGGGGAGAAAAGAGACAAGGAGGAAGGGCCCAGCTCTGGGACTCAGGGAGGCCTGCTTTGCCACTTTCCTGCTGTGTGACCCTGAGCAGGTCACCGTCCCCCTCTGGGCTTCAAATACTCTCCCATTTTCCTGTCCAAGCCTGCAAATGCCTTGAGGGCAGTACCAAGTCATATCGAGTCTCATATCCCTAGAGCCTCACACAGAGCTGGGAACCTCGTGAGCAGCCTGCACTGTAGACTCACCTGCAAAATGTATCAACCCCTTCCAGCCCTGGCATCTATGACCAGCTGTGAGGGGCAGAGTGGGTGTGGGCTGGGGCAGGAGGAGGAGGCCCAGAGGGGGTCCCCGGCACATCCAGTCCCTCCCTCTGTCTGACCCACTCTCAAAGGCATTCAAACAATCATTTGTTCAACAAATTTTCATTGAAACCCAGGACAAAGGGTCACTGGGTCCAGGGTCTGTGGCCCGCCTTCGTGTTCCCTGTGGAAGGACCGGAAGGATCTGGCTCATACACAGGAGACTTGGCAGAAGACCTTGGGGTGGAAGGACCTTTCCAGGGTCCTCGAGGCCTGCCCACTGGCCAAGCTCAGCTTGCTGGACCAGGCCCTGTGAGCCCTCAAGGGAATCTCAATAAATCAGGAGGGATCCATCATTTATGAATTTATGTAACCGCTTCTCGACCTTGTGGAAACGAGCCGCCCTCCTCTTCCAGTGGTGGAAATTAGGCCTTGGCACTGTCTTGGGTGTTCTGGGGAGGGGGCCAACTGGACCCCAGGCCTCCCAGCTTGCCTTCCAATCTACTCTGCCCCTCACCCCAAGACTAGAAGCAGCGGGAGCTTCTGAGAAAGGGGGAGCTTCTAAGTATTCCACTTAAACCCCAAGTCTGAAAGGTGAGGGTTTGGTTCCTGGCTCAGGCTTTTACCAGCTCTAGGGCCCCATGTGTGCCTCAGTCTCCTCATGTGTAAAATGGGGGGTATACGAGTGCCTGCCACAGAAATGAGGCCATGTGGGGGCAGCTCCTGGCCCAGACACTGAATAACAAGCTGCTCCCAGCCTCAAAGCAGGGGCTCCGTGGGGTGAGCTGGGGGCAGGGTCTGGGAAACAGGTGCACCAAGCAGGCTGCAGGAGCTACAGCCCATCGAGGGGCCAACAAACCCACACCGAGACGGTAGGACCATCTTTTCTGCACTGACCACCCCCTGTGCCAAACACCCACCCCACCTCTCAGGTTCCCTGCAGGGAGGAAAGATGACAACATACCTACTCTTCGACCAGAGAAGAAAAGGGAACAAAGAAGAGGTATTTCCCCCCACCCTCAAAAATACAAGGATTTCTGGAGTGCCTGGGTGGCTCAGTCGGGTAAGCATCTGCCTTCGGCTCAGGTCATGATCTCAGGGTCCTGGGATTGAGCCCTGCATCAGGCTCCCTGCTCGCAGGTAACCTGCTTCTTCCTCTCCTCCCTGCTCGTGCTCTCTCTCTGTCTCTCTCTCTCTCAAATAAATAAATAAAAAAATAAATAAAATCCTAAAAAAAAAAATACAACGATTTCCTGGAAGCTCTAGAGTCTGGCAAATCTCCCCTTCCATCACCACTACTGGTTAGCTGTGTGGCATTAAGCAAGTCACTTCACCTCTCTGAGCCTCAGTTTCCCCCACTGACACCGTGGGCTAATATAACACCAGGAGTCCAGGAGAGGTGGCATGGGATGTGCATACAGCCTAGATCTGGATGGAGACCCTCGCTCAGGACTGGCCATGGCTCATTCCAAGCCCCTCAGAGCTTCCCCAAGTGTCCCCCACCTACCCTGCCTCACCCCTTCCTGCCAGGGCTCTCCCCCTCTGCCTCTGGAATGCCCTCCTCCAACTTCTGACACAGTGCCCCCTTCTTTTTTTTTTTTTGAAGATTTATTTATTTATTTGAGAGAGAGAAACAGTGCACACGTGAGCAGGGGGAGTGGCAGAGGGAGAGAAGAGAGAGAATCTCAAGCAGACTCCCTGCTGAGTGCAGAGCTTGGCACAGGGCCCCTGAGATCATGACCTGAGCTGAAACCAAGAATTGGCTGACCAACTAACTGAGCCACCCAGGCGCTCCCCCCTTTTTTAAATTTATTCATTTATTGGAGAGAGAGAGAGAGAAAGTCTGTGCTCCCTTCTCAGCACAAGCACTGCCTCCACTTTGCCTCCTCCAGGCAGCCTTCCTGATTGTCTCCCCCCGGCCCCCACTGCAGGCAGGACTCCCAGCCCTCACATACTTTGCTATCCCTTTCCATTCACGGGCCTCACCTCACATTTGGGATCCGAGAGTGGGTCTTTTGTAGAGCAGGGTCTACCCCAGGGCCTGGTGCAAAACAGGCCCACCGCAGTCTGCTGAATGAAGGAGATGCCATGCACGAGTTCAAGTTCCGACTCAGTCACCTGCGTCGGTCTGATCACTGAGAACGGCGATCACAGTCCTGCCTGCCTCAAGCATGCCTCGAGGTCAGTGCCACGGGGTGGGCACTGAGGGAGTGCTGGGTCCTCACCGCGTGCCCCCAGGGGCCCAGGGGCCCAGCAGAGACCGGCTGCCCGCAGGCGGCCCCACAACCACCCCCCCTGCCCATTGCAGAGAGGTTGCTGCCATGGGACGCAGCCGGCAAGCCTCAGCAAACACATTTAAATCTGAAGTGACAGATAAAGCGATTTACGGCGACAGTTTAGCATCAGATCGCTTCCCACAAGGCAGCCGGCGTCTCTCGGCCCCTTCTGCTCGCTAGTCCATCAAGGCGGTCTCTAAATCATGGACTCCGAGCAAGCGGTGGCCCAGGGACGGCTGGGGCTGGGCTCCTGGGGGCGGGGGGGCCCAGGCAGTGGAGGAAGGGATGAAGGGAGGATGGGGGCTGGCTCATGAGGAGGAGGGAGCGATAACCGGCTGGAAGATTTTCGAAAATCAAAGACCCAAGACTTAAGCAAACAGAGCGCCACTTCATGCCTTATTTTAAATAAATAAGCGGCTTAAAAACTCCCAGTGAGGCCGGCTTGTCGCGGTGAAACATGGCTTCCCACCCGTTCTGCACGTCCTGGCCCGCATGCCTAGCCCCTCAAAGGCCTCACTGACCTGCCTTGCCTCCCGCCACCTCCTGGCAGAATTAATTGGTCCCTGAGGCGTCGCATGGCACTTTGTTCAAACCTCGCTCCCAGGGCTTTGTCACATTATATTCTACTTAGCTGCTCTTACTCTTGACTTCCCGATAACAATTTACTAGGGGCTCGCTGTGTGCCAGGCTCTGGGCCCGGCACTGGATGCGCCTGAACTCGTGCTGCCCTCACGCCCACCCTGGGTGGGGTGGGGCCAAGGCTGGTCCATTTTCCAGATGAGGAAACAGAGGCTTGGAGCTGCCTGGCCGGAGGCCACTGCGCCACCAGCAGGAATACTGGGATTTCCAACAAATCAGCTCCTGGCCTCTGTGCCCAGGGCCCTGACTCGCTGGCCTGGGGTGGCTTTGAAGTGAAAGATTCCTTCTGTTGGCACAAAGCATCACATTCATCCCTGCTCTGTCCCGTTAGGCCCTGAAGGCCACAGCTGGCAGCCAGACCCTGGGACTGCCAAGAATGGGGGTCTTTCTTTGTGCTGGGACATTTCCTGCCTGGGACTCAGCTGTCTGCCAAAAACTAGTGACCCACAGGCACAGGCCTGGTGAGCTGGGAACGTCAAGGGCAAGGAAGTGGCCCAGTCAAGGTCATGACCCCCCCCATGGCAATGAGAAGATGGAAGCATTCCACAAGCTGAGGCACCCCCCCTCCCCGGGATGGAGACCCCCAGACCTGAGCTTTCTCTGGAGGAGATGCCTGGCATGGCTCCCCCCAGACACCACCTGGGGGGTCGTAGGCCAAGCCGGAGCAGCAAGCACTGCCCCTGAGAATCTTCTGCTCCAGAACAGGGGCCTGTAGGGGGCTCCCTGGTTTATCTTGACAGCATGGCAGCCCAATGTAATTAAGATGGATGCAGCGTGCCCCCATGGGTAGGAGCCATTGCCGGCTACCAGATGGCGGGAGCCTGAGACTCTCTGGGTACTGCCCGAGCATGCAGCCTCAGCGGCAGCCCATGAAAACACAGCCAAGGATGGCCCAAGGCCGCCTGCGCTGCACCTGGGTGCTTGGGGGGTTGGTCCTGCCCCTGTGACCTCCAACCGTGCCACCCACCTGCCCGGCATTCCCCCACTAGACTCTCTGCCCCAGCGCCCCTCCACATACTACACAACATACTTCTCATCACAACACACGCGCGCGCGCACACACACACATCTCACTTCCCACACACACCCACCATCACAGACACCACACATAGTACACATACGCTCCAATCACATCTCAAACACCAACAGAGTGGGGTAAAAAGCAGATCTGGACTTCAAAAGCCAGAGGACCAGTTGGTAAACAGTCTGATTTCCCAAAGTCCTGAGAGGGACTGTGGGCAGAGTGGCTCCGTGGGGAGGGAAGGAGGCAGGCAGGCACGGAGGGTACCTGGCACCTGCCATCCCCAAGGGTCCCCCGGGGTCCTCTGAATGGGTGGGAAGGGAGCTTGCAGCCAGGCCGGAGATACCCCAAGCCCACAGCTCTGCAGGATGGTGGGAGTTCTAGGGATCCCAACCCCCCTTTTCCCTTACAGGCCCCTCCCAGCTCCCCCGCCATGGTCCTTGTAGCTGGAGGGAGGCCCAGCCAGCGATGGCACCTTCCCTGTGCCTGCCCCTGCCCCCATCTAGTCATAGGGACAAAAAAAGACACACACCCCCCCCCACACACACAGAGAAAATACAGAAAGTCCAAAGCTGACCTCAAGTCCCCAGCCCAGTCCTACCCACACCGCTCCCCACGGGACCAACATTGCCCTTAGCTTCAAAAATAAAAATTTAAAAATTCCCACCCCGCTATAATTGCTCGCTCTTTTTCCCCATTGTGGTGGCTCTGTGGTCGGTGCTGAGAAGCAATTATTCATGGCTAATGATTATAATCAAGTCAAATAGAATTTAATGGACACGTATTCTCTTCCTGCTTGAAACTTTACATATGAATTAAGCACATATGGGTTTCACGAGGCACAGACCAGATTTATGCAGCCCCGAAAATCCCCACGTTGCCGCGACTTTTATTCTGCTAATAAACAGGCTGATTTACGGGCGCCACCGGGCGCGGAAACCGCGATCTCTGCTGCCCCCTGGTGGGCGGCAGGCAGGGGCTGACCAAGGCCACGGGGGAGAGCCCAGGGAGGAGGCCGGAGGACTCCGGGTGTGGGGCTCCAGGCCAAGACCACCAAGGACGCCTGGGGTCTGACCAGTGGCAAGGCCTCCGGAACACCGGTGCCAGGAAAAGGCCTGGGGGGAGGACCCAGAGGGGAAGCTGGCTCGGTATGGAGCCCCACAGCCAGGGCCTGCCTCAGCCGTTCCCTGAGGTTCCACACGGGTTCTGGGTCCTCCCTGCTGTGAGACTCTAGAAAAAAGGCAGAGCCCAGGGAAACACACCAAGAAGTGTTGGGTAAACTGAGGCAAGCAGGGAGAGATGAAAGCCGCTCCTCTGCAGAAGGCGCCCAGCATCCCTTGACATTCCTGGGACAGGGCTGAAACCCAGGGTGATGACGGGGGCATCGATTCTAGCACCAACGACAGAGGCAGGGGATGAGGCCTTGGTCCGTGCCAGGGGCTGCATGAGAACCACTGTTTACGCGCGGAAGTCCCTAATGCCCCTGACAACCCAGCGGGTGGGTTTTCCACCATCCATACCCTGCAGAAGGAGAGACGGGAGCCCAGGCACGTACACGGACAAGGAGTCCCCGGAGAGATGCAGCGAACGCTCCCACCCCCAACCCAGTGCCGCCGTATGCAGCCAGGACCAAAGTGCTCTTCTGAGAGCGAGAGGGGCTGACAGCCACTGCACTCAGGAGTCTGGCCAGGCACAAGGACACTTAGAAAAACCAAGAATCCCGCCCACAGCCATACATGCAAGCCTCCAGAGACCCCCGCCCTGCTCCTACTGCATCCCTACCTTGGTCTCCACCCCTCCCTCCTGGCCTGTTAACTGCCAGCCCAGCTGGGAAGGGGCTGATAAGATGCCCCACTTTTCCCTCTGGCCACTTTGCAGCTCATCAAGAAAAGGATGGGCAGGGGATCCTCTCATCCCTCGCCAGTGACGGACAGGGCCTCGGGCACGCAGGAGAGCAGCCCCACAGGCCTGCAGGACAGAATCCTCAGCCTCGGCCGACCAAGGCTTAGTCCTCTCATCCCAGACCAGCCCCTCCTGGGGCCAGGCAGCAAGAAGGCCCTTCTCCTCCGGGCCACGATGACATCTGCCAACCCAGCGTGGCTCGTCTTAACCCCATATCTCCCCAGATGGACGCGCAGGCCTGCTGGCAGCCCCCCACCCGGTCCTAGCGGCCCCGAGAGAAACACAGCAGGAGCACCAGCAGAAACCAAAGGGGACCAAGCTCCCCCTGCCCTAA
This sequence comes from Eumetopias jubatus, assembly GCF_037043125.1. Taxonomy (NCBI): domain Eukaryota; kingdom Metazoa; phylum Chordata; class Mammalia; order Carnivora; family Otariidae; genus Eumetopias; species Eumetopias jubatus. Next base: position 8,141,235 of record NW_028274819.1, on the reverse strand, counting down.
GTCGGGACTCCGCCCTTATGTCATTGGTCACCTGTGCACCGAGACAGGCAATGTGGGGGGAAGGAGGCACTTGTGTGACCGCATAAACAGGCAGAGAGACACGCAGAGCCGTGCCACAGCCAGAAAGGCAATCCAAACCGCGACAAGCAGGCCTGGGGCAGGCCGAGTGGCTCCCTCTCCCCAGGTCCCGTGAGCCCAGCCCCTTATCGAGAAGAGCATCAGCTCTGCCACGTCCCCGGGGCACTCGGCAACACACGGCTCCCTAGCCAGCCCTGGGGTCAGACACAATGGCCGCCAGCCCAAGGGCAAGGTGGAGGAGGTCTGAGACGCTCCTGGGGGGGCGGGGTGCCCGAGACCGCACAGGTGGGGAGGTGGCAGTGCAGCGAGGTTTCCCAGGATAAGAGGCTCTGCCCACGTCTCCAAACATTTCTCTAAGGAAGCTCCTCCCCGTGAAGGTTGGTAAGCAGGCGAACAAGGGCTGGGATTCAGCCCCCGCTGGTCCTTGTCCACGAACCGCCTGTGTACCAAATGGACTGGACTGTCCCTTGACACCCCACTCCTGACCTCGGCCAGACAGCCACAGCCTGGGAGGACAGCAACCACCTTCCTCCTGCCCCCAGGAGGGGAGAGAAGAGGAGGCTCCTCCACTCATCACAAACTGCCAAGCCAGCTAGAGCCACAGCGGGAAGCTGAGCCTAGGGCACCGGGGCCTCTGCCCCCACCGTTCCCTTGACAAACTCCCTGGCCTGCCCCAGGCGTGCAGGGGGGCATGGCAGGCAGGAGGCAGAGAAGGGAGAGCAGTGGTGGGGTGTCGGCAGCCCCTGAGGTCAGACCACCCTGTTCTGGCCTCCACCTTGCTGGCAGGGCAGCCCGGCGCAATTCCAGCCAAGCTCTCTCCCTTCCCGGCCGCTAATGGGTCTCAGAGCTGCAAGGCAGCTCAGCCAAGGCGCCCCCGACAGAGGTCAGAGTTTCAAGGGAAAGGAGTCCGCGCAGCCAACACACTGGGTTCCTGCGGCGCCAGCAAGCCATCTTCCTCCGGCCGCCCGAGCCTCGCTGGAGCCAGGTGGCGTCCACCCATGCCTGGCACAGCAGCCTGGAGCAAAGGGGACGAGGCGGCCACCCAGGTCTCTGGTTCACACCGGCCAGAAGCGCCCACTCACCGGCGTTGACGATGGCGTCCACCTCCAGCTTGGTGATGTCACCTCGGAAGAGGGAGATCTTCTCGTTGAGCTGCTTATCCTTCTTGTACTTCGGCTCCTCCACCTTCGCGGTCACCCCTGGACAAGCAGAGGCCCGAGCGGTGGGGGTCAGAGAGAGGCCCTCACTACAGAGTGACCCACCAGGGCCTCCATCAACCCCCCTCCACCTCCAGAGGCAAGGGACTGGTGACACAGGCACCGGCCGTCCACAGTGATTAAGTACCTCTCGCACAAGACACACACGGGGTCCCCTTGAATCTTCCCAAGTTAAGCACAGGTACAGCATTAAAGTCATCCATCCCCACTTTACAGACGTGGAAACTGAGGCCTAGGCAGGTGAAGTGACTCGCCCTGGGTGACAGGTTGCCAGGCCCGCAATGTGCAGGGCTCCCCGCAACTGTGCGGTCGTGGCTCTGGGGCTCAGTTTCCCAACAGTACAATGGGGATAAAAACCGAACCCTCCTCAGACCAGGTTCACACTTAAAGTGCCCCCCACACAGCAAGCACCCCGCGAATGCTGCTGCCATTCTTCTTGGCCTAGTCGGTATGATGCTCCCAGGACACGGGTCTGAAGAGGCCACCCACCTGCCCCTCCCTGGCACACAGCCTACCTTTTGCCGTCTCTTTCCAGGTCGGGATCTTCTTCAGCCTGATGAAGTCCCTGCAGAAGTAATGTTCCTCCCGCTGCTTGTCACTCAGGCCCTTCAGAAATGCTACAGGGGTGGGGTGGGGCAGGCAGGAAGGAGGGTCAAGGCGGGAAGGGATAAGAGCGGTCCAGGGGGCTTCTCCCACCCCCTGTATCTCTCCCCTCCTCATTGGGACCCTCACCTCGTCCAAGGATGCAAGCCAGCCCTCCACGTCCACCCTTCCCACAGGCACATGATGGGGGTGGGGGTTGTTAGAGCCAGAGGCCCCTAGACCATCCTGCCGGGCCCTCTTTGTTCAGGAGGGGAACTGAGGCCCAGGGAGACAGAGGGCATCTCTCAGGCACCACAGACCTGAGTTCAGAACTCAACTCTGCCCCTTTCCGGCTGTGTCCACACCTCTGGGCCCCTGATTTCTTCACTTATAGAGTGGGGATTAAGAGGCCCCTTGTGGAATAATTTCATGCTTACTCAATGCATATAAGGAAAACAGGTTGGTGGCACTGGACGAGTTATATTATCAGTTACATCCTCAATGGGTTACATCATCACCATGGTTATTTGTAGGCAGCAGGACACGGGGGACGGGACAAACATCCTCAAAAAGCCAAAGAACCAAGCAGATCTGGTGCCTGTTCGCAGCCTCCCCTGCCCCGCCCCCCAGCACTGGGAGAGAGTTCCCCACAGACAGATGCCCGGCTGGCTTCTCCCAGTGTGCACCAAGGGAGCAGTGATAATGGTCCCCATCTTACAGATGAGGAAACGGAGGGTCATACAGATGGTGAGTGGGGAGCCAGGCACCCCCATCTGCTCACAGACTCTGGGTCCACCTGGCCTGGTCTCCCTGCTCCCTGGGCCTGGTCTTCCCTTTGGGTGGCACGGAGCCCCCTTCCAAGGCTTCCCACAAGCGGCCCAGGCTTCTGGCTCGCGGGTTCCCTCTGCCGGCCTCAGGCCACCAGGCACCCAGGCTCTCAGCCCACCACTGCTCCCCTAGACCACATGCTCCCCAGATGGAGCAGCCCTCACTCACCACTTGTTGGCGGGTGGGTAACAAACAGCAAAGGCCACTCAAGGAACTCAAAAAGCATCAGAAAATATGCAGACATGGGGGGGAAGGTAACTAGGGGACGTGGTGGGAGAGGAAGGGTTTGCCTCCTGGAGGCTTCTGTGGAAAAGGCCTCAAAGGGCAGGTGTTCAAGAGACAGGGGGGTCCTCCACACATGCCCTCGGCCCTGCAGAAGCCAGTCCATCCAAAGCCTCTGTCCCTCAAGGATGCACGAGGAGCAGGGAAAGGGCCCGGCTCACAGTCCCAGCTCAGTATTATGGCTGGGGTGATTAGAAAAGGCTCATAGCACCCCAAATCTGCTTCAACTGTGGCTCAAGCCAGAATTACACTTTCTGGCAGCCGCTTCCCACCCTCTCCCATAAACGCCTACGACGCACAAGTCCTGCATATGGTACAAGGACATAACACTCACTAAGGCAGACGTGGTCCTGGCCCTTGGGGAACCTACAAGCCAGCAGAGGAGAGGCTGAGCGCTCCACAATCAGGCAAGCCATCCAAGCTCTGAGGACGCTCAGGGGGCGGGAGGGGAGGTAGCAGGAAGCCCCGGCCAGGGGCTTCAGGGAGACTCCGAAGAGAAATGGGAGGTCGCCAGGGCGGGGAAGGGCATTTCACCATCTGAACAGTATGTTCGAGGTCCTGGGTGAGTGAAATTCAGGGCAGGGGGCAGGCACGGGGTGGGGGTGGGGGTGGAGGAGCCATACGCGTGACGCTGTGAGGAGCCACCAAATCTGTTAAGGACTGACTACATCCCAGGGTCACCTGAATCAGATTAAAGATGCTTTCACAGGGGCACCTGGGTGGCTCAGTCATTAAGCGTCTGCCTTCAGCTCAGGTCATGATCCCAGAGTCCGGGGATCGAGCCCCTCATCGGGCTCCTTGCTCAGCGGGGAGCCTGCTTCTCCCTCTGCTTCTTGCTCTCCCTGCTTGTGCGTGCACTCTCTCTCTCTCTCTCTCTCTCCCTGACAAATAAATAAATAAAATCTTAAAAAAAAAAGAAGAGGCCCAACGTCCCTCATCCTCAGGGACATGAAATCAAAGCCACAATGAGATACCACCTCACATCTGTCAGAATGGCTGGTATCAAAAAGACAAGAAATAACAAGGGTTGGCAAGGATGTGGAGACAAAGGAACCTCGTGCACTTCTGGTGGGAATGTGAATCAGGGCTACCCCTATGGAAAACAGTATGGAGGGTCCCAAAAAAGTTAAAAATCGAACTACCAGGGGCACCTGGCTGGCTCAGTGGGTGCAGCATGGGACTCTTTATCTTGAGGTTGTGAGTTTGAGCCCCACAGTGGGTGTAGAGATTACTTAAAAAAAAAAAAAAGAAAAGAAAGAAAGAAAGAAGAAAGAACTATCATATGATCCGGTAATTCCACTTCAGGGTATTTACCCAAAGAAAATGAAAGCACTAATTTAAAAAAGATACATGCACACCTATGTTCACCAAAGCATTACTTGCCATCGCCGAGAGATGGAAGCGCCCAAAGTGGCCACCAATAGATGAATGGATGAAGAAGAGGTGGTAGATACACACAATGAAATATTACTCAGCCATAAAGAATGAAATCTTGCCATTTGCCACAACACTATGGAGCTCGAAAATGTTAGGCTAAGTGAAATAAGTCGGACAGAAAAGGACAAATATATGATCTCACTTCCATGTAGAATCTAAAAAAGCAAAACAGGAACAGCCTGTTTTGAGAACAAACTGGTAGTTGCCGGAGGGCAAAGGGGTATGGGGATCGGCAAAATAAGTAAAGGGGACTCAGAGGTGCAAACTTCCAGTTATAAGATAAGTAAGTCACGGGGATGGGAAGTACAACTTAGGGAAGATAGTCAATCGTACTGTAATAACAGTGTGGTGACAGGGACTACACTTATCGTGGCGAGCATTTTATAATGTATACGAATGTCAAATCACTATGCCATACACCTAAAACCAGTATTGTATCGTCAACTATACTTCCATTAAAAATAAATAGGGGCGCCTGGGCGGCTCAGTCATTAAGCGTCTGCCTTCTGCTCAGTCCTGATCCCAGGGTCCTGGGATCGAGCCCCGCATCGGGCTCCCTGCTCAGTGAGAAACCTACTTCTCCCTCTGCCACTCCCCCTGCTTGTGTTCCCTCTCTCACCGTGCCTCTCTCTGTCAAATAAATAAAATCTTTAAAAATAAACAAACAAACAAACAAATGAATAAATAGGGGCGCCTGGGTGGCTCAGTCGGTTAAGTGTCTGCCTTCGGCTCAGGTCATGATCCCAGAGTCCCAGGATCCCTGCTCAGCGGGGAATCTGCTTCTCCCTCTCCGTCTAAGCCCTCCCCCCTGTTTGTGCTCTCTCTCAAATAAATAAAATCTTAAAAAAAAATAACAATAAATAAATAAAAAACGCTTTCACCAGATATAGATTAAAAACTCCCCTGACCCCAAGCAGTGCCATTTTCATTCTAAGAGGCCAAGGATATCCTACCGTGAATGGTACCCCAGTGGGGATGGCCCCCTTTTGTCACCAGTGTGTCCTGATGCTCACAGCCCATCTCCCTGCTTCCCCTTCTCAAGAGGCCACCTTCCCCACTGGACACGTGACCCCACGTACAATCTGAGTAACAGGCCAAGGGCTCCCACTTAAACGCTCCTTTCTTTGTGTATTGGGGGAGAGCTGAAGGGCTTCTCCAAGGCTTGACTACCCTATTCTGTAAAGTGGAGGTAAAGAAAGCTCCCTGCGGCTCTAAATGAGAAGCACAACAGGCTTAGGTGGGTACCTAGCAAAGCACTCAGTGGCTGGCGGGCAGTACCACAGAGCAGAGAATAGACTATGGAGGGGAGGCCAGGCTCCTTCCAGCTTCTGTCTCTCCCTGGCAGTCTGAATGCAGAGCAGTCAACTTAGTGAGCACCCACCAGGCACCAGGCCTGGAGGTGGGAGGCAAGGGGAGGTCCTAGGGCCTGACCAAGCAGAGGGCAGGCGGGACAGCTGGCTGGAGGAGGTACCTCTAACTTCTCTGGTCTGCCCCACAGGCTGCAAATCGCTAGAGAAAAATCCCATCACCAAACAGAAGGCTCCCTCTAAATTCCTGATTCTGTCCCCTGGCAGCCCCATCTGCCAGGCAGCTCCAGCTGCCGCTTAGGAAGCTCTCCCCCTCGCCCTTCTCCCCTTTCCCAAGCCTCCCCACTTTGTTTTCCAGCCGAGATGCTGTGTCCTCCTGCCAGCTGGGAAGCCCCAGCACAGCGCATGCCAGGCCCTCCCTCCCTCAGCCCAGGCCGCCTGCTCACCTTCCAGAGGCCTCACTCCTACAGCTCCCCCTCTACCCACTGTCTTGTCTGCCCTCAAACAACCCTCTCATGTCTCAAGGTCATAAAGCCTCCCTCAACCATGCACTCCACACCCCGCAGCTGTGGCCTCCTCTGTCTCCCTCCCCCACTGCCCCCACTTCCTGCCTTCCATGCTTCCCTGAGCCCTCACCAGACTCGCCCCACTTCTCTACCAAGGCCAAGGTCAGAGACACCGCACTGGCCACGTGGCCCCATGTAGTGGCCCTTCTGTCCTCCCTTGTGCACTAAGCACCCCCCACGCCTTCTTCCCCCTCAGGACCCCACCCCTCCTGGATCCCACCCCACTCACGGGCCCTCTTGTCTCATTGTTGCCTCCCCTTTCCCTTCATCTATACCCTCCCCCTAGTCTTCACATCAATCCCATGCATTCCAAACCCTCTTTCAGCTAATCTGATCCGGGGGCTACACCTCCAGCCCCTCAGCTCTCTGCCGAGCATCATCGAGCACCGAGCATCGGATCCCCAAGGCCCACTGCCTGCTCTCAACCCCAAACTCCTCATGTGCAAAACTGAACTTCTGACTCCTTCCCCCCACACATGGTTTTTCTCTCCTTCCTTCTTCCCTTTCTCAATGAACAGCCCTAGACTCTGCTAGGATCCCAAAATGGGCAGTTCCTTTCTCTTAGTCCCCTGGCTCCATCCATATGCAGGCTGTTGGATTTATCCCCACAATACCCCCAAAACCAAGCCGTCTGCTCATCCCCACCAGGGGCCAAGCCACTACCATGGCTCCCTCGCACCACCCAGAAGCCTTCTACTCCCAGTGGACTCCCCATGTCCACCCAACCGTCTGTTCCTCACTCAGCAGCCCAGGAATCTTAGGGGCAGAATTCTGTTTAAAGCTCAGTTCAAGTCCAAGTCCTTTACTAAGGCCCATGTTGACACTCTGCCTCTCCCCCTCACCTCCTCCACTGCTTGCCTCCGGACAAACTACGCTCTCCCTCCTACACCTCTGCAGTCCACGCACATCAATCACCTTTCCGTTCCTCCCATGGCCAGACTGTTTCCTGCCTCAGGGCCTTTGTACCTGCCCTGCCCTCCACCTAACCTTCCTTTACAGGCCTTCCCCACTCCCAGAGTAGCCCCTCCCCCACCTGCTATGTTTTATTCCTTACTTGACCTTGGCCACTTGGGGATCTGTGGTGTTTACGTTGGATTCCCACCATCTGGCGCAGCGCATGGCATGTGTGAGCATCCACGGGCGTCTGCAGGATGAACTGATGAATGACTGAGCTGAGACCTGAACGTTGGGGGCATGTTTGCCAAGAGAACAGTCATCCAGGTGGAGGAGACAACATATGCAGAAGCCCTGAGGTAGGAGAGAGCATGTGAACGGGGAAATGGAGAGAAATCTAGAACGGCTGGACCAGAGAGCAAAAGCCAGGCTTGTGGCAGCCACCTCGGCTTGTCTCCCATCTGAGGAACAGAGCCTTTGGAAGGAACGTGCTGGTCTAGGCGGCTACTGTGGTTTCAATTCCTCTTGCTCCTTGGTCCTACTAGGTTTGGGCTCATGAGCTCCTGACATCACATTTGTGGGCAGGTCACTTGCCCTCTCTGAGTCTCAGTTTCCTCATCTCTAGAAGAGGGACTGGGCAGGCTTGCCGTGAATGGGAAGGGACTGTCAGAATATCTGGAAGCTGCAAAGTGCAAGACACACAGCAGATACGCAGTCCTTCCTGCGAGTGAAGATTCAGAGGGCAAAGCCAAACAAGACCAAATCAGGGAGAGGACTTTTCTTTTGCAATTTGGAGGAATAAGTAGGTAGAAGAACTTTTTGAATTATTTTGGTGCCCGTGTTTGTCATCTTACACAGTTGAGACCACAGATATCTTCCCCTAAGAGGCCTTGGCACGCCCAAATGTGGGTTCTCCCAGCCAGATGAACCCAGGGCCAGAAAGTGAACGTGTCTGCCGAGTCACTGCAGGGACTGGCCAGCCAGCACCCAGGCCAACCCCAAAGGACTCACATGTGCTGTGTGAGTGGCTGGGCAAGACCCAGGCACCCCATGGGACTAGTCTGGGGAGCCTGGAAATGGCTAGAGTCCCCTAGCAGACGCCATCTGGCAGAGGCTACCACGTTGCCTTCCAGAAGAAACAGAGGTATGTCACGGCCACAGGCAAGCCAGGAGGGGCCACGGCCCAAGGCTCCCTCCTGCGCTGTCCTCCCTGGGATCCAAGGGCTGGTCTGAGTGGCCCACAGCTTGCACAGCCCCCTTTCCAGCAAAATCCAAAAGATGGCTCCACTTCCCAGAGCAGGAAGACAGCCCGAACTCCTGGCTCTGTTACCAGCCGGCTGGGCGCTGACCTTGGGGACATCTGTCAGCCTGTCCCTTCCAGTTCATGGTCCCCAGGCACACACCTCTTGAAGCCAGCGTGTGGGGCGCCTTGTCCTCATCTCCAGAGTGAGGCAGTGGCCCGACTGACCCCTGAGGAGCGACACCCTGCGTGGGTCCCTGATTTATGGGGCAGGAGAAGCCGATTATGATTCCCCTGGCTCCGAGGAACCAAGGGTCATCCTCATCGCCTTGGCTCCATCTGTCCGACAGGCCCCACGCATTTATAACATTTTCTACCTCCTTTTGCCAGAAGGACAGATGCAGACTTAAAGCACAAGTGAGTTTTATTTTTCTTATAAAAGATGTAAAACATACGTTTTAATTTTCTTTCTTTTTTGGAAAGGCGCGAGGATTTCACAGCTCAGTGAGACAGGTGTTGTAAAAAGATGTTTGCAGTAAATTTTGATGGGGAGGCCTGACCCTGGATGAGGCTTTCAGCGGCTCCCGGGCACGGAAGCCGAGCTGGCGGATGCAGGCTGCGCCAGAACCATAAAGTGCACCGGGCGAACGGGAATTCAATGATGTGTTTTAAGAAGTGTCTTTATGGCACTTTGCTAGACGGTGTTCAGAGAGGTGAGGGCAGGCTGGCACGGAGGGAGGCTCCTCCTCTGGAGAAGGCCGGGTGGACAGGGCTGACAACGGCGGGGCTCTGGGAACACAGCGGCGGGGGCATTTAATCACCTGGGCTCACCGTACCCCCAAGAGCGGGGTCTCATCAAAGTCCATGGCCCGAGCCACGGGGAGACAGAGCGTGAGGCACCTCAGAGCTTCTCTGCTCTCCCTAGGCCCCCTCGCCTCCGCCCGCACCGGGACACACCAAGGCAGGTGGGAGAAGACCCCCGCTTCTGGTTCCCGGGTGAGCCTGCAAGGCTCTCCAGTTCAGTAATCAAATCAGAGAAATCATCTGCTCTGCATGAAACCCCACGGGGGTTGAAATGAGCCGCATCTGCCCAGTGCAAAGGGAGCCTGGAGCACAGGTGCCCTTGCTTGCAGCGCCAGGGACAGGAAACGTGGCTCAGGACATGCAGGTCGCAGGCTCCAGCATTTGAGACCATGAGGGAGACAAATTTACACAAATCCAGTGTTGCTGTGGCCAAAACAGCACAGAGAGAGGAGAGAGGCCCAAGGGCTGACAAGAAAGGGGGTCACTGGAGACCCTTTGTACACCGTGGACCCTTTTATACACCGCTGTATACAAAATGGTTTCTGATGTGATCCCAGCACAACCTACAAATCAGGTGCTGTTCGTCCCATTTCACAGATGAGGAAACTGAGGCTCAGGGTGTTGCGGCTGGCCCAAGTCTGATGGCACCAATGCCCATCCTCTTCTTAGCAGACGGCTCTGCCCCCACTGCAGGTCAGAAGGAGGGTCTGTGACCCCCACTCCTGTGGTGACACAGCTCCTAGATGCCCCCAGTGCCCAACCTTAAGTCCCCTCATGCCCAACTGCCTTTAGAGTATGACTGTTTCCACAGTCTTGTGATAAAAAGGCACCACCTGTGGGGATAATAAGGCTCCCCATCACTGAGGCAACTAGAGAAATAATCCTCTGGCCAGTAAAATCATATCCTATGTAGATCTCCCCAAAGGACTGACTGTCTCCCACCCAGGAAGATCCAGCCTGGTGGTATTTACTTCCCCAGAGGGAGAACAGGTCTATAGGAGTGGCCAGTCAGCTTAAGAGGAAGAAAGGGAATGCCTAGGGTAAGGCAGAATTCGGCCATGTGTCCAGAGGACTCACTGGGCTGGGAGCTGAGGCATCCTGCACCCAGAACCCAGAGCAGACACTCAACAGTGCAGAGAGATGGAACTACTGAGCAACCACCCAAGGAAGGGGATCCTTGGTGGGTGGGTCCCCCCCTTGCAGGGAAGCTTCCCCAGCCCACCCAGGGCAAAGGGATCCGCTTCCAAAATCATTCAACCAGCTCTCCAGCTGAGAACACATGCTGCCGAGTGAACTTAGGACAATGATTTGGCTTCCACGTGGCTTTTCCATGGGAGAGGAGGCCCTGCCCTGGCACACTTTCCAGACCCACCACTATATTTCCTACTGCGAGCTGCGCATCAACCTTCTGACCTACATCAGGCTCTTGTGAGTATGGTTACTGTGTGCCAGTCTTTGAGAGAGGATCATCCCAGGCACAGACAGGCCTTTGGAGGCCTATGCATAGCCCCAAGAGAAAGGCGAGCACATGTCCATCAAAGACATGGACAGGAATAATCAGAGCAGCTCTACTTCCAAAAGCTTCAAACTGGAAAACGAAATGCCCATCAACAGGAGAACAGGTACACAAAATGTGGTACATCCACACCATGGAATATTACACAGCCATAAAAGAGCAAACTGTTGGTACGCCCAATAAGGCACATCAACCATACAACTATGAGTAAAAGGAGCTGGACACACTGTATGCCTCTGCTCACACGAAGTTCAAGAAGCAGTAAGAGGTACTGATTGCAAAGGGGCTCAAAGGAACCTTCTAGGGTGCTGGCAACCTACTGACCACAACTGGATATTGATGTAAAAATATACTGACCGTACGTACACCTGAGGTCTGTCTACTTAATGTACTTCACAGTACACGTAAGTCAGCTCAAAGTGTAAACAGAACATAAGGAAGAAAATTATCTGGGGGTTTTCAAGGACCAAAGCTTAGACCCCAATCAGAAGCAGAGTCCAGGGGCGTCTGGTGGCTCAGTTGGTTAAGCAGCTGCCTTTGGCTCGGGTTGTGATACCAGGGTCCTGGGATCAAGCCCCGCATCAGGCTCCCTGCTCAGCAGGAAGCCTGCTTCTCCCTCTCCCTCTCCCTCTGCTTGTGTTCCCTCTCTCACTGTGTCTCTCTCTGTCAAATAAATAAATAAAATCTTTAAAAAAAAAAAAAAAAGCAGAGTCCAGCTGAGCCAGCTCCCCAGTATGGCAGTTTTAAAAATATGCCCCCAATTCTTTGATCCTCTTCCCTTCCAAGGGTGGAGACTAATTTCCCTCCCCTTGAATGTGGGCCAGACTCCATGACTCCATTTTAAGCCCCAGCATAAGGCAGAATAGACATGTGGGACTTTAAAAACTAGGTCACAGGGGCCCCTGGGTGGCTCAGTCATTAAGCGTCTGCCTTCAGCTCAGGTCATGATCCCAGGGTCCTGGGATCGAGCCCCGCATCGGGCTCCCTGCTCGGCGGGAAGCCTGCTTCTCCCTCTCCCACTCCCCCTGCTTGTGTTCCCACTCTCGCTGTGTCTGTCTGTGTCAAATAAATAAAATCTTTAAAAAATAAAAACTAGGTCACAAAAAGGCACTGTGGCTTCTGGCTTGGTCTCTGGGGGGGAAACCAGCTGCCATGTCATGAGGTGACTCAAGCAGCCCTGTGGAGAGACCCCCAGGGTAGGTCTGAGGCCTCTACCAACAGCCACTTCACAGCTGTAACCAAGTCCAACAGAACCACCCGCTAAGCTACTCCTAGGTTCCTGACCCTCAGAGACTGTAAGGTAATAAACGTTTGCTGTTGTAAGCCATTGAATTTGGGGGTAATTTGTCACTCAAAAATAGATCACTGAAACACACAGATCACACCCCGACAAGCCTGCTGGGGTCTTCACGCCCAATGCCACCACTCCTCACACTGTTCCCTGACTGGATCCTGGAGCTCAGGCAGCCCCATCTGCCATGGTTTCTTCACAGCATTGGCCTTTGCCTGGCACTGCCCCACTGGTTTGGCCACGTTTTCAGCTGTTTCCTTCCCCTAGCGAAGAAGCTCCATGAGGGCAGGCACCTTGCCTGTCTCACTCATGGCTGCATCCCAGCACCAGAACGGTGCTGGCCACATAGAAGGCGCTCAGTAAAAATGGATGAATGAGGGCCACCTGGCTGACTCAGTCTGAAGAGCGTGCGACTCTTGATCTCAGGGTCGTGAGTTTGAGCCCCATGTTGGGTGTCTGATTACTTCAAAATAAATAAACTTAAAAAAAAATGGATGAATGAATAGAAATCCCAGGTCCAAGCAGAGATACCACAGCAGCCTGGGAATCCCTGGCCTGTCAGCTTCGCAAGGTCTGGAAGTTTTCCGGGGCACCAAGGAATGGGAGGGGGTGGGGAGCTAGATCCTAGAAACAGTGACAGATCCAGGAGCAGGAGGCTAGGGCCTCCCTAGCTCTCTTTCCCACCAAGCTGGCTTGCTGCTCCTGACAGAGAAGGGGAGGCAGGCTCCCTGTGGGGACAGTCCCCCTGCCAGGAATCTCAGCCAGCCCCCCGCTCTCCACCCTAACTAGAGTTCTAGGGCCCCGGGCTGAGGGCATGACAGACACTCTGTGTGCGCACTGAGCCAAGTCAAGTGCTTTCTGCCCGCACTTGAAGATCCCAGCAAAGGAATTCATGACAGGGGTAAAGTCATCTTGAACTCTACCTCTAATTCTGAGGACGCCTTCCCTTTACCCCCACCCTCCCCCGCCAGCCCACAGAGGCCCAGCCAATGAACAGCCTCCCCTGTGCTTTTGAAAGGGGATCCAGCCAGGAATGGTTACAAGAGCTCTGAGAGCAGGCTCTGAAGGGCAGTGGCAGCTGGCTGAGCAGCCGGCCAGAGTATTTGGGGCTCTGCAGGCCGGATGCCCTCCCTTCCCTGTTCTGTGTGGGGACCCAGAGTCCAGCCCTGGGACTCATGCCGGACCAGGACTCATGACCCGTCCCAGAGTGGAAGGAAATGGCTTGATTCCTGGGGGTGCAGGGTGTAACTGCTCTCACAGACATAATGCCCTGTCTCTGCCCTGCAGCCCCTCAGCCCTGTGTCCCCCAGGAATTGGGGCAGAAACTGTTCACAAGTGGCCAGAGGCCAGGGATGAGGGCAAAAGGGCACCAGATGACCAGCCCAGAGAGGCAGGCCTTCAGGGTAGGGATGGGGTGGAGGTGGGACTGGCTTGCCCACAGAGGCCACTCTGTGGGGCTGTCTGATCCTCCCAGGTGGGACACCACACCCAGAACTGTCCCCTCCGTCCATTTCCTGCCACTCTGCCTAAAATGACACCACTTGAGAAACCATACTGCACAAAGCATGGGGAGTTCGGGAGCCTAACGTCAGCTCTGCCCAAACTCTCAGTGACCTTGGCTCATCAGCTCAGTTTCCCTCCCGCACATCGGAGTCCGGAGGCAGGTCCTGGATGACCCCTGGGCGTGCCCTGTGACCCGCGCCGTTGGGGTAAGGTCGTCCTCCTCAGACTGCCCCCGACAGGGGACCTGGCCCTCGTACGGAGTGAAGTGGTTTGCCGGACTGGGCACACGGGGGGCGTGGCTGTGACTGGAGGGGTCCATACCAGGGCGAACGAGGCCTTAACTTCCTCGGGTCTCTCGGGTGGAAGAGGCTGCTGGTGGGGTGCTGTCCAGCCCCCTCGCCCCTCGCGCCCCCCTCCTGCTTACACTTACATTTTGCCTCCTTCCAGTCTGTGGAGGTGCTCAGGTCCACCTTCGCCGCCATGGCCAGGGGGGCCCAGGTGCGCACCCCGGCGCTCCTCTCCGCCCCACCGCCGCCGCCCCCCAAGCCCCAACTCCCGCTGGGGTCCGCGCGCGGGGCCTGTCCGCGCCCTGGGACAGCGGGGGAGCCGGACGCACTGCTGCGGGTTCGCGTGGCACCCGCCGAGGGGCCGGCCCAGGGGCGCGGGACGCAGAGCAGCTGCCCCGCCGCGCGCAGCTGTGCCAGGCGGCCGGACAGTTGGCTCCTCAGAGACATGAGCCGGCGGCGCGGGGCGGTTCCCCGCCCACTTGGACTCTATTTACGGGGCTGGGAGTCTGTCCCTGATCCGCCCGGGACCGAGCGGCGTGTGCTAGAGGCGACCGGCTCCGAGCTGGCGGGCCGCGCGGCCAGAAACCCCGAGCGCGCCGCTGGGCACCCTGGAACTTGTAGTCCCGGCCGCCGGACGGGCCCCCGCACTCGTATACACACGTGCGCGCCCCGCCCGGACTCCGCCCACTCCGGGCGCTGGGTGGGAGGCTCCGGCTTCTCGGAGGGTCGCGCGGCTGCCTGGCGCCCCCTCGGGGCTGGCCGCCAACTTCCCGGTCTGTAGAGCCGCCCTCCCCGCGGCGCGGCCCCGGCCCACCTCTGCCCTGCGTACCTGGCCCGCCTCTGCCCTACGTCCGTGGCGCTCCGCGCTCCGTACCGAACTCGGAGAGCCGGGCGCGGCGCCACCCCGCAACCCCATACCGCCCCCAGGCCCCAGGAGCCGCGGTCCCTCCCCGCCGGCCGGCCCCGGGGAGGTGACAAGCAGCGCGAACGGGTACGCCCGGTTCGGCGACTTTCGCCAGGCAGCTGAGCCTTGGGGGCGGACAGGGACGCGACTGAAAACAAGGGTGCAAACCGTGGAATGTGAAGGCAGAAAATTTGAGTTCCAAGAGGCGTTCTCGGGTGGAACAATTGGCGTGGTTTTTTTCTTTATTTTTTTCTAATTTTTTTTACGAAGATTATGAAGGTAGTTTTTTAAATACAAGTTTATGTTTTTCTACACTATTAATATTATTTGAGAAATATAATAGCAGATATTTTTATAACCTGAGGAGGAGCCAGGGTCCCAGAGAAGGTTCCAGTACCAGCTTGCCACCCTAGGGTACACAGTCCACTTGGGACTCACCTCTTGAGCTGTAAATTAAGAATAAGACAGGGACACCTGGGTGGCTCAGTCTGTTAAGTGTCCGCCTTCCGCTCAGGTCCTGATCTCAGGGTCCTGGGATGGAGCCCCTGCATCGGGCTCCCTGCTCAGGGAGCCTGCTTCTTCCTCTGCAGCTCCCCATGCTTGTGCTCTCTCCCTCTCTCCCGCTGTTCCTCTCTCAAATAAATAGTAAAGATCTTTGAAAAAAAAATTAAAAGACAGGGCTCAGGTCTGGCTGGTTGCAGAGGTGCCCTGTGTTCCAGGCCTCTCTGGTGGTGGGTGTGGCAATAACCCAGGGCGGGCTGTGGGGCGGATCACACAGTGAGCCATGTGGATGCAGGGGCACCACCGGGATGTCGGAGAGAGAACCAGCACAGACCTGCCGGCAGTGAGGAGTGCGGTGATCAGCCTGGGATGAGGGTGGAGAGAGGCGATCAGAAGCCAGGGTCCAGGAAGGAAGGGCCAAAGGTCCCCAACATTCCAGGACCACCAGTAAAGCCTGTACCCTTTCCCCAGAAAGGTCAACAAGATGAGTTCAGGATGTGGTAGTCAGGCCCCCAGGATGGAGGTCATCTCACCACTTGCCACTTCTCCTATAACTCAGCCTTGCCAATTGCATCCAGGATAGCAGCCATTTACAGGGCACTGGGTACCAGCTGGCGCTGAACTAAGCACCCTGCTTGCATTTGCTGTACCTTCGTTAGCTCGTTATGAGCTCTCAACGGCCAGGGGAGGCAGCGGGAATGGGCTAGAGGTCAACAACACAGCCTGTGAGGGTCAGAGCCCAGGCTTGGGCCTAGTTGTTTGGTTCTTATCTGTGGTCAGGAAAGCAATTGCACAGATGTCACTGATTCAGGAGAGGAAGCATGTGGATGACCCTGCCTGTGTTCTCTCACTGCTGTAACAAGTTACTGCAAATTGGTGGCTTCCACTACACAAATGTATCATCTTGAAGTTCTGTAGGACAGAAGTCTGACAGGGGTCTCTCGGGGCTACAATCAAGGAGTCAGCAAGACTTTGTTCCCTACTGGAGGCTTTTTCTGGTCTTTTCCAGCTTCCGGAGACACCCACACTCCCTGGCTCGCGGCACCCTTCTTCCATCTTCAAAGCCAGCGATGCTGCATCTCCCCAACCAATTCTTCCATGGTGGCCCTTGCCTCTGACTCTCCTCCCCTTCCCTGCCATTTTCAAGGACTCTGGTGATTATGCTGGCCCCACCAGGATAATCCGTGACCACTTCCCTATTTAAAGTCTACTGATGTGTGGCATTAACTCCATCTGCAACCTTGATTCCTCTTCGCCATGTAATGTAACATATTCGCAGGGACGAAGATATGGACATCTTTGGGGGGGGCATTATTCTGCCTACTATACCCCTGCTGGCAAGGTCTGGGGAGGAGGTTACAGGGAGAGGCAGGGGCCCCAGCCGTAGAAAGTCTTGGTGCCCAATCGGGAGCCTGCCTTTCTGCACAGAGCATGAAATCCACATCCCCCAGAGCCAGGCCTTCGAAGCACCCTTGCACACTCTGGGCATCTGTACCAGTCCTTCCGATTCTTTTGCTGGGATTCAGCTCTGTTCTCACCTGGCAGCCAGGAGAGAGACGGTTCCAGCTCACAGGCCTCTGCTGTCTAGTCTAAGAGAGGCCTAGGCCCCACACTCAGGTGGACATGGACACGGAAGCAGGGCTCTGACTGAGCTAGGCAGGACCTCCTCACAGAGATTGAGCTGGATCTTTTGAGAAAGGTAAAATGTTGCCAGGTTCCAAATGTGTGTATGTGTGGGTCAGAGACATTTCAGGCAGAGGAATGCCCAGAAGCAGAGGCATGGCAGCCTATGGAATGCCGAACCTTCCAGCAGGGGCTATGCCATCGTCAGAGACTGTCAGCTGAGGATTTCTAATGTTGCAGAGGGGCTCTCTTGCAGAGAAAAGCTACCTACTGCTACTTGTGTTTAAAGGAATACTGTACTTATTAAACTTATAAATTAAAGAAAGAACTAGTTTTTCTTAAACATCCAAGTGTAACTTGCAAATCTAGTTTTCTATTTATAAATCTGCTAATTTTTGTATAAAAATAAGAACAATTACTTTCACTTATTCTTTGATGAATATTTAATTAACTCAGAGATTCAACAGATTAAATTCTAAAAATGAATGCCAATTACAAACTTAGGTAATTAAATTCCCTAATAGATTTTAAACTACATGTTACAGGGATGAGATAGCTGGTCTTCTCAAACACCTCAAACTCAACATCTACCAGGCATTTTTTTTTCTTCCTTTTTCTTTATAAACAGGGAGGGGGTAGGGGTGAGGACACTCTTGCCCCCCACCTTACTCTGTCCTCACCAGCCAAGCATATTTTTTTCTAATCAGCTAAGCAGTTTTTAAAATATTTTATTTATTGGGGCACCTGGGTGGCTCAGTCATTAAGCATCTGCCTTCGGCTCAGGTCACGATCCCAGGGTCCTGGGATCGAGCCCCGCATCAGGGTCTCTGCTCAGCGGGAAGCCTGCTTCTCCCTCTCCACGCCCCCTGCTTGTGTTCCCTCTCTCGCTGTGTCTCTCTGTCAAATAAATAAATAAAATTTGAGAGCACAAGCAAGGGGAGCGGCAGGCAGAGGGAGAAGAAGCAGGCTCAGCGGGGAGCCTGATGCAAGACTTGATCTGGGGACCCTGGGATCATGACCTGAGCCCAGGGCAGATGCTTAACCAACTGAGCCACCCAGGCGCCCCAGCTAAGCAGTTCTTCTATACTAATAGATTACACTTGTAAATATGGTCAATCAAGTCCCTTAAATGTTCAAATGTTGTTTATAAACTTAGATCATTTTGCACTGTCTCCATTGTCTATTACTGCATAATTAACTACTGAAAACTTACTGGCTTGAAATAATAACCAAGGCATGGAGTCAGCAATTTGGTCTGGGATAAGCTGGAAGGTTCATCTTCTTCTGGTCTTGCCTGGGTCACTCCTCTGGCTGCAGGCATCTGACCACCTAACTGGGGCCAGGGGCCCGGGATGGCCTCAGTCCCATGACTGGCCATTGGTGCTGGCTGTCAGCCAGACTCCTTGGTTCTGCTCCAGGGCACTCTTATCCTTCCATAGGCTAGACGGGGGCAGCGTCACGGCATGCCGGTCTGAAGGACCTGCTCCAAGAGGGTGACCACAGAGGCTGCCCTGCCTCTTGAGGCCTGACTCCGAAGTCACCCTACATCACTTCCACCACATTCTGTCATTTCACGTGGGGTCACAAGGTCAGCCCAGATTCAAGGGCAGGAAGAAAGAGACTCGACCTCTTTTTTTTTAAAGATTTTATTTATTTTTTGACAGAGAGAGACAGTGAGAGAGGGAACACAAGCAGGGGGAGTGGGAGAGGGAGAAGCAGGCTTCCCACGGAGCAGGGAGCCCAATGCGGGGCTCGATCCCAGGACCCTGGGATCATGACCTGAGCTGAAGGCAGATGCTTAACCACTGAGCCACCCAGGCACCACAAGACTCGACCTCTTAATGAGAAGAGCAGCCGAATCTCATTGCAAAGGCAGCCTACAGGGGTGGGAGGAATTATTAGAGCCATTTTAACTAATTAAATCCACAAATCATGGTGCCTGGCTGGCTCAGTTGAAAGAGCATGCAACTCTTGATCCCGGGATTGTGAGTTGAGCTCCACATTGGGTGTGATTACTATTAAAAACAAAAACAAAAACAAAAACAAAACCTCACAAATCAAATAGGACAGATTGACTTAAGTGTCTCAAAACCTCAAGTAAACACTCTGATATTAGCATGATGTAACAAAAGTTATTTCTAAACTGGTACCAAGATTCTGGGTTTGTTTTGCTGGTTTCCACACCCTTCAGGGTTGCAAAGCCACCAGAGGAGCAGATTCCTCATCACAGCGGGGCTGGAGGCACAGTGGATTTGGGACCACAGTACAGTGAGGGTTTCCTGTTCCTGGTCTGAGATTTTAAGAGCACAGCAGGACTCAGAAGAATTCTGCCAGGTCTAAAGGGACCCCCAAGCCCATTCCTCTCTCCAGGAGTGAATTGCAGAGTCCAGTGCATCCCTGTTTCCTGAGAGTCCCCATTTTTACCAGGACACCTTCCTTCTTTTCATTGCTTTAACGCAGGTGGATGAGCCCCTTTGCCTCCCAGGTCCCCCTAACATCTTCACTATGTGATCGCAAACTTCCCTCCATCCAGGTTGTAATGCAGTCCTCATATTTTACTTTATCACCTGCCTGTATTCCATTTTACTGTCTGTGTCATTGGCCGATATTGTACAGTCATTATAATGGGAGGCGAGGAAGGGAAGAATGGATAACTACGAGGTACTAAGTGTCCGGCCGGCGCGGAACTGTAAATCACGGGCCTGGACGGTAGAGGGCGCCCCTCCCCCGGATTCCTCTCGGGGCCGGTTTGAGGACCGGCCTTTAAATCTTTTTAAAGACTTTAAATCTTTTTAAAGATTTTATTTATTTGACAGAGAGAGACACAGCGAGAGAGGGAACACAAGCAGGGGGAATGGGAGAGGGAAGAGCGGGCCTCCCGCAGAGCAGGGAGCCCGATGCGGGGCTGGATCCCAGGACCATGGGATCATGACCGGAGCCGAAGGCAGACGCTTAACGACTGAGCCACCCAGGCGCCCCTTAAGATTTTATTTTTAAGCGATCTCTACATCCGGCGTGGGGCTCAGACCCACAACCCTGAGATCAAGAGTCCTCTGCTCCACCAACTGAACCAGCCAGGTTACCTGATTGTGACAGATTTAAACAATGCAATGAAAAGAAAGCCCTGTTATGAGCTGAATCATGCTCCCCCCAGATTCATATGTGGAAGTCCTAACTCTCGGCTCCTCAGCGTGTGACTGTATTGGGAGGCAGGGCCCTTGAACAGGTGACTGAGTAAAAAAGGAGGCTGTTAGGGTGAG
This sequence comes from Eumetopias jubatus, assembly GCF_037043125.1. Classification (NCBI taxonomy): domain Eukaryota; kingdom Metazoa; phylum Chordata; class Mammalia; order Carnivora; family Otariidae; genus Eumetopias; species Eumetopias jubatus. The sequence continues at coordinate 8,121,115 of NW_028274819.1, read as the reverse complement.
CCCTCACCCAATCTGAGTAGTGTCCTTGTAAGAAGGAAGATGGACATGCAGAGACACACGAAGACCTCGTGAGGACAGCGAGAAGGGGCCGTCGGTAAGCCAAGGAGAGAGGCCCCAGGGCAAACCAGATCTGCCAACACCTTGATCTCGGACTTGCAGAACTGTGAGAAAATAAATCTCGGTTGTTTAAGCCACCAAATCCGTGGGATTTATGTATGACAGCCCTAGAAAGCTAATGCAACACCCTCTCCCCAGCCCTAATCCACAGAGGAATGTATCACTTTTGGTAGCCAGCTGTGCATCCTTCTAGACTCTTCCCACGCATGTATAATCATATGTGCAGATATACACATACAATTTTTCTTTCTTTCTTTCTTTTACAAAAATAAGATTTGGCCCATACACACTGTTCCATAACTAACTTTCTTTATTCCATACTACATCACAGGCATGTTTCCCTGTCAGTATCTATCCAAGCCTTCTTTAAAAAAAAAATTATAAACAAAGACTATAAAAATTTTAATTTAATTTAATTTCAGTTCAATTAATTAACAGATAATATGTTATTGGTTTCAGAGGTAGAGGTCAGTGATTCATCAGTTGCATATAACACCCAGTGCTCATCACATCACATGCCCTCCTTAATGCCCATCACCCGGTTTCCCCATCCCCTCACCCCCTTCCCCTCCAGTAACCCTCAGTTTGTTTCTTAGAGTTAAGAGTCTCTTATGGTTTGTCTCTCTCCCTCTCTGATTTCGTCTTATTTTATTGTTCCCTCTCTTCCCCTATGATCCTCCATTTTGTTTCTTAAATTCCACATATGAGTGAAACCATATGATAATTGTCTTTCTCTGACTGACTTACTTTGCTTAGCATAATACCCTCTAGTTCCAAACACATTGTTGCAAATGGCAAGATTTCAATTTTTGATGGCTGAGTAATATTCCGGTGTGTGTGTGTGTGTGTGTGTGTGTGTGTGTGTGTGTGTGTGTACCACATCTTTATCCAATCATCTGTCGATGGGCACATGGCTTTTTCCATAGTTTGGCTATTGTGGACATTGCTGCTATAAACATTGGGGTGCAGGTGCCCCTTCAGATGACTACATTTGTATTCTTTGGGTAAATACCTAGTAATGCAATTGCTGGGTCATAGGGTAGCTCTATTTTTAACTTTTTAAGGAATCTCCATACTGTTTTCCAGAGTCCGTGCCTTCTTTTTTTTTTTTTAAGATTTTATTTATTTATTTGACAGAGAGAGACACAGTGAGAGAGGGAACACAAGCAGGGGGAGTGGGAGAGGGAGAAGCAGGCTTCCGCGGAGCAGGGAGTCTGATGCGGGGCTCGATCCCAGCACCCCGGGATCATGACTTCTTTTTAATATTTACAAATACTCCATTCAATGGAAACAGCATTCATGGTTTCCTTTCCTTTCTTTTCTTTTTTCTTTTTGGCTTAAACAGCAGAAATTGATTTTCTCACAGTTGTGGAGGCCGAGAGTCCACAATTAAGGTGCCGGCATGGTCAGGTAGAGTGAGGGCACTTTACCTGCCTTATAGATGGCTGCCTTCTTGCCTGGCTTGGGGCTTCTCTTTCCATGACAGAGAGAGAGAGAAGACAGGCTCTCTGGTGTTTCGTGTCATAAGGGTACTAATCCCATCACAAGGGCCCCACCCTCACGGTTTCATTTAAACCTGAGCTGCCTTCCGACGTCTCCACCTCCAGTACCATGACATTGAGGGTTGAGGGCTTCAGCATAGGAATTTGGGGCACGCAGTTCGGTCTAGAGCAAGAAGCAGCGTCGTGTTTCCCGGCATCCATCATCCTCCATGGATGCACATGGTTGCCATTCCTTTTGCTGTGACAAACATCCTTGTGTCACCAGGCTGGAGTTACCTGTGGGATAAATTCCCAAGAATGGAATTGCTTTTTGCATTTTTAACCGATGTCGCTAAGTGTACCTTCCCACCAACAGGATATGCGAGGGCCCATTTCCCCCACGCTCACGGCCTCCTCCACTTGGTGGTTCTCAAGAAACAGGTGGTGGAAAAGAGAGTGAGGTGGTGACATTTAGCTCTCAGGGGAACCAACCATTTGGCCCAGGGAAGGGTAAGCAGAATCGGGGGTGAAGAAGTGCAGGGCAAAGAAGGCCAGAGAGCCCCTCTGGGAGAGGCTGAGGCACACACAGGGGGAGCAGAAGAGTGACAGGTTTCATTCACTCATTCGCCACATGCTTAAGAGCATGCGCAACGTCCCCGGCCTGGACTGCGCTCGGCAGTGAACAGAGCACAGGCCCTGCCCCTGTGGAAACTTCTGGAGTGGGAGGCACATGGGGAAACAAGTCACCAAGTACACGTCATTTCAGGCAGCACCTAGAGCTGCAGAGACAATGAATTCAAAGAGCATCACAGGGCTGGAGTGGCTGAAGCAGGGGGAGGCGGAGGGAAAAGGGGAGGCAGCACCCAGGGCCATGGGGGATTTGGATTCCATACACTTCTGGAGTGTGTTGGTCAAGGTTGAGAGCCAGCTGAGTTTTAAAGGGTTCCTCTTGGCAGCCTTATAGACAACGGCTCTTGGACGGGCAGTCGGGACAGAGCCGGAGAAAAGTGGATGGGACAAGCTCTGTACCAGCAGGATTTCTAGCCTCAGCAGGAAAGAGGACAGCGTGGGACCAGCCCTTGACGGTGAGTCCTCTGGTTGTCTGTTGGTTGTCTGTTCTTGTGTAACAAACTACCTTGTTTTGATGGCTGAAGACAACAGCCCTTTGATTATATCTCATGATTTGTGGGTCAGGGCTCAGCCGGGCAATTCTTTTGTTCCATGTGGCCTCGACTAGGGTCACTCAGGGGTATTCGGCAGGAGATGAGGCTGGGCTGGAGGGCCCAAGGTAGCTTCCCTCACCTTGGCCGGGATGGCTGAACAGCAGGGGCTCTCCACGTGGCTAGCTTGGGGTTCCTCAACCCAACAACCATGGCAGCCTTGGGGCAGTCAGGCTTCTGACACAGTAGCACAGGGCTCCAAGTGGGAGAGTCCCAAAAGACAGGAGGAAGAAGCTGCCAGTTTTCTAAGGCTTGGAAACTGGCCCAGTGTCACTTGCAGTGTATTCCATTGGCCAAAGTAATCCCAGAGGCCACCAAATTTAAGGGGAGGGGACATGGATCCCTTTCAATGGGGAGGGTGTCAGTGAACGTGCACTTACCTCTCATTTCCCAGAGTGCCCCTTGATGGCCTTTTCGTAGCATTGCGTGTCATAGGATAGGCCATGATCAATTTTTTTTTTAAGATTTTATTTATTTGAGAAAGAGAGAGAGCGCAAGCAGGGGGAGCAGCAGGGGGAGAAGGAGAAGCAGGCTCCCCGCTGAGCCCGTCGCGAGGCTCAATCCCAGGACCCTGGGATCATGACCGGAGCTGAAGGCAGACGCTTAACCGAGTGAGCCACCCAGGCGCCCCCGTGATCAATTTAAATCTGCCTGTCGTGTAGCAGGTTTCACTCTCAAGCCTCAACCAAGCTCAGTTGTGCAAGAAATATGATGTTTTACGTTTCCTCAGGTCAGGGTTTCCCAGCCTCAGCTCATTTGGGACCACGTAATCGCTGGGAGCTGTAGGGTGTGTGTTATAGGATGTTCAGCAACATTCCTGGCCTCCAAGTTGGGACCATCGAAAATGTCTCCAGACACTGTCAAATGTCCTCTGTGGGCAAAATCAGCCAGGTTGAGAACCAGAACCTCGGGATCAACTCATTCTGACTCCAAGCCCCCATCCTACCCAGCCGTGAGGAAATCTTACCCCAGTTACAACTAGGATTCTCATCCAGGTGATCTCAGATTGGGGGGAAGTGTGTGGTGCCCTAAACCCAAGGAAGAGTTCCAATCCACTACCATGGCTGTTGTCAATGTCCTCACTGGGCTCACCTCAGTGGTACCCTGAATACAAAGAAGCTCTCCTCCCACCCCCACCCCAACCCTGCACCTCTCATAGGGTATGGGCTATGAGCACAGCCTGGGAGTCTTCACACGCATCTTGCAAAGTTGTCCCCTCTAACTCTGGTCGCCTACCAACTCAAAGTTTCCCAGTCAAAGCTAGAAGACGGCTGGAGAGTCCGTGAGTCTGGGTCCAGCTGACAGAATGTGCTGGGAGACTGGACATGGTTGTGAAAGACAGGGGTGAAGGACACCTCCAAAGTTTTCAGCCTGAACCAGTCCAAGAATAAAGAGGCCACTGATGGGAAGGAAGTCAAGGAAGGAACAATCTGGGGGGAGACTATCGGGAGCTCTGATCTGAACACATTGGGAAGTCCATCAGCCATCCAGGTGGAGACATCAAAGAGACAGCTGGGTGGATTAAGTCTGGAACTCGGGAGCAAGATCTGAGCGGAAGGTAAAAATGTGGGAGTCATCTGAGGTGGTATTTATAGCTACGAGACTGACTGAGATCACCCTGGGAGGGAGTGTGGATGGTGAGGTCCCAGGCTGGGCTCTGGGGCTCTCAAATGAATAATTATCAGGTAATAATTACCATCATTTTATTTCTTGAAGCATCTGGCACAGTGCCTGGCTCTCCGTACAAGTTCTCTGAATGGAACAGAACACTATGGCACTTTATTAACCCCCACACTTTCCCTGCTAATCAGGATTTAGAGGGGCGCCTGGGTGGCTCAGTCATTAAGCGTCTGCCTTCGGTTCAGGTCATGATCCCAGGGTCCTGGGATCGAGCCCCGCATCGGGCTCCCTGCTCGGCGGGAAGCCTGCTTCTCCCTCTCCCACTCTCCCTGCTTGTGTTCCCTCTCTCTCTCCGTGTCTCTCCCTGTGAAATAAAATCTTTAAAAAAAATAAATAAAATAAAAAATAAAAAAAAAATCAGGATTTAGAGTCTACCTTAGCACGAAAGCAGGTAGTTAGAATCACTCAGTTAAGTAGGAATGAAAATATTCTTTAGGAATTTTCCAGAACCCGGAATGGGAACTTTGCTATCACTTGCAGAAGGAAAATCAGGCTGTCTTAAAGTCCCACTCCAAAAGCGAAAGTTCTTACCAGCACAAAATTCCACATTCCGCAGACCCCGGAGTTCTGGGCTGCCACCACTCCCTAATCCATGCTCCACACTCCCACCCTGAGTGTCCTGAGCTCCAGCTGTTTTCCTTTTTCTCATATAGGGAGAACTTTAAAACCGGAGTTTGTTCTGCCGAGAATTTGGTCACACACGTTTACTCCTTCAGTCTCTCATTCGCTCCAGGATCTGCAACCTCAGATTGACTCTGAATACAGCCTCCGCCATCTTGCTCCCCACCCTTGAGAGCAGAGGCACCAAAATAGCAGCATGAATCATTCGGGAACTGTCATGTAATGCGAGGCCTGGGCACCTTCTGTGGCGGTGCCTCTGCTTGTGTTCCAGGATCTGGGGAAGGGGACACTGGCAGGCCGCCGTCACTGCCTCCCTGTCCCACTCCAGAGGGCTGTCTACGAAGAGATTTGAAAAGCCCAAGTTGGTAAAAAGTGTGAGTTGACATTTCTGAATGTCCAGGAGTGGCTTTACTGTGACCCTGAGTAAGCTTAAGATTTAGGGGTCCCTGATTCACATCCCTTCTGAAGGTCCAAACCTTATTTAATCTGTATTTTTCTTTCCTCAGAGGGGGATTTCCAAATTTAATGTTTTGGGTCTGATGAGACTTGAAGATGGATGATTTTGTTCAACCCTCATAGTAACCTTGGGAAGTCATTGGCACTTCATCATCCCCATTTATAGGCAAGGACACTGGAGCATAGCAGAGCCTTCTTTGGGTTCCCTGAAAATTTCAAGCTTGTTTTAACCTCAGGGCCTTTGCACTTTCTGTTGTCCTGTCTGGAACCCTGTCCTTGGCTGGCTTCTTGTCACTCCAGGTCTAACGGGCCTTCACCAACCACCCACCTCTTGGAGCTCTTCCTTCCCTGCTTCCCTGCTTCCCCTCTATCCCTTACCTTTTGCCCTTTTTTTTTTAAATAGCACTCACCACTCTTTATTTTCATTTCTGTATGTTTTTATCTAACAAATGCATATAGTGCTTTCTCTGTAGGTAAGCAGTGTCCTAAGAGCATTACAAATATCAAACAATTTAATCCTCACTACTCTGACATCAAAACCGTTTCACCCACATTTTAAAATGGAAATAACGGAAACACAGAAAGGTTGAGCAGGTTGCTTGAAGTCACACAGCTGATGAGTGTAACTATCGTCTCTCTCTCCTACTAGAAGACAAGATCCACACGAGCAGAAGCTGCCTCTGTGAGCTGTCTTGTTCTCTGTTGAGTCCCTGCCCCCAGAGTAGTGTGCCACACGTGGCAGGACTATATAAAAGATGTCAGTGACAATGAAACCAGGTTAGAGAGAGAGGGAAGAATGGGAAAGAAGCCTGGAGAGAAGCTGTGGGGAGATGGTGGAAGAGCTCCTCTGGGGGGGCAGCAGTGGGACCGGCAAAAGTGTGGTGATCTGGAGACAGTGCCAAGGAGAAATGAAAGGTCTTGTGGACAGGTTTAATTTAGCAGATGAGTAAGAGAGGCCAAAAGCCTGGGAATCACCTCCTTCCTTCCTGTTCTGAGACCAATGTATCAACAGATCCTGTTGGCTCCTCCAAAAGTTGGAACCCAACTGTTCTCAGCCCTCCTCCGCTCCCACTCTGGCCCACAGCATTGTCATCACTCTCCTGGAACACGGCAAGTGTCCTGAAAGGTCACCTACACTGCAGCCAGAGGAGTCCTGATAAAACTACGTCAGATCATGTCCCTTTACTGTTCAAAACGCGCTGGCATGAACACACTGGCCTCTCGCCCCGCAGGACCTGGCCCCTGCTTCCTCTTGGCCCCACTCCCGTTCCCCCCTTGCTCCCACCATCCTGGCCACCCCACTGCAGGTCCCACCCCAGGATCTTTGCATGTGTTGTTGTCCTTGCACCCTCTGAGTGCAAGGTTCTTCCCCAGATTTTCCATTCATCTCACTCCCTTACTTCTTCAGGTCTTTTCTCAAATCTTAGCTTCTGAGGTTTGTCCAGGCCAGCTTATTAAAATTGCAACACCATCCCCCTCACCCAACACTCCTCAACCCTTCTCTGCTTCATTTTTCTCCACTGCACTTAGGCAGATCTATCCTATAAACTTTTTTGATGTGTCTCCATCACTAGAATGAGTACCAAGTGATTTTTGTCAGGTTTGTTCACTGCATTTTCTCCAGAGCCCACAATCGCATCTGACACATTCAATCATATGGGACGGATTAATGAACACCTACTATGTGCCAGATGCTGTGCGATGCACTGGAAAACAAGGAAAAAGGAAAAAGGACATGAGGCCCCTGTGGACCTAACAAAATGTGGCACTGACACCGAAGTTGCCGGTTTAATTTGTGACTGGACACACATACAGCCCACAGTGGAGTAAAAGCAAGTAACGGGTGGGCAGAAATTATTATCCTTTTAGGAGGTAGACCATTAAGGAACCATGACCGTTCATCTCAGCCTGAAAAGACCAAATTAACCTGGCAGAGTTGGTGGAAGCGGGACCCCAGCAGAGGGAACAGTTTGTAGGCAGGCCTAGAGGGAAGGAGCCACTTAGTTTAATGAACAGAGATGTCAGCGGGCTGCAGTTTGGTGCTGAAGACGGAGGACAGGGAAAGAGGCCGTATAAGTGGGCCTGCCAGATGAGACCGGCCCTGAGCCCCAATCTAAAGCCTCCAAGAGCTTTAAACAGGGGATGTGGATCCGCAGAGACTCTGGTTGCAGTGCTGCCAAAGGATCAGGGACAGCGGGGCTGGAAGAGGAAGCTGTGGAGACAAGCTACTGGCAAGGAGTGGGCACTTAAAACCCTGGGCAGAGATGGCGTGACCCAGATGGGAAGATAGCAAGGCCACCGCAGGCCCCAAGACCCTCATCCAAGCCCTCTCCAGACCTGGCATGCGGCTTCTTTGTTCCACGAAACACACACTGGTCCAGGAGGGAAAACCAGCCTCTCTCCTCCACGCCCTCAGCCCTTTCGCATCCCCGGGTGCTCTCGCACGTGCCCTGCCTCTCGGCGAGGCCCTCCCAGGCCGCCACCGCTGCCAGCAGGTGGGCAAGCACCTCGCTCGTCTTCGTTCCCCGCCCCCCTGCACCTCCCACTAATGGCGGCAGCTCCCTGTCATGGAGCGCTAAAGACGCGACTGCACGATGGGAAACCGCCCACGGCCCTAGACGACCAAACCCTGGACACGAGCGGGTCACACACAACGTGCATTTCCACCGAGGGGACTCGGGGAGTCACGGCCCCCGCCACGGAGAGATTCCGGCCTGTCCACCCAAACCCCAGCTCCTTCGCTATTTCTGACCACTCGGCGCCTGAAGGCGGGCTCTGGGGACGTCCCGGCCAGGGCGCTCTCCCGAGGTCCACCCAGACGCCACCCCCACCGGCTGGGACCGCCGAGCGGCTCTGTGCCGCCGGGGAGGAGCGAGTCGTCAGGGCCGCACTCGTGACCCACGGAGGCGGGAAGCTGCCACCGCGGCCGAGAGCGACTGTGGTCTTGGACTCCCATAAACCAGTGCAGAGGTGAAGGCCCCACACTGCCTTTTGACGGACGGCCATTTAAACCTATCAGCGCAAACTGGCGGCGACTCTCCGCCCAATCGACATTTTTTTTCATCTGAAGGAGCTGCCGTCACGGAGTCCGTCAGCCCAATGGGAGAGGTGGAAATTTCCAGAAAGAACGGGACCAATGGGCGCGGCCAGCGCGGCCACGATTGGCGGACCAAGCGGCCAATCCCTGTCACAGAAGTTCGCCCCTCCCTCCAATCGTGGAGCCCGTAGTGGGCGGGGCTTGCCGGGAGGAGTCCAATCCGGAGGCGCGGGGGAGGCAGGGCTGAGGGAATTACTCTCAACTGCCCAATGACAGAGAAGCAAAGATGATGGGCTAGACTTCAAGCCAATAGTAGGGAAGCACAGAAAGCCCCCTCGGGGAGCGCAACCAGTGAGCAGGCGAGGAAGGGGCGGGATCCGGGGGTCCCGGCAGCTTCTAGTAGGTTCCAGAAGGCGGCGCGTGCGGTTGGGAACGCGGAGCGGACGGACTCAATTCAACGGCGTTCCGGACCGGGCTATGGAGCAGGTGAAGGGGGAGGGGCGGGCCGAGGCCCCGGGGCCGCTCGGACACCGGCCGAGGCCGAGCCGCGGGTGGAGGAGCGGGGCGGGGCGGGCGCCGATCGGGGCGGCGGTCTGGGGCCGGCCGAGCAGCGGCGGCGGCGGCGAGGGCGTGAGGGCCGCTGCCCACCGGGCGGGAGGTGAGCAGTGTAGCGAGGCCGGGCCGCGGGGAGCGCCGGGTCCACCCAGCGGCCGTCGCCTGCCGGCTCGGCGAGGAGGGCCGGAGGGCCGGCGACAGTTCGGCCGAAGTCCGGCCCGCGGCAGGCAGAGAGGCCGTGGCTGGGCCCCGGAGGCCTGCCGGGAGGTGGCTCTCGGCTCAGCGGAGGGGGCCGGGGGGGACAGTGGTGGGGGTGCTGGCAGGGATGGAGGTGGGCGAGGGGCTTCTGTAGAGGCGGGAAGGACCGGGTCCACACTGGGGGCTCGCCAGCTGAGAGAGCCGGGATTCCCGACGGAGAGGCCCCCCGGGACTTGGCCACAGTTAACTTGGAGGAATGTGGAGAGCGGGGACGGCATGGACGAGCGTTTAGTGAAGGTTTGATGAGCGGCGGGCCGACTTTGCCTGATGCAGGAAAGGGAGGGTGCCGCGAAAGTCCTTGGAACGGTTTCCATCTCTACCAGTGTTTTACAGATGCATGTGCCGCCCCTCCCTTTCTTCTTTCTTCTCGGTTTTGTGTGTATGTGATTCGAGAGTAACTCAAGACTGATATTTCTGGAAGGTTGGTTTCTGATTACACAAGGAGGAATTGGTTGCTGTAGAAAATCTAGGCTATGTAGATAAGCAGCAAGAAGTTACTTGTCTCGGCTCAGCATTTTTAGGGGACCGAGTTTGTAGTTGCTGGTGGTTGGTTTAAGTGGCTTCATTATATTCTCGGCGGCCTGGAGGTTGTGAACGGCCTGGAGAGATTTTATTCAGTTGGAAGCTGTTCATTGAAGTGTAGCGATTCATCTGGGGAAAAAACCAGCCCCTTGTTTTCGGTGTGATCTGCAAAGCCTAGTGTTGCTTTCTTCAGGTACAGCCATTGCTGCTTTGATCAAATCTGGAGCCTCTATAGTAAATTAAAAAAAAAAAATAGAGTGGAGATGGAGTGATGAATAAGTTTTTTGCTCATTTGGGATAATTAAGTTGTATCTGGGATTAAATAGGCTAAGGTAGAGACAAGAAAAAGATTTCTGGAGTGAGGAGCACATTACTTACAAATTTAAGAAAGGGGTTTGTCCCTTTGATCAAAATAGGAAAAAAGTTTTTAAAGTCGAGCTTCCCATTCTAGGTGGAGCGGATGTGCAGGGAGACTGAATGAATGACTAAACTCAGGGCTGCAACGTTTATGACTGGTGAGCTGGCCACCTGGCATTTTAACTACAGATGTGTCCGAATCTACTGCTGAACCCATTCACCGTGTGACTTCTCTGCATTTGGTTTTTATTTTCAACAGGGGATCTGTATCTGTTTTCGGAAGTATTCAAGTTAGACTCAAGTTGGACAGATTGGTGTGTCCACCTTTTCTTTTTAGTGCCTTTCAAACAAATCCCAGGGTGTAATGTACTTTTTACACTAGAATCAGTGCAGAGATAGCACTGTGTAACACATTTAACAAAATAGTGCTTGCTATTTGCATTGTGGGCTGGTATTTTCTATCCTACCTTTAAAGTGCTGGTCACAGCCTACAGACTTGATTTCCTGACCTACCGCGGGTCAGTACTCTGTTTGGCAAATGATGTTTTGTAGGATAGGCAAGAACTTCATGGAGCTGTTCTCAGCTGCATCTTGATACTAGCTGAGTTTTTAACTTTTTGCTTTGTGGTCTCCTTCCTGAGTTCTAAGATTTTTTTATCCTTCGCTGGATTTGGCAGTCTTTGAGTTTTTTGTTTTTGTTTTTAAGATTTATTTATTTATTTATTTGAGAGAGAAAATGAGATAGCACGGGAGGGGGTAGTCAGAGGGAGAAGCACACTCCCTGCTGAGCAGGGAGCCTGATGCAGGATTCGATCCCAGGACTCCAGGATCATGACCTGAGCCGAAGGCAGTTGCTTAACCAACTGAGCCACCCAGGCTCCTTTTTCTTTCTCAAGGTTGTCTCTCTGACATCTCTGGTTAATGGAGGGAAGTTCCCGATTGGTGTGCCTCAGGGTTCCAAAATCACTTGCAATCAGTATGTTAACAGTGGTGGTCAAGGCTGGATGAGAGAGTCAGAGAGAATGATTTAGTAACTTGAATGACAAGCTTGATCTCACCAAATGTGTTTGCATTTGAGATGTGACCCTTTCTCTCTTGTAGGGCATCCCTGGTTAGGAGAAGCCCTCTAATTAGTACCATGTTTTGAATATTTGAGAGGATTGGAGATTAAACCACAAATAGTGTTTCATTTTTTTGCATACTCTGTATGATATTTAAATGCGGCAAAACTGATTTGGGTGGGCTAGCTCTCCTTTACTCACTAAGGAACAGAGCAGTGATCTACCATGCTGTGACCTATCACCACACCTATGAATGGGAGATAGGTTCTTCTCTGATCGTGGGTGAACATCTTGATGCTCCCAGAGGAGCCGGTGTGAAGCCTGTGGTTTGTAGAGCATGTGTCCAAGCACACTCCATTCACTTCCTTCGTGAATCCCTCTTCTGTGAGGAGCAGCGCGGTCTGTGTTTGGTTTATCGTTTGGGCTTCTTGGCATTATAATGGCAAATGAATTTGTTTTTCCATAAAAGGACCTCATGAGTGTGTCCTTCATCAGCCCTAAGTAGAAACTTTTGGAAGAGTGGCTGGAATTCTGATTCACACTGGAGCTAGTGGAGAGCAAAGGGTCAGACTTTTTTTCCTGGTTACTTACTGTTTTCTGGTTGGTTCCAAAAGGTGTGGGAGATGGTAAATGAACTCATTAATGGTTTTTCTTTTGGTTTGTAAAATAACTTCTTTGTCGATAACTGAAGAAAAGTAGAAACGCCACTTAGAAAATTGGGACCAAGCAAGTGTGTTATGGAGAGAAAAAGTACATTGGCTTTTTTTTTCACCTTCAGGTAAATGAGCTAAAAGAGAAGGGCAATAAGGCCCTGAGTGCGGGCAACATTGATGACGCGCTACAGTGCTACTCTGAGGCCATTAAGTTAGATCCCCAGAACCACGTGCTCTACAGCAACCGTTCAGCGGCCTATGCCAAGAAGGGTGACTACCAGAAGGCTTATGAGGATGGCTGCAAAACCGTCGACTTAAAGCCTGACTGGGCCAAGGTAAGCTGTGGGTGCACTGAGGCTCTTTGGACTTCACAGATATGCCTTTTGGTACGCTGTTTTTACATACTAGGCCCTCCTGGCCTGGCTTGTTGTGTGTCCCTGTAGACGGATAGTTGATTACCCATCCGTTCTCCTCCTTGAGTATGTTCCTCAGACTGATGGTACAGGTCGCCAAGTCTGAGATACCATCCCTTGTTGAGACGGGTCTTATTTCTTGTACTGCCGGGAGAGAAAATGCTGCCAAAGAAACGGACAGCCCTGGGTCGTAAGATAAACTGAGGTGGGGAGGGTGAGCATCTTTGATATTTGTCTGGATTCTTCATTCTCAATCTTGGCATCATGTGCTCCTCCTCCTATTCTTTGGTCTTCACATGAATACCCGTTTTGTCCCATGAAATGTAGAACAGAGTCTTTGGAGTTCATCTTCTGGACTTACCTCTTGATGTCCTTTATTTTGTTTTGTATCCTTTTTTGCTGGTTTAAGGGCTATTCGCGGAAAGCAGCGGCTCTTGAGTTCTTAAACCGATTTGAAGAAGCCAAGCGAACCTATGAAGAGGGTTTAAAACATGAAGCAAATAATCCTCAGCTCAAAGAGGGCTTACAGAATATGGAGGCCCGGTTGGCAGGTAGACACCAATACACTGTTGGGTTGGTTGGTTGGTTGGTTTTTAACGGGGTTACCTTTGAGGCTCCCTGCCTAAATGGCAGGCTTACAGGCTACAGGGGCATCATGGCTCAAGGGAACCGATTTCTAGTAACGTGCTTTCCTTTGCTCGGAACAGAGCGGAAATTTATGAACCCTTTCAACATGCCCAATGTGTACCAGAAGCTGGAGAGCGATCCCAGGACAAGGACGCTGCTCGCTGATCCTACCTACCGGGAGCTGATCGAGCAGCTGCGCAACAAGCCATCCGACCTGGGCACGTAAGTCAAGGCAGAACGGTTCGTCTCTGGAAATGGACGCGGACATTGTGCTTCCTGGGATTTTTATGGTCGGGCATAGGGGGAGGAGGGTGTCCCTGATTCAGACAACAGTGTTTCTGTGTTTGCATTTTCTCTAACAGGCGGTAGTAGTTGTTGGTTTCTTGTTTGCTTATATTTCTAGGAAGGGTCAACTGGGACATACATCAGAATAATTTAGAATTTTCTTTCCTGAGTGTCCATGTCTCTTCACGCTCTACTCTAATTCTGATCTGGCACCAACCCTATCCTTTCCATGCACACCAGATGCTGTCTCTTGGTACATTGGAGTGGAAACTTGTGGTTGAGAAGAGCGTCAGGTTAAAGATGTGTTTCTTAAGCGTATTGCTATCTGTGACTTCTGAGATGAGATGGAGTGTACTTATAACTCATTCCTTTGTGTATTTTCTGTTTTCGAGAAAGAAATCTGACAGCTGTTACCTCATTTTAGATGGATTGTCGAAGGATAGGGTATTCCCCGGTGGTACCTCGTGGATAGTGCAGAATCCAGCAGTTTTTCTGTGGAGGAGGAGCTCTCGTATGCAGTCATCTGAGATTTAGCAGTCACTGGGGGTTTAAAATCAGTTGTGGTGAAGAATAATTGTGGTTTTCTTTTTTCTTTTTTTTTTTTTTAAACAATGCTAGGAAACTGCAAGATCCCCGGATCATGACTACTCTCAGTGTCCTGCTGGGGGTCGATCTGGGCAGTATGGATGAGGAGGAGGAAGCTGGAACACCTCCCCCACCTCCTCCTCCCAAGAAGGACACGAAGCCAGAGCCAATGGAAGAAGATCTTCCAGAGAATAAGAAGCAGGTCTTGTTTTTCCTTCTTGTTGTCACACATTCCTAAATGACCTAGTCAGCTGGCAGTCCCCATCAGGCAGGAGTACTGTGGGTCGGGGCGGCTGTAACAGTTTCTGAGCATCCAGGTGCTGCTGTTATCAGAACGGTCAGTATGTTAAAAGGTTGACTCGCCAAGCGATATCATGAGAATTGTGTATCTCAGAGACTTGCAGCAAGGCTTTTGGGGCAGGCCAGTAAAGTTCTGTGTGTGCTCCGTGTCCTCGCTGGGATCCAGAGGAATGTTGTCTACACCCATCTCATTTAGGCTCCTGTTTTCTGGTCGGATGTGGTGTGTAGTTGAAAGTTGTCCACTTAGCAACACAGTCTTCCAGAGTAGGAGGCATGTGCTTCCACGATTCTATTTCCCTTCTTATAAATGGGAACAGCAGATTGTTGCCAAATTTAGCACCTTCAGATGGGTAAGCGTTGGTTGTTCAGGGTGTTTCAGAGCTGGAAAAGGGCCCGATGATGTGGGTGGTAGCAAGCTATGCTGAAGACTCCTGCCACCAGGCCAGCCCCTTCTCATCCTCTCCCCACCCCCCTGCCGCTGTTCCCTGACAGCTGAGGCCCCAGAAAGCCGAGGGACAGAAACTGACTTGGCGCAGCCTCTCCCAATAAAACCGGGCACAGAGCTGCTGTCCTCTTGGAGGTTGGTGCAGGCTAGAGGGATTTCCTGTCCAAAGAAGCTCTCTGTTTTCTCAGAAAATCCAGGAGGGTAGATGGAAAGGGGGGCACTTCAGAGGAAGTGGAAATGAAAGTTTTTAATTTTCCATTCCAACAGCCGCTCACTTTTCAGTCCATAGCTGATTGAGAAGATGCCGGCAGACATGGTGACCTGTTGGTCGTACGTGCTGTACAGGACCGGGGGCAGGTCCCAAGCTCTTACTGTCTCTGACATCAGGGTTAGATTTGCTCAGTACTCCTTCCACACTTCATCTAGGCGCTGAAAGAGAAGGAGTTGGGGAATGAGGCCTACAAGAAGAAAGACTTTGACGCAGCCTTGAAGCACTACGACAGAGCCAAGGACCTGGACCCCACCAACATGACTTACATGACCAATCAAGCAGGTGAGGTCCAGGCTGAGGGGTAAGTGCATTGTCAGGCAGTCCTGGGGAGAGACAAGGGCTGACTCTTCCTTAACCGTCCTGCCTGGCAGCCGTGTACTTCGAGAAGGGCGACTACAGTAAATGCCGGGAGCTTTGTGAGAAGGCCATCGAAGTGGGGCGAGAAAACCGAGAAGACTATCGACAGATTGCCAAGTACGCGCGACCTTCGGCAGTACCTCGAGTGGTGTGGAGGGGTCGATGTCCAAGACTTAAATTTTCCTGCGTGGGGAGGAGGGTTGCTGGCCACACCACCTGCTCTGTTAACAGTGGGCTGGAGAGGAGGCCTCAGGCATTGAGACAAAAAGTGTTTGGAGGGCATAGTGTCCCGGTAGTGATGGGGGCCTTATTCCTAGTTGCCGATGTTTTTTCTCTGCAGGAGCTGACCTTGTCCCTGCTCTGCCCTTAGCAGATTCTTTTTTGCTTGTTTTTGTCAGAGCTTACGCTCGAATTGGTAACTCCTACTTCAAAGAAGAAAAGTACAAGGATGCCATCCATTTCTATAACAAGTCTTTGGCAGAGCACCGAACCCCAGATGTGCTCAAGAAATGCCAACAGGTGGGTAGGGAAAGAATGGGGATGTTTTCTTAAGTTCTTATTCCTTATATTTGCAGTTGCTTAGTAGTGAACCTTGAGTTTTTTTAGGTAGTGTTTTTGGTCATTTCACATGATGTCCTTGTCACGTGATAACACATAAGGAATAACCCAGGTTGTTTGCTGTACTTTTATCAGCCAAGATTTTAACCTTCTGCTGAGGGTCAGTGCATGGAGTGTTATGGTTCTTATTGTAACTTAAGTTTTTTTTTTGCCTTACATAACCAAAGTGTTGTGTATTGTGCCAGTTGTCATAAACTATGGGGGGGGTGATTTTATTCATGAAAAGTTTGGTCAGAAAGTTTTTTTTTTTTTTAAGATTTTTTTTTTTTTATTTGAGAGAGTGCTTGTGCACACACAAATTGGGAAAAGGGGCAGGGGGAGAGGGAGAAGCAGACTCCCTGCCAACCAGGGAACCCCACGGAGGGCTTGATCCCAGGGCCCTGGGATCATGACCTGAGCAAAGTTACACGCTTAACCGACTGAGCCACCCAGGTGCCCCAAGACTGTTTAGGAAATTGTGTTACTGACACATGGATCATCTTCAGGGGCTTGCTTGCCTTTTTTGTTTTTTGTTTTTGAGTGAGGGGTGGTGGAAGCGACAGGGGGGAGGGAGAGAATCTTAAGCGGGCTCCACACACAGTCTAAGCTGAAACCAAGAATTGGACGCTTAACCCAGTGAGCCACCCAGGCACCCCACAGTGTACCTTGATAATGAAGAATATGTAATTTTTTAAGTAATCACTGCACCCAATGTGGGGCTTGAACTCACAACCCCGAGATCAAGCATTATATGCTCTTTGAACAAAAACTAAAATCACGGTACTTTTTGGAAATCAAAATCTGCATCAGGATTTTTTTAGTGCAATATTTATGTTGATGAGAGTTTAAATGATTATCCAAAGAATTATTTTTTCTTAGGCGGAGAAGATTCTGAAGGAGCAAGAGCGGCTGGCTTATATAAACCCCGACTTGGCGTTGGAGGAGAAGAACAAAGGCAATGAATGTTTTCAGAAAGGTACGTTATAGCTCAGGTGACGGAAGTTTTTGGATAAGAGTTGTCCAGACCTGTCCTCTGTGCCTTGGCTGCCTGTGTGCTAAATAAATAGTCCCTGGTGTGGGGGAGGGTGGCTTTTTGCTTTCTAAAAAAGTTTCTTTTTCCCTTATCCAGGGGACTATCCCCAGGCCATGAAGCATTATACAGAAGCCATCAAACGGAATCCAAAAGATGCCAAATTGTACAGCAATCGCGCTGCCTGTTACACCAAACTCCTGGAGTTTCAGCTGGCGCTCAAGGTGGGCAGGTCTGGGAATGTGGAGCAGGCACTATGGTAATGAACTTGTGCGTGAGAAATGCGGTTTTTTTCTTTGCCCATTTTCATCAACATCCGTTCGATGGTCTTACTTTGATCTTAGAGTCAAGGTGGTGGTGTGTGTATGTGAGTTTTGTAAAATACAGCACTGAAGTCTGCTCCATCGTGGGTCGTGGAGTTATATTAGTGATGGGGAGTATTTGGAAAAGTGGATCTTGGGGGCGCCTGGGTGGCTCAGTCAGTTAAGCGTCTGACTTCGGGCTCAGGTCATGATCCCAGCATCCTGGGATCGAGTCCCAAGTTGGCTACCTGCTCAGTGTGGAGTTTGCTTTTCTCTCTGCCCTCCCCGCCACTTGTGCACGCACGCGCGCTCTCTCTCTCTCAGATCTTTATTTTTTATTTATTTTTTTAACTTGACAGAGAAACAGCGAGAGAGGGAACACAAGCAGGGGGAGCAGGAGAGGGCGAAGCAGGCTTCCTGCGGAGCAGGGAGCCCGATGTGGGGCTCGATCCCAGGACCCTGGGACCGTGACCTGAGCCAAAGGCAGACACTTAACGACTGAGCCACCCAGGCGCCCCTCTCTCAGATCTTTAAAATAAAAGTGGGGGCACCTGAGTGGCTCAAATGGTTAAGCATCTGCCTTCGGCTCAGGTCACGATCCCAGTGTCCTGGGATTGAGCCCCGCATTGGGCTCCCTGCTTGGCGGGGAGCCTGCTTCTCCTTCTCCCTCTAACGTTCCCCCTGCTTGTGCTCTCTCGCCTTGTCAAATAAATAAATAAAATCTTTAAAAAAATAAAAGAAAAAACTGGCTTCTTTTCCATCTTTCCTGATGATAGATTCTTTTCTTGATGTTCTTGTTCTTCCCTTCCCCTTTATTATTCTGACCTTCTGAGGGTACAGGTCATTGGTCTCTAGTGCATTCACATTGTGTGCACCCCTCACCGTCATCCACCTTCGGAACCTTTTCATCTTCCCAAACTGAAACTGCACCCTTTAAACACTGACTCCCTGTTCCCTCTCCCCCGGCCCCTGGCAGCCACTGTTCAGCTCTGTCTCTGTGAATGTTACCTCTCTAGGGACCTTCTGTAAGTGGAACTGGCCAGCATGTGTGCTTTCATGTCAGGCTCATTTCACTGAGCACCCTGTCCTCTTCCTTTTGAAGGCTGAGTGCTGTTCGGTTACACGGACGCGCCATCGTCCTCCTGGCCCCCTCCTCCGTTCTCCGTCAGCAGCACTGGTGGTTCCCCCCTTGTGGCGGCTGGGGTCCTGTGTCCGTGGTGGGGCGGGGGGGGGGGGGGTCCCACCTTCAGTTTTTCAGGAGAAGTGCTGTGTCGCTGTGTAGGTCGAGGTTTAATTTTTTAATTATTTTTATTCATACATTTTTTGGGGGAACTGCGGTATTGTTTCCCACAGCAGCTTTACCATCTGCCCTTACTTTTTGATAAGGTCAGTTAGCACGCGTGGTGTTCTCGGTCACATTAGGCGTGGTCAGGTGTGGTTCTGTCGCACCATGAAGGGAGTTAGTCCCCACTGCTCTCTTGAACACAAGCTGTCCAGTGCTTCTATTGGCGATTTTTAAACCATTCTTTAGATGACTTTGCTGATGAGTAGATGACTTTTAAAATGTTGTGCAAGGGGCGCCTGGGTGGCTCAGTCATTAAGCGTCTGCCTTCGGCTCAGGTCATGACCCCAGGGTCCTGGGATCGAGCCCTGCTTGGGGCTCCCTGAGCGGCAGGAAGCCTGCTTCTTTCTCTCCCTCTGCCCCTGCTTGTGTTCCCTTTCTCGCTGTCTCTTTGTCAAATAAATAGAAATCTTTAAAAATAAATAAATAAAATGTCCAAGTCTGGACTACCTTTTAAAAAAAAATTTTTTTTTTTATTTATGTATTTCAGGGGCACCTGGGTGGCCCAGATGGTTAAGTGTGTGCCTTTGCCTTTGCCTCAGGTCATGATCTCCAGCCCGTCGGGCTCCCAGCTCAGTGGGGAGTCTGCTTCTTCCTCTCCCTCTGCTGAAATCTCCCCCTGCTTGTGCTCTCTCTCTCTCTCTCTCTCTCTCTCTCAAATGAATAAATAAAATCTTTTAAAAAAGGGTTTATTTATATATTTGAGAAGAGGGGAGAGAGAGAACGAGTGTGGGGAAGGGCAGAGGGAGAAGCAGACTCCCTACGGAGCAGGAAGCTATACGTGCCCGAGACCGGGATGCCAAAATCATGACCTGAGCCGACGGCAGACGCTTAACAGTTATAACGGAGCCACCCAGGCACCCCAAGTCTGGACCACCTTATGGGAAGGTAACAAAACGTGACCTATGCAGAGACCCCAGTACTTGAGTCCGTGATAGTTGTTGATGCCACTGTCTTCTGGGCCCTTGTCTGGTTTAGGGACATCACTGCTGTGGTACAAGGGTGACATCAAAGCCAGGTCGGTTTGCCAAGTGAAGAACAGCATCAGTGGTCACCTGTGAGGGAGAGTGGTACTTCCCCAGCTAGGAACCGAACCATTTCTGGGCTAGCTTTTTGCCGGAGTAGTTGGAAGTGGGCCTGGGTGTGAAATGATAGTGTATGGCATTTTTTTCCCCAGAATTTTCCATTTCATAGGCACTTCAAACAAAAACACCCGAACCACCTGTGTCCTCCACCTCTTTGAGCGATAAGCATGGCCGTGTTTTTGCCGAACCATTTGTGAAAGGAAGTGGGATATGTTTGGCACTCTACGTCTGTGAGCTAGCTCCTGAGTGCACTTTTCCTGAAGTGTCATTAGCACCTGATAATAGTGGAACTAAGGCTGGGTGCTGTGGGGCTCTTCAGATTTCCCCACTTAACCGAAACTGCGCGGTAAAGCCATCAGGATCGAAGCCCGTGCATTTCATCTGGTTCGTGTGCGTGTCCTCTTCCATTTCTCAAGCTAGAAGTTTCCCCACCTTTTGCGGATTTTTCCATAATCTGAGCTTTTTGAAGAGTCCAGGCCACTTGTCTTCTGTGGGGCGGTCTGTAGTCTGGATTTGTCAACCCTCATGGTTTCGCTTGACTTGCTCTTCTCCCTCCTCTGCTGGGCCTTCTGTGAAAGGGCCCAGGTGCGCGGATTAACAGAAGCTCGGGATGCAAAGCAAGGACACTGTCGCGGGTCTGGGCAAAGTGTCCGGTTATTCCAAATGGTCGGTCTGTCGTGAAGTAGCTAATCTGAAAGAACAAGCCTCACGTCTCTCCTCTCTCCTTCCCAGGACTGTGAGGAATGTATCCAGCTAGAGCCGACCTTCAGTAAGTGCTTTCCTGCCGTACCCCCCTGTCCCTCGACACCAGCGCAGAGATGGAGAGTGGGAGAGGACGTGCTCGCCCCCCTCTTGTCTCGGGGCCGGTGGCCGTTGGGAGCTGGCATCCGTGGGCGAGACGGATGTTGGGGTTCCCGTGGGAAGGTGGGAGTGGCAGCCTTCAGAGCTGCGTTCTGATGACGCCTCACCTTTCCCACTTCTCTGCAGTCAAAGGCTACACCCGGAAAGCAGCCGCCTTGGAGGCGATGAAGGACTACACGAAAGCCATGGACGTCTACCAGAAGGCCTTAGACCTGGACTCCAACTGTAAGGTGGGGCTGCTCTCGGCCGCCAGGGGGCTCTCCCCTGCCTGCATTTCTCCTTTGAGTCTTCTCAGTGTCGGTTCGCTGCTGCTGCTTCCCTCTTGCCTGTTTCTCTGTCTGTCTGTTCCCCCCCCCCTTGTCCGTTCCCTCTGGTACCTTGGCCCTGCCGAAGTAGTGAGCCGGGCGGTGCTCACGCCCCCCTTTCTGGCTCTGCCGGGACGCAGGAGGCGGCAGACGGTTACCAACGCTGTATGATGGCCCAGTACAACCGTCACGACAGCCCTGAAGACGTGAAGCGACGCGCCATGGCCGACCCCGAGGTGCAGCAGATAATGAGCGACCCGGCCATGCGGCTCATCCTGGAGCAGATGCAGAAGGACCCCCAGGCGCTCAGCGAGTACGTGGAGTTGGGGGAGATGGAAGAGGGAAGGCAAGCAGCGAGGCGGCACGAGCTCTTTGGGGGTCACTGTGTATGGCTTTGCTTACAGCTGAAAAGGTGGGCCGCAGCTTGGGGGCTGGAATGGCTTCGTGGCTGTGTTTGCCACGATCGCTTGAGTGGTCTGCTGGAAAGACAAGTTTTGCAGGAAGAGCGGCTTCAGCTTCAAGCTGTGTCCGCGGGTTCGTGCGGAGCGGGGTGGCACGGCACGGCACTGCCCAGGGGCCGAGGCCAGGACTCCTGCTTGGCCGCCTCCTGTGGGGCCTTCCACGGGGTTTGCATTGGGGTTGCTCCAAGAGCGAACAAGACCTTTTTAGGTTAAGTCTCGTGTCTATTAACTTTGCTTTTTGTTCATTAGACACTTAAAGAATCCTGTAATAGCACAGAAGATCCAGAAGCTGATGGATGTGGGTCTGATTGCAATTCGGTGATGACTTGCTCATCATCCCCTTCCCTTTGCCCTCATGTGGAAAGAGGAGCTGGGACCGCGGCAAGCAGCGCGGAGCAGAGGGGAGAGCAGGGGAGAGTGAACAACTTCTCTCTATATATTTATATAGACCTATGTGGAAGATACAAAGACTCGTATTCGCGTTACTCGCACCGCCGCTGCCTCTGGGCCCTCCCAGCACACGCATGGTTTCTTCCGCTGTCCTTGGGTTCCCTGTTCCCTTCCCCGCCCTCAGTCGCCGTCTCAGCTGCTCTCCCATAGTTGGTTATTTTTTATTTGGGGCAGTGGGCGTGTGTGGGGAGGGGAGGCACTTCCCCCCCCCATCCTCTGGGCCCAGCTGTCTTCACATTGTTAACTCCACGTGCCCTTCTCCAATAAAACAAGCCAGTCGGGCGTGGTTATACATCATGTCCTTGTGATTTTTTTTTGCCAAGTGACCCTGAAGTGGTTGTCCCATAGGGGTTACAACCTGAAGTGTGTGAGAGGTGGGAGTGGCAGCTGCCTGGGCACCTGAACCTCTTCTCTTCCCAGGGGGCGGATCCGTACCACCTCGGCATGCTTCGGTCACTAGGTGGCACTATCACCCAAGGGAGCCTGGGGCCTTCCCTACCCTGAGTAGCGCCAACTCCAGAGGTTCAGGTCAACATTCTGGCGCTTCCCACATCGTTCATCACACTCTCATCTCAGAACCGGAAACCAGCTAGATGGAACACTGGGTCCCACCCAAGAACAAAAATGTTTCCCATTGGTAGAGCGTTCAGACCTCGTGGGAGACCAGCTCTGTCAGCTGCTCTCTGATAGTTTTAGTCTTTAAAGAACTCGCTGCTCTCGAGGCACCTGGGACAATCGGTTGGTTGGTCGTCCGACTCTTGGTTTTGGCTCAGGGCACGGTCTCAGGGTTGTGGGATCGAGCCTCTTGTCAGGCTCCGTGCTCGGCGGGGAATCCGGATTCTTAACCTCTGCGCACGCATGTTACCTCTTTCTCAAATCTTAAAAAAAAGAAAACCCAACCACTCACTTCTCTCACTCTTGGCTCTGCTCAGAGGAGGCTCGTCTGCACCTTCCTTCAAATCCGGGTTCATCCCACACCAGCTGCCTCCACTGTGCTGCCTAAAGTTCAACCCCAGCATCAAAGTCCTATACCCGAGGTACTCGGTGGGGGTACCATGTCTGCCCTGGCCCCCCGTCAGTTGGCCCCACTGTCCCCTGAAAAGGTTGGTGATGACATTGCGAAGGCAGCCAGTGATTGGAAGGGCCTGAGGATGATGGGCGACTGTTGAGGACAGGTCCAGATCCGGGTGGGATCTGCTGCTGCTGTCCCAATGAGCAGAGCCTCAAGGAACCGCCAAGAGACGGAAGCAGAAAAACATTAGGCCCAGTCCAAATCATCACTTTTGATTTATCAACATTGCCTGACAGATACAGCACCAGTCTCGAGCTAGAGAGTTCTCGGGAACCATTACAGAGGTCCTGGAGACTGCCCAGTCCGTGGGCTGTGGTGCCGCGGGGTGTCCAGCTAGTTGAGAACTACCAAGGAACGTCCTTCAATAAAGGATCATTTGACAACCCAAAAAACCCCTAACGGCTGAACTGCAGGCTTTCTCGTTACGCTTGGACATGGTTGCAGCAAGCTATTTCTAAAACCCTGGACGGGTGGGAGTAAAACTTCCTCATTTGCTCCAACAGCGCAACTTTCTGAGCTAGGAAGCTGCTGAGGCCAGCAACTGGCTGCACTTCCTGCTGCCTTGACTAAGCTGGCCTTCCCAGGGGAATCTTCACCGGCCCCTTCCTCCATCTGGTCAGTGAGGTCAGAAAGCCTCTTCTCCCCGGGCCGTTCTGCTGCTCTTGGGTGCCACTGACACTCTTCGGGCTCTATTCCCTCCAGCCCCAAATGGATTCTCTCTGGGAAGCCTCCATTCCTGCCAGGAGCCAGCAGGGAGCATCAGGCCTCTGCTCTACCAAAGCTGACCTCCCAGTGCAGGCGATCGGACCCTCCAGGGTCACATCTGAGTAGGGACTTGACTGGCGTGACCTTGGGATACTCGGGGTGAGCCAGAATGTCACACGGAGGGACAGAGGGGAGGTGGCAGGTTGGAAGCCTTAAGCCCTGGAGGCGTGGGGCCGGGAGGTTGTGAATGACCAGCGGCCAATTCTGATTCAGCCGTTGCCCTGGGTGCCTCGAAGGTTTACGTTTTTGGAAATAGAGGCTCTGACTGGGGACAGGAAAGACTTAAGGAAGCTGTGTCCCTCTGAGTCTTTTTCAAGGATCTACTTGGTGATAAGGGACCTCCCGGGCTGGAGCTCACTTGAACTTTCAGCTTCCTAAATCACCTGGATCCGATCCTTTCAGCAGCACGGCTCTCCCTCCTGACAGCACAGTGATGTGCCATGGCCCAAAACGCCCCACACACCCCCCAACTTTGTGACAGGCTGGAGATGGGAGGTGATTTCCTCCTGGGGACTCTGGGTGTAGAGAACATGAGTTGGTGACTTCCCTAGTTCGAACTGAGCTGCTTCCCTCCAGACGAGGGGACACTCCGTGTGGTGGTGGGCCCCCGGCCCGCTCCTCCCTTGCTTCCTGTGCTCCCCGGGAACAAAGGTGGGGCCACAAACAGAGCCCTGGGCAGCCTGCTGGCAGTTCGCTTCCTGCACCCAGTGCCGGCCCTCCCTGGGGAGGGGCTGAGCCCGCCCTGCTCATGATAAGGCGCAAGGGCTGCTCTCCGAAGAAAGCTCCAAAGAGAAAGCAAAGGGGGAAGGAAGCACTCACTGAGCTGCAGGTGTTTAGACTGTGGCCAGGAGTGGCTGACACTCCAACCCCCTGCACCTGCAGCCCCCAAACCCTTACAGGCAAGGTAAGCTGGGGCGGCGGCTGAAGGCCCAACCACCCTTTTCCTCACCCTCCTGCAGCCCCTCTGCCCGGCATGCCTCTCTCCGTGCGGCACCCTGGACTCACGGCTCTAGAGAGGCCTTGGCTGGCTTGGGATGTCTGGATCCGGGCTTTGGGCCAGGAGAGGGAGTATTTTCTGACTTGGGTCCCCCACCATTACCAGGGTGGGCAGCTGCCAGTGTGGGTTTGGGGGTGAAATGTGGGCTGGGGGGGCAGATGGAGGTTGTGCCAGGCTCTGGCATCAAGCTGGGTGATCTTGAGTGAGCCCATTTCTCACTCTTTCCGGGCCTCGGTCTTCCTGTCTGTAAGATGGGAGTGGGTCGGACAGCCCCGTGCAGCTAAACAACCAGTAATGGTGAGAGGGCCTGAGGTTTGCCTGGACCAGCTCAGCGCCTGTGTCTCGCTGCTGCTGTGACATACTGGCCCACCGGCATGCTCTCTGCTCTCCTGCCCGTCCAGGTCACCACAGGGCCACTTCTACTTGAACGTGGGCAGCCTACAAGGCCCCGGCACCCTGCCCACCGTGCCTCCTTCCCAGCCTCCGGAGAGCCGCCACAACCATGGCGGGGATGAAGACGGCCACCGGCGACTACATCGACTCGTCCTGGGAGCTGCGGGTGTTCGTGGGAGAGGAGGACCCGGAGGCCGAGTCTGTCACCCTCCGGGTCACGGGGGAGTCGCACATCGGCGGGGTGCTCCTGAAGGTCGTGGAGGAGATTAGTGAGTGTCCCTCTGCCCCCGCTGCTGACCTCAGCACCACGGGGCGGCTGTAACTGGGTCCACGGGCACTTCCGGGCCGCCCGATGTGCCGCGCTCGATAACCCCGCCACAGTGACTCAGGCACCCGCTTAATCATTTGGTTCCAAAACAGACATTTCCCCAACTTCCCCTCCCTCCCACAATCTTCCCCCCCACCACTTCCTCCCACTCCAGCTGGTTCTGCTGAGTCCCCAAGGAGTCTGTTCACCCACTTCTGGGGGCAGGAGGGGCCTGGCCCGGGCCGAGGCAGAGGCTACATTCGAGGTCTCGGGGGAGAGCAGGGGACCTGGGGCTGGCTGCCATACCATGTCCCCGGGGCGGAAGCCCTCCACAGGCTGGTGACGGGCCTAGCCTGGGTGGGAAGGCCCTGCCCCCACAGGAAGTTACAGCAGAACAGCCTGTGGTGTCAGGCGTGGAGAGGAGCAGGGCTAGTGACATGGGGGCTTCCCATCCCCTTTCCCTGCCGGGGGTCAGGGCTGCCCCTTCCTGGGAGGGTGGCAGGCACACCCCGATACACAGAGCCGGGGGGCCCCTGGGTCCTGGGTCCTGGGCCACCTGCAGGCTTCCTCAGAGCCAGCCAACCACCACGTGCAGCCCGGGAGGCAGGTTGGCTGGCTTGTGGACAGACGGGGCCCCGGGAGAGCCCGGCCACAGGGCTGAGGTAGTGAAGGAGCTTCCAACAGGCGGGCCTGAGGAGGCTGTGAAAGCAGAAGTGGGAAACAGAGGGTCCCTCAGGAGACTAGGCGTCAGGCCAAGCTGCAGACAGGCCTGGGCTGAGCTAGGGCACAGGGGGTGAAGAGACGGGGCCCCAAGGGAAGACCTGGTTGGCTCCAGGGCAGGACACACGAGCCGTGCAAGAGGCCTAAATAAGGAGTCAGTCAGTTAGAGCTGATCCTCCAACCCGCTGCTGGGTCCCCCCAGGAGTAAGTCCCTTCGGCTCCTATCCCCTGCAATGGGGACACTGTCCCTACCCTTCCTAATCCTGCTCATTCCTGAGTATATCAGATGTCGACTGAGGCTCAGTCAAAGCAGACCCCACGCCATACCAGCCCCTGCCTTCGTGGAGTATGGCCCGGCGGGTGAGGCGGACCCTCCACTCCCAGCACGGGGCTGAACGCCAGCCTTAGCACAGGGGCGAGAGCACAGGGCCTGGAGTCGGAGGGGCTGCCCGCAGCTGGGATGGGGAGACTCCCTAGGAGAGTCCCGAGAGGGGCCACTCATGGTGGGGGGGCAAGGCGTGATGTTGGCACACAGGGGTGTTCTGAACTGGGGCCTTCAGGCCAGGGAGAACAAGAAAAGAGATTGGGGTGGCTGCCATTAGGAGTTGAGACTACTAGAAGTGGGAGCGGCCACCGAAGGGTTTTCAACCACTTACACCTAGACTGGCCCCTCAGGGAGGGGTGGGCTGGAGGCAGGGAGACAAGTCCTCCAATGGTGGGCAGTGAGGACAGACAGGAGGGTGGATTTTGGAGATGAGATTGGCATCTATGGAACGTGGTGGCTAAACGCGGAAAGGATGGTGCTCAGGCCTGGC
This sequence comes from Eumetopias jubatus, assembly GCF_037043125.1. Classification (NCBI taxonomy): domain Eukaryota; kingdom Metazoa; phylum Chordata; class Mammalia; order Carnivora; family Otariidae; genus Eumetopias; species Eumetopias jubatus. The sequence goes on along the minus strand of NW_028274819.1, from coordinate 8,094,312 downwards.
GGGGAAGTCCTGTCGCCCAGCCCCCAGATGCCCTGCAGAGAAGCCAGCAAGGAGGGAGAAGGGCCTCCGTCCAGGATCAGGCAGAATGAGTTTCACGTGTGCCTTGGGGGCTGGAAGTAGGAGTTACTGCATTTCTGTCCCAGACGCAGGCACGTGGCCTGGTAAACATGTCTCTGGAGCTGCTGAAGCCGGTAGGCATGTCCTTTTGCCCTTGGCATGTGGGTTTCTGGCCCGGGGCCCAGGGCAGGGCCTGGTTCTGAGGTATGGTATGTTTGGGGATGGAAGCAGGAAGATGAGGCCATGGTCCAGGCAGGACCCCTGGGAAGAGGCCAGGGTGGTAGAGGAAGGGAATCAGAACCAGGGAAGGACAGGAACAGGCCAGGAGAAGGGGCCGAGGAGGACAAAACAGGAGCCAAATGTCAAGAGGAGATGAGCGGTGGGTGTCACAAAGCCAGAACAGAGCGAGGGCAGCGGCTCCAAGGACTCTGAGAGGTTGGACAGATTGAGCCAGAGAATCTCTTGCGTTTGGCAGCTCCGGTGACGTTAGGGAGGGAGAAGGGGGGAGGGCAGCAAAAGACAGACCACTGGCGGGGAAGGGCTTTGCACACTCTAGAGGGTTGCGTCCAGCCTTTGTCCTTGTGCTCACCACACACCAGCCTGCACTCCTGGACGGAGACGTGTCATCAGTCACTAGCTGCAGGACAAGTGCAGTGTTCGTGGTTCGGACTGAATCCTCACTCATGGGCATTAACCTGCTGCAGACACTGGAGCAGGCGAGGTTCCGTGTCCACAGGGTTGGGATGATGACTACTCACATCTCACGAACTACAAAACCGAGGCCCCGAGAGCTAAAGGCCTTGGCCAAGGGCACAGAACGTGTAACTGAGAAACGTTTCTGGAGGGCCTGCTGGGACCGGCACAGCCCCAGGGCCCCAGCAGAGCCTCGGCCTCCTGGGATCCCTGGAAAGCCAGCGAGAGGCCAGTCAGCCTCTCGGAATTAGGGGCGGTGCTATTCGGGGCAGCCCATGGGCTGGGGTGCGTGAGGTGGAGGCACCTGGATTCTGGGTGGGGGACTCCCCTGGGGAGAGATGCCGCGAATGAGCCCCGCAGAAAGAGCAGGGTGAGCCAGCAAAGAGCCATCCTGCCGTGACCTCCGTCCTTGACCCCGAGCCAACCCAGCCTGGCCCGCGCTGGCCTAGGCTGGTGCTCAGCACCGGGGGCCAGGCCCTCCGGGGCTGACATGCCCCCTGCTTCCCCGTGGCCCCGCAGAGCGCAAGCAGGACTGGTCGGACCACGCCATTTGGTGGGAGCAGAAAAGACAATGGCTGCTGCAGACGCACTGGACACTGGACAAGTATGGCATCCTGGCAGATGCCCGCCTCTTCTTTGGGCCCCAGCACCGGCCCATCATCCTGCGGCTGCCTAACCGCCGGGCCCTGCGCCTGCGAGCCAGCTTCTCCCAGCCCCTCTTCCAGGCCGTGGCCGCCATCTGCCGCCTCCTCAGTGAGTCCCCTGCGGGTTCCCGCTCTCCCACCCCGGCCAGGGTCTCCCCGCATTACTGGCCCAGCCACTGTCACGTGGGCCTTGCAGTCCCGTCCCTGATCCAGCCTGCAGGGCTATGACCTGCCCCAGAGTACCCGGGAGGGGGACGGGAAGGTTCTGGGGCAGGACCCCGGCCCCTGCTGAGGTCCCAGCTCCCCTCAGGTATCCGACACCCTGAGGAGCTGTCTCTGCTCCGGGCTCCTGAGAAGAAGGAGAAGAAGAAGAAGGAGAAGGAGCCAGAAGAGGAGTTGTATGACTTGACCAAGGTCGTCCTGGCTGGGGGTGAGCACAGGCTGGGCAGGCCAGGGGCTGGGTGCTGGCACCGGGCCCCCCAACCCCCCACCCGAGGCCGGGGCTGCGGGCTGGGCCTGTCTAATCCTGTCCCGCGCTCCAGGCGTGGCACCTGCATTGTTCCGGGGGATGCCAGCCCACTTCTCAGACAGCGCCCAGACCGAAGCCTGCTATCACATGCTGAGCCGACCGCAGCCGCCGCCGGACCCCCTCTTGCTCCAGCGCCTGCCTCGGCCCAGTTCCCTGTTGGACAAGACCCAGCTCCACAGCAGGTGTACTGCCTGCCTGCTCTGCAGCCTGGGGCCCTGTCCCCTTGGGTCTGGGCTTTCCTGCCAGGGCCCACGCCCTCCCCTGTACCCTTACCCCAAGTCCATACCTCCTGTTTCCAGGCCTTTCTTAAATGTGTGCTTGCCCTTGATCAAGGCCTCCGCCCCCCCCACCCCCACCCAGCCCCCTGCCATGCCCCGCACTGTACCTGCCTCAGCCCTGACCTCTGCCCATGCTTTGGCCCAGGTGGCTGGACTCCTCACGGTGCCTCATGCAGCAGGGGATCAAGGCCGGGGACATGCTCTGGCTGCGCTTTAAGTACTACAGCTTCTTCGACCTGGATCCCAAGGTGGGCTGGGCCAGGGGACAGCAGGGGTCTGGGTCAGGGACACGTGGTGACTTAGGGTCAGGGGTCTGGGCTCTGGGAACGTGAGAGACTAGCAGGGCATCTGTCCATCTATCCATTGCCTCATCTGCACTCCTGTTTCTTAACTCCACCACTGTCTGGGCAGTGTAGACAGGGGCAGGCGCCCCTAGGAAGCCTGCTCAGGTGGGAGGTGCCTGGCAGCTGGACTCAGAGAAGGCTTCCTGGAAGGGGTAACGCTGGGATCTGTAGGTTTGGCGGGGCGAGGGACAAGGTTTGCAGGCAGGGGCCGTGTGTATCTCTCCCTCCATGCCTACCGTCCCTACTGGCAGTCCATCCATGGGCTCCGTGCATCCCTCTCAGAAACCATCAGACCCCACACGCGCTCCCTCACCTGTGACGCCTTTCTCTCCCCCCTTTACTGCAAAACTTCTGAATGCCATTGTTTACCGAATCCTTGGAATCTAGTGTCCTTGCTTCCCAGAATCCTGCCCCCTGTTTCCAGGTCTTTCCTATGGGTGCTCCCGGACTCCCTCTCTCTCCTCAGCTAGATCTATCCTGGCATCTCCTGTCCCCATCCACACACAGGAAGGGCACCTGCTGAGGTGACCACGCCCACATGCTCTCTGTCTCCTGCTCTCTTCCCTCCGGCTTCTTACTAGGCCACTTGTGACCCCCACAAGCCTGGGGGGGAGTCTCCAGATGCCTGGTGCAGGCTCCCCCCACTCTTCCTCCTGTCTCCACAACCTCTGGGGGTTGGCAAACCCAGAAGGCCCCCCCAGCCATCCTTACCCCCCTATAGCTCCCAGGTGTATAATCTCTAGTGCAGCCCTTCTGCCCTGAGCTCTAGACTCGAGTGTCCAGGTGGCCCGGCTCCGCTCGCGCACCTAACAGGCACCTCAGACCCCTGCCTGACCCGGAGGCGTGATCCCAGCCCGCGCAGCACATCCTCCCACCTTTCACGAGTTCCTTGTAAAAGCTTTCATGGATTCGTCGCTTACGCCGTCCTGGATCCTTCCCTTTCCTTCCTACCTTGTCCATCTTTGTGCCCTGGGCAACCTCCCTTGAACTAAAATCCCAAACCACCCGTTCTTCTCTGTCTTTTCATCTGTCCCTCTGTCCGGGGGCCCAGCCCGTGTCATGTTGGTTAGCGCACGCCTCCTAATGCCCCTCTCTCCTCTCTTGGCCTCTCCAAGTTCCACACCATGTCTGGAATGAACAGACACGAGGTCAAGTCACTCCTGTGGCTGCCTGTGGCCCCAGCTGCCAAGCCCCCAGGCCCCTGCCTGATCGGGTCCCTGCCCATCTGTCTGTCCCCCCTCCCTCTCCTCCACCCTCGGCCCCTTCCTCTCCCGTGGACTTTATTGTCCCCGTCCCCAGCTCTTCCTGCCTTACTTTGGATTGAGTGGTTTTCATGATTCCATTTTATCTCCTTTATATTAATTTGTTAGTTATAATTTAAGAAAATGGTTTTGGTGGTTGCTTTAGGGGCTCTAGTACACACACGCTATTACCACCCAGTAATACTCTAGCACTTCTGTGTGAGAAACTTACAACAGGGCACTTGCATTTCCCCCCCTGGCGTCTACGTTCCTGTTATCACACACTTCAATTCTGCAGGTGTCAAAACCCTCAAGACACTGTCATTCTTGTTGCTGTCATTATTCTTACCATGGCTATATTGAGAAATAATTCATATACCATATCATCTGCCCATTTAAATGGACAACCCAATGGTTTTTAGTACATTCACAGAGTTGGGCAACCATCAGCACAATTAGTTTTAAAACATTTTCATCACCCCGAAAAGAAAATCATACCCATCAACAGTCATTCCCCATTTATCCCTTACCCGCGGAGCCCCAGACAACTCCTAATCTCCTTTCTGTCTCTATAGATTTGCCCATCCTGGACATTTCCTATAAATGTGATCATACAGTATTTGGCTTTTTGTGGCTGGTTTCCTGCCCTTGGCATCATGTTTTCCTGTTTTAGCATGTTTCAGTGTTTCATTCTTTTTTACTGCAAAATAAGATGTCACTGTAGGGATATACCACATTTTATTGATCCATTCAGCAATTAACAGACATTTGGTTTCCACCTCCCCACCCACGTGTTGGCGATTATGAATAAGGCTGCTATGAATATTCATGTACAAGTTTTTGAGTGGTCATATCTTTTCATTTCTCTTGGTGTAGACCTCGGAATATAATTGTTGAATCATTATCGCTATTACTTTAACCCATCAATCATTTTTTTGGCAGAACTTTTTGTTTTGAAATAACTGGAGATTCCCAAAGAGTTGTAAGAAATAATACACAGAAGGCGCCTGGCTGCCTCAGTGGGTAGAGCAAGCGACTCTCACATTCACCATTTCCTGTGTTCTTTATTCCCGTGTATAGATCCACATTTCCAGCTGGTCTCATTTTCTGTCTGCTTGAAGGACTTCCTTTAACATTTCTTGTGGTGCTGATCTACTGGTGATGATTCTTTCCACTTTTGTATGTTTGAATCAGTCATTATTTTACCTTTGATTTTTTTTTTTAAGATTTTATTTATTTGACAGAGACACAGCGAGAGAGGGAACACAAGCAGGGGGAGTGGGAGAGGGAGAAGCAGGCTTCCCACTGAGCAGAGAGCCTGATGCGGGGCTCGATCCCAGGACTCTGGGATCATGGCCTGAGCCGAAGGCAGACGATTAAGGACTGATCCACCCAGGCGCCCCCCCAAAGGCAGATGTTTAACCGACTGAGCCACCTAGGCACCCCTTGTTTTTTTTTCTTTTTCTTTTTGTACCTGATCATTTTTATCTGATGCCAGACAGACACTACAAATTTTATATTCTTGGGTGCTAGATTTTTTTCTGTAGTCCTTTAAGCATTTTTAAACCTTGTTTAGGGATGAAATTAAACTACTTGGAGACAGTTTGATCCTTCCAAGGCTTGCCTTGAATGTTAATTAGGCAGGACGAAAGCATCCTCTAATATAGGGCTAATTTACTCCATTACTGAGGCAGTTGCCTTCAGAGGACTCTATCTAATGCGCCATGCATCATGAGGCTTCTCTAATCTGGCTTTTGGGAGTGTGAACTATTTCCACCCTTAAGTGAGCTCTGATAAATGTTCCATCTGCTCCTTTCAAGTTTTGTTTTGTTTTTGTTTTTGTTTTTTATCAGCCTTGGGTAGTTTCCTTACACACATACACTGATCAGTGCTTCCCTAAAGACTCAAGAGGATCCCTCTCCTGCTCTCCAGAGCTTTCTCTCTGTGCAGGACTCTGCCCTGTGAATTCTAGCTGCCTTGGACTCACCAAATGCTAAACTACATTTCTTCAACTTGGGGAATATGCTGGGCTCTATTTGGGATCCCCTTGCCTGTGCAACTCTCTCTGGGCAACAAGCTGGGGCAATCAGGATTCACCATGTTTTTTTCCCTTCTGTCAGGGATCACTGTTCTTTGTGGTCTCTTGTCCAATATCTAAAAACCCCTGGGTCTTTGTTGCTCTCTTTGTTTTTTGTGCTTTTTTTTAAAGATTGTATTTTTAAGTAATCTGCACCTAACGTGGGCCTTGAACTTATAACCCCGAGATCAAGAGTTGCATGTTCTACCAACTGAGCCAGCCAGTTACCCCTGTTGTTTTTGTTTGCAAAATGGAAAATTTAGGGGCGCCTGGGTGGCTCAGTTGTTAAGCATCTGCTTCAGCTTGGGTCATGATCCCGGGGTCCTGGGATTGAGCCCTGCATCGGGCTCCCTGCTCCGCGGGGAGCTTTCTTCTCCCTCTCCCACTCCCCCTGCTTGTGTTCCCTCTCCCTGTATCTCTCTCTGTCAAATAAAAAGAAAAGAAAAGATAAGAAAAGAAAAGAAAAGAAAAGGAAGAAAGAAAGAAAGAAAGAAAGAAAGAAAGAAAGAAAGAAAGAAAGAAAGAAAGAAAGAAGGAAAGAAAAGAGAAAGAAAGAAAGAAAAAGAAAGAAAGAAAGAAAAAGAAAATTTAAAAACAAAGTTTTCTTTTTTAATATTCTTCTTTTAAGTTTTTATTTATTTAAGTAATCTCTACACCCAACATGGGGCTCAAACTTATGACCCCAAGATCAAAAGCTGCATGCTCTTCTGACTGAGCCAGCTAGGGCATCCCCAAAATTTTCTTATAATTCACAATTGCTAGATTTTATTTACTTATTTTCCTATTAATTGTGCACAATTAGAAGAGAGACCCCCAAAAGATACTCTTGTAAGATACTCTCTATGTGGCTATGGCTTCTCCTTTGGGGTCTTCACAGTGATGAAGTGGGAAGTTCCATAGCCAAGCCCCTCCAGCATTGCAGCCCAACCACAAAACTCCTTTCAAACTGGTGGGTTGCTTTAGGATATGAGTCAATGTTATCTTTTTCGTGGAAAAAGCACTAGCACTCTAGACCTCTAGACCCACTGTGCAACTGTTATCCTTGGACTGCCATTCCCTATTTCCTGGGAATCCATCTATTGGACTTCTTGGTTCCTGAATCTCATGTGTTCCTCTGTTGACTAACCCCTTCATTTGGATGAAACATATATTTCAATAGCTTCCCCTAAAATGGTAAGTGATGTGAAATCCTGCATGTCTGAAAAGATCACTGTTCTACCCTCACTAACATGATAGTTTGGCTAGGTATAGAATTCTAGGTTGGAAATATTTTCCTGCCAAATCTGAAGCCACCTTCCCGTTGTCCTCTGGATCCCAGTGGTTCTATTAAGTAATCTAATGCCATTTTGCCTTCAGTCCTTCCATGTGAGAACCTTTTGTTTTTTCTTGGAGAGGGAGGGGAGATATCAGAAGCTTTTAGAATCTTCTCCTTATCTCATGATGCTTTAAAATCTCTCAATAATATGTCCTATTACAGATCTTTCTTCATTGATTGGCCTGCACACTTGCTGAGCCCTTTCAGATGAGGAACTTGAGTCTTTCAGTTCTGGAGAAATGCCCTAACCAATCTCTTTAATCATTTCCTCCCAACTGTTCTGTGCCTTTCTTCTGGAACTCAGTAGATATTAGACCCCCTAGATTGCTTCTTCAAAGAAAAAAACGTAGACATTTATCTTGTCTTTCTCATGTCTTTTTTTTTTTTTTAAGATTTTTTATTTTTAAGTAATCTCTACACCCAGTGTGGGGCTCAAACTCACAATCCCAAGATCAAATGTTGCACACTCCACTAACTGAGCCAGCCAGGCGCCCCTTGTCTTTCTCATTTCTAAGTTTGTTGTCTTTTTGTTTTACTTTCTGGAGAGGGCTTTGACTTATCTTTTTAAGTTCTAAGAGCTCTTATTTTCTGGTGTTCCTTTGTAAGGTTGTTTGTTGGTTTGTTAGTAGAACATACATTTAGAAAAATGTACAAATGTATTCAACACATCAAGCAGCAGGATTTCACCAGCCCCCAGAAGCCTTTTCATACCCCTTCCAGTCAGTATCTCCCTTGGGGGAGGCAATAATGTTAATTCTAACACCACAGATAGTTTAGCAATTATTAGATTTATGAAATCTACATAAATGAAATCACACAGTCTGTACTCTTCTGTGTCTGGCTTTTTTCACTCAGCATTATGCTTGTATGATTCATCCACAGTGCATACAGTTGTAGCTTATTCTTTCTCATTGGTGTGTGACATTCCATTATGTCAATATACATAATTAATTTTCCATTCTACTGTCAATGGGCATTGCACAGTTTCCAGATCGGTACTATTATGAATAAAGATGCTATGAACATTCCAGTAATGTCTTTTGGTGAACATATGTACACATTTCTGTAAGGTATGTGCCCAGAGGTGGAATTGCTGGATTACAGGGCAGCGTTGGTTTAACTGTAGCAGGTCGCTGTTAAGCAGCTTTCCAAAGTGGTTGTACCAAAGTTGCACCCCCATCAGCAGTGTCCAAAAATTTAGCTTGTTCCACAACTTCACAGGTGCTTGGTATTTCCTACCGTTTCCATGGTAGCCATTCTGGTAGGTGTGTAACAGTATCTCATAGGGTTCTTTGTTTATTTGGATTTTTTCTAACAGCTTTACTTAGATATAACTTACATACCATAAAAATCACTCATTGTAAGCATTCAGTTTGATTATATTCAGTAAATTTATACAGTTGGGCAGCCATCACCGCAATCAAGTTTTAGAACATTTCATCACCCCAGAAGGTTCTCTAGTGCCCAGTTGCAATCGTTCCTCCTCCCACACCTAACCCCAGACAATCACTGATGTGCTTTTTATGTGGCTTTCAGATTTCCCCGATGACTAATCAGGTTGAGCCCTTTTTCATAGGGCTACTAGCCATTTGGATATCCTCTTTTGTGAAGTTTCCGCTCAACTTCTTTGCCAATTTTTAATATTGAGTTTCTTGTCTTTCATATTGCTTTGTAGGAGTTCCTTACATATCCTGCATACGGGTAGTACTTTGTCGGGTAAATATATCGTGATTATAGTTTACCACCCTGTGCTTTTCCTTTTCATTCTCTTCATGGTTTATTTTGATAAAAAGAAGTTCCTAATTTTTAATATAATCTGACTTCTATTTTTAAATATTTTTTCTTTTATGATGAATATCTTTTGTGTCCTGTTAAAAAAATCTTTTTTATTCCAAGATCACAAAGATGTAGTCCTACTTTTCTCTAAAAGCTTTATTGTTTTAACTTTCATGTTTAGATCTGCAATCCAGCTGGTGATGATATTTGTGTGTGGTGTGAGGTAGGGGAACAAAACAATTAAAAAAAAATACGGGTAACCAATAGACATAGTATCATTTATTGAAAACAGCAACCTTTCCCCAGTGACTGCAGGGTCACCTTTGTCATAAGTCAGGTGAATATAAGTGGATAGGTCTCTCTCTGACTCTCTGGTTCCATTTGTCAATTTGTCTCTCTTCACCAATGCCATGCAACCCTAATTACTCTACCTTTATAATTATGTCCTTTAACACAGCATCCCGTTCATGTGTTATGGGTACAGCATTTTGTCTCTCTAAAGACTTTGCCTGGTTGAAGTTTTCTTCTGCTCCCTACTGTCTTGGTTTCCTCCAAGCTCTGTCTTTTCTGTTTGTCTTGGTCTCTGTAGTTGCTGCCACAGCTGTCCTTACACTGGGGTAATCCTTGCCTGCCCTTTCATATTGAGAGGCAAGACTCTAGGAAGCCACTGAAAACCCTGAGTGGATGAATAGGGCTTAGCACTTTGGGGGCTTCCTGGGGGTGCTGGGGTAGGCATGTCATCACTCTTTGTTGGGGTTTTTTCTCTGGCTCATCAGTTTCTCAGCAGTGAACCCTCTGATCTCCCGACTGGGAAAAGAAGGCTCACTGTCAAAGTCTTGGGTGACAAGTGGGGAAGGGCTGGGGGTGTCCCACCTTTCACAATGTCAGCCTTCTCTCAGTTCACCTGTTTTGAGCACAGTGCACCCCCTCACTCAGCTATGCCTAGAGTACCAAATGCTGGGGTGCCTCTGGCTCACCATCTCCAGAGAGTAAATCTCCGGCTTCTGCCAGGTGCCTGACTGTCACTTGGCTGCAGGGAGTGGGGGACACCTGCTCCTTTTATACACCTTCTACAGTCATTTCAGACCACCCTCACCTCTTAGCCAGAGCATCCCAGTCCGGAACCTGTCGGGGGCCGCCGCGCACACTGGATGCCTTTGTCCAGATCTGTGCTCTTTTTGCTGTTTGTTTCCTGACTATTTTCTTTCTTTCTTTCTTCCTTCCTTTCTTTTTCTTTTTCTTTCTTTCTTTCTTTCTCTTTCTTTCTTTCTTTCTTTCTTTCTTTCTTTCTTTCTTTCTTTCTTTCTTTCTCTCTCTCTCTCTCTTTCTCTTTCTTTCTTTCTTTCTTTCTTTCTTTCTTTCTTTCTTTCTTTCTTTCTTCCTTCCTTCCTTCCTTCCTTTTTCTTTCTTTCTTTCTTTCTTTCTTTCTTTCTTTCTTTCTTTTTCTTTCTTTCTTTCTTTTTCTTTCTTTCTTTCAAGATTTTATTTATTTATTTGACAGAGAGAGAGCACAAGTAGGCAGAGAGGGAAGCAGTGGGAGAGGGAGAAGCAGGCTTCCCGCGGAGCAAGGAGCCCGATGTGGGACTCGATCCCAGGACGCTGGGACCATGACCCAAGCCGAAGGCAGACGCTTAACGACTGAGCCACCCAGGCACCCCTGTTTCCTGACTCTTTGCAAAACTCATTCATGCCTTTACCTCAGAACGAGAGAGGGTTTGAAAGAGCAAGAGATCCTAGCTCTCTCGCTGTAACTCAGTTCCCGTTCACATTTCTACTTTCCATCTGCCAAAATGTTGTCAGCATCCCTCACTGGCCATAGTTCCTGCTCTCTTCTTTGTCTTTTTGTGTTTACCCTTCTTATGCCTTTGCTATCAATATTGGTGGGTTTCAGAGGGAGCACGGGTTTGGTCTTCTGTGGGTAACTGGGATCCCCCTTTGAGCTTCGCACTTCCTGTTCTTTCTCTCTGCAATGTTCTTCCTATCGCTCTTCCCTTTAATGGCCCATTGCCATCCTTCAGGTCTCACTCAGGGCAGTCTGTTGCCTCCTCAAGGAAGACTTCCTGGAATGCTTCCTTATGTGGAGGAGCTCCCTGCACCCCAGCTCCATTCTCTCTCATCGCCATCATCCTTGGGGTGTCCTTGCCTGAGGGTGTGAGTGAATGGCCGCATGGAAGCTATTTCCTTTATTTGATTGCTTTTTTTTTTAAGATTTATTTATTTGACAGAGACACAGTGAGAGAGGGAACACAAGCAGGGGGAGTGGGAGAGGGAGAAGCAGGCTTCCCGCTGAGCCGGGAGCCTGACATGGGGCTCGATCCCAGGACCCTGGGGACATGACCTGAGCTGAAGGCAGACACCCAAAGACTGAGCCACCCAGGCGCCTCTTATTTATTGCTTTTATCGCAGTCTTGAATCACCTTACTTATTGACTGATTGGTGTACTCTGTCCCCCTTCTGCCCCAAGTGCACAGCAGACATATAGTCAACATCTGTACAAAAAGTCTTACAGGGAAAAAGATGTCACTTACTTGGGCAGGCCATAAGGCTGGCGTTGAGGTCTGCTGCCCAGGTGGGGCCACGAGCTGAGCTTGCCACTGCACAAAGGCAAGGCTGGTGGCTGAGGCTCACGGGGTCCAGGAACACAGGGAGCTCAGGGCCGTTGGCACCCGACTGAACCCAGCCTCCCCTGCCCCTGCTGCAGACAGACCCGGTGCGGCTGACCCAGCTGTATGAGCAGGCTCGGTGGGACCTGCTGCTGGAGGAGACCGACTGCACTGAGGAGGAGATGATGGTGTTCGCAGCCCTGCAGGTGTCCAGCGGGCTGGGGGAGCTGGCGGGGGGGGTGGGTATGGCACAGGCTGAGCCCAGGGCGGGGAGGGTCTTCCAAGGTGGGGCCCCATCTTTGGGGAAGCCCCACTTGGGGTGCTGTGGGCTACTGGGCCGCCCACTCAGCCCTCCCTGGCCACATACCCCACCCAGTACCACATCAACAAGCTGTCCCAGAGCGGGGAGGTGGGTGAACCAACTGGCACAGACCCGGGGCTGGATGACCTGGATGCAGCCCTGAACAACCTGGAGGTGAAGCTGGAGGGGTCGGCATCCACAGATGTGCTGGTGAGGAGGGGCTCTGGTTAGGGGTTGGGGTTGGGGTCAGGGTCAAGTGTGGGGACCTGGTCCCCCTCTGACTCCTCTTCTCTGCAGGACAACCTCACCACCATCCCAGAACTCAAGGACCATCTCCGGATCTTCCGGTGAGTTTGGGCCCAGCGTTGGCAGCCCCGCTGGAGGTGCCCAGTGTGGAGAGAGAGCCTAGGAGGGAGGGAGGCAGCCTGTCACAAAACTCCTGCCTCACCCTCAGGCCCCGGAAGCTAACCCTAAAGGGGTACCGCCAGCACTGGGTGGTGTTCAAGGAGACCACCCTGTCCTACTACAAGAGCCAGGATGAGGCCCCGGGGGACCCCATTCAGCAGCTCAACCTCAAGGGTGAGTGAGGGTGGCCTGGCCAGGACAGGGACAAGGGCAGGAGCAGGCTGGGGGCCTCCCCAGCCCCTCTGTGGGCTGGGGAGGGGAAAGCTCTCACCTCAGTTTCCCCCTGGGGGCAGGAGAAGACACCCTGTGTGCCGAGGCATTGTGCTGGGCTGGCATTGGCCCAGGGACTTCTCAGGCAGGGCTTCCCCTTCCCAGCCTCCTACCCACCCCTTCATCTCCCTCTAGGCTGCGAGGTGGTCCCCGATGTCAATGTCGCAGGCCAGAAGTTCTACATCAAACTCCTAGTACCCTCCCCTGAGGGCATGAGTGAGATCTACCTGCGGTGCCAGGATGTAAGTCAGGGCCAGGCTAAGGCTGGAGCGGGCAGCGGGACAGGGGGGCTGGGGGCTGAACCAGAGCCTGTTCCTCACCCCTCAGGAGAAGCAGTACGCCCACTGGATGGCCGGCTGCCGACTGGCATCTAAGGGCCGCACCATGGCAGACAGCAGCTATACCAGCGAAGTGCAGGCCATTCTGGCCTTCCTCAGCCTGCAGCGGACAGGGGGCGGGGGCTCAGGCAACCACCCCCAGGGCCCTGACGCCTCTGCCGAGGGCCTCAACCCCTACGGCCTTGTTGCCCCCCGCTTCCAGCGAAAGTTCAAGGCCAAGCAGGTGCGGGTGGTGGGTAGGACCACAGCATTTACCCGGCCACCCTTGGCCCCTGGATCACCACAGAGCCTTCCTTTAGAAAGCCATGTGCTCACTCATTCCTTCTCCTTCTCCTACCCATGTCCTTGAGACTGAGCACGCCGGTTCCCACCCTCTGGGAGAGGTCACTGCCGGCTTCCACTTCAGGGCCTGGCTCAGCTTCTACCTGCGGAGTGGTGAGAGGGTGCAGGCCACGGCCCCACGCTGGGCCCCACCCCTGCTCCAGGCTCAGCATCCTGTCTCCCTGGTGGGAACGGGCAGGGGGACTCAGGGGCTTTGAGGGCCCCTCACCGGGTGTGGTCCCGCAGCTCACCCCACGGATCCTGGAAGCCCACCAGAACGTGGCCCAACTTTCGCTGTCCGAAGCCCAGCTGCGCTTCATCCAGGCCTGGCAGTCCCTGCCCGACTTCGGCATCTCCTATGTGGTGGTCAGGTACGCGCCCCGCCCCAGCCCGCTCTGCCCTCACCGGCTGCCTGCTGTGGCACCCTGAAGCCCCCCTTCCCGCCATCCTGCGCCCCTGCAGCAAACACCAGAGCGAGGGATCAGGCCAGGAGGGCAGCGGACCCGTCCCGCTGGAGACCGCCGTTCGCGGCTGTGACAGGGGCTGCCCTCTGCCCGTTCCCAAGCCTGCAAAGATAGAGCCAGGCAACAGTGACGACGCTACCAAAAAAAAAAGTTGTCATTGAAAGGCACGGACACTTTGCCTGAGGCTGCCAAGTGCTATTATAATGATTTTAGCAGTTAACCCTCATTTTCCAGATGAGGAACTTGAGGCCCAGAGACACTAGCTGACACCTGCACAGCTTGCTCGGGGACTCCTACCCCAGGCTCTCCGGGTGGGCTCTGGGGCCGTGCAGGGCAGGGCTCTGGCTCACAGTCTCTCCTGCCCTGGGGACTAGGTTCAAGGGCAGCAGGAAGGATGAGATCCTGGGCATCGCCAACAACAGACTGATCCGCATCGACTTGGCCGTGGGCGACATGGTCAAGACCTGGCGCTTCAGCAACATGCGCCAGTGGAATGTCAACTGGGACATCCGGCAGGTGGGCCAAGGGCAAGGGCCAGGGCGGGGGCAGGCTCCGGGGGACCCCGGCCAGGCCCAGCCAGGGCAGGACGGGGGCTGCTCTCCTCCCCCTCCCCCACCAGCACCTCCGACTGCCCGCTCTGCAGGTCGCCATCGAGTTTGATGAGCACATCAACGTGGCTTTCAGCTGCCTGTCGGCCAGCTGCCGCATCGTGCACGAGTACATCGGGGGCTACATTTTCCTGTCGACGCGGGAGCGGGCCCGTGGGGAAGAGCTGGACGAAGATCTCTTCCTGCAGCTCACAGGTGGCCATGAGGCCTTCTGAGGCCCGTCTTAGCGCCCCGACTTTGCTCACTACCTGCTGTGGCCACGCCCAAGCCCACACCCTCTCCAGACATGCACCGAGCTGGGCACATTCACCTGCTGTCCCTGGCTTTGTGCAGACCAGGGACCTAACCGGGCCAGACTCTGCCATCCCCCAGGCTAGGGAGGGCGGGTTATGAGCTCGTACAATGCCTGCCCTCCCCTTGTCCGAGTGGCCAGGACCAACACCGCTGACCCAGCTTGAGTTCCTGAGCACACGAGGACCAATGGCTGTAGCTACGGGATGATGATAATTCATGGTTTCAAACTGGAGCTTCTTTTTTGTTAGCTTTTCACATTTTTTTTAAATAAATATTTTATTGTTGGATCATCCTTCCTCTGGGGCTGTGCTTGGGGTCACTCTGACACTCCGTCTCCTCTTCATTACCAGCCAAGGAGAGGGACTTTCCTGAGATAGAGACAAGAGGTTAGGGAAAGGGAGACAGAAGTCAGCCTGGGGCTAGGAGCTGGGAGGGAGGAGAGGGCAGAGGGCACAGGCTCCAAGCACCACGAAGAGGAGGAGGGTAGTGGTTCTCACGGGTAGGGCGTAGCTGCAGAGCCTCTTTGAAGTACTTGGGAAGCAGGAAGCCATCAGCATTCCCTGGAGTCAGGATCACTCCATTGGCAGAGCGGAAGAAGGGGATTCCATCTGCAGACAAAGCCAGATTTGGGACTCTTGCCCTCTCTGAAGCCCTAGGGCAGTCCCCGCTGTGTCCAGGCTTACCTGCCAGGGCCCGGGGCCCGTCAATGAACACAGCCACTTCGCAATTTGGCCGCATGCCTGTGGAGACAATTGGAGCTGGGGCCTGGGGCACTTGGGAGACAGTCATCAAACCTGGGCAGGCTCAGTGGGAGGTCCTGGGCTCAGGGGCGGAGATGGGGTTACTATAGCATGCAGAGCATGGAGTGGCCTTGGACAAGAGAAGCTATGATCCTTGGAGAGGGACCCGGTAAGGACAGCTGGGGAGGGCCACTGACCGCTGATGACACCAGGGTCTCCAGGCAGTCCCGGGGCCAGGTGGATATGGGTCCTTCCCCGGCAGGACAGGCCCTTGAGCAGGATGGATGGCCAGTGCTGCCAGAATGTGCCATGGACAAGCCTCAGGGGAAAGGCCTGTGGGGTCTCCAGGGGCATCAGCTCCAACTCAGGTACCTGGGATGGTGGCGGGGGAGGCGGAATGGACAGCAGTGAGACCCCCTTGTGGGCAGGGGTCCCACCTGGCTTTCCCACTGGTCCCCTTAGCGCCCACCTGCAGGGAGTGACCCTGATTGGCCCGGATGAGAAGGCCAGTGCCCGGCTCCCCTGGCTGCAGGGCAAACCGCTGCTTCCCGTTGGTGTCCACCACGCGCTGCACGTCTTCAGCCGAGAAGCTGTGGAACTGGGGCAGCTGCAGGAGGGCACCGAGGGGCACGAAGCCATCTGCGGGCAGGCAGGATGCTCAGGAGCTGAACTGGTTCTGGCCTGGGCCAGAGTTAACAGCGGGAGCCACAGGCAACCAGAACAGAGTCTGGGCACGTGGCAGGGGTCACAGGGGTTTATCTGTAAGAGTCTCCCCTTTCTGGGCCTCCGTTGCCTCAACTTACATGGGACTAGGATCTGCCTCGGGGAGGGTCACAAAGATAAAGTGTCCCGTTTTTAGCATAGTGCCCTGCCCAGAATGGATACTCTGTAAACACCAGTTACCTCAACAGCCCCCAGTACCCACTATGGGTAAGTGTCTACTGGGCCGCTGCACCGGGGGTATGGCCAGGCCTGGCCTCCCAGTTTGCTCTAGACAGGATACTGGGCTCTGGGCCTCAGTGCTCCCTGCACATGGAGGAGATGGGCCCTCTGTGCCGGCCCCATGGGGCCATGGGGTAGGGCAGCACCAACAAGCTCACACTGCTCCCTCACCGCCAACCACTCACCTCGGTCTTCAAGATTCTCACTTACCAGCCCTCATGGGAAGCCCCAGCTTCAGGGCCCCGTGCCGCAGGGCATAGGACAGAGCCTTGGACAGCTGCACATCTCGGTCCTGTAAGAGCCCAGAGGTGGCCCCGGGGCCACTCCCACCCCACCAGCATATTCCAGGGAGCCAGGGCATCAAGTCGTCCTCCTCTACCCTCCCACCAAGAAAGTGGGGGTGAGGGTGGGGTGGGCGCACCTGTTCCCGGGGTCTGTGAGCCCTTCTACCCCTGGGTCCTGTGGTTTCCTGCCTCCTTCCTCCAGGGGAGTTCATGGCTAAGACCTGCGAGGAACAGTGATATGTGGGGACGGTTAAGGACCCTCTCATGCCCCGGTCCTGCCCAGCATTGTCACAAAGCCTCAGGATGTGAGAGCTGGGAGGCGGATATTCTGCTCATTAAATTCACTTCCCGCCCCCAACTCCCTGGTACAGATAGGGAAACTGAGGCCAGCAAGCAAGATTTGCCCAAGGTCACACCCTGTCCGCCGAGCCCCAGCGCTCCAGGCTCGCAGGGCTGCCCCGCAAAGTGGGCCTCAGGAGGCGGCCCGGGCGTTCAGGTTAATGGGGCGGAAGCGTCAGGACCGGCCAAGACAGACAGAGTTAGGAGGCGGGAAACTGCGATGGCGGGCTCCCGGACTCGGCGGCCTCTCAGGCGACCCCGCGGGCCGAGGCGCAGGGACCGGCCAATGAGAAGCCGGGGAAGAAGGGGACGGGCACTTCCGCTTCGGGGAAAGGGGCGGAGCCTGCGGGCCGCGTAGTCGGGTGAGTGCCAGCTGGAGGCTTGAGCTTCCGGATCCTGCAAGGGCTCCCGGCGCCCCAGGGGTGGGTGGCAGGACCCTGGTTTGGGAGAAATGGGCATAAAGGGGGTGACTGGACTCAGGACCCCTGGGTGGTAGAGATGCGCGGGAGTCCCAGGGATGTCTGGCAGCCGGACTCTCGGGGCTCTTGCTGGGCTAAGACACTCTATTGCCCAGGGAGTGGTCATGGGGGTGCAGAAGGGCTGGGGGTACCCTAAGGAGGTCTGTGGCAGAGGGGGCCAGCTGCTGGGCCCAAGGGTCGCTGTGGAGCTCTCGAGGTGACAGGCCTGGCTGTGTCCTCCCCCAGAGCTGCCCTGTCCAGATCATGGACCCTGAAGTGTCCTTGCTGCTGCAGTGCCCCCCAGGGGGGCTTCGGGAGGAGCAGGTGCGGGCTGAGCTGAGCCCAGACCACGACCGTCGCCCACTGCCAGGAGGGGACGAGGCCGTCGCTGCCATCTGGGAGAGTCGGCTACAGGCTCAGCCCTGGCTCTTTGACGCCCCCAAGTTCCGCCTGCACTCAGCCATCTTGGCACCCACTGGCTCACAGGGACCACAACTGCTCCTGCGCCTGGGCCTGACTTCCTACCGAGACTTCCTGGGCACTAACTGGGCCAGCTCGGCTTCCTGGCTGCGACAGCAGGGGGCCGCTGACTGGGGTGACAAGCAAGCCTACCTGGCAGACCCTCTGGGGGTTGGCGCCACACTGACCACTGCAGATAACTTCCTTGTCTTCCTGCGTCGCTCTCGGCAGGTGGCCGAGGCACCTGGGCTGGTGGATGTGCCTGGTGGGCACCCTGAGCCTCAGGTGAGATGCCAGACTGGGTACAAAGACACAAAGACTCAGCTCAGCTTTGTTTTCCTCATCCCTTAAAGGGGGGGATGGGTGGTGACCTGGTGCTTCTCTGAAAGACTGCCCAGGGCAGCACCTCAGCCTCCCCATTATCCGCTGTTTCAGGCCTGTGGGAAGCTAGGGGATGATGGGGGGTGGGGGAGTGGGGAAGAGAGGACTAGCTGGATCTCTGGTTGTCCATCTAGAAATGGCGAGCCTGGGTCAGGGGATCACCAAGACTCTTACTCTATGCCTAACCAGGCCCTCAGGGCCAGCAAATAATTGGGGGGGGAGGCAGGGTGGGAAGAGATGGGGAACAGGGGCTGAGCCTGACCTCTCCCAGGCCGTGTGCCCTGGTGACAGCCCTCTGCACAAGGACCTCCCTGGGGAGCTGGTGGTGCATGAGCTCTTCTCCAGTGTCCTCCAGGAGATCTGTGATGAGGTAAGTGCAGGGTGCCCCAGACAGGTGGGCAAGAAGGGAGGGGTAGAACATGCCAGAATTCCCCAGGTGTGGGCTGGCAGGAGAGTCTGCAGGCATCTGGCATTGGGAGAAGAGCTTGGATTTGCAGTCAGGCACAAGTGGAGTGGAATTCTTGCCCTGTATCTGTGTGCCTCAAGCTCTTCCTCTTTAAAATAGGAACAATAGGGGCACTTGGGTGGCTCAGTTGGCTAAGCATCTGCCTTCAGCTCAGGTCATGATCTTAGGGTCCTGGGATCAAGCCCTGTGTTGGGCTCCCTGCTCATCAGGGAGTCTGCTTCTCCCTCTGTCCCTCCCCCACACTTGTGCTCTCTCTCTCTCAAATAAATAAAACCTTAAAAATTTTTTTTAAAAACTAAAAAAAAAAAAAAAAGAAACAATGGTAAATGTCTTGCCTACTTCCCTCCCCTCCCCCGTGTGTTGAAAAGAGGAGTAAATGAGAGTCCCAGTTACTACAGACTTCCGTTGGGTGACCCTGGGCAAATTGTTCGGTCTCTTGGGTTCTGCTTTCCCATCTGTAATATGAACATGCCCAAGATCTGACATTTTGTGACTCTGGGCACTTGAACTACAAACCGTAAAATGCTGTACAAGGATAATGTTCTTCAATGAGAGGGGCAGGGATGTGGGCAGTGGGCACTGACAGGTGGACCTCCTGTCCCAGGTGAACGTGCCACTGTCCACCCTGAGCCAGCCACTGCTATTGGGCATTGCCCGCAATGAGACCAGTGCCGGCCGCGCCAGTGCCGAGTTCTACGTCCAGTGAGTGAGCTCTGGGGTACAGGGTCCTGCGTCCTGGGATAGGTGGGTGGATTAGGGGAATGGCTGAGGCAGCTGGGGTTCCCCAAGGACCCTCCAGGGACTGAGCACTCCCCAAGCCACTGTCCTGTCCTTTTGCAGGTGCAGCCTGACTTCTGAGCAGGTGAAGAAGTACTACTTGAGTGGGGGAGCCGAGGCCCACGAGTCTACCAGAATCATTTTTGTGGAGACACAGGTGTGAAGTGGCAAAGTGTGTCTTGCTTGGACAAGAAGCTGGTGTTGGGCTTTGCCTAGGCCGGGTGATGCATGTCTGTCTCCCTGGAGCTGGGTCAGATGGGGCTGCTAAATCTCTTAGAGGTCTCCTCCAGAGCCACAAGGTCTCTTTGGGGATGCCCTCAGTCCAAGAGATGGCCAGGAACCTCTTCAGCCTCCTTAACGTGTCTCCCTAGGGATGGTAAAGTGCAGAGGGTTCTGAGGCTCAGGAACACTGGGTACAGCTCCCGCAAGAGACCTGAGGGCTGAATGTTGGCGGTCTTACTTTCTCCCCACAGAGGGTATGGAGGTTGCAGGAGACCGAAATGTGGGTTGAGCTCTGCCCCTCGGCTAAAGGCGCTATCTTCCTCTACAACCAAGTCCAGGGAAGTCCCACCTGAGTCGCCCTAGGGCCCTCAACCCTCGCACAACTTGGAAGACAATAAAGGACTTTATTCTTGGGTTCCATTGGCATCTGCTGTTTCCGTGAGGCAGAGATGGACCGTTGGGAGAGACCTGGGTGGGTGAGAGACAGGACGAGTGTCTTGGGAAACAACAACAACAAAAACCCAGCCTCAGTTTTCCCCTCTGCAAACTGGGATGAGGACCCAGTCGCCTTGCCAGGATGTGGTGAGGGTCCGGGGTGGAAGCTCCTTTATGAAAGATGTCTCGCTGCTGAGTAACAGCCGTGTTCCCGGGACAGAGCGACGGAAGCTGGGTCAAAAGCCTCAGTGAGGGCAGGCAATGTCCCTCCCGCTTCGCGGACGGGCGCCAGGAGTCTTTCCGCAGATCCGCGGGCCTCAACCTCGTTGGGGGGCCCGAGGCGCCAGAAGCCAATGGGTGTGCGGGGTGTGGCCTTCGACGCACTTCCGGACCTTCCGGTTCGGTGGGCGTGGCCTGGGCGTCTAAGCCAATGAGGGCGTGGGGGCGGGGCCTGCATAGGCACAGGAGTTTGGCGGCCACGGAATCCGTAAGCGCAGCGGAGGCGGGGCTTGGCTGGCCCCTCCTTCACCCCCTCCCAACCAAGCTCCCAGGGTGGGTAGGGGGTCCCGGCGTCCCGGCGTCCCGGCGTCTGGGACTGCTTGTCCCCGGACACCGAGACCAGTGTGGGGAAGGGTTCCGGACGCCCGCGTCAGAGGCAGGGACAGGTCCAGGACGCTGGGGTCTGGTCCTGAGTAAAGGAGGCCCCACCGCCCCTGGCTTCCCCAAGGCTGCTTCAGTTTCCCTTCTCAAGTAAACAGGGCCAGACCCTTCCCTTTGGCCCCGGGGTGCTTGAAGTGTGGTCCCATCCTCGTCCCAATGCACAACTCTTTGTGGCCTCCTTTCACCAGCCGCCTGCCTGTCGCCATGCTGTCCCTGTGCCTGTGCCGGTTGTGGCCCCGCAGCGCTCCCATCCGGCTCTTCTCAGCGGCCACCGGGCAGCGGTGAGTCGGGGGCCGGGGGCAGGCCCCCCATCATTCAGTGGGTTTTCGTTGAGGAGGGCCTGCCTAGCTCCAGGCCTGGACCTAGGTACGACAGTTGTGATCTGTCTACTCTGTGTCAAGTGCCTTACAGGCTTGTTGCAGGTAACCCTCCCCTTCACGACTGAGGACACAAGATCAAACATTAAGGGACGACCTCCAAGATCATACAGCGAGTTAAGTGGCAAAAGTGGAATCTGAGTCCGAGCCAAACTCTGCTCTTTTCACGACTGTGGTGGTCGTCAAGCATCACTGCGCAACTCACTGGAGGGGTGGGGCTGGGGGGGGTGGCTTACAAAAATGCAAATTCCTGGGCCTTGTTCTGGAGATTCCGATCTGCAGGAATGAACTGGGGCTCAGAAATCTGTTGTTTTTTTTTTTGTTTTTTTTTTTAAACAAGCTTCCTGGGTGTTTCTGCCGCAAGGGGTCTGAGGGCTACACATTGAGATGTTCTGATCTGCACCATACCTGAAATGCTCAAAAAGGGAGGGATGATTTGGAGATGGATCTCCCTTGGCACCAGCCTCAGCTTCCTCACCTCCTGGTTTCTTTTTCTTTTTTTCTTTCTTTTCCTTCCTTCCTTCCTTCCTTCCTTCCTTCCTTCCTTCCTCCCTCCCTCCCTCCCTCCCTCCCTCCCTCCCTCCCTTCCCTTCCCTTCCCTTCCCTTCCCTTCCTTCCTTTCTCCTTTTCTTTTCTTTCTTTGCTTTCCCTCCTGGTTTCTGAGTTGAGTGTGGTCCAGGGGGGCTGGGAGGGGAGGGGAGGAATATCCTCTGTGTTTCCATAGCCCCTGCAGTTTCTGGCCTATCTCCACAGGTCTGGCCCCAGGAACTACTATGAACTGTTAGGGGTGCATCCTGGTGCCAGCACTGAAGAAGTTAAACGAGCTTTCTTCTCCAAGTCCAAAGAGGTACCAGGCGTCCTAGGTTGGGGGGGAGGGGTCAGTCTGATTCAGATAGGGTACATTTCACATTTCCAGGAGTGGAGTTGAGTGGGTCACTCTGGATGATGCCACATTCCCTCAGCATGTAGAGAGTGGGAGGTGCCCCGAGGGCAGAGGTCTGGCTAATTGGGAGGAAAGGTTGGCGGCAGGAGCCAGGGGTTCTGTGTGATGGGCTGGACGTTGTTCTTTTGACCTGCCTGCTCTTGAGAAAGCCTGGACCAGGGCATATAGTGAGAGCCAGGCAGCAGGTGGGGAGGGGGCAGAAGTCTGTGCTTCCTGACACTCTGGCCTTCTAGAGGGGTGGGCAGCCCTGAGAGGGAGGGTACTGTCCAGGCAGGGCCTCCGGGAATGACTTGAGCCTTTGTGGGTGGTTGTTATTGGGATTTCTGTGAAGGGACATGCAAAAAGAGCTGAAGGGAGTCCTGCCCCACCCCAGCTGCACCCTGACCGGGACCCTGGGAATCCGGCCCTGCACAGCCGCTTTGTGGAGCTGAGTGAAGCATACCGAGTGCTCAGCCGAGAGCCCAGCCGCCGCAGCTATGATCGGCTCTGCTCAGCAACTCCTCCGAAGTCTCCGGGAACCACAGCCCATCCCCGGTCTGCTCATCAAGCATACAGGTATAGCCATCCTGCCCCTGGCTTGCCCCACCCCCCAAGGCTCCTGGGGAGCCTCATCCCCCCTTCTTCCTTTCTTCTCCCTCCCAGCAGCTCCTGGGAACCCCCCAGTGCACAATACTGGGCCCAGTTTCATGGTGTGAGGCCTCAGGGACCGGAGTCGAGGCAGCAGCAACACAGACACAACCAGCAGGTGCTGGGGTACTGCCTCCTGATCATGTTGGCGGGCATGGGCCTGCACTACGTGGCCTTCAGGTGCATCCCTGCCTTCCCCCCTGGGGTGACGGGCGGAGGGTGCGGGAAGCCCAGTGTGGGCGGCTTACATCCACACCACCTCTGGGGCCTGTACTTTTGTGTCTCTCAAGCTAAGAATGGCATGAAACTGGCCTCCTGAGCGTCATCTTACTTGGCCAAGGCAGCTCTGCACTCACTAAAGGCTAATGTCATTTTCAGGTTTTTTGGCATTTGAATGTAAATCTTTGGTGCTGGAGCCAACCAAGATCATGCACAAGAAAGAAATGTGTTGTAACTGGGCCTCACCGGCAACCATCCTCACTTGTTGGGCAATCATCTGTCTCCCTGCCACCCTTTTATGCATGCCGTGGATACTGAGGTTCTACAGCAAAGATACCTAAGGGCTGGTGCCCACAGCTAGCAGTTTGCCTAGCTCAGTGATGGAGTTAGATGTATACCCCTTCTAGTCTCCTGCCAGGACGAACACCCTGATGTTCAGAGCTGCTGTCACCACCTTCAACAGGACAGCCAGGGACCTGGGTCACCAGTGGACCCTGGATAAGCCCCAGCCCTTCTGTGCCCCTCTCCCCATGTAGGACAGGCAGTTAGGCAGAGGTCCTCACAGATGTAAAGCTGTGAGACCCCAGAGTGGCATGGATGGCATGGGATGAATGTGGGGGACCGCAGGGATGGGGGTTAATTGCAACCCCGTTGCAGGAAGCTGGAGCAGGTGCACCGGAGCTTCATGGATGAAAAGGATCGGATCATCACAGCCATCTACAATGACACACGGGCCCGGGCCAGGTGTGTCCCTGCTCCGTTCTGCCCTCCCTTCAGTGTCCTGGCACCACCCTCCGGGATCCTCCGTTCTGACCACCCAGGTGCTCTCTCCTGCAGGGCCAACAGAGCCAGGCTCCAGGAGAAACTGCAGAGGCAGCAGCTGCAGTCACCCCCGGGAGGCCCGGGGATCGTGCCGCCGCCGGACACAGGCACCCGCCCCTGAGCGGCTCACTTGGATGGGGGCTACCCCGCGGGACTTCTCACTCCCCAAAACTAGTGCAATAAAGTGCTTTTCAGAGCTTGTGTCCGGCTCCTTGCTTCAGGGCCAGCGGCCCCCTCCCGGGCCTCACGGGGAGACGGCACCCCGCCCTCCGGGTCCTGGCGGCGGCGACCCGGGAGCCCGGCCCCCTGGGGGGTGCGTCCCCTTTCGTGTGTGTGTGGTGTTGTGTGTGGTGTGTGTGGCGTGTGTGGCGTGTGTGTGTGGTGTGTGTGTGTGTGTGGCGTGTGTGGTGTGTGTGTGTGTGGTGTGTGTGTGCGTGTGTGGTGTGTGTGTGGTGTGTGTGGCGTGTGGTGTGTGTGGCGTGTGTGGCGTGTGTGTGGTGTGTGCGTGGTGTGGTGTGGTGTGTGTGTGGTGTGGTGTGTGTGTGTCTGGGGTGTGTGTGTGCGGTGTGTGTATGTGTGGTGTGTGGGTGTGGTGTGTGTGTGCGCGCGCGGTGTGGTGTGGTGTGTGCGCGCGGTGTGGTCTGTGTGGTGTGTGTGTGTGCGGTGTGGTGTGTGTGCGCCTGGTGTGGTGTGGTCTGTGTGGTGTGTGTGTGCGCGCGCGGTGTGGTGTGTGTGTGTGTGTGCGGTGTGGTGTGTGTGCGCGCGCGCGCGGTGTGGTTGTGTGTGTGCGCGCGCGCGCGGTGTGGTTGTGTGTGTGTGTGTGTGTATGTGTGTCTGTGTGTGTAGGGGGCGGGCCCCGGCGGCGGCCTCGCCGCCCCTTCCCCCGCCCCTCCCCCGCCCCGCGGCCCGGTGGGGAGCGCGTGTCTGGGTCACATGAGCCGCCCGCCCGCCAGCCCGGGCCCGGCCCCCCGCCGCCCCCGCCGTCCCCGCCGCCGCCACCCGCCGCCACCGGCCGCCCACCCGCCCGGCTCCTCCGGCCGCCGCTGCTGCGCTGCGCTGCGCTGCCTGCGCTCAGGGCTCGGGAGGGGGCCGCGGAGGAGCCGCCCCCCGCGCCCGGCCCCCGCCCGCCGCGCCCGGGCCCGCGCCATGGGGCTCTGGCTGCCGCCGCCCCCCGCGCCACCGGGCTAGAGCGATGCGGGCGCCCCCGGCGCGCGGCCCCCGCGGGCATCATGAGCCCCCTGCTCCTTCGCCTGCTGCTCGCCGCACTCCTGCAGCTGGCCCCCGCCCAGGTACGTGCGTCCCCGACATCCCGCCCGCCCGCCGTGCCCTCTCTCAAGGTTGGCGGAAGTGGGGAGTCGCGGAGCGGCCTCTGCCTCGGGGATCCGCGGGGTCGGGCTGCGGACCGGGGCGTGGCGGGGATCCTGCCAGGGCATCCCCCGGGAGGAGTCCCACCCGCCAGCCCGCCAGCCCGCCAGCCCAGCCCCGGGCCACTCCCCTGCCCCACCCCGTCCCCTGGGTTCGGCCGGGGGCGGAGCCGTTCGGTGCCCGCAGGACTTGGTTCGGTGCCCACCGTGTCCCCTCCTGACCTGCGGCGTCCGAATCAGCCGGGCCCCCAGGCTTGGAGACTAGATGCCACCAACGCTGCCACTGTCGTGGCTGGGGCAGGTCTCAGGTGGCCAGGAGAGAACAGGTAAAACTAGAGTGACCCCAGGAGCCGAGCAATCTGGAAAAATGTCATAGAGGAGTTGAAGCCTTTGGACGACCAGTGCAGAGCCCCGGGGACAGCGACAGGGTGAGCCCTTCCTTGAATGCACCTTGGGTCCAGGTCCCTTCTCTCCTACAGGGCCCTGTGTCCCAGCCTGATGCCCTCGGCCACCAGAAGAAAGGTAATAGTAACAATAACTGCGCTAACCAACACTGACGAGGTTTGTCCGTCATCTTGTGTAACCCCAGCCACTCGCCAAGACTCGAACTCTTATTCTGCCCATTTCGCAGAAGAGGAAATCGAGGCAGTAGGGTTCCTGGGTTCCTGGGCAGGGGAAGGCCGGTTGTGAGGGCAGAGAGACGGCCAGTTGGGGGTGGCTGCGACACAGGAATTAGGGAGAACAGCTTCGGGGAACAGGGGAACCAGGGAGGAGTGGCAGGAAACCCAGGGGGGACTTAACCCTTGTGCATCTGCCCCCAGTGGTGTCATGGATAGATGTGTATACCCGTGCCACCTGCCAGCCCCGGGAGGTGGTGGTGCCCCTGACTGTGGAGCTCATGGGCACCGTGGCCAAGCAACTGGTGCCCAGCTGCGTGACGGTGCAGCGCTGCGGGGGCTGCTGTCCTGACGACGGCCTGGAGTGCGTGCCCACCGGGCAGCACCAAGTCCGAATGCAGGTGCCGGGGCAGGTGGGGTGTGCCCAGCTGGCACGGACGCTGGGGCTCTGGGGGCGGTGGGGCTTGGGGTGTGGGGGCAGTGGCCAGAGCGTTGGCTGGTGGGCGAGCGGTTCTCCCTCCAGCTCATGGAGATTCCACCACCCACCCACCCCCGCCCCCCCCCTCTCTTTCTCTCTCTCTCTCATTGTCTCTCACACTGTCTCTCCTCCAACTCTGGAATACAGATCCTCATGATCCGTTACCCGAGCAGTCAGCTGGGCGAGATGTCCCTGGAAGAACACAGCCAGTGTGAATGCAGGTGCCAGCCAGACCCCCGCTTCTGAGCTCACAGAGACCAGGCTCCAGGGACAGGGGGGCGGCGGGCGGCGCCGGGCATTGGCGGCACACCGCAGTGGGGACCAGATTGCCAAGACTCGCACTGGGGTAGGCCTGGGATCTGGGGTAAGACAGTAGGAGGCTTGGCTTTTCTGATCGTCTTGCTCCTCCTTGTGCCTGTCTGCCTCTCTTACTTTTCAGACCAAAAAGGAGAGAGGGTGCTCTGAAGCCGGACAGGTGAGTCTCTTGGGCTCTTGCTGAGATGGGGTTGGAGCCCAGGCCCAGCAGCCAGGATGTAACGTGCGGATGGGGCGGAGGGGGTGGGGGTGTGAGTGTGTCAGGAAGCTGCAGCCCCGTCCCCGCTTTCTCCTCCCACTGTGTCCCCCTGTCCCCTTTGCCTCTGCTCCCCGAGTCTGCGCTCTGGCCCAAGCCCAGCTCCTGGGAAGACTTCTCTTTCCCGCCCCAGACATGTTGCTTCTCCTCCTAGGGCTTCCACTCCCCACCACCGCCCCCAGCCCCGCTCCGTTCCGGGCTGGGACCCTGCCCCCGGAGCACCCTCCCCAGCTGACATCACCCATCCCACTCCAGCCCCAGGCCCCTCTGCCCACGCTGCACCCAGCGCCACCAGCGCCCTGACCCCAGGACCTGTCGCTGTCGCTGCCGACGCCGCAGCTTCCTCCGTTGCCAAGGGCGGGGCCTAGAGCTCAACCCAGACACCTGCCGGTGAGGAGCTGCGGGCTGGCGGCATCTGTTTGGGAAGGCCTCGGGGCTCCGGGAGCGGGTTCGGGGTGAGCCTGTCAGGGAAGGGGAAGCTGCCGAATGTGCCGAACAGATATTTACCAGGCAGCCACCGGGATCAGTGTAAACAGGGTTCACATTCTCATGTGGGAGTCGGGCTTGAGGATACGTGATCCCCACAGAGGAGGTCAAGGGCTGAGGTCAGGGGCACCCGACTGAGAGGTCACAGAGGCCCGAAAGGTAACATCTGCCTGCAGTCAAGATGAGAGAGACGGCTCTCTAGTTTGTGAAGCTCTGGGCCTTCCTAAAAGCTCCTGTGGGAGACATTTGTCCCACCTTGGGGGCTCTGTGAGAGGTCAAGGGACACCATGGAATCTTTGTCCACCCTTGTCCAAGGTGCTTCTCGCCCCTCCTCCCTTCCACAGCGAGGCCATGGGGTGGCATCATGTGGGCCAGGCCAGTTGGGGCTCGCCAGGAGTGGTAGGAGAGAATGGGGTTCACAGAAGGTAACAAAGGGGTGAATCTAGAGGAGCAGGGGCTGAGCCGTGCCCACATGACCAGACCCCTTCCTCCCTTCCTCAGGTGCCGGAAGCTGCGAAGGTGACATGTTGCTTTTCAGACTCAGCAGGGCCACTTGCCTCACAGGCTGCTCCCCCCCCCCGCCCGAGGGGGACAAGAGGGCAACATGTTGAGAAGAGCCCAGTCCCAAGATCTCCGCGTGGGCAGAAGCTGCTCCAGGACCTGGGCCTCTCAGAGGACTTCCCAGATGTCCCGGGTCTCTCCAAGGCTGCCATCCAACAGGGTGGGCAGCTGGACAAAGAGATGTTAGGCAGCCCCAGGGGTTGCGGACTAACCCGGGAGAGAAGGGGTCCCATCTCCGTTTTCACCCACCACGTACAAGTGAGCGTCTTACAGCTGGCTTCTCTGTCGCCTCCCTAAGAAGACACCGATCCTCCGCACATACTGGGAGTTGGGCTTCGGTGTGAGAACTGTGAACCCCCGACCCTGATAAAAGAGATGGAAGGAGCTGTCCCTGCCTGTGTCACTGTTTGTCACTGTCCTGGCTGGGGGATTCAGGCATTCTGCGTCACACTGCCTCCTCGAGCCAGAGCTGGTCTTACTCCCTCATTGTGCCTGTGGAGGAAACGAGGCCCAAGGTCCCCCACCAGGTCACGGACAGAGCCGGAACTGTGTATTCTTAACAGTCCTGTTGTCACATCCAGGCTCTGTCCCCCCTGCTCATCACAAAGGCTCCTTTCTGGAAGGAGTGGCCAGTGAGCTTGAAGTGGGACCCAGATCTGCTGAATGATCTTGGTTGTCACTGCCCCCTCTCTGAGCCTCAGCTTCCGCATGTGTACACGGAGGGAATGGATGAGTGCTATGGCCCCGGCCTTGGGCTCCAGGAAAGTCAGTATATCTTCACTTGATAGAAAAACCCATCTTCTCTGGTGGGCAGCACTCTATGTGTAAGCTACTTCCTCTAGCTAAACTCTAAATGCACGCCCCTGCCCTATCCCCGCCTCCCTGAAAGGGAAGTACCAAAGGCTGGTGGGCTTGGTTTGGGAGATAGGTCCCCTCACCCCCAAGCACACAGTTTTCTCCACCTTCACCTCCCTTCACCTTGGGCTCCCCTCACCATTCCCTGCTTGGGACTCTCCTGACTTTTGTCTGACCCAGCCTAAGCTCCGCACCCAGCCTTCTGCCTGCAGCCTCCAGTGTCCTGGTGGGGGCGGCGGGGGGAGTGAGGGGCAGACCAAAGGCCAACCTTGGGTACCCAATGCTTACCTTGCTGAGACAGGACATTCAGGGGCAGAGGTTAACCCAAAGTGGCTACCCTAACGGAGGCCTCTGAGGTGGGAGATTGGAGGGCATGGCAGTGAGCTTGTTGGGCCCAAGGCAGGAGTGGGATTAAACCAGAAGAGACAATTCCTGTGATTACCGATTTCAAATCATTTTTCTCAGCTATGCTGTCACTGAAAATGCCATAGCTCAACTGAAGTGAGACAGATGAGGGCTGGGGACCCTAGAGCTGCCCCCTCCCCAGCCCACTCAGTGCTGGACACTCACAGGGCTTTATATGCACCCCCTCGCTTAGTCCTCAATTCTAAGGTCAGCACTGGTGATTATCTTCCTTTTCCAATTGAGGAAACCGGCTCAGAAAGGCTGATGGACCCGGGGATGTGACCCCCAGTTGGCTGTAACACTCAATTTAGGTTTCGTGGCCTCCCAACTACAAGTTCATTACTTCAGTTGAGAGACGTTGACTGTGCACTGCTGGGTCCTGGGGCACCTGAAAATACCAGTCTGGTTGGGGGAACCGGCCCAGCCAGACCACTGCCGTCATGACTCAGCGGTCAGTGTGCGGCAGGTAGAGGCAGGCCTGGACGCCGGCGTGGAGCAAAGGGAGAGCATTAGTTCTGGGCCAGGGCCTGGTGGACCACCTCATGGCCGCAATCCCACAGTGGCCCTGCCAGGTGGGTGTTGCCAGGCCCGCGGTACAGGGACTCCAGAGCCTACCAGGCTCAGGAACTTGCTCAAGGTCACATTGCCAGTCAATGAACGGCAGACCCCAAATTCAAACGCAACTCTGAAGCCCAGGCTCTCTCCACTGCAACTAACGAGACTGTGGATCCCGAAGAGGCCCAGGGACAAACGGGACGCTGTGGGAGAGCCTGGGGATGAAATAAAATGGCGTCTCAAGACCCCCTCCGGGAACCCCTGTCCGCCTGACCTTAATTTCACCTCGACCGGAAGTGCCCAAGGCACTTTAGGAAGTCACTTTCACCTAACCTTACCGATTACCCAGCAACCGGAAGAAGCGCGTCGTCACGTGGTGGCGCGGGGGCGGAGCTGGGGGAAAGGCCGCCCCAGCGGGCGTGTGGCAGCGGGTTTCGCACAGTCCAATGAGGGCGGGCGGCGTGGCCCGGCCTGGTAGCGACGATGACGCGCCTGCGCAGAGGCGGCAGCGCGACTGAGGTTGACTCCGGGGGCGCGGCGAGGAGGTGAGCGGGGGCCACAGCCCGGGCTGGGGGGAGCCGGGGTCCAAGGGGGCAGGCTGGATCAGGCCGGGCAGGAGCGGGCCGGGGCTCCGAGTGTCAACGAGGGATAGGTTGAGAGGAAATTGGGGGTTGGGATCGGAGCTGTCTGGGGATGCCGCAGGGGGTGGGTTCTCACGCCGCACGGGGCGGAGCCCTGGGAGTCGGGGCGGGACGTGGTACGGAGACGGGTGGAACCTCTGAGCTGGTTCCAGTAGAAGGCGGAGCTCCGGGGCTGGGGGCGGAGCCAGGACAGGTAGGGGGCGGAGCCTGGTCCTTGGAGGAGGAGCTGGAACAGGCGGAAGGCGGAGCCTCGGGTTTGGAGACCGCAGGGGACGGAGCCCAGGCGCTGGGGGCGGGCCTTCAGCCGGTGAGTGGCGTGGCTACCGTTAAGGAAGAGGGGTCTGGTTCTGTCGAGGGCGGGGCTCCAGAGCAGGGGGCGGAACTACGTCCTCTAAAGGGTGGGGTCAAGGAGTCAAGCGAAGGGGTAGGCCCAGGTAATGGCCCGGGGCGTCCACGCGGGGGCGGTCTCCGCGGGGGCCGGGCCTGGGGACGCCGTAGGCCGAGAACTCCCCCAGGAGAGGTGGTATGGGTGGAGCGGGCTCGGCGGCCACCCGACACAGGGCCAGTCTGGGTACCCCGCAGGCCCCCGAGGGCTCAGAGCTGGGGCGGCGCCCCGGGCGGAGGCACAGGCCCGGCCTGGGGGGTGCCTCCGGAGGATCGGGGTTCCCCGGAGCCACCCAGCGGCGATGTATGGGTCCCTCGGGGCAGGCCCCCTGCAGCGGCCGCAGAAGTGTGGGTGTGCTGGGCGGGGGGCAACTGGGTGTGGCGTGAATGGGGTCGCCCGGTCGAGGCAACTGCTGGGCAACCAGATAGGGTCTGGACTTTGCGTAAAGGGACGGGTGGGAATTGAAGACTGGAGCTGGGGACCGGGAGGGAAGGAAGGGCAGGGGGTGAGCAAAGGGGCGGGGCCCTGGCTGCTGTGGCCTCCCCTGATCCCCTCCCCCCGCTGCTGGGGTCCTCGGGCAAGCCCCCTTCTCACTGGACTGGTAAGTGTGGCCGCGGAGCCCTGGGGAGGGGGCGGTGACCCGGGACAAGGGGATCCCTAGGGGCAGGCAAGGTACGGTGGGGGTGGAATTCTCCTGGTACCTGCCCCTATTCCATGCCTTCCCCACCCTACCCCCCTACCACCCCCCCCCCCGTCGGTTGGGGTCTGTCCCCGCAGAGACATGAAGCTGAGCTGGGTCCTGACAGTACTGTCCATCTGCCTGAGCGCCCTGGCCACTGCTGCGGGGGCCGAGGGCAAACGGAAGCTGCAGATCGGGGTCAAGAAGCGGGTAGACCACTGCCCCATCAAATCGCGCAAGGGAGACGTCCTGCACATGCACTACACGGTGGGTGAGGGAGTGGAGCATTTGGGGTGGGTGGAGCTTCTGGGGACCTGAGAGGACTTGGAAGTGCGATCCCTCAGCCTACAAGGTGGGTGACCTTGGGCAAGTCCCCTCTCCCTTTTATACTAGTTTCCATAGTTCTATCCTGCTGTTCACTGCCTGATCCCCAGGTTGGCACCAGCAAGCAGTGACAATGTCCTATGAGCTGCCCAAGGCTCTGTCCCGTTCTAGGGCTATGGCTGCCAATGGGGAGCCAGCTTGGGGAGAGCAGCTGGGTGGGGAGGTATGTCAGAGTGGACCCTCCTCTTCACTGGCCTTCCCATGGTCCCACAGGGGAAGCTGGAAGATGGGACGGAATTTGACAGCAGCCTGCCCCAGAACCAGCCCTTTGTCTTCTCCCTGGGCACAGGCCAGGTCATCAAGGGCTGGGACCAGGGGCTGCTGGGGTGAGTCAGGGGGCCATGGCTGTGGTTGAGGAGGTGGATTGTGGGAGGCAAGCCCCAGGGATGGGGTGGGGGGCAGGGAGCCTGGGTGCTTGCCATGTGCTGAACATGTGTTGTCCTGCAGGATGTGTGAAGGAGAAAAACGGAAGCTGGTGATCCCATCAGAGTTGGGTAAGAGGCCCTTCCTAAGCCTGGAGAGGGGAGTTTGGGTGTGTGTCTGGGGAAGGGTGAAGGCTGGTTCAGCCTCTGCATTGGTCTCTACCCCGTCCATTCATTATATAGCACATGCCTCTTCCAAGTCTAGCTAAGTCCAGCAGTGAGAACAGGGCAAGACCCCTGGGACACTTGATTCTGGTGCCCACCCTCTGCCCTCTGCCGGACCTTTTGTAGGCCCTTCCCGTTTCCATTCCATTACACCTTCTTCATTTCCGGCTTTCTTGTTGAGATGGGCAGCCTGGATGTCTGCAGCACACTCTCCCTTTGCCTGGCTATAGTTCACTATCTCTTTGTGCATCTTTTGACAGGGTACGGAGAGCGGGGAGCTCCCCCAAAGATTCCAGGTAATATACCTTCCTGCCCGCCCCCCCAGGTCCTGCACTCATCTCATCTCCCTGTGGTCCCGGTTCTCATTCTGTCCCCTCTTTTCCCCTGCAGGTGGTGCAACCCTCGTGTTTGAGGTGGAGCTGCTCAAAATTGAGCGACGTTCAGAACTGTAGCGAAACTGGGGAGGGGCAGCGGAGAGGCCCCCATCAGGGACCAGACTGTTTAAAAAAACAAAAAACAAACAAAAAAAACCCCTTAAAGCCCATGAAGTGAGCCTGTGTGTGTTTGTGGGCCCCAAGAGACTTAGAACCCACAGCTTCAGGCGGTATACGCTCTCCCTTGGCACCACCCACCCCTCTTCTTTCTTGGCTGCAGAGGGCCTTGGGCGTGGGCTCAGTGACATGGGGATCATGATGGCCAGGCCCTAGGTAGCATGGTGTCCCCTGGCCTGCCAGCAGCAACACCACTTCCCCCAGCCCCCCAGCTCTTGGTCTGGGAGCCAGCACTGGGCTATCGCCATGGCTACATGGCCCTCAGGAAGGCCTGCGCTCACCTGGGAAGAAGCTGAGCTGACGGCAGTTCTAGAGCAGTGTGTCCCCCCTAAAAGAGACCAACTGAACCTGTGAGCTGCACCAAAGGCATATCCTAGCTTTATTAAAGGGCCGCGCCGCAGAGTCAATATAAAAACACAAAAAGTCCCATCAGTTTAATAACAATAAAAAACCCCAAAAATGGAAAACTGAGGGGGCAGGGAAGAGGCCCCTGGGCCAGGGGCACGGGGAGCCCTGCTCATGGCACCAGGCCTGGCCGCAGGGCCCCCCGGTATTGCTGTTGCTACGAGGTCGGGGGGCAGCGATTGTCCTGTGGGAGCCACCGTTCACCTGGGTCCAGGACCCTTACTTCTTCTGGGGTGTGCTCAGCTTCTGCATGCCCCGGATCTTGTCCAGCAGGCCAGAGATGAAGGCCTGAACAGAAGGGAGGATGTTAGGGAAACCAGACTCCAAGATGACAGACACCCAGGCTCCTCTCACACCAGCCTCTGGGGAAACCACTTACTTACCTCAGTGGGTTTGTAACAGTCAACCAGCAGCTCCTGGGGGCGGGGGGGGAAGTATGGCTGTGAGTTCTATGGAACAGGGACCTAGAGTTCACCTGTACCCACTTCCAAGGGCCTGGGGCCACCCCAAGGCGCAGGCTATGCCACAGCCACTCAACAGCTAGGCAAGCACCATTAGCCCCATTTGATGGAGGCGGAAGCCGAGGCTCACCATCACAGAGCTGAATGACTAAAACCAAAGAAGGCCTAAATCCAGAGCCTTGCTTACCCAAGGGGCAGTGCCTCCAGCCCTCTCCTCCCTGATCCCCCTACCTGGCCCTGCTGTCTCCCAGCCCCTCTCTCACCTTGACCCTGGCAGCCCGGGTATCATCACTCTCCATGTCCAGGAGTTCGTCCACATCAATCTCCAACTCCGGGATCTCCTCTTCCTGGGGTGGGGGTGGGGGAGGAGGGAGAGACAAGGGCCTGAGTTGGGAGAGAGGGTGTGAGAGGGGCTCTGGCTGAGGCCCCTGCCCTACCGCAGGACGAGCCAGCCTTCCTCGCCCAGCAGACAGCGGCAGCTGTCCGAGGAAGAAAACAGATCAGGCCTGTGCCAAGGCAAAATGCCCAATGGGGGGGGGAGCTTCCTGTCCCTGCCAGTTGGGCACCGTGGGTGCCAGACAGGGCCAGACAGCTAGGGCTGGGGGACCCTGGGCTGAGAACCCTACAGATGTGTTGCCCCAACTTCCCGCCCCGCCCCCAGTCAGCGCACAGGTGGGGCCAGCTGTCTCAACTCCTCACAGCCCCTCCCCCTCCCCTCCCCCAAACACCTGTCACAGCTTCCCAGGAGTGGGGAGGAAGTAAAGGGTGAGGGGTCAGTGGGAAGGACCCAGGCCTGGTAAGGGGGAAACAAAGAGCCTATGCTTTGCTGAGGGAGGGGGTGCCCGCCAGCACTCTCCCCCCCCCCCAGGAAGCGTCTATCCAGTCTGGAGCCAGCTGCATTCCAGGGCTGGTCTAGGGTAGGCAGCACAGGGCAAGCCCACTCCTCCACCCTGCCCCCCGGGGCCTGAGTCACCATTTGAGCAAGGAAGGAGTCATGGGGTGGAGAACCAGAACCCAGGGGACAGCTAGCCTGCCCCTACACCAAAATGGAGCTGCAGGCTGGCCCATTAGAACAGCCCAGACCCTTTACAATCCCACCAGACTTGCACCTTTTAACCAGTTTAGGTTAGAGGCACCAGGTAGACCTCCTTCCACTGCCAGCCCAGGCTAGCCTCCTGCCTCCTTCCCATGGCCCAGGCTATCCCTTGAGGCTTCTAGAAGACCCGAAGCTTGACCAGGGTAGTGACATGAGGGCGTCACGAGAGAGAAGGCAGGAGTGACTTAAGGTCAGACAAGAAAGAGCACACACTGCGGGCGGGGAGTATAGAAAGGGAGGGGAGCGCGCGGAAGCGGAGCGCCCACTGACTCCGGGTGACAGGCAGGCGCAAGGTGGGGTTCCCAAGCAGCCCGACCAGGGCACGACTTTAGGGTGTCGGCGCAGAGTAGGGGACACACCTGGCAGTCGTAGAGGCGAGTGAGCTGCTCCAGGATCCACTCCTCTAGGTTGAGGCGCTTCCGTAGCTCCTTGCGGTCGTACTTGACCGTGACCTTCCCTTGGCGCCTCACTGGGCCCTCGTCGTCCGCGCCGCCCGGGCCCTCGCCTGCAGCCCCAGGGGGGCTCTGAAAGTAGACGCGGGGCCCTGGGCCACCACTGCCGGGCCCGGGGGCCGGGGCCGCCAACGCCGCGCCCCCCGCGGGGCCGCTGTCCGCCATGGCGGCCGCCGGGGCCACGTGCGCGCGTCGGGCCCCTCCCTGCGCCGCCGCCTCCGGGACGCCCGCCGGCTGGCTCCGGGCCGCTGGCTCAGGTTAGCTCGCGGGCTCGGCTCCGCGCGGCTCCGCGGCGAGGGCGGCGGCGGGGGCGCCCGGGGGCAGCTGCAGCATGCGGAGCCCCCGGGCCTGGCCTGGCCGCGCCCCGCCCCCTCCCCGCCGATCCGCCCGCCCTTTGTCCCCCGCGGCCGCCGCCCGAGCCGCCGCCGCCGCCGCCGCCGCCGCCGAAGCCGCTTTCTCTGTCTCGCTCGCTTCCCCCGCCCCCCGACCACACCCCCTTAAAGGGCCAGTCCCTCCGCAGGCCCCTCACTCCCACCCCGCCCCCGGGCAGGGGATAGGGGAGGGTCTAGTCGTCAGGGGTTTGGGCCTGGCTGTTTGATACCCCTTTTAACCTTTCTGCCTCAACCCTGGCGTTCTAGGCGCCCAGTACCGGGATTTGGGCTCCTGCCGGGATCCTAGTGTTCTGTCCTCACTGATGCAAAAACAGGGGTCATCTGGGAATGGAGGGGAGTGGGCAGTATGTGCAGGGCGAGGGTCTGGAGAGGAGACTTGGGAGCCCCTGAGGTCTGGGTCCAACGGTCCTTGGCCAGAGGAGGGCAAGCAGCCTCCTCCGCGTAGACCGACACGTGGACCAGGCTCCCAAGGGTGGAGGGGTGGAGAAAGGGGACAGGAGCTGCCCAGGTCCCCGGACGCCCTACTCGGCGAGGACACGCAACCCCCACGGTGGAGGCCCAGGGTAGGAGCGAGCGGAACGGCTCAACGGCCCGAAGGGCTAAACCCTAGGCTGCCACCGCCCCCAACCAAAATGGCGGCTGGGGACGGAATTATGGGAAATGTAGTTCTCGGAGTCTGGCCTGGCCTGGCCGCCCCTCCCCCTCAGCGGAGCCAGGGCGGGGAAGCGCAGAACTTGTTTGGGGCGCCCTCGTTCGGCTGGCTTCGACAGGGCGCGGCCAGCCGCGCCTCCACCCGCCCCCCCACTGCCCGCAACCTCTCTGTGTACAAAGAGGGAACTCAGAAGTAAAGAGCTGGGAAATGGGGGAGACGGTACCCCCGATAATAAAAATGATAATGACAGCTGACCCATAAAAAGCGTTCCTCGGGTCGGTTCCACACAGTCGGCTCCAGCTTGAGGCCACCTCATTCACTCTCCCACAGATCGTTGCCCTGCAGCGCCTTCTGTCCTTCAGCATTCACAGGCGCCTTACCTGGCTGGCCCCCCTCTCTCTGACAGACCGTGTTTCTCATTTCGGCACCCCGTGAGATCTTCCCTATCTCTGAATGGTCTCTCTCATTCATGGGATCTCTGTCTCTCCCTTCTAGACTGTGTGCTCCGTGGGGCCCTTGTTTACTGCTGATGCCCAACGTGCAGTGACCGGCTGGGCTTCAGACCCGCGTGTATGGAGCAGATGACCCTATTCTTGCTGAACTCCCAGTACCGGTGTCAGACTTGTAACCGTTGGCTGAACACGTGACTGAATGAAAGCATGAATGGCTTTTTTTGTGCCTAGCATTTCCTCGGACGCTCATGGCCAAGATTCAGTAAGAAAATACGTGGAAGGGTCAATGACAGTACCACAGAGGTCAGCTTGTGAACCCAGGCCTCCTGACACAAAGTCTCCACTCACCACCCCCCCATCCGCCCCTAGGAAGCACCCAACAAGGGCGTCTAGCCCCTCAGAGATGCTTCCACGGACGGCAGGCTCGCCCTCCGCAGTCCCAGGCTGAGTCTCAGCATCTGAGGGGCAGCAAGCCGTTCTGCCCCAGTCTCTCTCAGACACCTTCTCTCTGGATGTCAGAGAAACCCACTGCAGCAGGCACGGTTCAGAGAGAGGCTGAGACCAGCCCAAGGTCACACAGCGGGTGCTGCAGCCAAACTCAAACCCAGCACTTTGAGCTTACCCTGTAGCTGGGAAAAAGAGACAATGAATGCAGAGGCTGGGAATGGTATGTGTTGCAGGACCAGCAAGGTGGGTTCTCCCTGAGGGGCCTGGGTTGGGGGCAGGCTCTCAGGGCGCATCTCATGCCTCCTCCCTCCCCACCCTTCTCCTGGTCTTATCCTCCTGTCAGCCAGCCTGGGGAGCTGGTGGAGGGCTGACCCTTGCTCTTGTAAATTAGGCAGGACCCATTCTTTCCACCAGGAGCCCCATCCCTGGCCTGGCCCCTGGCTCCCAGCCTGGCCTGTGGGAAGAGCAGTTTACCCGAGTCCAAATACCCTACCACACCCCGTCTCACCCCACCTCACCCCACCAGGGCAGGTCTGCTCTCTGAACCACAGCGTTGATTCAGGCCTTAGGGGTGCTCATAGTTAAAAGGGGAGATAGGTATACCATAACTTGCTGTGGGAGTGGAGCCTATAGGCCATAAAGATCTAGGTCCCAGCCCCAGCTCTGCCTCCTCGATGCTGTGAGCCCTAGTGACGGCTTTCCTATCCCTCCTGCCCTGAGGGCTAGCGTGAAGGCCTCCTGTCATGTCCAAATTTTGGGGTACCCCCGGGGGCAATCCGGGCGGGGTGGGGAGGAGCTGGGGATCTTCTTCCTGACACTCCCACTTTCCATCCCCACTGCTTCTGCTCGTTCAGTCCCTTGCCATGGCCACCCACCCTGAGAACAGTTAGTGCAGGTGGTCATGCTGGCCTGCAGCCTTGTGGGAGGCCGGGCTGCCCCGCACAGACCCTCGGAGTGGAAGAACTGCGTTCAAATCCTCGCTCTGCCCAGCACGTTGGGAGGCCATGGGCAAGTCGCTTACCTGCTCTGAGCCTCTTTCGGGGGGCTGATTCTTCCAAGCTCCGGTGGCTGGGGGCCGAGAGCTCGGTGCTGAGGGCCTACATCCCCGCCCTTGCTCTCCTGCCTAAACCCTCCTGGGACTGGAGTATGCGGCCGCCACCGTGCCTCATCTTGCAGGCCTCAGACTGTGGCCTCCCCAGCCCCACCCCCCCTGAGGTCCCAGCCCCCTCTCCACCAGAGTGCAGCTAAGGCTGCTTTTAGCACCTCTTTGAAGCAGAGGCCCTGGAGAGGGAGGGTCCCGTGGGCCAAGACCGCTCCCTTAATCGAGGGTAGAGGCGGAAAGGCTGCCTTCCTTCCACCATTACTGCTTGCCGAGAAACCCTATTACCATTACCAAGCCTGGAAGAAAGTGTCCAAGGAGGAAGGAGCCCTTTAATAGGGGCTACCCTGGCCTCAGAAGACATGGGGTGGGGGGTGGGGGGCGGGGAGAGGCTCAGGCTCAGGAAACAGGCTCCCATCCTGTTTGCCAAGGAGCTGCTGCCCAGCATATCTCAAGTATCCCTGTCCAAGGCCTAGAACCCTGGCTCTGGCCTGCTAACCCCGGCACTGGCTGGCAGGCTCCCTGCCCCAGAGCGGATCTGTGCCCTTTCCTCTTCCTCCCTGATGCCCCCGTCTGCTACCCACTCGTCATATGTCCAGCTGCCTGCAGCTAGGGGTCATCTTGTACCCATTTGTTTCTTTCATGCCCCTGCAATCTCCAGCTTCTGGACAAGGTGACTGAGGCACAGAGGGGCTGGGTTCTGCTGTAGACTTGAACCCATGCCTGGGGGAGCAGAGGCCGCCACTCTCCACCCTGCATGGCTCTGCCCAGTGAGATCTGGTGATCTCTGAATCTCTGAAGGGTATGGCTCTGCTCTTCTTCTGAGAGAGGATGAGGGAATCACACGTCCTGCCCCCCTTTCTCTGTCTCCTCAAGGGCAAGGAGTGGAGGCAGGATGAGCCAGCCTTCAAGTCAGAGGGCTAAAATCCTCCTACAAAGTTGCGTGACCTTGGGCAAGTCCCTTCCCCTCTCTGGGCCTCAAGTGTAAATAGTAATCCCACCCCACAGGGTCGCTGCCAAAGGCAAGGAGATTCCTTAGGTTAGAGTTGGTGTCCCACAAGGTGGGGATTTTGAGGATGGCCAGAGCCAGGCAGGGCCTCCCCTTAGGGGTCTGAGAGCCTGAGGCGAAGGGGCCTGCAGGGCCCGCTCCTCCTTGGCTGACCCCTCCTCCCCCAGAACCAGCTCTAGTCTCTTTCTGGGTTTCTAGGTGACTTGGCTGGCCCCTCTGGATGAGTTCTACTTTAAACCTACTGCTGCTACTGCCTCTGTATTGGGGGGGCTCCCACAGGGGCCCCCAGGCAGGAGCCCTCCCCCCCAGCCAAGCCCTGCGGGAGGGGCTGCAGCCCCCACCTATCCCAGTGCCCATGCGCCTTCCCCCCCTCCCATCCCTGGAGCGCCGATTTCAGGGCACCTGCTGTAGGCCAGGCACCGCAGAGCCCCTCCTCAACCCCCCTTGTCCGTGGACACCCGCGAGGCTTCTGAACCCTCTGGGCAAACGAGCAGAGCAGTTGTCTCCGTCACAGCGTTCAGTAGGAAGCCCCACAGGGACAGGGTCCAGGTTCAGTCATGGGGGTCTACAGAACAAGAAGGGGGCTGTTCTAGGGCTCACTCTGGAAGGTCAGGATGCTTAGGTCCTTAAAGGAGGCAGCAGGCGCCCGGCCTCCCCGGTCTAGGGACGGGGGAGGGGCGCCTGCCGGCAGGAGGCCCATTAGCGGTCTAAGTGCTCCCAGGGATGGGGGGGGGAACCGAGCTGCTGCAGGAGGGGGTGAGGCAAAGTGAGGGCGGGGGGGGGAGGTGGGAGTGGCTTTTCCTGCACTCAGCTCAGTATTGCTGGAGGGTGGTGGGGGCAAGGCTCCGCTCCCCCGGCCCTAAGCCTGGCCCTCGCCCCCGCCCCTCCGAAACCTAAGCCGGCTGACCCCCCTCCCAGTCTTCAGCAGCGCCCTCTACACCCAGTCCCTCTGGCTGCACCCTAACAACTACCCTGGCCCCAAGCTCTGTCCTCCAACCCAGGCAAGTCCGGATGAGCACCCCCAGCGAAGCGCCGGGGTCCAGGTTATACCCCTGCCCCATCCCCCCTCGGGCTGCAGTCGCCGCCCCGGCCGCCAGGGGGAGCCGCCGACACGGGGCGGGCGGGCCCGACGCGGGTGGGAGGGGGCGGTGCCGCTGCGGCCCCGCCCCCGCCCCGCCCCGCCCGGGCCCCGCCGATTCTCTGGTCTGTCCGGGACAGACTGGCGGGCGGGCGCTGACGCCGCGGGGCCGGAGCGGGCCGCGCGGGAGCGCGCGGAGGGAGCAGCGGCGCCGTCGGTCCTCGTCGGGGCTCCGAGGGTCCCCGACTCGTCCCTGGCCGGGCCATGGCGGGCGCCAGGCCCGGCGTCCACGCGCTGCAGCTGGAGCCGCCCACCGTGGTAGAGACCCTGAGGCGCGGGAGTAAGTTCATCAAATGGGACGAGGTAAGCGCGGGGGGCCCTCCGTTCCACCCAGTTCCTGGGACTCCCTCGTTCAAGCTCAGTCAGACGCCGGGGACCCCGACCCGAGCCTGGCCTGGCCACGGCGCCCCCCCACCCCGAAGCCACTCTGGCTGTGCTCCGGAAACTTGAGTCCCCAGTCGTGCCCGTAATGAAGACTTTGTCCCCCACCCCCAACCCCAGTCCATTCAGCTGTGTAAAATTTGGCTTTCCACTCTTTGGCCCGGAGACTTCGAACCCCAATGAATCCCGTTCCCCCCCCACGTCTTTTCACTCGCCCTCTCCACCCCTCCCTGCCTGCCGGTCTAATTCTGGTTCCCCCAACCCTGGCCTGGTCCTCAGACCATTGCCTGACACTGGATCTGGCTGGAGGACCCTGGCTCCCAATCGGGCTCAGCGCACCCCCATTCTTCCTAGTGCCCTAGCCTGAACATTGTTCTCCATTCATCACTTTTTCACCCTATTCTTGCTGCACCCCTTTGCCCTGCTTTAGGAGCCCATCCCAGCTCTCTGCTCAGGAGGGAGCACCAAGTCACCCCCTAGTGGAGTCTTTGCCCCCCTAAGTTCCTCCAGCCCTGGGGAACTTTGCTCTCCACTTCTTAGCATCAGGGACTTTGAACCCCAATAAATCCTCGGCCCCCCCCTTTCTACCTGCCCTGCCCCTGCTGCTTCCCAGATGCCCCGGCCCCCACCTGCGGCTCGCCGACCGGTCCTGCGCCCCACCCCCGTTTTCAGACCGCCCCCTCCTCTGCCCCCTGGGCCCCTCCTTCCCCAGGGCCTCCACCCGGCCTGCCTGAGTCTCCCCGCAGCTTTTTCCCAGTCAGGCCGGAGGCCTGGAAGACTCTGGGTTCCTTTCCGGCTGGGTGGGGCGGGTAGGCGTGGGAGCTGGGGGGAGGGGCTGGGGGCGTGGCCTGAGGTAGCAGGTGTGCCTTAGAGGGGTGCCTGGGAGCTCCAGGGACCGGGGAGACCCCTCCCCCCCAGTCCTGCGTGCAGGGAAAAGTTTCTCCTTTTCCTTCCAGTGTGATAAACCCAAATAAGGAAGTGGGAACTGGGAGAGGGCCCTGGGGGTGGGGTGGGGGTTGCTGACTGGGACTTAGGGCTAAGGGGGGGGGGCTGGGCTGTTTTTGAAGGCAAGACACTGGGGGAGGGGCAGGGGAAGGCCCTGGGGTCCGTACCCACAGAACTCCCCTCTCCTCACACTACTGGGGGACCTGAGCCACAGGGCAGGGTTGGGAATCCCAGGGAGGGGCTGAGGATGGGTGTCAGCACAGTGAGGTGGGGAGGCCCAGTCACCCCCAAAGGACCAAGGCCTCCTGGCCTTTATGAAAAAAGAGATGGGCGGGGCTGGTGCAGTCCCCAATTCTCCAGAAAAGGAAACTGAGTCTGGAAAGTGGAGACTAATCCCAGTCCCCACAGTGGAGTTACAGCTAAGGCCAGGAGCTGGGAGCCTAGCAGGGGTCCTGTTTCCTTCCTTCGTGGGCCTCTGGACTCTGGAGCCGTACTGCTTGCGAGCAAATTCTAGGGCCTCCTCTTGACCTTAAGCAAGCCACACAGCCTCCCTGTGCCTCAGGCTCCTCATCTGTTAAATGGGAAGAACAATAGCACATACTTCATAAGATTGTTAGGAGGACTGAGTGAGCTCCTAGAGGGCCACTGGCCCTGATGACCACCCCCCCCCCCGGCCTTTGGCTGCTGGTCCTGAGTCACACAGGGGTGGCCCTGGGAGCGTGCCAGCAACCAGATCCTCCTCAGAAAATAGGGCTGGCATACCCTTCCCTGCCCTCCTGCCAGCTGCAGGGCTGTTTGAGGGAAGACAGAATTAACTGTCCAGTCCCAAGGGCAGGGTGAGTCCCCTTCTGGTGGGATTCAGTCTCTATTCTGTTAGGTGGGGTGAGCCGCAAGGCTGAGGCTCCCATTGGGTGCAGTGCGGGGTGGGGGGGGTCATGGGCTTTGAGGCCGATGTCAGGGCTGACTGGTTGTCATGGGGCCCTGAGGGACACACGAGCTGTAGAAGTCAGACTTCCGAACCCTCTGCTTTCATGCTGTAAATATTCTCAAGGGGGTTTCAGGGTGCTCCAACTCTGGGGAGGCCTCCCCAAGGAGGTGGGTCAGATTTCATGGGTCGAGAAGGAAGGAAAGAAAGGCTATCCTAGCAAAGGAACAACAATGCAAAAGCCGGTGGAGGGGAAAGATAGTGGTCCCTGTGACTGAGCCTTAGGGTCAGATACAGGCGAAGCCAGGAGGGGCATTGGGACCCCAAGTGTCATGCCAGGGGCAATTGTGTGAGCTTCATCCTGAGGACCGTAGGGGAACCCCGAACGACCTGTGGGCTAGATGAGGCTTCATCTTCGCTCACCAGGAGCACTGGGGTGGATGGCCTGAGGGA
The DNA here is from genome assembly GCF_037043125.1 of Eumetopias jubatus. Taxonomy (NCBI): domain Eukaryota; kingdom Metazoa; phylum Chordata; class Mammalia; order Carnivora; family Otariidae; genus Eumetopias; species Eumetopias jubatus. The sequence goes on along the minus strand of NW_028274819.1, from coordinate 8,051,177 downwards.
GCCCAGAGCCCAAGCCTGGCCCACGGCCCTCGCTCTCTAACCCCCTGCCGTCCCGTTCTGTCCCCAGGAGGCCTCCAGTCGGAACCTGGTAACCCTGCGTGTGGACTCCAATGGCTTCTTTCTGTACTGGACCGGACCCAACATGGTGAGGGCGGGCAGTGGTACAGCTTGCTCAGGTCCAGGGCCCCTGGCCCAGACCCTCGAACCCCTCCCACCCGCCCCGAGGCTGAGGCCCAGCTGCTGGCTGACGGCTCCCACGGCTCCCTGGACAGGAAGTGCTAAGGGCGGGGGCTGAGGCTGGGGCTACGGCAGGGGGTGGCCACTCCCTGGCCTGGGTGGAGATCTTGGGGGCCCCTGGTTCTTGCCCCATAGCCTCTCCGACCTACCCTGGCATCTGGTTTCCCCAGGAGGTGGACACACTGGACATCAGTTCCATCCGGGACACACGGACGGGGCGTTATGCCCGCCTGCCCAAGGTGAGTGGTAGGGTCCCGAACTAAGAATGGGAGTAAGGCCTTGGGGGACGGGGACAGGCCTCTTTACCCCTGGCTTTCAACCCCTCAGGACCCCAAGATCCGGGAGGTGCTGGGCTTCGGGGGCCCCGACGCCCGGCTGGAGGAGAAGTTAATGACGGTGGTGGCCGGGCCAGACCCGGTGAATACGACATTCTTGAACTTCATGGCCGTGCAGGATGACACAGCCAAGGTGGGCTGGGGCCTAAGGGTCGGCCCTGGGGAGCCACCACCTCACTTGCCGCGCCAGCCATCACTTAGCGTCTGCCGCGCACTAGGCTGTTCTCTGCTCCTCTTTCTAATCGTCCTCTGACAAAGCAGTATTTAAGCACTTCCTGTGGATCATACCTGATTCTGAGTGTGGTCTGGGGCTGGGCCAACTCCTCTGTTCCCCGTTTACCCCCTCCCAGCCTCACCCCGTCTCCCGACCCCTCAGGTCTGGACCGAGGAGCTGTTCAAGCTGGCCATGAACATCCTGGCTCAGAACGCCTCCCGGAACACCTTCCTGCGAAAAGCGTGAGTCCCGGGCCTACCTGCGGGCTGTCGGGGGCTGGGGTGGCCATGCCCAGCGTGTGACCCTTTGGCCTGCCTCCCCAGATACACAAAGCTGAAGCTGCAGGTGAACCAGGATGGACGGATCCCGGTGAAGAAGTGAGTACCCTTTCCCTAAGCACCTTCTCTCCTGCCCCCACCTGGGTGACCTTCGCCCCCATGACTCTGACCCCTCTCACCTGCTCAGTATCCTCAAGATGTTTTCAGCAGATAAAAAGCGAGTAGAGACTGCACTGGAATCCTGTGGCCTCAATTTCAACCGGGTGAGGAGGCAGGGGCAACATAGGGAGGGTGTCACGGTGGGGGCCTAGTCTTTTGGGGCTAACTGCCCCTGGGTTCTCACGCCACGCTTCTGCCCTCCCCTCCGCCCCCCCCAGAGTGAGTCCATCCGGCCTGACGAGTTTTCCTTGGAAATCTTTGAGCGGTTCCTGAATAAGTTGTGTCTGCGGCCGGACATTGACAAGATCCTGCTGGAGATGTGAGCAGGGCTGGGCCCACCTCCTAGCCCCCAGTGCTCTGTGTGTGGCCTCTGCTGGCATTCCCTTCCAGCACAGTGAGGGGAAACAGAGCTTTCGGGGGTCCCGGGGGGCTGGGGCCATGCTGTGAACTGCTCTGTACTGACCCTTTGCTGGGGTTACTTGTATCAGCCTACGCCGGGGTGGGGGGGCCGAGCGGCTGGATGTGCTATGGGACTTGCCTGAGCTCATAGAGCCGAGTGACCACTGGAGCTGAGTTTGGGTCCAGGGTCCGAAAGCAGGCCTAGCAAGCCAAACCCTTGGTGGCTTCCAAAGCCCTTGCTAATGCCAATGCCAGCACCTCGTGGTTAGGAAAGTGGATGGGAAAACTGAGGCCCAGAGTGGGCAGCCATTTGCCCAAGTCCCAGCCAGCAGGTGCTAGAGCCAGGCACCCACCTGCTGACTCCTGCTCTCAGGGTGAGGGCGTGGAGCAGGGGCTGGTGAGGCTCCAGCCTGACCCAGCTTCCTACCTGGTCTAGAGGCGCCAAGGGCAAGCCATACCTGACGCTGGAGCAGCTCATGGACTTCATCAACCAGAAGCAACGGGACCCGAGGCTCAACGAAGTGCTGTACCCACCCTTGCGCCCCTCCCAGGCCCGGCTGCTCATTGAGAAGTATGAGCCCAACCAGCAGTTCCTGGAGCGAGGTGAGCCAGTGGGGATCCCGTCAGAGGCGGGGCGGGGGTGGCAGCAGGAGGAGCCCCAGCTGAGCTTGCTGACCCCACCCATCCCCCAGACCAGATGTCCATGGAGGGCTTCAGCCGCTACCTGGGAGGTGAGGAGAATGGCATCCTGCCCCTGGAGGCCCTGGATCTGAGCGCAGACATGACCCAGCCGCTCAGCGCCTACTTCATCAACTCCTCACACAACACCTATCTCACAGGTGAGCGAGCCCCCCTTGGGCAGCTGGGGTGCTGGCCTCCGTGCCCTCTGCCCTTTGCCCCTTCCATAGCCTCCCTCCTTTTGGGGTGGCCAGTGCTAGGGATGCACGCGAGGAACAGGCAGCCTACCCTGGGGAGGAGCGGGGCTTCTGTGCACGGGCGCCTTTCCTGGATGGTCTGGAAGGAGCCCTGAAGGCCGGGAGCAGGACACTCCTTGGTGCTCCTCAGCGGGAAGGAGGCCGGAGGCAGGGCGGGTGTTGGGGCAGGTAGAGGTGAGAGGGGGTGAGAAAAGGAGGCAGGGCCAGACCAGCGCGTGGAAGAAATTTGGATTTATCCTAAGTGGGCAGGAAAGGCTTTCTGGAGGGTGTTAATCAGGGGACGTGATGAGACCTGATATGTTTTGGGAAGAATGACAAGCCAGGTGCTCTGCAGAGATTGGATGGGAGGCAGGGAAGGGCCTGCCGTCCCCAGGCAGGAGGTGATGGAGGCCGGTGCGGGGCAGCGGCAGGCGGTGGAAGGAGGAGAGGGAGTTGAGGGGCCCTGGGGGTGTTGGGGACAACTCCCCCCTTCAGGCCAGTAGCTGGGGGGGGCGGGGGGCAGCGGGTGTTTATCCACGAGAGGGTGAGCCCTGGAGGAGGAACCAGTCATCAGCCAGCGCCACTGGATGCTGACTCTGCCCAGCTTGGACGCGTGCCAAGGGCTGGGTGGCGGGCCCAGGGCCCGGCCCTGGGGGATTGCAGGAGAGATGGTGCTGGTTCCACAGTGAATTAAGGAGTGATCAAGGGCTGGCCAGACAGCGTGCCAGGGCCGGGCTGGGCTGCCACAGGGGCCTCTGCGTCTCCAGCGTGGCTGGTTTCAGCACAGGCCTGGGGAGGAGGGCGAGGAGCCAGGCTGGCCGGGCGGCTCTGGTGATGTCTGAGGTCTGAGGGTCACTGTACCCAGCGGGGCAGCTGGCCGGAACCTCGTCGGTGGAGATGTACCGGCAGGCGCTGCTGTGGGGCTGCCGCTGCGTGGAGCTGGACGTGTGGAAAGGGCGGCCACCTGAGGAGGAGCCCTTCATCACCCACGGTTTCACCATGACCACGGAGGTGCCGCTGCGGGATGTGCTCGAGGCCATCGCGGAGACCGCCTTCAAGACCTCGCCCTACCCCGTCATCCTCTCCTTCGAGAACCACGTGGACTCGTGAGTGGGCCCCTGACCCGGGGGACCCCACCCCATCGGCCCAGAGGCAGCTGTCCCACCATGGCACTGTCCGACTGTTCCTGTGACCTCTGACCCTGCAGGCCTTTGATCTACCCTGGGGACATCAGCCTTACAGCCCCCCTCCCCACCTCTGACCTTTGACCTTGGCCCCACAGGGCAAAGCAGCAGGCCAAGATGGCCGAGTACTGCCGGTCCATCTTTGGGGACGCGCTGCTCATCGACCCGCTGGACAAGTACCCGGTAGGAGGGCTTGGAGCTGTGGCAGGGTGGGGTGGGGGGGGTGTGAGGGCACCCCGGCAGGCCCTGACCTGCCTGTGCCCACCAGCTGGCCGCAGGCGTCCCCCTGCCCAGCCCCCAGGACCTGATGGGCCGCATCCTGGTAAAGAACAAGAAGCGACACCAGCCCAGCACTGGTGTCCCCAACAGCTCTGTGCGCAAGCGGCCGCTGGAGCAGAGCAACTCGGCCCTGAGCGAGGGCTCTGCTGCCACTGAGCCCTCCTCACCTCAGCTCGGTACGGCCCTGGCCCAGCCTTCGACCCTGCTCCTGACCCTGAGCTCTCACCTCACTGAGCCCCACCACCCTGGCGACCCTCCTTCTGTTCCCAACCTGCCCTCCCTCCTCACCAAGCCTCTCAGCTGAGGAGGGGACCTCTGACCCCCGGCCCCAGGCACTGACCTCGTTGAACTACACCCCGACTGGATTGGGTTCCATCCAATTCCTGATACCCCAACCTCAGCTTCCCACCTCACAGCCGGATTATGACTGAATTCTGACCTCTGGCCTCAGTGAGCTACATTCTCATGCTTTGGCTGTGACCCTCAGACCTCTGACCCTTGTCCTGTGACCCCCACTGAGCCTCTCTACCCAAATGGTTATAATTTTAGCTAACCCTTGACCTCTCACCTTATTGAAGTCCCCGACCCCTGACCGCTCACCCCACTAAGCCTCCTCATTGGGTGTGGCTCTGATGGACCCCTGACTTGGAACCCCTCTGTGTCATCCTTTACCCCCACTGCCAAGGCAGTTGGACCCCAGATCCTGGCTTCTCACCCTTCTGAGCCAGCCTACCTATCTCTCTGATGGGTATAACTTTGGACCTTGACCCGAGACCCCTGTGCACTACTACTGGGTTTAATACCATCCAACTCGTGACCTCTGCCCCCTTCCCGAGCCACCCTGCCCTGAGGTGACCCCTCGACTTCCCCACTGAGTCACCTCTACAACCCCTCCTGGCTCCCGAGTGTCTGTTTTGTCCTGACCCCCTGTGGCCCCATCCTCTGCAGGGTCCCTCAGCTCTGACAGCTGCCCGGGCCTGAGCAATGGGGAAGAGGTGGGCCTGGAGAAGCCCAACCTGGAGCCTCGGAAGTCTCTGGGCGAGGACGGGCTACAGCGGGGCCCTTATGCTCTTGGACCTGCTGACCGTGAGGATGAGGAGGAAGATGAAGAAGAGGAAGAACAGACAGATCCTAAAAAGCCGACCACAGATGAGGTCAGCCCTGTAGGCAGGAAGAGGCAGAGGGAAAATGGCTTAATTACCCAGGCGTCTGCTGAGCACCTACTGTGTGCTGGGTCTGGCCACGATCAGATGCTAGCCTGTTGTTCTGGAGTCCACAGGGGGCGTGTGTATAGAGCGGGGAGAAGGGATCTGAGGTAAACAGTTATGGAAGCAAATGAAATTATGCCCGTGACTGGGCTGGGGTGGGGCGAGTTAGGGTGTAGAATTGGGGGGAAGTAGGGGAGACTGACTGGGCAGGGAGGTTGGGCAACTGGACTTGAGCCAGAGGGACACCATGTGCAAAGACCCTGTGGCAGGACTGGAGAGTACAGGAAGGGGCAGTGTAAGACAAGGGAGTGTTGGGTTCTGAGGAGTGGAGGTGATGGAAAAGGTGGATCCATGAGGTCAGGTTTGGGAGGGGCCTGGAGTGAGGAAGGGTGTGGGCAGGGGTGGCCAAGTTCAGCACTGCAGGTGTTGAGGTCAGGGCTCTTGGTGGGCCACTGAGAGGAGATGGCAGCATGGTGGGTTAGAAATAATGGCTCATCTGCTTGGGAATCATTGAGTCCCTGGGATTGGGTGAGGAGTTCCAGCTTCCGAGGATCAGGGAGGCAGGAGGCAAAGGAGGAAGGTGGGGTTCAGGGCAAGGCCCCAGAGGGGATGGAACCAGGACTGACAGGCCGGAGGGGCTGGGGCCCTTGCTGAGAGCCCCTGGGCAGTGTGATTGCAGAGGTGGGCAGAGGGTCAGCACCCCATTCCTGACAGGGGGCAGGTGAGGGAACTTCCAACTGATGGCTGGGGGGCATGGCACTGCTGACCCTTCGTCTGGGGGCCACAGGGCACTGCCAGCAGTGAGGTCAATGCCACCGAGGAAATGTCAACACTCGTCAACTACATCGAGCCCGTCAAGTTCAAGTCATTTGAGGCTGCTCGAAGTGAGTGGGGTAGGAGATGGTGGGAACAGGAGCCAGCCCAGCCTTTCCAGGCCTGACCCCCGCCCCCACTCCCCCCCCCCCCCAGAAAGGAACAAATGCTTCGAGATGTCATCCTTCGTGGAAACCAAGGCCATGGAGCAACTGACCAAGAGCCCCATGGAGTTTGTGGAGTATCCTTCCACACTGCCAGGGCTGGCCGACCAGGATGGGGGTGCTCAGAGGCCGGCCCAGACGTTCTGACCCCACTTCCGCCACCCACACAGGGTCCTGACCCTCGAGCACCCTGGTCTGGGCTTGGGGCTAGCCTCGGAAACTGCTCAGGGACGGGGCCGAGAGGCAGGGGGCTAGAGGGGCAGCTAGAGCAAAGGCTGGGAAGTGGGTTCACAGGAGCGGAGCATGGGCCTGGCGTGCCGGCCAGGAGGCGGGGGCCAGTACACGGCGTGGCCCCTGACCGCCAACCTCAGATACAATAAACAGCAGCTCAGCCGCATCTACCCCAAGGGCACCCGCGTGGACTCATCCAACTACATGCCCCAGCTCTTCTGGAACGTCGGCTGCCAGCTTGTTGCACTCAACTTCCAGACCCTGGGTGAGCACTAGCCTGCCTCGACTCCCTGGCCTCCAACCTCACTGACTTCTGCTCGGTGACCCTGCCCGTGTTGTCTGAAGGGACCTCTGACTAATCCCAAAGTAGCCCATTCCACCGTCAGGCCCCTCAGGTGTTGACATGTTCCTCCTGGCAGTCTCAGACGTGGGATGGGGTGGGGGTGGGGGGACGCTGATCCTCCAGACCAGCTCTCGGGATGAGAGCAGCTGAGGTGGAACCGGGACAGGAAAACCAAGGCCTGGGCAAACCCCACCTCCTGACCTTGGCTGACCCTAGACCTTTCCCCATGTCTGATCTTTCCTGAGTCTGGACCCTTGATCCCATTTGATCTGACCCTAATGCCCCCTGATCCTCCCTCTACATTGAACTGTCCTTCCTGCCTCCTCACCCTATTGGCCTTGCTGGTCCTCGGCCTCCCCCTGTCACCCCCCCAGATGTGGCGATGCAACTCAACGCAGGCGTGTTCGAGTACAACGGGCGCAGTGGCTACCTGCTCAAGCCCGAGTTCATGCGGCGGCCAGACAAGTCCTTCGATCCCTTCACTGAGGTCATCGTGGACGGCATCGTGGCCAATGCCTTGCGGGTCAAGGTGGAGCCAGGGAGCAGGGACGGCTCTGGCAGGGTGTCCTGGGGGTGGGACTCTGGGCAATTGCCTCACTGTTCTGCCACCCCCCTCCCCCAGGTGATCTCGGGGCAGTTCCTTTCCGACAGGAAGGTGGGCATCTACGTGGAGGTGGACATGTTCGGCCTCCCCGTGGACACGCGGCGCAAGTACCGCACTCGGACCTCCCAAGGGAACTCCTTCAATCCCGTGTGGGACGAGGAGCCCTTTGACTTCCCCAAGGTGAGCCTGGCGCCCGTGCCTGCCCTGCAGCAAGCAGGCACGCGGGTAGTGGTCAGGGGTCGGAGGCAGGGTGCCGAGGGACCTCAAGCCTGGGCCTGTCACCTCCAGGCCCCTTGTAGGCCCTGCCTGTGCCAGGGTCGGGCTCGGGCTCCTTGCCCTCTGGAGGCTTCGAGAAGAGAACAGCAAGGTGAGACAGCAGGAGGGCCCACAGCCCCTGTGAGGAGTGGGTGCAGCCCACCCCATCTCCCAGGCAGGAAGGACCCGTCTGTGCTCACAGGCGCAAGCTCACACCGGCTCGTCCTGGCCTCCCGAATGGACTGGACCTCTGCGCCCCAGACCCAGGGCTCCCAGTCCAGTTCCTAAGCTGGCAAGGCCTGAACCTGTCCTGTCAAGAGTGGTGCCTGGAGGGCTCTGCCCGTTCTCCTCACCACCGGCTGAGCGGCAGTGCTGACGGACGGTCGGTCATTGGCTCAGCTGGTTGGAGGGTCTGCTCGGAGCGCTGGCCTCAGTGGCGGTGGTCCGCTGTGACTCAGTGGACACAGCGGCCATGGGTGGGTCAGCTGCGAGGCTCAGCACCGGTCTGGGCCCTCAGGTGGTGCTGCCCACACTGGCTTCGCTGCGCATTGCGGCCTTTGAGGAGGGCGGCAAGTTTGTGGGGCATCGGATTCTGCCCGTCTCGGCCATCCGCTCAGGTGAGGCCATCTGGGCTCTGGGAAGCACAGGGGCAGTGGGGGGCGGGGGGGCTAGTGGGGCCCAGCCACCTTGCCGTCCCATCCTCACAGGGTACCACTACATCTGTCTGCGGAACGAGGCCAACCAGCCGCTTTGCCTGCCAGCCCTGCTCATCTACACCGAAGCCTCCGACTACATCCCTGACGACCACCAGGGTGAGCTGGGGGGGGCGTGGGGGTGGGGGGGATGCAGGCCAGGCGGGGTAGGGGACAGGGGCGCCAACCGGGTCAGCCGTTAGGGGGCTAAACAGACCTGAGGGTGGGTTCTGTGGTCCTTCCACGGAACCAGAACAGTGGGGACGGCGTGGCCTTGGGGCTTGTGTCTCTGAAACCCTTGTCCTCTGCCCCCACCCAGACTACGCCGAGGCCCTGATCAACCCCATCAAGCACGTTAGCCTAATGGACCAGAGGGCCAAGCAGTTGGCCGCCCTCATTGGGGAGAGCGAGGTGAGCCAGGGCAGGTCAGGGGCGGGTCGGGGGAGCAGGCTCAGGCTGACCTGGACCCTGGGGGCTGCTGGGGGGGTGGGGGGGGTGCGGTGAGGGCTGATCTCCGGGCCAGGTCCTGGTGAAGCACCCCGCAGCCTTCTCCACTCTCCTCTGCCTGCACTGTCCCGTCCCAGTCCCAGCTGGTGCTCCGGCCCCGCTCCGTGAGTTGGGCTGTTCACTGCCTTACTGCAGATGCCAACCTGATGCATTTACCCACACTCTCTGCTTGGAGGGCTGGTTCCCCTTTCTGGCTTCTCTCATTCAGACCAGATAATAAAGCCAAGTGAGTGCCGCGTGCCAGATCTCTGCCTGGCCGGGTGGGAGCTCTTTTCACCCACTCAACTCATATAATCCCCCCCATACCACCTGAGTTTGGTCCTGCCACCCCAGTGTAGACATGGGAACACTGAGGCTCTCCAGCTGGACCTCCAACCCTCAGCTCTGCTCCGACACTGGCATGATGTGGGGCTCTGGTCTCTCTGACTCAGTGGGCTCAGCAGCCCAGGGTTACTGTCCACATGTTAAGGATGTGGGAACTACCCCTTTTGCCTGTGAGAGGCTTTCAGGACAGACCTGGGCTGGCATTCCTCCAATGGCAACAGGGTCAAAGTTGAAGTGCAGGGTTCAGCTGCTTCACCGAAGCAGTTGGAAGCCACAGAAGCTTTTAAAACCTGGTGTCCTGGGAGCCAGAAGCCGGGCAGTGGCTTCTGTGGGGAGGGGTCGGGAGCAGAGCCTTCCCCGTGTGTCCAGACCCGGTCCCACGGGGCCTGTGGCAGGCGGAGAGAGCGGCTGCTTGGAGCTGTTAGCGGGAGAGGCTAGTGCCCACTCTGCGGTCACTTCCTTCGTTGATTTAATCAGGAGCCAAGCAGCGAGGAAGATGAGCAGCTATGGGCAAGGGTGGAGGGGGACTCGGAGAGGGGAGGACATTTGGGGTGGGGCCAAGGCTTTCCTGAACAATCTGCAAATTTCCCGAGCACACGCAATGGGGCCTGGCGTCCGAGAGACACGATCTCACGTTACCTTTCCACACCCCGCGTGGAAAAGGGGTTTCGAAATTTGAGACCTCTTATTTCTCTCATAGTTGTTCCAACAGCCCCATGTGATAGACGAGGAACCCAGGCCAGAGGGGCTGAGGGGAAGCCAACTGGGGGCACTGTGGAGCCCCGGGAGGTTAGAATAGCATTTCTGGAAAGAGCCTTCTGCTTTCTCCCCCGTCAGGCTCAGGCCGGCCCAGAGACCTGCCAGGAGACTCAGCCTCAGCAGCTGGGGTCCCAGCTGACCCCAAACCCCACACCCAGCCCACTGGACACCTCCCCGCGCCGGCCCCCAGGCCCTGCCACGTCCCCTACCAGCCCCTCCCTCAGCAGCCCAGGTAAGGGGTGGCCAGGGTGGGTTGGGGGATGGGGAGCGGGTTGGGGGATGGGGGGGGCGTGGGGGTAGCTCTGCTGTGCCCCTCCCCGCCCCTCACAGCCCTGCCTCCTCTCTCCAGGGCAGCGGGACGACCTCATCGCCAGTCTCCTCTCAGGTGCGGGGCGGGGCTGCCCTGGAGGGGAGTGGGGTGCTCCTGTGGGCTGGCCTGCGCCCGCCCCCACCCAGCCCACCTTTGCTCTGTTGTTCAGAGGTGGCCCCGGTCCCGCTGGACGAGCTCCGAGGCCACAAGGCGCTGGTGAAGCTCCGGAGCCGGCAGGAGCGAGAGATGCGGGAGCTGCACAAGAAGCACCAGCGGAAGGCCATGGCCCTCACACGCCGGCTGCTCGATGGCCTGGCCCAGGCCCGGGCGGAGAGCAGGTGCCACCAGCGGCCGGGCGTCCTGTGAGTGTCCCGCCTGCCTGCGCGCCCGTGGGCGGTGTGTCCTGGGGTGACTACGGGGGTGTGTGCGCCTGTGGGGGTTTTCACTGGGGGCCCCGGGGGGGGGGGGGCTGGGCATGGCAGGATGGCCAGGGGCTGCCCCTTGACCGCCGGGGAGTCAAGGTTTGGTGCAAGGAAGATCGAGGAACCTTCCACGTGGGCCCCACCCTCTGCCAGGGAGCCGCGCCTCGGTTGAAGTCCCCCACGAGCAGCCTGTATTCCCAGAGACTGTTGCCGCGACAGGCTCCCAGCATTCGTTCGCACAGAGCTAATGGGCCTGGTTGTTGGCCTCACAGACTCTAACCCCCATCCCCTTGCCCCCGGGCTGGTGTCTGCCATTGCCTATTGGGATCTGCTCTGTCCTCCACTGCCCTCCCAGCCCAAGTCCAGGTGACAACTTGAGGATCACCCAGAGGGGTTCTTCCTACAGAGGCGGGGAGAACGAGAAGGAGGAAGAGGAGGAGGTGAAGCGGTATCAAGAGTTCCAGAAGAGACAGGTGCAGAGTCTGCTGGAGCTGAGGGAGGCCCAGGCGGATACAGAGGCTGAGCGGAGGCTGGAGCACCTGAGACAGGTGAGGTGGGCGTGTGGCAGCAAGGGACAGCCTGCCTCCCGGACAGAGCTGGCATCAGCCTGGGTCACCTGTTGGCCACCTGTGTCCGCAGGCTCAGCAGCGGCTCAGGGAGATTGTCCTGGATGCTCACACTACTCAGTTCAAGAGGCTGAAGGAGATGAACGAGAGGTGAAGGCAAAGGATCTTGTGGGGGGTGGGGCAGGGGACTCCCTGGTGCTCGGAGGAGAGGAGAGCCCCCGGACCTGCCATTGACCCTTTCTCCGCCCCCACTTGGCTCTTCCAGGGAGAAGAAGGAACTGCAGAAGATTCTGGACAGGAAGCGCCACAACAGTATTTCAGAGGCCAAGACAAGGGAGAAACATAAGAAGGAGGCGTAAGGGCCCTGGGGCCGGGAGCTGCTGGAGGGCTGGCAGCTGCTGGGGGCAGGGGGCTGCTGGGGGCCGGGCACCGAGCCCCCCCCCTTCCTCTCTCCCTGCAGGGAACTGACAGAGATTAACCGTCGGCACATCACCGAGTCGGTCAACTCCATCCGTCGGGTGAGTGAGGCTCAGGTGCCACCCTGGCCCCAGCCCACCCCTCTCTTCCTTCAGTCATGAGAAACTTGTCTCCTCAGTGCCTGGCCTGTGTGTGGCTATGTTGCCCTAGAGGGACTTCTAGAGCCTTTTCCTCTGGGCCCTCTCTGGCCCTGATGTATCCAGAGCTACCCGTCTACAACAGAGTCCCATTGGCTTTGGAGTCTCTGGGTCCGGAACCTTTGCTCTAAGGGTCACCTCAGACCCCTGCCCCCCCCACCCCCCAGTCCTGGGAGCCTGCCCCTGCCTGACCTCCGTGCGCAGCCAGAGCCCGAGGGCCCTCCCCGCCCCTCCCTTAGAGACCCTCGGGCCCGACCCCAGCCCTCCCCCTCCCCCCGCCCCCCTGCAGCTGGAGGAGGCCCAGAAGCAGCGGCATGAGCGCCTCGTGGCCGGGCAGCAGCAGGCCCTCCAGCAGCTGGTAGAAGAGGAGCCCAAGGTGAGGCCTGGGGGGAGGCAGGCAGCGGGCGGGCAGAGCGCCAGGTGGCCGGGCTTCGTCTGTGTCATTCCCTCCTCCTCCCTCAGCTGCTGGCCCAGCTAGCCCAGGAGTGTCAGGAGCAGCGGGCGAGGCTGCCCCAGGAGATCCGCCGGAGCCTGCTGGGCGAGACGCCGGAGGGGCTGGGGGACGGGCATCTGGTGGCCTGTGCCAGCAACGGGCACGCACCTGGGAGCGGTGGGCACCTGTCTGGCGCTGACTCGGAGAGCCAAGAGGAGAACACCAAGCTCTGAACTGGCTGAGCAAGAGGTGGCCGCCGCATGGGTGCTGGGAGGGCAGGAAGCTAAGACACTAATGCTTTTTTTTTTTTTTTTTTAACTTTTTATCTTTAGAAATTTTATTTTTTTAAACTGGGGCAAGCACCCCACACTAACTCCCTTCTTTCACCCTTCTGGGGCCCCATTTGTCTCCAGCCCCTCCTTCCTGCCTTCAGTCCTAAGGAAGGTGCTGGGTCACTGTGGGCCGTAAGGGTTTCGCCCTCCCATGATACCCGCGGCCCAGAGTGGGAGCTGTCTCCCTCACTTCCCCGGGGAACACTGGCAGAGACTTTGAGCTCTGGGAAGTAGGGGGTCACATGCTTTCTCTATTCTTTGGGAATTTTTTTTTACATGAATAAAAGTGGATTTCAGGGACCCTGTGTGCAGTGTGGTTTGGGGTGGGGGGCGGTTCTGCAGAGGACCCTGGGCCTGGCTCTGCCGCTCTCCTGGGGCTTTGGTTTCCTCATCTATAAAGCGGGCTGGTGGGCATTGTGGGGTTGAGGTCAGGCCCTCAGCAGAGGGCTGCTGGGTTTCAGCCTTGAGACCTCCTTGCCTGGGTCTTTGCAGATCTTCCCAATGACCTGACATCCAGTGGCCTCCCCCAGGCTTTCCCGCCTTTATGCCCTCTGTCCCTGACCCATCGCTTCTGCCCCCCCCCCACTCCCATTTCTTTTCTCCCTCGTGGGCTCTTCTTGTCCTCCCTTCACAGAGGCTCAGGCCTGTGCGTCAGGAAGCCTTCCCTGCCCCCCCTTCCTGTCGCCTGATAATGACCCAAGCGCCCAGCATCTTCCGCCAAGGCTGCTCTGGGCCCCTCGCAGGCAGTTGACTCTAATCGGGGATGGACCTGGTCCACTCAGAACCTGTCCACCATCAGGGGCCCCGGGCTCTCAGTGATACAAATTGGGGGGGGGGGGCCTGGTAGTGACCCCTGGGAGAAGGGAAGCTGACCGTCACAGACGCTCACAGGGACCAGGAGACCCAGCATCCCCCTCATCCCTGTGAGGGAGACGTTATGCCTGTTTTACAGATGAGGAAACTGAGGCCCAGAGCAGAAGTCACATGTGCCAGGCCACAGCTAAGTCAAGATGTCCTGACCTGGAGGCAGGGCGGGCCTGGACCCTCTATGACAGACTGTCTTCGGCCTCGGGACAGCGTGGAGTGGCAGAGACCCCGCCGCGAGGGTGCGGCTAGGTTCTGCCACAGGGTCAGGCTGGCACTTCTTCAAGGCCTCTCCCAGCTTCCTGGCGCTTCCCCGGCTGACTGCCTCCCTCCTCCGGAGGAAGGCAGCCTCTTATCTGGGCTTATCTCCTGCCAATTGAGTGTTTTCATTCTTTGTTTTTGCTGCAGCCTCAGGCAAACAGATAGGGTGGGGAGGCGACAGAGCAAGGGCTTCCAGAGCTGGCCCTTCCCAGGGCTGGGGGCCTCTCCCCTTTGCCCTGCTCCCTCAGGGTTAATACCATTGTCCAAACCCTCCCCGCGTCTGTGGTCAGGCCTGGTCCTGTCCCCAAATTGGCGTACTCTATTCTGTGGCCAGGCCCCTCAGCCACCAAGGCCTATCTTCCTGATTTGGCTTGCCTCTACACACAGAAACACTCCATGTCAGTCCCTGGGTCCTAAAGGCCCGGCTAAACTCCAAACGCCCCGGTATGACATTCCAACCCCCTCAGAATCCTGGCCTCTTCTGCCCCCCCCCCCATCCTTCCATGGGTCCACTTTTTTCTCTACGGGGAATGACCGCTCCCTCCTCCATCTCTCTCTTCAAGGCCCAGCGCTAACTCACCTCCTCCCTGAAGCCCTCCCGGACTTCCCCTTGCCGGAGGGCGCCGCCCTCACCCCGGTTCTGAGTCCCTGTTACAGCACTCAGCTCGCGGTAACTCCACTCTAAGAGGCTGGTTCTCCCCCGGCCGCCAGGAAGCTTCTGACGGCAGAGCTGTGGCGTAATTCATCTCTGTGTACCCGGTACCAAGCGCTGGCCGGTCTATAGGGGGCGCCAATAAATCTTTCTGGAATTGAGCTCCGAGCTCTGCTCCCAGGTCCTGGTGAAGATTCTCAGTTCCCTAGTGACCAGTCCAGTCACAGCCCTGGGCCCAGCCTTCCGTCGCCCCGTCCCCTGCTCCGCACGTCCTACCCGTTCCCTAGACAGAGCTGGCTCCAGGCCGGCCACACAGTAGCTGCTTGAAAGGACTGACCCAAATAGGAACAAATGACCCTGGGGAACGGCGGCACGGTTTGCAGAGTGCGGAATTCCAGCGGCCGGCCGGCCTGCAGTTCCCAATTAGCATATTAGAGATAAGGACCTGGAGGTGCCCGAGGCCCGGCTGCGCTCCGCTTTCCGGAGACCAAGCAGCCCTGGCTCTGGTCGCCGCCTGGACCCCTTCCTGGTCTCGGTTCCAGGTTAAGTCACTCAAAAAGAGCCGTGTAAAGCGAGGGCATCTTTTGAAACTGTCAGTGCTAGCTAGCGCTTCCCCAGCCTGCGAAACCCCAAGCGACGGAGCGAGGAGACTCGGCGGCACAAACGCGGGCTTTATTAGCATATTTCGTTGCCAGCGATGGTCCGCAGCGATACCGCGGAGGAAAGGGCTCTGGTGAAGTTGAAACTTTCCCAGCTTGCAACTTGGCGCAGACGCTAGGGGTAGCCCAGCGCCGGGGGCGGGGTCACGGGGCCACTTCCGGCGGCTAAGGGCGGATAAACTTCAAAACTTCCGACGGGGCCAAACCCCTCCGTACTCCTCGTACACACCGGAAGCGAATTCGGTCTTCGGGTCAGATCGCCTCCTTCGAAAAGGAAAGAACTGATCCTCTTTCTTGCATAAAGCCTGCGGAAAAGACTTCCGCCCACAGCCAAGATGGCCGCCGGCGGCGCCGAGAAGGGGGGAAGAGTTTCGGGCTGCGGGACTGGTCATTGGGAGGGGGCGGAGCCTCCTCTCCCCAAGTTCCGATCCCACCAGGACAGGATGACGCGCGTCCAGCTGGGGCTTTGTCGCATCTGCGTCGCTGTGCCCGCGCTCCTCGGGCGAGGAAGTCCCTTCGGGGTGGGAGGAGGAAAGGGTTAAATGAGTTAGCTTGTCCTGGCAGCCCGAGTCGGAGCCCTCCACCTCCGGAATTCCACCGCTAAGTGAGATGCCGGCGGACCTAAAGACCGTAGCTCCCGGCATGCCCTCTACCGAGGGGAAGAAGGTGGAAGGACCGCTTGGGCCCTCAGGAGTGGTACTGGTTAGATCCCAGACGCACCGTGCCAGGGACGCGGGGAGAGAACGCCTAAGACCCTGTAAGCCCCTAAGACCCTGTAAGCCCCAGAGACCGAGACCTAGCCGCGAAGCCGGGACAGCAATTCAAGAACTAAGTAATTCTGAAGTTGAGGCCAAAGAACCCGGATATCGGAAAGGGGCCGACCGGGAGCACAAATACCAGCATGCCTCGCGCCCCGAGAATTTGGGGAACTCAAGCGCTTTAGCCTTCTGACGCACGGTCTGGACTACAGATACCGGCAGGCCCTGGGGCGCAGGAAGGGTCAGGCCAGAGGGAGAGGAGGGGTCCCGGAACTACAGATCCCGACACGCTTTGGGGCCGGCGCTCACCTTGAAGGAGCCCTGGAACTCGTCGCTCATCCTCCGGAGCTCGCGGCCATAGCGCAGTGCAGCACAGAGGTTGGGGGGCGCTGAGCTCGAGCGCCCCCGGAAAGGGCTGAGCTCTTCCTCCTCCATCGCTTCATCCTCCTCGGGCCCCGCGGGGTACGAGCTGTGGCGACTCCGGGTCTCCACAGCCCCAGCGCCTGCACAGGGGACGGGGGCGACCTGAGTCTCCACGCCTCTGCGCCCCCAGCCTTGCCAAAGCCCTTGGCACCAGCTCCTCGCCCGCTGATGTCTCTGTGTGCACAGTACCTCGGAAGCCCAGTTCAGTTCCTTCATATGTAAAGCTCATGGGGCTTTGTGAAGATTTGGATTAACTTCTCATTAATCCCACAAATCTTAATTGAGCCCCATTAATGGGCCAGGCCCTTAGTGTATTGAATGACCTCTGCCTCTGTGCCTGCCATAAAACAAGGACGTAAGTAGTATAGTTCTCCGCGCAAGACCATGGGGCCTCAGGGCACTCTTGGAGGAAATCAATCACCTGGATGAGGTTTCCTGCCCTAGGCAGGGCTGAACTCCACCTCTGCAAGTGATCTGCTGGGGCCCATTTGTTTCACTGTTGTGGCCTAGGGAGACCTTGGGCCCCTGGAGAGCAAGGACCTGTCAGCAGCATGTCTGGACCTCCCAAGCACCTGCTTTGGAGAAAGAGTCGGAAGGTCCTGTTGACTTTTGATTATGGAGCACTATGTGCCAGCCCTGGGAATTCCCTCATTATGCTCCTTACCTCCTAAGAAGTGAGTCCTAACACTGCCTCCATTTTACAGACAAGAAGACAGAGTCTTAGAGAGCGGAGACTTGTCGATGGTCACACAGTATGAAGCTCTCAGGTTGGAAGTCTCTCGAGGTTTCTTGGACTCCAGAGTCCAGTGATCAACCACTGAGCTACACCTCTTCCCTTACCAAACCACCCTTCAACTCTGAGCCAGTGTGCTCACCTCTGTGTGGGGACAGACCTATCCCCTACTAACCAGTGGCCGTGGGAAGGTCACATAAAACAGTGTGAAAGTGCTCTGAAAGTTGGAAGTAAACGACGGGTTCTCATTCACGGTCGCCTCTCCTGTGTTCTGAGTCTGTCTGACCTGTGTACCTTGTGCCATCCCTCCACTCCTGCCAACCCCAACCCCAAAATTGAGACCAACAGAGACCTAGAACCAGTCCCAGGAGCAAAAACCCAGAGCTACCTAGTAGCGTGAAAGCCAGCATGAAAACAAGAGCAGGGGAAGGTGCTCAGGGGCCCCAGCAAGGCCCATCTGTTAGGGAAGGCATTTTGGAGGAAGTAAGATTTAGGCTCTGAAGCCAGGGTGTAACAGTGTCTCATCCTCTCCCACAGGCCCTTACGCAAAGCCCTGCGGGTAACTTTCAGGGGCTGCAGGGCCTCCAAGGGGCCCAGCTCCAGAGACGTGTCTAAGAAAGCTAAGGAGGGAAGAGGGTGCTGGATCCAGAAAGGCTTAGGCTAAGAGGGTGGTCAGAGCTCCTGGCTGTTCTGAGCTTCACCAAAGTCCAGGCCTGAGGTTAAGCAGGAACACCATCAAGCCTCTGAGGAGTGAGGTGGAAGTGGGAACAGGCAGCTAAATCAGAAATAAGGATGGAAGAGACAGGAATAGAAAGACCGTTGATAAGGACAGGCCCACCTACAGAGCACTTTCCAGTTCTGTGGAGCGTGCGGGCTTGGGCAGAGGCAGGAGGCCCACCTCAACCAGATTCCTGCATTGTGATCTTGTGCCCCCCCACCTTTTTTAAGATTCTATTTATTTATTTGAGAGAGAGAGAGAGAGGAAGAGAGTGCATGCTCACGGACAGAGGGGTGGAGCAGAGGGAGAGGGAGAAGCTGACTCCCCGCTGAGCACAGAGCCCAAGGAGATGCAGGGCTCAATCCCAAGACCCTGGGATCACAACCTGAGCCAAAGGCGGACACCCAACCAACTGAGCCATCCAGATGCACCACCTTGGGCCCTTTTCTAACTTGGTGGGGCCTCAGTATCTTCCTCTATGAAATGGGGGCAGGGGTACCTAGGTGGCTTGGTTGTTTGGGTGTCTGCCTTCAGCTCGGGTCATGATCCCGGGGTCCTGGGATCGAGCCCCTCGTTGGGCTCCCTGCTCTAAGGCGAGCCTGCTTCTCCCTCTCCCCCTGCTCATGCTCTTTCTCTCTCAAATAAATAAAATCTTAAAAAATAAAAGAAATGGGGGCAGCCCCCATCTCCCAGGACCACCCCAGGAACAGATGAGACAAGAAAAGCACTAGGTTCCGTCCCCTTTACATCCTGAAGCCTCCCAGCTTCCCAGGGAGGTGGCCGCTAAGTTCCCCTATATTACAGATGAAGAAGTGCAGGCACCTAGAGGTTAGGAACTTGCCAGACGTCCTGCAGTGGGCACACCCTCCTAGCCACTTAAGGGCTCACGGAACGTCAGCTATTCTCCGTTACTAGCTTTTAAGAATGCACACAAACCACCACACCTGACAGACGCTAGGCCCAAGAGCTGGAAAGTGAGTGACTTGCTCACGCTGCCCCCTCGCCCAAAAATCAGAACAAGCAGAAGAGCACTCGCCATGTCAGGTTGGAAGTGCTTCACCTGAATTGATTCATTAGGTCCCCATCGTACCCTATGAGGAAGGTTCCTCACTGTCCCTATTTTACAGAGGAGAAAAAACTAAGGCACAGAGAGGGTGAGGCACTTCCCCAGTGTCACACAGCTAGCAGGTGGGATCCAACCCCCAACCAGCCTGGCTCCAGGGCCTGTGTGCTTAATGCTCGCGCCCCAGGTTCCCAACATCAGCCCCACGGGCCACCTTGGGGGTGCCGCTTGGGGAAGGCACCTCTGGGCCTTCTGTGACTGCCAGCCCTACCAGGAGCCTATCCTCTGGGGCAAGCTGTTTTCACCAAAGCCATGGACTTAGCGATGCCAAGCCAGCCACCATCAGAATGATGAGCATATGTGTAAACTGAGCTTTTTAAAAGTGTCCTTCTCTTTACTGGAAAAAAAACTGAGGAATTTTCTGTGAACTCCCTGCGGAAGTGGACATGCTCACTCTGAACTAACCCACCTTCAAACGAGCTCTCGCCCCTACAGGGCCCTGGGCAGGACAGAGGTGGCCTCTCCCAACTCTGGGCAAGTTAATGGGAGAGGGCGTGGCTCCTGCCTGGGTGTGAGCCTGGGTGTGTGCTCAGGCTTGCCCACTCCCACCATCCTCTCAGCCCTCCTGGGGCTGGGGTGGGGGAGCGGGAGGGGCCTCTGGCTGGAGGTGCCCCAAGGCCCAGCAAAGCTTTAAGTTCTTTACCGTGGGTCTTCTGGGTAAGCGCGTAGGGCCGGACACATCCAAGTTCACGCTTCTGAGAGCATCCTTACACACTTAAAACGGTGGTAATCCAGGCACCTTGAGGCAGTGAAGCTTTGCCATCAGGCAGCTCTGGGTTTGAATCCTTTTTTTTTTTTTTTTTAAGATTTTATTTATTTGAGAGAGAGAGAATGAGAGATAGAGAGCACGAGAGGGAAGAGGGTCAGAGGGAGAAGCAGACTCCCCGCTGAGCAGGGAGCCCGATGCGGGACTCGATCCCAGGACTCCAGGATCATGACCTGAGCCGAAGGCAGTCGCCTAACCAACTGAGCCACCCAGGCGCCCTGGGTTTGAATCCTGACCTCCTGCATGCAGGTGCTCACATACTGCTTGCCCCCCCCCGACAATGTGGCACCCCAAACTGAGCAGGCGCGTGAGGCCCATCAGCTTCTGGCACCTGCAGGAAGCCCAGACTCCCTGTCTACCCTAAAGCCAAGCCATTTGGGGTACAGAAATCCCTTACTGCCCTGCAAAGAACATGCCATCTTGCTCAGAGCTGCTAAATCAGAAAACATTCTAAAGCAGAGGCCGGCAAATGTTTTTGGTAAAGGGCCAGAGAGTAAATGTTTGGGCACTGCAGGCCACGCAGTCTGTTAACAGCTACTCAGTTTTGTGGTCACTGCTTGAAAGAAGCCATAAACAATATATAATTGTGTTGCTGTATATTCCACTACAATTTAAAAAATGTCAAAACTATTCTTAGCTCATGGGCTGACAAAAAAAAAAAAATAGGGACTTAGTGGTTTGTCAACCCCTGCTTTAAACCCAACTGTGTCTGTCCTCTGCCTAAAACCTTCAGTGGCCCCCCCATTGCCAAGGAGGTAAAGTCCAAACTCCTTAGCGTGGCTTTCAAGGCCTTTACATTCTGGTTCTAACTTAAACTTTACTTGTCCATTTTGAGGAGGGCATGGGGGTTATTCATGTCTACCTCCACCGAATGAACAGCAGTCCTCAGCTCTGCTCAGAGCCTGGACCAACTCACAGTAACAATAACAGCAACAACGGCAGTAAGAGTAAGAACAGCAAATGTTCCTCTGGGCCAGGCACTGTTTCTAAGCACTTTTCCTATATTAACTGATCAAATCCCCCCTACAAGAGGGGAGGACAAGTTCTATTCTCATTTTACAGATAAGCAAACAGAGACCGACAGAGTTAACTAGCCTGCTCAAGTTCAACCTGCTAATAGAGGGTGGAGCTGGGCTTGAACCCTGCGGTCCGGCCCATTGGGCGTTCCCCCTTCCCTCTCCACCATCCACACACATCCCCACGGCTCACCGCGCACCTACCTGTCCCGGGCACTGGGCTACGCGCTGGGGCCGTCACAGCACAAAAGGTGGCCAAGTCTCTGCCCTGGGGACACGGACAGTCCAGTCTCACAGGGCCCAGGGGCAGGGAATATGAAGAGTGACGGGGCTCTGCCCACCTGGAGGGGGCAGGGCTCTGTGGTTCTGGCGGGCCACCAGCACTTGCCGATCTTTTATGAGAAAATCATTTGCTTTTTAGGTATTGAAAACTAAGTCAAGGGGCATCTGGGTGGCTCAGTCGGTTAAGCGTCTGCCTTCAGCTCAGGTCATGATCCCAGGGTCCTGGGATCCAGCCCCATGTTGGGCTCTCTGCTCAGCAGGGAGCCTGCTTCTCCCTCTCCCTCTGCCTGCCACTCTCTCTCGCTCCGTCAAATAAATAAATAAAATCTTAAAAAAAAAAAGAAAGAAAAGAAAACTGGGGCGCCTGGGTGGCTCAGTCGTTGGGCGTCTGCCTTCAGCTCAGGTCGTGACCCTGGAGTCCCGGGATCGAGTCCCGCTTCGGGCTCCCGGCTCCGCGGGAAGCCTGCTTCTTCCTCCCCCGCTCCCCCTGCTTGTGTTCCCTCTCTTGCTGTCTGTCAAATAAATAAATAAAATCGTAAAAAAAAAGAAAACTAAGTCAAGGGGGGAATGGAGGGATGGGGTCACTGGGTGATGGGCATTAAGGAGGGCACGTGATGGGATGAGCACTGGCTGTTACATGTAACTGATGAATCACTGACCTCCACCTCGGAAACTACTAATACATTATATGTTAATTAATTAAATTTAAATTAAAAAAAACTTAAGTCAAAGTTTAACAACTCCCGTCAGTCCTTACACGTGATGGTTATTTTCACCCCTCCGGCCCTCCTCCTGGAAGGGTCTGGAGCTGGGGAAGGCGCCTCTGCTCCGAGGCCGCACACCCCCTGGTGCAGGAGCTTCCTCCAGCCCCGTCTTTATTCATTCCCAGGACCCAAGTTGCCCTTCCGCTTTCCAGCCTCTCCTTCCCTGCCCTTCCTTCTCCAGCCCTGTCTAGCTCTCAGTCCCGGTCAGAACCTTCTGTAACTCTGTCCCAAGCCTCGCAGCTCCTACCTGGCTGGCTCCCTCCCTTGGAAGCCCACTGACGCCAGAACTCCCAGAGCAAGCCTACACACCACACCAACCATTCCCTCCCCTCGCAGGTACCCTCAAGCACCCCTCCCCAGCTGGGCTGAGACAGGCACAGCTCTGGTTAAACTCCAACTCCCCGCTGGCCCCCGCGAGCCCCCAGCAGCCAGTGTGGCTGGAAAAAGCACAGCCATGCCGCCTCCGTTTCAGCTTGTGGCCACGGGCTCCTGGGCAGCTCAGTTGGTTAGGCATCTGCCTTCGGGGGAGCCTGGGTGGGCTCAGTTGGTTAAGCGACTGCCTTCGGCTCAGGTCATGATCCTGGAGTCCCGGGATCGAGTCCCACATCGGACTCCCTGCTCAGCAGGGAGTCTGCTTCTCCCTCTGACCCTCTTCCCTCTCGTGCTATCTCTCACATAAATAAATAAAATCTTAAAAAAAAAAAAAAAGCATCTGCCTTCGGCTCTGGTCATGATCCCAGGGTCCTGGGATTGAGCCCCGCATTGGGCTCCCTGCTCAGCAGGGAGTCTCCTTTTCCTTCTCCCTCTGCCCTTCCCGCCCACTCATGCGCGTGGGCGCTCTTTCTCTAACTCACTCTCAAATAAATAAATAAAATCTTTAGAAAAAAGTTTATAATTAAAAAAAACATTCGTGGCCATAAAACCCAGTGGCACCCTTGACATTGCCCAGCCCACCTTGCATGCTCTATGCTTGAGGATGGACAACCACTTCAAACCTAATCCTCTCTCCTCAACCCTTTTCTGGAGAAACTGGCAGCACCCACAAGAGAAACTTCTACTACTTCCCATGAAGTATCTACCCACAACCACGCACCCACGTCCACTGCCCCGCGTTTAGCTGAGCCAGGCCTCCCCAGGCTCCAGACCCCTCTCTCCTACTCAAGGACATCTCTCTAGCTAGCCTCCCTTCTCTCCTGCCTCATCTGGTAGTTCCCTGGCTCCTGGATTACTCCCATCAGCTTACAGACAGGCTATTTTCTTTCCCCTTTAAAAAAAACAAAACCAAAACCAACAACCAAACAACCCTTCCTCGATCCTCCTTGGGCCTTCTCTGCTCCCCTTCCTGGAGCACAACTGCCAAGAGTGGGCTCTCCTTTCCGTCTCCACCTCTCTTCCTGTTATCCGTCCCCACTGAACTGAGCTCAGCCTCAACCTCCGCACCAAAACTGCAATGGCCCCCCGTTGGCGACTCCAGGGCTCCACTCCCAGCACTCCTCTAGCCAGAAGCATCCCCTTGCTGCGCGGGCCCTGCCTGCTCCTGGTTTCCCTCCCATACTGCTGGTAATTCCTTCCAGGTCCCCACTGCGGGCTCCTTCTCTGCTGCTGCCCTCTGAAGGCCAAAGCCCCAGGCTCAGCCCAGGCCCCTGCCTGTCTACACTGGCTCCCCGGGCCTTAGAGAACACGACCTCAGTGATTGACAACTCCCACCTCCCACGTGTATAAATCCTGCCTAAACCTAACCCTACTGGAAATGTCCACCCGGCTGCCCAAAAGGCCCCTCTACCCTCACCTGGCCCAAACCAGGCTCCTGATTTGGCCGAAGTTCCGTCAGAGTTAAGAGCAGCTCCGTCCTCCAAAGTGCCCAGGCCAGATTCCTTGCAGCCACCCCTGACTCCTCTCTTCCCCCCACACCCCACACCCAGTTTGTTGGCAAATGCTGCCAGTTCTACCTTCAAAATAAACCCAGAGCCCAGCTATGTACCATCTCCTCTGCCACCACCGGGCCCAAGCCATCATATCCTCCCTCACTGGGACTCTCGCAGCAGCCTCCTCCGCATGCCCCCCGCCCCTCCCCGGGCTGCTTTTGCCCACTGCAGGCTAGTCTCAACACAGAGCCCCTGGTGGTACTGTTGACCCCAAATCAGACCGCCCTGCCTCTGCTCAAAGCCCTCCCGTGTGTTTTCACTCAAAGTGAAAGCCAACCTCCTGACACAGGCCTCCCAGGCCCTGCCCAGATGCCCCTCCCCCCCATTAATCCCTCACTGCATCTCTACCTCTCCTCCCCCCAGGGGCCCAGACTGTGTCCTGCCCTCAGGGCCTTTGCATTTGCCCTTCCCTTGGCCAGGATCTGTTTTTCCAGCCAGGATCAGTTTTTCTGCAGATAGGGGCAAGGCTCACCTCTGACCACTTCCAACTTTGGCTCAAATGTTGCTTCGTACCAAGGCTGACCCTGATCACCTCAGTTAGAGTCACTCCCCCAGCCCCCCACCAACTCTGGATTCCAAAGAGAAAGTAAAGAATGTTTCTGGCGCTGCCATTACGCATCATACCATTTGTTTGTTTGTTGACAGCCTGTCTCTTTCCACTCAACTAGAATGGAGGCACCACAAAGGGCAAGGACTTTTATCTCTTTTGTTCACTGATGCACCCCTGGCAGCTAGGGCTGCACGTGGCACAAATTAAGCACTTGATACGGAGGATGAAGAGGAACAGCGAGGTGGGGGGTGGAAAGCCGTGAGCAGCAAGAGCAAAGATCTGGACTGTAGAGGAATTAAAGCCTGTGGAGTTCAGTCTGACAAAGTGTGTGTGTGCGGGCTGGGAAGCAGGACTTCGTAAGCCTTCTTGTTTCTGAACGTGACGATGGGGTCATTTCGGCTTCGTGACGTTAGGGATAGGAGTTCTGTTTACAGAAGATCGCTATGGTTGTTCCAGGTGCTGACACCTGGGGTGGGCACTGGGAGGTAGGCTGCTGGGGAGAAATGGGGAGAAATGGCCGCTGTTCTCCAGTGCCCATCCTTCCATCTTAGCACTGGGTCCCCTCGCTGAGTGTGGATAGACTCCTTGGGGTCACTTGCCCCTGGCAACTGGCAAGGATGACCCTAGTGTGGGTGTGTGACACAAGGCAGGAAAGCACACACCTGGGGGCTAAAGTCCAATTTCAGGGAAGGTGCAAAGCCTGGGGTGGGGCACCTTGGAGTCTTCCAGCCCCGCTTCCTACCAAAGGCAAAGCCAACTAAGTGGGACCTTAGGCAGGTCACTTCCCCCATCTGGCTCACGGGCTGTCTCTAGGTAATTTCTGTCCTGGTCCTACGCTAACAGCTACATTCTTTGAGCATTTACTATGCGCTGGCACTATAATTAAGTGCTTTCTATATATTTCTGCTAATCATCCCAACAGCCCTACAATGGTGGTGATTAATTGCTGTTTTACAAAAGAGGAAACTGAGGTGCAGAGAGGTTAGGCACTTACTTGAAGCCAGCCAGTGAGTGGGGATGCAGCTGGGATGCGGGGAGCTACAGGGCTAGGGGCAAGGTGGATAGGCAGGTGGTTGGGGGGTGGGTACCTACCTCCATGGTGGTTGCTGCTGGCCGGCTGCCCCTGCTGGTGACCAGCTTCCCCTAGGAGGCCTGGGGCCGTCTGCCGGTGCTTACCAGGGCCTGGGGGCCGGTCCCCTGTGGGGCTGGGGCCCAGGCCCCTATCTGCAGGACTGGAGTCTTCCTGCTCACTGGGCTCAAACTCTGGGATCTGGAACATGCTCTGGGCTGTGGGGGCAACATGGTAGGTAGTTAGGGCACAGCTGGGGCAAATGGTGGCCAGTGAAGGGGGGGCAGCAGATGCTTCTAGCTCCCTCTCCCACCTTAGAACCCCAAGTTCACCCTGCCTCCCAGGCCCGGATTTGTCCACTGACTCTAGCTGGGCAGGTCTTTCAGCCTGTCCACCCAGGACCTAAATCTGTTTTGGAGCCCTGGTGCTGTGAAGCAGTCCCAGGCCCCTACTTAGGCCCCGGCCCACCCTGCCCTCGGTGATGGGACACGAGTCTTACCCCAAGCCCGATCTCGAGGCCCCTGACTCGGGCCTGCCGCCTCCCTCTAGTACCGAGGGAGCCCGGCCCTAGTTGCCCGGGCAACGGGAACTGTCACCGACCCGGCCCAATCAGCTCTTGAAATGTCACTAGGGCTGTCCAGGGGGCGTGGCCGCTCCCGGCCCAGGCTCCGCCCCCGCCGGCGGACCCGCTCCCGGCCCGCCGCCCTCGTCCCTGGGTCCCTTCCTCGCCTCCCGCCGCTCAGCTCCCGACTTCCTTGTGCCTGGGCCATGTGTGGGAGCAGATGAGGGATTCTCTGGGGTCCCCACTTGGAACCTGGAGACCAGCTTCTGCTGACAAGCCCTTCAGTCCCTCTGGGCCTTAGTCTCCACTCCTGTAAAATGAAGATAATGACACCTCCCTTAGAAGCCAGTGAACTTTGTAAACCGAGTGGTGATTACTGTGGATGAAAGCACTTTGCAAAGCTTCAGTTGAAGCTCAGCCGTCGATGCAGGTGTTGTTGCTGTTGTCACTGCTTCATCTGGATGCAAGTGTTGCTGCTGTTGTCACTGCTCCGTGTGGACTGGGTAGCCGGGTCGGGAAGTCCCGCTCCCTCTTCCCCACAGTGGAAACCTCGCACCGCCCGCCTCGGGGGCACTACTCTCCGCGCCAGCTCCGGAGCGCTCGAGATAAGCAAGGGAGCCTCCTCCCCGGCAGGATGACTGCCCCGGCGCAGGAGAGGGGGCCCCGTTGAGGGTGGCCGTAGGACTCGCTGAGGCTTCGCGCCGAGCAGGCTGCCGGCCAGGTGAGCGGGAACCGCGGCCCGCCAGGGAGAGGGGCGGGCGTGCCTCCCCGGGACTGCTGGGCCCTGAGGGTTAAGCCCAGGGGGCGGGGCCCGGGGGCCATCTTAGCTGTGGGCGGAAGTTTCCTTCGGAGAGCCGGTGAGGGGAAGTTGTTGCCGCCCCCCGGGCGGGCGGCGCGATCTCGATTTGGGAATGGGGAAGAAAAGCACGGGAACTGGCTGCCTCCCAAACAAACGAGGGCGGGTGGCTCCGGGCACGGCCCACCCGGGCGCCCGCCGGATTGCGGTTCCGCCCCAGCGTCTCGGCCTCCCGCTGCCTCTAGTAACCCGTGGCACCCGTAGGCGGCGCGGCGCGGGGCTGCGGGGCTGACGGGGCCAGACCCTGCGCATTTAGCGTAGCGAACGGCGCCCGCGCAGACGCAGGCGCAGGCGCAGGCGCAGGAGGGGGCGGAGCAGCGGGAGCCGGGGAGCCGGGGAGCCGGAGCCCCGGGTCCCAGCGACCAGAGCCGGCTCCCCCAGCGGCGTCCTGAGGACCCGGCGTCGGCCTCCTCCCGCACCCTCCGAGGCTGGAGAGTGGATGAAGTGGGGGGGGGGGACAGCGTCCGGAATTCCGAGGACAGGAGGCAGAGGCCATCCCCAATCCGGATTATTGGAAGGGAGAGAGACCCCCAGTTTGGGGAGGGGGAGAGCTGGGCGTTGAGCGTGCCCGGCAGCGGCCGCTGCCTTTAGCGGAAGGGTATCTGCCGGCTCTCCCCCTCCAGCCGGGACGACTCGAACAAGCAAGGCCAGGGACCCCTGTCCTTCATTCTCTGCACCCCCTCGCCCTGGCTCTGGGGCTGGCCCAGGGAGGAGACCCTGCCCACTTCCCGCCTCTGCCCTCCACAGGGTCTGTCCTTCCACTTCCCAGAGTGAGGGGCCCAGGCCCCAGGCTGCCTGTGTCCCGCTGCAAGGGCAGGGTCCCTCTGTTGAGGGGGAAGGGCCTGGCCAGCTGCAGCTTCTTCCCTCCTGAGCTCCCCATCTCTGTCGCTGCACCCTGCAACTCCCATTCCTCCATATTTATTTCCCTGGCCCCCTGCCAGCCCTCCATCTCTTTCTCTGGGATTCAGGCCTCCCTGACATGGAGAGTAACCTGTCTGGCCTGGTGCCTGCTGCTGGGCTGGTCCCTGCGCTGCCTCCTGCCGTGACCCTGGGGCTGACTGCGGCCTACACCACTCTGTATGCCCTGCTCTTCTTCTCCGTATATGCCCAACTCTGGCTGGTGCTCCTATATGGGCACAAGCGTCTCAGCTATCAGACAGTGTTCCTGGCACTCTGTCTGCTCTGGGCTGCCTTGCGCACCACCCTCTTCTCCTTCTACTTCCGAGATACCCCCCGAGCCAACCGTCTGGGACCCCTGCCCTTTTGGCTTCTCTACTGCTGCCCTGTCTGCCTGCAGTTCTTCACACTGACACTTATGAACCTCTACTTTGCCCAGGTAACCATGGTAATGGGTGGGGTGGGCTATGGGGTGGCAAGCCCAGAGGCCCAAAGGAATGATGGGCATCTCTGCTCCCAGGTTGTGTTCAAGGCCAAGGCGAAGCGCCGGCCGGAGATGAGCCGAGGCTTGTAAGTACACGGGACATATGGGCATACCCCCCAGGCCAGGGGCAGGGAGCCGCCTGGCATCCATTTCTTGCCAACCCTGTGCAGTGCCTAGGCGGGGACAACTTAGCAAATGTTTGCAAAAGGTCCATGAAAAGTTAGGCACGTGGTGCAGACGGCTCAGCAAAGGCACTGCACCGGTGAAGGGCAGCGTTGCTAGAAACAGACATGCTAGTGTGAAGGGAGAGGGTCCCAGCGTCGTCCACGATGGAAGAGGAGCTGGAGAGCCCAGCCCTCGGAAGCCCCAGACTGCTCTTCTGGCTGA
The DNA here is from genome assembly GCF_037043125.1 of Eumetopias jubatus. NCBI lineage: Eukaryota > Metazoa > Chordata > Mammalia > Carnivora > Otariidae > Eumetopias > Eumetopias jubatus. Next base: position 8,022,852 of record NW_028274819.1, on the reverse strand, counting down.
CCTTGGGTGGTGATAAGCTGGTCATTTATATAACGTCTCACAGTTTATTAAGAGCTTTCAGAAACATTTTTACAACTTATCTGTGAGGCTGTTACTATCCCCATCTGAGAGATGAAGAAACTGAGGCCCAGCAAGGTAAAGCCACATGTTCAAGGTCATAGATCTGGCAGAAGACAGAGCCAGGGCTTACACCCAGGTTTGTTTGCCTTTCTTTCTTTCTTTCTTTTCTTTTTTCTTTTCTTTTCTTTTCTTTTCTTTTCTTTTCTTTTCTTTTCTTTTCTTTCTTTTTCTTTCTCTCTCTCTCTCTCTCTCTCTCTCTCTCTCCCTCCCCCTCCCCCTCTCCCCCTCTCCCTCCCTCGCTCCCTCCCTTCTATCTTTCTTTCTTTCTTTCTTTCTTTCTTTCTTTCTTTCTTTCTTTCTTTCTTTCTTTCTTTCTTTCTTTCTTTCAGATTTTATTTATTTGAGAGAGAGAGAGGGCACAAGTGGGGATGAGGGGCAGAGAAAGAGAGAGAAGCAGACTCCCTGCTGAGCAGGGAGCCTGGGATCATGACTCCATCCAAAGGCAGACAACCAACTGAGCCACCCAGGCACACCCCAGGTCTCTCTCAGTCTTGTGTTCTTTCCACTGTATTATAGCTGTCAGTCACCATCTGACCTCTGTGGGCCTCGGTTTCCCCATCTGTAAAACTGGAGAGCCGGGGTTCAGACTGGATTGGTCTGGATTGGTTCTGATTGACATTGGGGTCTCCTGGGGGCATTTGGGGGGTCAGGGAGTGCCAGCGATGGTTGTCTGGGGCTGACTGTGCTGTGGGCTGCAGGCTGGCTGTCCGAGGGGCCTTCGTGGGGGCCTCGCTGCTCTTTCTGCTGGTGAACGTGCTGTGCGCTGTGCTGTCCCGCCGGCGCCGGGCACAGCCCTGGGCCCTCCTGCTGGTGCGAGTCCTGGTGAGCGACTCCCTCTTTGTTATCTGCGCACTCTCTCTTGCTGCCTGCCTCTGCCTGGTCGCCCGGCGGGCGCCCTCCACCAGCATCTACCTGGAGGCCAAGGTAGGGCCACAAGCCCTGATCCCCAGGTGTCCCTTGGGGTCTCTGGGCAGTGATCTTCCGGGTAGAGAGGGAGCTGGAGCTTCTCCTCCCTGAGGGTCCTCTATTGTCATCTGTGCCAGGGGACCAGTGTGTGCCAGGCAGCTGCGATGGGTGGCGCCATGGTCCTGCTCTACGCCAGCCGGGCCTGCTACAACCTGGCGGCCCTGGCCTTGGCCCCCCGGAGCCGGCTGGATGCCTTCGATTATGACTGGTACAACGTCTCTGACCAGGTGGGCATTCAGCACCTCGGCTGCCTCCTTAGTAGCCATGGCTCTTGGCCCCCAGTTGGCCTTGACTCTGTCTGGGTCCCCCCTTTCCCCCCCGGCACAGTTGTGGATTATACAAACCCTGCCTTCCCACAGGCGGACCTGGTGAATGACCTGGGGAACAAAGGCTACCTGGTGTTTGGCCTCATCCTCTTTGTGTGGGAGCTGCTGCCCACCACCCTGCTGGTGGGCTTTTTCCGGGTGCACCGGCCCCCACAGGACCTGGTGAGGGCCAGCGGAGACGGGTGGACGCCGGGAATCCCCGGGCCGGGGTCTGGCGGGGCTGTGGGAAGCCAATGGTGGGGCGGGAGAAAGCACGATGGTGGTTTCCTCCCCCAGAGCACCAGCCGCATCCTCAATGGGCAGGTCTTTGGCTCCCGTTCCTACTTCTTTGACCGGGCCGGGCACTGTGAGGACGAGGGCTGCTCCTGGGAGCACGGCCGTAGCGAGAGCACCAGGTAGGAGCCCTGGCCCTGCCTCAGGTCCTGCGGGCTCCCAGCTCGCTCCATTGAGCCATGGGGATCTAGACCCTGGTCCTGGCACTTTCCCCCTCGGCCCCACCCCTGCCCTGCCCCTGTTTCCTGTCTGTACAGGGTGAGGTCCCCTCTGGTTTCCACCCCAAGATGCAGTTTGCCACAGTCTCGAGGGTTCAGGCCCTGGGGCCTGGAAAGCTGGGGCCCTGGGCCTTGTGCTAAGCCTCTCTCCCCACCCTGACTCTTGTGGATCTGGCCCTGGTCCCTGCCTTGGGACCGATCCTTGTTTCTCTGCCTGCAGCATGTCGGGCAGCCTAGGCTCTGGCAGCTGGTACGGCGCCATCGGGCGGGAGCCAGGCTGGTGCGGGGGCAGCCAGACACGGACCACTCCTCTGCTCTTCTCCCAGGTGCTGGGACCAGGTGGCCACCACCACAGTCTCTACTCCACTCCACAGACGTGATCCCCTCTTATTCTCCCCCTTGAACACCCAGACCCCAGTCCTCCAATCCCAGGCCCCTGTGCCAAGTACATTTGCCGCTTCTTGCCCAGGATCATGGGAGGCTGTGGCCACCTCTTCCCCTGGCCGGCTCCTTGCTACTCCTGTCATAGTGAGCTTATGCTGTCCCCTAGGATGGGGGGCATGGCCCTGGCTGCCAGATGCCCGCAGCACCTTGGCATGACCTGCCGCCTCCACTTCTGCACCGGAGCCAGCTACCTCTCCTGCACCTGCCCCTCAATAAACAGTCTCTGTGCCCCTCATCAGTTCACTGTCTGTCAGTTGTCGGCTTTGTGTTCCTTGCACCACGGCCTATACAGCTGGGGGCTGACGAGACCCCGGTCCTCCAAAGGCGTGGCTGGGCTGGGCAGGGGTCACTTACCTGACTCAGGCTGATGGGCCAGGAGAGGGAGGGAGCCTGCAGCCTGAGGGGCAAGGAGGCCAGAAAAGTCAGTTTCCACCCCAGTCACCTCCTCACTTGAAAAATGTCTACTCTCTCCTCAAAACCTGCTTCCTTTATGAAGCTGTTTATCTCCAGATCAGGGAGCTATGTCCCCCCTCCGGGGTCCTGTGGCACCATGATTATGGGTTTCTTATGCCTGTTCCCCTTGCCGGGTTGGGATTTCTGGAAACCCTGTTCCCCTGTCATCCTTCCCAACCTGGCGTCCAGGGCCGTGGAGGAGTTGGCCTGTGACTGAGTAGCCCCCACCTCCCCACCAGGTGTGCATTTGGCCAGATAGTTGGGCTGCCCCCACATAGTCTGCCTGGTGGCCCTGAGGGCCCCTTCTCTGGCTGCCCCTAAAGCTACAGTCGCTGCCTGCTGCTGCCACAGCCTTGGTAGGGCTGTCATCTGACCTGTGGCTGGGAGTCATTTATCAGAGGGTCTCTCTCCTGTCCATGTACCCGGACGTCACAGCTCCTCGGAGTTCCTGGAGCCTACCACTGATCCTGCCTTGAAACTCTTCACTTGGGATGCTCCTGGGCACCAGGCCTTCGGGGCCTCCCAAGGGAGGGCATCTGAGACTGAGAATCAGCTTGAAGCTGAACAGTCACTATTTGTTGAAAGGAAAATTGCTAACGTTTGTAGGGCACTTTATTGTGTGTGCCAGCCTCCGTTTTGAGCATTTACAAATACTGACCTCCTTAATGCTCAGAACAGCACTCCGAGGTGATAATTAATCATCCCTTTTCTGTAAGTAGGGACTGGGAGAGGCTCTGGAGAGCTTGAGAACACATCTGCGCCCTCTACTGGTAGGGGGTGGTCAGCCTTAGAACCCAGGCTTAAAGCCACCCACTGTGAGGGCTGAAGACCCCAGGCCAGAGGATTTTTGCAGAGATCAGGGTTTAAAGAAGTGGGTGGGAACACAGAGGGGAGCAGCTCCAAGACCTGCCAGAGCCCCGGCTGCTCAGACTGTGGGGGAGTGCTGGCTCGCGTTCCATGCTGGGATGGCCACGGGGGTAAGGACCAAGGGATGGGGCGGGAGTAGGGGCAGGAGGTGCCACGGCATGACTTTCCAGAACTGGGTCCCAACCCTACCTCAGCAATTTCAGCTTGTTTCAGTGGATCGCCCACCCCTTTGTCCCGCGGGGCCGCCTCCCTCGGGAGTGCTGAGCCCATGGGCCAGGCTGTCCCCAGGGGCGGGGAGCTGAGGGCCCTTCCGATCCGTAGTGGGCCTGGGAGATGCTGGGAGATTAACGTGGCGCCTGTCCGGAGAGGTGAGCCGGCAGATGTCAAGGCCAGGGCCGTGCCGCTGGCCACACTGGATGGCCGGCGGGGCAGTACCAGGACTCCAGTCTGAGACTCCGGGCCGGACCCAACGGCGACCCGTCTCGGGCTCCTCTGCCCCTCACCTGCAGAGACCGGCCGGAATTGGGGGGCTGGGCGGCCGCAGGTAAGGGGCTGCGGGGCACGGCGCCGGCGGCGAGGGCGCGGCACGGAGGGAGGCGCGGCGCTGGAGGGGTTAAGCTTGGAAGGAGGGGGGCTTCTGGCGGCGGGAGGGGGGTCCCAGCCCCGGAGGCCGCCCGCTCCGCCCCTGCCGCCGCCGCCGCCGCCGCCTCCGCGGCCCAGCCGGCACCCGCGAGGCCGCGCGGGAGCCCGGGCCGCAGCCGCAGCCGCAGCCGCAGCGGGGCCGACAGTGAGTGCGGGGCTGACGCGGGAGGGAGTGCGGGGCGCGGGCGGGACTCCCTGGCAGGGAGGGGTGCGCAGGGGGCGAGCGGCCGGGCGGGGCGCGCACCTCCCCGCGCGTGGGCGCCTCCGGGAGCCTTGCGGCCGCGCGTCCAGCCGCCCGCACGCTCCCAGGCGTCTGCGTTGAAGACTCTCGGGAGGCGGTGGGAGCGAACGGCGGGTGTGCAGTGTGTCTGGGTGGCGGGCGCTGCGCGGTGGCCCGGCGGCCTGGGTGTGTGGACGGGAGTGTGTGCACACGTGCGCGTGGACCTCTGGGGTGCCTCGGCCCGGCGCGCACGCCCCGGGAGGTCCGGGTGTGCCCGCGAGTCTGGGGAGTGTGCAGGTGGAGTGTGTGCGTGCAGCCTGGGCAGCGGGGCTGGCGGGAGCCGCAGGGCGGAGCGTGGGCGCGCGGGTCTTTGTGCCCGCGTGTGTGCGCGTGGGCGCCGCCGCCCGCTGTCCCCGGGGGGTGCTGACGGCTGTCCGGGAGGATGCTGCCCCGGGGCCGGCCCTGGTCGCTCCCGTCCCGTTTCTTCCCGGAACCGGGCACCCTCCCTCCCCCCAGCCCGGCCTCGCCTCTGCGCGGCGACCGGGGCCCGCCCCTGGGTTCCTCGAAAGCCCGGCGGGGCGCTGGGAGACCCGGGACGCTCCCCGCCCGGCCCCTCGCGGGTCGCGGCGGAGCGGGGAGAGGCGGGAGGGGGGAGAGAAGCGCGAAGATGCTGTCGCAGCCGCAGCGGAGGAGCCGGGACCCGCCATCCCCGTCCCCGCCCTGCGCGGTTCGGCCTCTCCTCCGGCTTCCCCTTCGCGCGCCTCAGCGCCCCCTCAGCCTCCTGCTTGGAAGCCGGTTCCTCACGCCCCCTCCAGGCCCCCGGCGTTTTCTCGCTCGGCCTGCCGGTCCCTCAGCAAGCTCAGTCTCTCTTTCCCCCTTCCACTCTCCTTCCTTTCCCTTCCCGGTGTCCTCTTCTCTTCTCCCGTCCTGGAGTCCCCGGACAGGGACTGAGGGCCGGGCAATGGAGGTAAGGGGAAGGACCGAAGTCGGGGGACTGGGTGTGCCCTGGTACCAAGTGTCCTGGCAGAGGGATGTGAAGAGAGGACATCTATGGGCTGTAGGGCTGGGGGCTCCAAGGACCTTTGGGTGTGTGGGGGTTGGAGGAGGAGGGTGGAGGGGTGGCGGGCTAAGTTATTGATCCCAGCATCCCTGGTTCTGCCCACAGTGACCGCAGCTCCCCAGGAGCCCCCTGCCCGGCCTCCCCAGGCGGGCAGCGGAATTGGCCGGGCCCCTGGGCGCGCCATGCGCAGCACCACCCTACTGGCCCTGCTGGCGCTGGTCCTGCTCTACCTGGTATCCGGTGCCCTGGTGTTCCAGGCCCTGGAGCAGCCCCACGAGCAGCAGGCCCAGAGGGAGCTGGGGGAGGTCCGAGAGAAGTTCCTGAGGGCCCATCCATGTGTGAGCGACCAGGACCTGGGGCTCTTCATCAAGGTGCGTGGGTGGGCAGGAGCCCCTTCAACAGTCACCCATGACCCCCCCCAAAAAACAGTAGCTGCATGCCAGTGGGGCCCTGCGCTGGGTTGCCGCCTCCAGACGGGCACCCGGAGGGCAGGGTGCAGTTGAGGGGTGCAGGGCAGAGGCTGGGATCCAGGTCTCTGTTTTCAATATGGCGGCCTTGGGGGCATTTGTCTGCTTTGCTTTTCCTGGCCTTGCACTGAGCTCCTGAGCTGTCTCCTTCAGTGTGATGGTGGTTGAGTGAAAGAACGAGTGAAGGAAGAAATGAATACATGGCTGGAGCACATGAAATATGTTACATTTTGCAGGCATAACGCACTGGTTCCGGGTTGCCGGATGAAATCCAGGGCACCTGGATAATTGTGAATTTTAGCCACTAAACAACGAATACTTTTTAAAAATAAATATGTCCCATGCAGTATTTTTATTTACCGAAACTGGCAACCCTACACTGGTTTCTCTACTTCTTTGGAGTCACAGATGCCTTGGAGATGCCCAAGAACACTGTGAACACTCCCCTACCCCCTGGAAAAATGCACTTATATCCTGGTGGTTTCAGAGGGTGTCAGAGGGACACATTCAGAGGGTTCCAGGATCCCCTAAGCCTACCACCATGGATACCAGGCTAAGCAGCCCTTCTCCTCAGGACACATGCTTATGATGAAGAGGCCAGAGGAAGGGGTGGGTTCAACTTTGGTTCAATGACTAAAGAAAGTGCTGGGCTTCAGCCTCCTGGGGGTACTATCAGGTAAGCACCTTTGTTGCTTCTGTGATTTCTGAGTCACTATCATATAAAAACCCCAAGGATTAACTTTAATAAATTGATGTTTATTACTTTATTGAAGAGTACCCCTCCTTCCCTGCCTGTTATTTTGGAGGGAGGAGCCATGGGCATGGAGGCCTCAGTGTTCCAGCTGATTCCCAAGGTGGCAGGGCCAGGAGGAGAGATGAGGATGGGGTGGGGCCGGGACACAGGCGGCTTGACATTGGCTCTGACACTTCCAGAATGCCCAGTGAGGCTCAGAGAGGCCTGGGCAGGAGAATGTGTCTGGCCAAACCACAGGGCAGAGCAGAGGAGGGAGGGAGTCTGACCTATTTTATCTTCACGATGTAAATGCTTTTTTCCTGGATAAAAAAAGAAGAAAAGGAAGGGCAGAAATTAGAAGTGTGGGCGACAGCTGCTTTCTCTTCCACAACTAGGCAGTCCTGCAGCAATTATGCACCTACTATGTGCTAGGTGCTGTGCTAATACACTGTAGGGTGAGCAGGGAAATTGCTATGGGGGTGGAACAGAGGCAGGCTCTACCCTAGAGGCTGTCACTTTGGGATGAGGAGACAGATCCATGGACAGATCACTGTAGGATTCAGTGGAAAGAGAGCTTTCTTTGCTTCCTTCTTAAACACCTGTTGTATGCTGGGCTCCAAGCTAGCTGCTGGGGGCAAGGAGGGAGATGGGGAGGAGGGGCTTTGGGAGGAGCAGGAAATTGAAATGAGGCAGGTGAGCCATGTAGAATTTTGAGATGTGTGATTGGTTTGCAAGAGACCTGCAGGCCGAGGAACAGCATGGGCAAAGGCGTGGAAGTTGGAAAGCTCAGAGTGTTTTGCAGAACTCGGATTTAGCAGATGCCTAGTCATTCGAAGCAAAAATTAGAACACACAGGATGACAAGAGATTTTTTTCCCCCTAGGTAGTGAATTTATTGGAAAAGTCTTGCAAAATAAAATTTAAATCACTTTAATCATACATTTCACTTCTTGGCTTCATTTAAGAATTACTATTACAGGAAATGGGATCATCTCAGAAAATCTGGGGGTAAGGTCACTGCAACTTGGATTTCAAATGGGGGTCCCAGGAGAGAAGGCTGGGGAAAGGGAGGTGGGGACTAGATTGAAAAGGGGCTGAGATGCTGGGCTGGGAGTTTGGACTCTATGCTGTGACAGCAGGGAGCTATGGCGGATTTGGGGCAGTCACTTTAGGAGGATTAATTTGGAGTGGGTCTTGCTAATGAGGATTGCATTCAGAGAGAAAGAATGTGGTTTTTGATCTCCCCCACTGCCTTTGTGCCTTGGCTCTGTGCTCCTTGGGGAAGGGCCCCTCTGCCCCCCTCATTATGCTCTGACCACTGTCACTTAAGGCAGACACTCTCAAAACACAAACTCTGTCTTGAAAGGACTGCAAGGTGGCAAGAGGGGCAGACACATGGCAATTTCATTAATTTAATCTTATTTATTGAGCACCTACTATGTAGCACAGGGTTCAGCTTGGACTTCAACAGGGTGGGCGGGGGTTTGTGTGTCTACCAGCCTTCCAATATTGGGTACAAAATTTGATGGTATATGAACCTTCCTGGAGAAAGGGTCCCTAACTTCCATCAGATTTTCCAAGGCAAGGAACTCAAAACTCAGCTTTCCTAGGGCCAATGGGAGTGGGGGGGTGGTCTGTGGAAAGCTGGGAATCACTGGGCATGATCACTCCTTGGACTAACTTAACACACAGGGCTTACTTTAACTCTGCACAACTGTCTGAGGTAGGCGTTAGCATCATCATCCGAACCTGATAGAGGCAGAAACTGAGGCACAGAGAGTTAACTTGCCCCGGGGTCACACAGCATCGATATTTGAACCCAGGCAGTCTGGTCCAGGTCTGTGCTCCTGACCTCTGTAAACTTGAAATCTTTTGTGTGAAATTAAGGGGCAAATAACTAAAATCTTTTTTTTTTAAGATTTATTTATTTATTTATTTATTTATTTATTTATTTATTTAAAGAAAGAGCACTCTAACACACACTCGCCAAGAGAAGGGTGGTGGGGGGAAGGGGCAGAGGGAGTGGGAGAGAGAGAATCCCAAGCAGACTCCCCCGCTGAGCGCTGAGTGTGAGCTCAACCTGGGGCACAGTCTCAGGACCCTGAGATCCTGACCTGAGCCGAAATCAAGGGTCCCACATTTAACCGACTGAGCTATCCAGGCGTCCCAACTAAAATGTTTCTAAAACAATGTGGAGGTCAAACAAAATTGGGCCACCCAATTTGCAATGTCTACTCTGAGGGACAGCCCTCAGGAAGACCGGAGGGAGGGGGAGCGCTGGGAGCTGGAGGGAGGATACCACTCTGGAGCCTGGAGGGCCGGGGGCTTGGCCAGGACAGTAGGCAAGGGCTGAGGTTCCTCCTTCTGCGCCTTGTCCTGCAGGATGTGGCTGATGCCCTGGGAGGGGGTGCGGACCCTGACATCAACTCAACCAGTAACAGCAACCACTCAGCCTGGGACCTGGGCAGCGCCTTCTTTTTCTCAGGCACCATCATCACCACCATCGGTGGGGGAGGGGACTGGGCACCTGGAGGGGGGCAAGGGGCCGCTGGGCTTTCTCCTGGGGGAAGGTGCAGAGGGAGGAAGTGGGGGGCCAGGCAGCCCCTAGACTTCCTGCACGGCCCCTCTGCCCAGGCTATGGCAACGCGGCCCTGCGCACAGATGCCGGGCGCCTCTTCTGCATCTTTTATGCGCTGGTGGGGATCCCGCTGTTCGGGATCCTGCTGGCAGGGGTCGGGGACCGGCTGGGCTCCTCTCTGCGCCGCGGCATCGGTCACATCGAAGCCATCTTCCTGGTGAGCTGCTCCTTGCCCTGCGCGCCCTCGCGTTGAGCTCGGGTTACCCTTCCCTACGTCCCCGGCCCGCACGAGAGCGCGGACCTGGAGGTCGTGGGAGCCTCGCGCACCGGATCCCAGAGGAGGCGGTGTGTGTGGGGGGGTGTGACTGGAGGTTTTGGCGACGCCTTGGGTCCTTCCTGCCCCTTGCCCCTCCCTGCAGAAGTGGCATGTGCCACCGGGGCTGGTGCGAATACTATCGGCGGTGCTCTTCCTGCTGATCGGCTGCCTGCTCTTTGTCCTCACGCCCACGTTCGTGTTCTGCTACGTGGAGGGCTGGAGCAAGCTGGAGGCCATCTACTTCGTCGTAGTGACGCTCACCACGGTGGGCTTCGGGGACTATGTGGCCGGTGAGGCCACCTTTCTTTCGCTGCACTTCCCTATCCACTTTATTCATGCCCAGGGGCCCTGCACTCTTGCGTCTCCCTCCAAATTCCTTGTGGTGTGTGTGCGCTCGCAGGCACTTGCTCCAAATCCTACATGCCCTCACCGAATGCACCTTCACGTTTTTGCACGGATGCAACACCTCATGTGCCCTTACATTCTTGCATGCCTGTACCCCGATGCATGCTCACACATAGATTAAGTGCACCCCTCACACGTCACATTCTTATATATGTGCACCCCTCCCATATGCTCACATTTTTGCGCGTGAGCACACTCACGTGCATATTTTTATTGGCACACCTTCAAGTCATGCACAGTCGTCTTGCATGCATTCACACACACTCTAGCACACACTCTTTGATTGCCCTGGGGAGGCGGATCCTCTCACTGAGCTGAGAAGAGGGGCAGTGAACCAGGAGCTCACAGGCTTGAAACCTGCTCCACAATCAACATCTTTCTGGCCTCCCCGGTGGTATCCCAGGCGCCAGCCCCAACCAGGGCAACGCAGCCTACCAGCCGCTGGTGTGGTTCTGGATCCTGCTCGGCCTGGCCTACTTCGCCTCAGTACTCACCACCATCGGGAACTGGCTGCGAGTAGTGTCCCGCCGCACTCGGGCAGAGGTAGGCGCCCCTGGGTCAGCGCTGCCCTTGACACGCTCTACCCTAGCAGCGAGTTGATCAGCCTGCCTCCCTTCCAGGGTGTGGGCTTCTCAAGGCAGGGACAGAGTGCCCCCCACAATGTGCACCTGCCCCAGGGACAAAGGCTTAAACTTAGACCGGTTTGCTGATGACTCCATCTCTGCTCTCATGGATAGGGCTTCGAGATTTAGAGAAAACCAAAACAAAACAAAACAAAAAGCAGGAAGCCCAGTTAAATGTGACTTTCAGATAAATAGCAAATAATATTTTAGTGTAACTATGTCCCAAATGTTGGCAGGGAGGAAGATGCATATATTAAAATTTTATTTGTTGTTTATCTGAAATTCACATTTAACTGGGCCACCTGCGTTGTGTTACCCTACTGGTCGCGCCGGCCGAAGAGCTCGAGAGGGGCGCAAAGGTCTCCAGGGGGCACAGGAAGGATAGCTGAAATAAAACCGGGGCTTTTTAGAAAAGCTCCTAGAGAAGAGGACTCTTAGGTTCGGACGGAGGAGAGGAGAGTGTGTAGCTGGGTGATGAGCCTTTCCCGGCTCTGGCGGGCTGAGACCGGAGAACCAGGAGGAAAAGGGGGGCCGTGCCTGATTGGCGAAGGGGTAGGTTCCCGGGGTTGCCGAGGCGGTCGAGGACCCGCGGTCGAGGACTGCCTTTACTCCTCGCGCAGATGGGCGGCCTCACGGCGCAGGCCGCCAGCTGGACCGGCACCGTGACGGCGCGGGTGACCCAGCGAGTCGGGCCCACGGCACCACCGCCGCTGGAGAAGGATCGGCCACTCCTGCCGCCGCCGCCGTGTGCCGCGCAGCCCGCCGGCAGGCCCCCGTCCCCGCTCCCCGTGAAGGCCGAGCCGCCCTCCCCGTCCTCCCCGTCCACCCCGCCCACGGCCTCCGCGCTGGATTACCCCAGCGAGAACCTGGCCTTCATCGACGAGTCCTCCGACACGCAGAGCGAGCGCGGCTGCGCGCTTCCCCGCGCGCCACGGGGTCGCCGCCGGCCCCCTAACCCTCCCCGGAAGCCCGCGCGGCCGCGGGGCCCCGGGCGCCCGCGGGAAAAAGGCGTGCCGGTGTAGGGGCGGGACCCCGGGCCCGGGCCTCTCAAAGGGCTTAGTTCTTGCGCTCTCCCCGGCATGCTCTGCTTGTTTGACCAAAGAGGCCTCTCTCGACCGGACCGAGGCCTGCGGAGGAGGCTACGGGTTGCCACCCCCACTCCTGGCCCTCTCCTCACTTCATCCATTTGCAGACACCCCCTCCCCCAAGGCTTTCTGTCTCGCTGTCCCAGCTGGGCCCGTCCCTCACCACACCTCACGACTGTGCCTCAAAAGCCTGCATCAATAAACGGAAACAGTTTGCACCGCTGCGGGCGTGCGCGCTCCGGGGACGCGAGTGGGTGTGGGAGTGCTTGCGTCGGGCCACCCCCGGGGCAAGCCAGGCTTCCTGTGACCCCCGGGCCGAGCCCCTCCTCCCCACGCCTGCACCCGAAAGGGCCACGCTTGGGCCCGTGTCTCTGCCGGGAGGCTACCGGGTACGGTCCGGAATCGGGAATGTGCCAGGGTGTTCTGTGCGTCTCCAACCTCAGCACAGATATGGGGCGGTGGGGACGGGGGAGAGAGAATGGCATCTAGCGTGGGGGGCTGTAGATTGAACTCTCCCGCGCGAGACCGGCAGCACCATTCGGGAACGGGATCTGCCCCTCCCCGCTCCTGGAGCGTGACCCCTTGCTCCTCGCCCCGAGGCCTGTGGCGACTGGGTCCGTTGGGGCAGAACCATGGAGGAAAAGCCTTTCAAAGTAAGAACTCTTCCCGGGCCCCCTCCCCCTGGGAGCCCCCAGCCTGGGTCCAGCCTGAGTCCCTGGCTATTCTCTTCCTCACCCTTGGCCCCGGGGCAGCTCCCAACGAGCCCTGAGCCGAGCCGACGACTCCAGCCTGCTCTTCCTCTCCTTCCCAACTCCCCGCGGCCCTTGGCTTCCCTCGCTGTATGTGGCCCACAGGCGTCTTTGGGCAGCCATGGCTCAGACAAGTCGAGCCCAGACAACGACATCCGGAATCTGTGGACCAGGGCCACGCTGTCGCAGCCGAAGCTGAATGTGCCGCGGTCCAGCGTCGGCGAGAACTCAGACATGGAGGGCGGTGGCATCGGCCGCAAGTCCCGCCGGTGGTACAACCAGAAGGCCGGCCGCGACTCAGACGGTGGTTGGGAAGAATGGGATGACGGAGAGGACAAGGGCAGTTTCAAACAGGAGGATCTGAACGAGTCCTCCTTGTTGGAGCTGGAGCTGCGTCGGGCCAGCTCCCTGGGAAGCCGTTTAGGGGAGGACGTCGATTCCGTGACCGACACCGGTCAGTGTGGCCTCACAGGGCTGTGGGTATCCACAGGGCAGGGGGCTGGCCAGGACCTCAATATCTGTTGCTGTGAAATGGGGAGGGTGGGGGCGGGGAGAAGCTGTAGGATCCGTTTCCAAGGGTTCCCTTTCCCCGGACGGGCGCCCTCGTTCATCTTTTACGCTTTAAATCAACCAGACATTCTTGGAGCGCCCCCTACCGGGCAGGCGTCGTACAAGGTCCTGTGGCCATGGCACGCCAGGTCCGAGAGACACCTGTGGAAAATGCGCAAAGGCAGCGACGTAGGACCCGTGCTTTTAATGGAATCACTGGGATGGTTGAGAGGAGGGAGTTATTTCCTTGTGTATGGATTTGCTGTCGTTGAGGAGGTGCCTATCTTTCTTTCACTCAGTCGTTGGCTACAATTTTAAGTACCTACTTCTTGCTGGGCACCGTCTGGGACTCCCCTCTACCCCCCCCCCCCGCCCCTACAACGGGGGATTAAAACGGATAACAATATTGTAATGCCATCTATTGAGTGCTTGCTGTGTGCCAGGCACTGGGCTTCCTTTGCATGATCACCTTAAACTTCACAACCTCCCTAAGGGGCTCTATTCTTATTACCCCATTTGACAAATGAAGAACTTTGAGGGTCAGAAATTTTCAGTCACTGCTTGTAAGCCTCACCTAATGGCGTAGTCAGAACTGGCACCTTGGTGGGTGGGACAATAAAGCCCAGGGTAGTAACCGACTGTCCCATACTGTTTCCCAATAAGGTGGCACCTGGAGCTGGTCTCTGAAGGCCACTCCCCTGCCACCACAAGTCTGCCCGTGTGTTTTGTTTCCTCTGCTCCAGGGAAGACCCAGCGGTCTGCAGATGACTGATCTCTCTTTTTCTCTTCTCCCAGAAATGTCTTCCTCAGAGTCATCGCTCAGTATCTCGAAGCACACACCCCATCGAGCCTACTGGATGGAGCAGCAGAACAGGGTTAGCACCCAGAGAGACTGGGGATTTGAGTGGGGTGGGATGGGCAAGGTGGGGGCTGCAGAGGTGAAGGGGTGAGTGTGGTTTGTAGAGCGGAAGGGCAGGCAGGTTGGTTGGGGGTCTTGGGGCTAGAGGGGGCAGGTGGGGCATTTCAGCTCGGGGCAGGGCTGGGGTCTCTGGGACATCTGAGCCTCTTGCTGCTTCTCCAGCTGCCACTGCCTCTGATGGAACTCATGGAGAATGAAGCTCTGGAAATCCTCACCAAAGCCCTCCGGAGTGAGCCCCTCCCCCAGCTCCCACAAGAGACCCTGAGGGATTTTGCAGCGCTTGGGCCTCTGGGAGTGGGGTTTCAGGACGTGTCTGCCTTGTCAGATTCCCTTACCACCCACCAGTAATTCCAGGAGCCCTACCAAAAGTAAAAAATTGGGGGGCTGGGCACAGGGACACCCAGTGGGGAGAGCATGAGGTGACCCTCAGGGGCCTGGGCTCCAGCCTTAGTGCAGCCCCTCTCTAGCTGATGTGCCTTTTCTAAAGCGGTTTCTCCACTCCCCAATGGGGATGACAGTCTTTGTGTGGACTTGGCCCTCTCCCTCGGTGCTGTGAGGAACCTCTGGACAGTGGATTATTTGGGTCAAAGTCCCCTCATTTGCCCTGCTTGTAATATAAGGCAGGGATGCTGGCTAATGGCTTAGAGTGGGTGGTCCAGGAGGTGTCCACAGAGATGCCTGCTACCACTGTCCTGGTTCAGGCCTGCAACACTCTAACCTTGCCCTCACCCATGCTCCACCTAACTCTCTCATCCTCCTCCACATCCCCCATCTGTTTGGAGTACAGGTGTATGACTTGACCTTTAAAAAAAAAAAACTGTCAGGGCCAGCACCTTGGAGATCCAAAGTTTCCCAGACTAACACAGACCCGAGTGCCAGGCGCTCCTGCCACCCCAGATCACCCGCGTTTCCTCAAATCTCAGGTGCAGCACCGCTGCTGGGGAGGCCATGCTCCTGCTCACTGCCCTGAGCCGAGCTATGCCCTCCAGGCTACCGGTCAGGTATTGGCCGGGACCACTTCCTGACCAAGCAGCTGCAGCGATACATCGAGGGGCTCAAGAGGCGCCAGAGCAAGAGGCTGCACCTCTTGGTGCACTGAGAGCACCGCCTCGGGCTCGGGCTCGAGTGACAGACAGCCCGACTCCAGTTCCCGGCCCCTGTCCCGTCCCCAGACCCAAGCCCGACCCTGTCCACGTGGAATTTGAGTCCTAGATAAATAAAAGACTCTGTGCACGGTCGGTGAGTCAGTGCGTGGCTGCCCGCGTGAGGAGGACGCACGGGGCCCCGCCTTTCCCCGTGACCTTCTCTCGGTCACCGCAGTGACCTTGAGCGTTCTCCGTCCAGGCCCTATTGGCTCCGCCTTCCCGGGACTCGAAATCCAGGACTTCTTGCATGTTTTATGCCTGCGTCTCCCACCCCAGGTCCAGCAGCTGTGTGGAGATACTGGATCTGCGGTCCAAGCGCCCCGATGGTGTAATCTTGGGGGAAGGGCGAGAAGGTAAAGGGGCAGCGCCTCCCTTCTAGTTTGGGCATGCTAGGCCCCGCCCCTCATGCATATGCAGTTACACTAACCTCTCCGCTCGTCCCGCCCTCTTATTTACATATGTAAGTCTTCTCCCTGCCCCGCAATTGCGGCCACCGAGCCACCTCGCCCACTTCTCTCGCGCATAGCGCGCCCCGCCTCCTTCGTTGCGTAAGAGCGCTCCTGGTTCCAACCCCCTCCCGGAGCCTCTCCACGTCTCCTCTGGCCCCGCCCCCTCGGCCGCCGTCTTCACAAGTGCGCCGCTCCGGCTCGGCGGCGGTGGGCGGGACCTTCATGAAGGACCGCCCCCTGGCTTTGCCGGCTCCGCCCCGGCTGGTCCGGGCACGCAGGCGCTGCCCGCCCCTCTTGTCTGATTAGCATAGGGCGCCGAGACCCGCCCCCTGCTTTGCATGCGCACGGCCGGCCCCACCCCCGCTGTCAGCTGGAGGAAGCAGAGTAGGAAGCGGCCGCGATGTCCTTTTGTGTCCTACAAGCCGCCGGCGGCGCCGCCGAGTGAGGGGACGCGGCGCGGCGGGGCGGTGCGGCCCAAGGAGGCGGCGGAGGAGGGGCCGTTCGCGGCCCCAGGCTCACCCCGGCGCTCCGGGCCGCTCGGCCCCCATGCCTGCCCGCCCGCCCTGCCGGAGCCCCAGGTCCGGGGGCGGAGGGGAGCGCCGCTGGGGGGGGGTGGACGGGCGGGGCGCGGGGGCCATGTGCGAGCGCGGCTGGGAGGCGGGCGGCGGGCGGCGGGGGGCGGGCTCCGGGCGGGGTCCGGCTCCAGGACGAGCCCGGGTCACGATTGGGACCGGGTCCAGGGCCAGACGGGGTTAGGGTCCGGGCGGGATCCCGTGTTGAGGTCTTAATGCGTCGGCCTGGGACAGGGGCCGGTCCTGGCTCGGGCTTCACGTCCTGGCCAGGGTCAGGCTTGGGCCTCGGATCCAGTCCCAGGGCAGGGTTCAATCCCGCACCTGGAGCAAGTCGAAGTCCCAGGGGCGGGCCTGGGTGGAAGATAGGGAGGGTTCCCTGTCGGAGAAGGGGCTTTGAAGACCACGTGGGGGCGCTCGAAGGGGCCTTGAGCCACCCTCCTCTCTGGGTCAAAGGTCATCGCACCGGCAGGGGAGAACTTCCTCCTCCTTGGCGCTCCCCATTTACTTCCTGATAACCTGATAGAGGTCCCCCGAGGGCGGAGGGGAAGGGGAGGCGCAGCAACTTTAGGCAACTTTCCGTAGGTGTGCGCAGGTTGGGGGGCGGGGCGCTCCTGAGGTGGAGGATTCTGCGGCAGCTGGAGTGTAAGAGTGATTGTGCTGGCGGGGTTTGGGGGGGGTGGGGTGGGGTGTAAAGAGGTGGGGCCGTGTCCTCCGGTGGGCATGGGATTGGCATGCTGGGGCAGGAGGGGCGGTGTGTCAGGTGTGAAAGGCTCTGAGTGTGTTTCCACAAGGGTCTGTGCCTGTGTGTGTCAGTGTGGAGGCATGGTGAGTGTGTTTGGGAGTGAGTGTGTGTGATTGTGAGCCTTGAGTGTGACTTTGTTTATGGTTTGTGCCCTTCGGGTGGAGTGTGTGAAGACAAACGGGGAGCATGAGTGAGAGCTGGGGCTTGGGGAAAGCCATGTGTGAGAGCATGGAAGTGCCCAGGAGAGAGTGAGCATGTGTGAGCATGTGAGGACACCTGAGGACCCAGGTGAGTGCGAGTGTGTGAACCCACCACTGCCCTTGTTTGCCTGGTTTGTGCTTTTGAATGGAGGATGCCCAGGTGAGGGGGAAATCATCGAGGTCCTCAACATTTGGAGAAAATTGAGAGGTATCTTGCTACTGGCTGGGGATTCCAGTTGGGGTTGAAGGTCACCTGGGGACTAAGGTTACCCTGCTCCCTGGCCCGGGTGGGAGTAGGGAGTTTCCAGGCTTCCCCCAGGTTCCCAAGTGGGAGACCTTGCCGTCAGTTACTGGCCCTGGAGGCTTTGGAGACTCTGTTCCCATGGCAACGGCTGGGGGGGGCCTCTTCATGGGCAGCCATTCCTTGGACTCTGCCCCCCTTCCCTCCCCCTCGATGAGCCTGGAAGCCTGGCCCTAGGCCCGGGGTTGGGCAACCAGGGTGGCACTGTGTCTCTGTCCCCCATCCCAGTGTCTCCCTGTGACCGGACAGGTCTCTCCCTGCAGGTGACCAGCGCCATGTCCAGCCAGGTGGTGGGCATTGAGCCTCTCTACATCAAGGCAGAGCCAGCCAGCCCTGACAGCCCAAAGGGTTCCTCAGAGACCGAGACCGAGCCCCCCGTGGCCCTGGCCCCTGGCCCAGCTCCCACCCGCTGCCTCCCAGGCCACAAGGAAGAGGAGGATGGGGAGGGGGCTGGGCCTGGCGAGCAGGGTGGTGGGAAGCTGGTGCTCAGCTCCCTACCCAAACGCCTCTGCCTGGTCTGTGGGGATGTGGCCTCCGGCTACCACTATGGTGTGGCGTCCTGTGAGGCCTGCAAAGCCTTCTTCAAGAGGACCATCCAGGGTGAGCCCCCACTGCACTTCTGTGCCCTTTGCCCTCTGGGCCTAGTGCTACCCAGTGGGTGCACTGCCACGTGGCAGTAGGCTCCCAAACTGCTGAGGTACCACTTGGGGTTTTCCAGGTTCCTCTTCCCTCCTGGAAGTGCCGTTTCCCTGAAAAGTTAAATAAAGCCACCAGGATGTGTTGATGGCTTGGATGTGGGATGTGAGAGAGGGCTCAGGAAGCCTAGGTTTCTGGGTACTAGAGGCCTAGCACCTTCCACAGTGGCTCTGAAAAATCTGAGACAGCCTCTTTCTGCTTCTAAACTTTGTTCTTGCTTCTGGTGGCTGCTGAACTCTCAGCAGCATAGAACACCCCCGTTCCCCGCGCTTTGGTGGATTTCCCCAAAGCAGCACCAGCATAAGGCAGGTTTTCATGGGTAACTGAGAGGGGCTACACCGTATTTCAGCACCTGACTTTAAAAAGACTATTACTGAGTTTTTCTCACTCAGGAACACATATCAAAACATGAGCAAGATGTGATGTAATAAGCTTTACTTGGGATGTGCCTGTGACTTATATTTTTATAGGAAACACTGCTGACTTTGGGGCAGTAACTTGTACTTTTGGAGAACATTTCTTGAGTGCTTACCCCGTGTCAGGCACGGTGCCCTCTATGTTCGTGATCTCTTACTCCCTGAACAGCCCATAAGGTGCCAGCGCTGTGACCGTACTTGAGGCCCAGGAAGATTTTTAAAACTTTGTTCAAGTCCCACAGGTAGAAAATGGCAGAAGCAGGATTTGAACTTGGGTTGACTTAGGTCCAGAGCTGACTGCCGCCTCTGCTTATTACTTATAACTGAACTTCGGACAGATGGCTCCCAACTGATTGTGACATTGCGAGTGGGTTTTGATTTGGCCAACACCCACTGCTCTAAAACCGTTTGTGCTCTCTAATGGATTTGAAGGCCAGTGAACTAAGGGGCCCAGGCCCAGGCCCAGGCGTCTCCTGCCCACGTTGGACCCCTTCATTCTCTGTTGACTCCGTTGACAAATGTTTACTGAGCCCTAGGCATAGATTGTAGTCATTTATTAGGCATTTGGGCCCTGTGAACCATGCTGAACATGTTACCTCGACATTCCCTTTCATTCTTACTAGCCGTCTTTGTAGGAAGTCCTGTTTTTATCCCAGTTTTAGAGATGGGAAAACTGAGGGGTTGGGGGCTTAGGTATGGGACTTGCCCAAGGTCACACGGTTGTTAAGAGGTAGTGTCAGGATGGATCCCAGGCAGCCTTCGGAGCCCTTTTTCTTCACAGACCTGTGCTTTGCTGTCCTGACCACTGTTCAGGCCTGCGGACATAGCTGGGACTGAGCCATTTATATTCTAGCAGAGGGAAGAGAGAAAACAGTGAATTGCACAAAACTGTTGTAGTACAGCTATTTTAAGTGCTGGAGGGGGAGGAATAGGATGTGTGCCAAGGAACCCGGCTAGGTTGGAGGCTCTGGAGGTCTTCTCGGAGGAGGTGTCTTGAGCTGCGGGTGCAGGCCTGAATATAGGGTGTAGGAGGAATGTGCCAAGGGCATGTTGGCTGGTTGTGTCATTCAGCCCTGGCCGTACCCCTGTGAGGCTAGGAGGGCCACCATGCGTTCCATCAGCCAGTCAGAAGCTGCCATTACATACCAGGCCCTGTTCCTAGCGCTTGGCCGTCCTGGCCTTCACGGAGCAGATGCTAAAGGGGGAAGACAGATAATAAGACCGATAATAAAACGTGTGTGGTGACTGAGAGGGTGCTGAGAGCTGACGAGAAACTATCAGGCAGGGCAGGTGGCAGAAGAAGCCTGCAGAGGGGCCCCCGACATTCTCACAGCGGGGCCAGGGAGGGCCTCCCGAGGTGACTGGGAGTAGAGCTAAGAAGGAGGTCAGGGAGCGGTGGGCCCTGAGCCTGGGGTCCGTGGGAGGAACAGAGTATGAGGGGGATGAGGTTAAAAAGGTTGAAAAGCCAAGGACTGGAGGCCTCACCGGCCTCGGGAGCACTTGGGCTTTTATTCTGAGAAGGGACATCACTGGAGGCTTTGGAGCAGGGGAGGCGCAGGATCTGACTTGGGTTGAGTGGGTTGTCCTGGCCCATTGTGTTGACATTAACTGAAGGAGAAAGGGACGGAGGAGGAGGCCAGCGAGAAGGTGGGGTGATGGTGACTCGGGGCAGGGGCGGGAGCAGGCATGGGGCACAACGGGTTGGCTTCTGGACATGGGAGGAGGTAAAGCTCGCCAGGCCCCGCTGATGGGTTGGATTTGGGTGTAAGAGAAGAATCAAAGATGTTTTCTGGATTTCTGCTTGAGCCACTGGACAAATGGGGTTGTAGGGTTTGGAGTGGTAGGTCGTGGGCTCCATTTAGGACAAGTGAAGTTTGCCACGCCTTCTAGACCTGCAAGATGCTGAGGCAGTGGAAAACGAGTCTAGGGTTCACGAAGCTCTACTGATAGAAACGTGAAGGCCCACGACTGGTGAGCTCACCGTGGGAGTGAGTTGGGAGGTCCAAGGGCAGCCCTCGGGTCAGTCCTTCGGTGGAAGGAGTGTGGAGGATGCACAGAAATGACAAAGTGGCCAGTGAGCTGGAAGGAGGTGGTGTCCTAGAGGCAAAGGAGACAAGTGTCCAAGTGTTTGTGGGAGCAGGACGTGATCCATGGCATTAGATGCTCCTTTAGGCCAAGCAAGATGAGGACAAGAATGGAGCACTGGATGTAGCAATATAGAAGCCACTGTGGCCCTTGATGAGAACAGATGGGGTTAGTAGAGCCCAGAGACGTGGCTTGACAAGAGGCTTGGGGCAGAGATCAGCCTGACTCCCTGGGTCCCAGGTTTCCTTGGCCTCGTCAGGAGCCCCCAGCCCAGAGGCCATTCCCCTCACTGTCCCGGGCTTCCCTGCCCCACTCAGGGCACCGCCCCTCTCCCCAGACCTGCACTTGCCCAGGGCGCGTCGGGGCTCTCCTATCTTCTGGGCCCCCTCCGGGCCCTAGGAGGCTGCCACTGGAGCCCTGCCTCTTCCTGGCAGGGAGCATCGAGTACAGCTGTCCGGCCTCCAACGAGTGCGAGATCACCAAGCGGAGACGCAAGGCCTGCCAGGCCTGTCGTTTCACCAAGTGCCTGCGGGTGGGCATGCTCAAGGAGGGTGAGCGCTGGGCAGGGGCCCAGGTGCATGGGGCAGGGGTGGGCGAGGCTTGGGGCGTTCTGTGGGAAGAGACGGGGCGGGAGGGCTCTGCAGAGCAAGCCACCCCCAGCCCCACGGACACAGCCTTGTCCTGAAATTCAAGGTGTACGTCTGGACCGTGTCCGAGGCGGGCGGCAGAAGTACAAGCGGCGGCCAGAGGTGGACCCGCTGCCCTTCCCGGGCTCCTTCCCTGCTGGCCCCCTGGCGGTAGCCGGAGGCCCTCGGAAACCCGGTGAGCGTGCTGTGGGCCCTGGGAGCCCTAAGGCTGGGATGGGGCTGGGACACGAGAAGCCTGTTAGGTGTCAGTCACCCAGAATGGATAGCATTGGCATCGGGATCCCGGTCTGCCCTTCATCTGTTCATAGCATGTTTCCCTGAAGGAGTATTTTTGAAAATGATCTTTATCAGTCCCTGAGTAGTACACCTGGGACCAGGGAAAGACTTTTCTCACACTCAGAACCTGTCCATGGACTTGCTTTCCCTGGGAGAGAGTGGGAGGCCTTCCTGGAGAGAAGTGGCCAAACCTGGCTGGCCAGTGGCTATCAGGAATGCCATGGGGGGTGGTGGTGGCTAATTTGGGGCAGATGCTTGACCCCAAAGGGGCCTGCAAGGTGATGAATTCGAGTGCCTCTTCCAACTGTCCCAGCAGCTCCTGTAAATGCACTCGTGTCCCACCTGCTGGTGGTTGAGCCTGAGAAGCTATATGCCATGCCCGACCCGGCGGGCCCTGACGGACACCTCCCGGCTGTGGCTACCCTCTGTGACCTCTTTGACCGAGAGATTGTGGTCACCATCAGCTGGGCCAAGAGCATCCCAGGTAAGGAGCGCAGGTGATCCGGGGCTTCCCTCTGTGGGCCAGGCCTGGCTCTGGTGAACTTGTTCAGCCAGGTCTGCTTCCCACTGTCCTCCAGGCTTCTCGTCACTGTCACTGTCTGACCAGATGTCAGTTCTGCAGAGCGTATGGATGGAGGTCTTGGTGTTGGGTGTGGCCCAGCGCTCACTGCCACTGCAGGATGAGCTGGCCTTCGCCGAGGACCTGGTCCTGGATGAAGAGGGGGCACGTGCCGCTGGCTTGGGGGAGCTAGGGGCTGCGCTGCTGCAGCTGGTGAGGCGACTGCAGGCCCTGAGGCTGGAGCGTGA
Source organism: Eumetopias jubatus (assembly GCF_037043125.1). Taxonomy (NCBI): domain Eukaryota; kingdom Metazoa; phylum Chordata; class Mammalia; order Carnivora; family Otariidae; genus Eumetopias; species Eumetopias jubatus. Next base: position 8,000,504 of record NW_028274819.1, on the reverse strand, counting down.
GGAGTACGTCCTGCTGAAGGCCCTGGCCCTTGCCAATTCAGGTGAGTCCGGGGCGGGCACCGATGGGAGTCTCCGTGAGGCCCTCCCCTTGGTAACCCTGACCGTGGCACGGTCTCATCTGGCAGACAGGGACAATTGGGGCTTAGGGGAGAAGTGACTTGTTGAAAGTCCCAAAGAAGGCAAGGGCAGGCTCAGGAGCCGCACGTAGGATTTCGAGCTCTAGGGCCATCTTTACATGGAAAGTGAACCACCTAGCGGGAAGGAGGGGGGGGGCAGGGGAAACCAAAGGTAGCCACAGTTGAGGGAGAAAGGGGGGGCCCTGGCTCATGAGCAGGAGCAGTGAGTGGTGCCTCAGGCAGCCCCTCAGATCCATGTCAGGCTCCTCCTCGGGCCCCATCCAACAGTGCTCAAGCAGGTGTGGGCTCTGCCCTTTCTGGAGACGGTCCACGCCCACAGCATCCCTTCCTCTCCTTGCAGACTCTGTGCACATTGAGGATGCCGAGGCTGTGGAGCAGCTGCGAGAAGCTCTACACGAGGCCCTGCTCGAGTATGAAGCAGGCCGGGCGGGCCCCGGAGGGGGTGCTGAACGGCGGCGGGCGGGCAGGCTGCTGCTCACACTACCGCTCCTTCGCCAGACAGCGGGCAAGGTGCTGGCCCATTTCTATGGCGTGAAGCTGGAGGGCAAGGTGCCCATGCACAAGCTGTTCTTGGAGATGCTCGAGGCCATGATGGACTGAGGCAAGGGGTGGGCATGGGTGGGGGTGCTGGCAGGACCCGCCCAGTATGGGGTCAGCCCCAAGGGGGCAGAGCTGGGGTCTGGGCAGTGCCACAGCCTGCTGGCAGGGCCAGGGCAATACCATCAGCCCCTGGGAGCAGGCCCTACGCCCTCCCCTCCCCCCTCCCAGGGGGTCTTAGAAGCTGGGAATGTGTGCGCCCAGGCTCTGGGCACTGTGCTGCCCCTTGCAAGCCATAATGTGCCCCCAGAGTGTAGGGGGCCTTGCGGAAGCCATAGGGGGCTGCAGGGGACATGGGGGGGGGCAGAAGCCTGATCTCAGGGAGGGAAGGGAGTGGAGGCCACAGTCTCCCAGCGGGTGATGCTTTTGCTGCTGCTTAATCCAACCCCCTCTCCAGAGCAGAGGGGGATTTGGAGAGCAAAGGCCCCTGCCCCCTTCGCTCCTCTCCTCATCATTTGCATTGGGCATTACTGCCCCCCCCTTGAAGCAATAACTCCAAGCAGGCTCCAGCCCCTGGACCCCTGGGGTGGCCAGGGCCCCCCATCAGCTCCCACCCAGCCTCCTCGGGGGGGTAGGGAGAGCACTGCCTCTATGCCCTGCAGAGCAATAACACTATATTTATTTTTGGGTTTGGCCAGGGAGGTGCAGGGACATAGGGCAAGCCAGGGCCCAGAGCCTTTGGCTGTACAGAGACTCTATTTTAATGTATATTTGCTGCAAAGAGAAACCGCTTTTGGTTTTGAAACTTTAATGAGAAAAAGAAATATATCGAGCTCAAGAACACTGTGTTTCGTGTGTCACTGGGTCCAGGTTTGGGGATACACGACAGACCTAGCAAACAGACTATACATCAGCAAAAACATTCCTGGTTACAGACGGAAAAACTAGGCGCCTGGCACGATTAAGTCTCGGTTTCCTCATCACTCAGCAGCATGTTGGGGATCCCGCGACTGATGGGGAACAGACGTCCAGACTCTGGGCACTGCAAGGTGCCCTCCAGCACATCCACCTGTGGGGAAGGGGGAGGGAACAGAGCTGAGCACTGGCAGCCTCCTCCGGCCATGACGGGCCAGGAAAGCAAGCGATGGGCCGGTTCTCACCTCCAGCAGCACGTGGTGCATCTGCCTCAGGAATTTCTCATCGTGCTCATACCCTTCAATCGGCCCTTTGGGCACCTCGACCAGATGCAACTGTGGGCAAAGGCCTAAATCAGCTCTGGGCATCCCGCCCCTTGCTTTGACGCCAGGTTCCCCGGCCTGAGGGCAAAAGCCTGCGGTGGGACCACCCCACCCCAGGGTGCGCACGGGCGTCGGGGAGGGTCCTCACGGTATCCGCCGCCTCCAGAAGCGCCGCCCACTCCACCTTGGGTATCATACGCGCCACGAAGTCAGGGTTGAACTCCACGGGGTTGATGCGGACCTCGGTGGCCTGCGGGGCGGAGGAGTTTCGTTAGGGACAGGAGCCTGGCTCCCCTACTCCGCCCAGGAGACGGGCGCGAGACTGGCCCGGGCCGATACCTGGAGGCGCAGTGGGAAGCCACGGGGCCCCACCCCCCGCACATGCGAGCTCAGCAGGTTGTGCGTTAGCAGCTTCATGTCGCCTCAGCGCGCTCTCAGAAAGCCAGAACCGGAAGAAGGCAGAAACTCAGCTGCGTCACTTCCGGGGCCGCTCCATTCTCCGTCCCATTGGATGGCTCGGAGGAGCGGAAGTGGCGAACATGCTGGAACTTCTCGTGCTAGCCGAGTAGAGGTATTTGAAAAGCTTTGTCGGATCACGCGCTCCTACCGGAAGCGTCCCAGTGGGAGATGACTACGGCGCAGGCCCAGTGGTTTCCATTCGCTAGGAATTATGCAGTGTACATCGTATGTAAAGCAGCCGCAATGCAGCGGCCTTCGTTGCATGCCAAATAAACATGTTTTTCTCCTACACCAGCGCCTGACACCATCGTCTCCCGCCCCTCGCTTCCGGTTAAGGAAAGGAAACATTGCAGGAATCCGTAAACTAGGCCCATCACAACAGCGACACCCCATCCTTGTATGCAAATAAATTGCGCGGCTGCCGAAAGCCCCGCCCATTCGTAACTGCGCCGGTAGTCCAGCCCCAAATGCAAATAAGCTGAGCGCCCCAGAAGCTCCGCCCCTGCACGCACTCCTAGGCCTGCGCACTGGAGGAGCCTCTCCGGGGGCGGGCACGGCCGGGGCTCCGCCTCTCGCGGAGGGGACACTCCGGGGCACAGCCCGCCAGGCCCCGCCCCCTGCCGCGGCTCCGACGCGAGGGCGGAGCGGCAGTGCGCTCTGAGTTTGTGCATGCCGTTTGTTCAGCTGCGCGTCCTGAGTTGTCGGGCAGGCTCGGGTCTCGTCCGGGCAGCTGCCGTCGGGTCTTCAGCATCGACGCCGTCGAGAGCAGGCGGGTGCCGGCAACCAGGCAGGGAGTGGACGCTTGGCGGGGCCTACGGTTTCAGAAGCGCCGCCTCAGCCATGGCCCCAATCAAGGTGACCGCTGGCCGGGACCGGCCTGAACTCCCCTCCCGCCAGTCTTCCCAGTGCTCTCCGTCCCGCATGTCTGGGGGAGAATCACCCTCCTTGCTGCCCTCCGACCCCTGCGCGCTCCGCCGGACGCTCCTCCCGTAGTTCTCCTTCTCCCCTCAGCAACACCCCGTGGCTGCTCCCCTCCCCTAATTCTCGCCAGTTTGGGGGACTCGTACCCCGTCTGGACAGCCTCCAAGGCTCTCGAGCCTTCCCCTCGTCCCTTTTTCACTTCCACTATGCGACACCCTGTGATGTGTCTCCACCATTTTAGGCGATTGAATACCATGGTCTCCTCCGCCTTCTGGAACCATCTCCTTTGCCACAGGGCCCCTTTTCAACCTCCATACGTGCCCCTACCCCCATACTCTCTTGTACGTTTTTGTTATATTCCTGGGCGTCATTCTTCACCCCATCGTCTGAAACAAGGGTTTTCTCTTAAAGCCCCTACTGTGACTCCCCCGTTCCACTTCTCCCTTGCTCATTCCCACTCTTCTGCTGAGTCTTTCATCCCCTCATCTGGACCGATCCCCTGCTCCTGGGAACCACCTCCCTTACCCTTCCACACTCTTCTGAGACCTCCTCCTCCTCCTGCTTAATCTTACTCCCAATCCCCGATTTGCCCTCCTTTCGTGTACCTCCTCTGGCTCCATGAAACCCTCACAACACTCCCAGGTAGACTAATCCATCCCCTTTGAGAGATGCCTTTTATTTTGTTACCCTCTCCCCAATTTTTCCATCTTCTGCTGCTCTCCTTTTTTCTCTTCCTGAGGGCTGGACACTTAGACCTGGCCAGGGTCCTCTCCCTCCCTGTTGTCGGGGTCTCCTCCTCACCCCCCAAGACATTCCTTGCTCTCCTTCCCTGCCCATTTATCCCACTTCTTTCCGGTAAGAAACCACTCCTTGTTTACTCAACCTCTTGCGACACCCAGAGAGGCCTCCTCTCCCATTTTCTTTTGTCACCAACAGGCTGGTAAAAGGAATAGGGTCCACTTTGAAACCCGGAGGATGTGGAGGAACCAGGCGGTGGGGGAAGAGGGGAGGGCGGCTGGGAGGGACCTCTGGAAACTTTGACAGGTTAGGACGTTACGGCTCTGTCAACTCTGCTCTACTAGGAGCAACTGCCTGGCCCGGTTTAACGCCTTTCTCTTGGCTTCTCCTGCCCACTCCCTCATTCCCCAACTGCTTATCCCCTTATCTAGTCAGTCAGTCTCTAGTTGTCTTTGCTCATATACCAAGTAACCAAGTAACTCCTTACCAAGTCATTCCCTCTAGGTGGGAGATGCCATCCCTTCCGTGGTGGTTTTTGAAGGGAACCCTGGGAACAAGGTGAACCTGGCAGAGCTGTTCAAGGGCAAGAAGGGGGTGCTGTTTGGAGTCCCTGGGGCTTTTACCCCCGGCTGTTCCAAGGTGAGACCTGCCCTTCTGGGAGTCAGCGGTTGGAATCTCGTGTCCATGTCTGTATTGTTCCTAAGTTCTAGGGCAGCTTGCTGCGAGAGTATGTAGTGGTGGTGACAGTTACAAGGCCTATCAGAGCAGGGCGCCTGAGTGGCTCAGTCGGTTAAGTGTCTGCCTTCAGCTCAGGTCATGATCCCGGGGTCCTGGGATCCAGTCCTGCATCGAGCTCCCTGCTAGGTGGGGAGCCTGCTTCTCCCTCTCCCTCTGCTGCTGCTCCCCCTGTTTGTGCTCTCTCACTCTCTCTCTGTCAAATAAAGAAATTAAACTCTTTAAAAAAAAAAACCACAAAAAATAAAGCCTATCAGAGCGTTCAGAAAAAAGCGGAGGCTGTGAAAAGGTCATGGCACCAGGAACGTAGGAGAAAAGGGTATTGTAATTAAATCCCACATCTGTTATTGATCTTGCTGGTGATGGGCGACGTGGAAGATACTCGGGTAAATATAGTACGTCCAAGGGAGGTTCATGGTGACCACAGAGCGCTCAAGTTTGGTTCCGAGCTTCCTTGCCTCCAAGGCAAGAAGGAACTGTGGCTGACACATTTCTAATTGATCAAAGATATTTAAGAGGGAAGTGAGGAGGGCCGGGAGATAAAGCGTACAACGCAGAGCAGAGGCAGTTATCACTTTGCTGACTCTTTGTGTCCCCTCCTAGACCCACCTGCCAGGATTTGTGCAGCAGGCTGAGGCTCTGAAGGCCAAGGGGGTCCAGGTGGTAGCCTGTCTGTGTGTTAATGATGTCTTTGTGACTGAAGAGTGGGGACGAGCTCACAACTCTGGAGGCAAGGTGAGGTATGGGTCCTGCAGGGGATCAGGGGCCAGGGAGATTTTTCTTTGACCTTTACTCTCTCCTTAGGTTAGGCTCTTGGCTGACCCCACTGGGGCCTTTGGGAAGGTGAGTGCATCCCTGCAACCCCTACCCTATAGGGTGGTCCCTGTGCCAGGCCTTGGATGCATGGAGGGACATGGGTAATGTGGGAAGCAGCTGGTGGGGGCAGGGCTTGGTCTGTTCTGGAAGTTTCTAAGCCTTGTCTCTGCTTTTCCTTTTAGGAGACAGATTTGCTACTAGATGATTCATTGGTGTCCCTTTTTGGAAATCGTCGGCTCAAGAGGTAAAAGTGGGAGGGTCCTCTGTGGGGTTCCTCTGCCACCCCTTCAATTTCCATTCCCAGCCTCCAGGCCCAGGCTGTTGTAATTGGCTCAGTCTCTCTCTTTTTATTTTTATTTATTTTTATTTTTATTTTTATTTTTTAAAGTCTTTTTTTTTTTTTTTTAAGATTTTTCATTTATTTATTTGACAGAGAGAGACACAGCGAGAGAGAGAGCACAAGCAGGGGGAGTGGGAGAGGGAGAAGCAGGCTTCCTGCCGAGCAGGGAGCCTGATGTGGGGCTCGATCCCAGGACCCTGGGATCATGACCTGAACCGAAGGCAGACACCCAACAACTGAGCCACCCAGGCGCCCCTCTCTCTCTTCTTAAAGATTTACTTATTTATTTTAGAGAGAGAGCAAGCGTGCAGAGGGAAAGGGAGGGAGAGTTTTTTTTTTTTAAGTTTTCATTTATTTATTTGATAGAGCACAAGCAGGGGGAGGGGCAGAGGCAGAGGGAGAAGCAGGCTCCCCTCTGAGCAGGGAGCCTGATACGGGACTTGATCCCAGGACTCTGGGATCATGACCTGAGCCCAAGGCAGATGCTTAACCAACTGAGCCACCCAGGCGCCCCGAGGGAGAGAGAGTCTTAAGCAGACTCCACGCTGAGCGCAGAGCCCGACATGGGGCTAGATCTCACCACCCTGAGACCACGACCTGAGGGGAAACCAAGAGTCAGACGCTTAACCCGACTGCAGCACCCAGGCGCCCCTGGCCCATTCTCTCTTTCTGGCAGGTTCTCCATGGTGGTAGAGGAGGGCATAGTGAAATCCTTGAATGTGGAGCCAGATGGTACAGGCCTCACCTGCAGCCTGGCCCCCAACATCCTCTCACAGCTCTGAGGCCCTGGGCCCATACTCCTTCCACCCTTTCCTGTTTCACCAGTCCAGCCTCAATGGGGGCCACCAAGTGGGAATTGTGACCAAATTTCTGCAATAAACATTTCTGGTTCACGATTAGTCCTTGATTTTTCTTTCTTTCTTTCTTTTTTGAGATTTATTTACTATTTGGGAGAGAGTGTGCACGTGCATTGGGGGTTGGGGGGTTGGGGACGGGCAGAGGGAGAGAAGCAGACTTGTTGTCGAACTTGGAGCCAGGACTTAGGGCTTGATCTCATGAACCTGAGATCATGACCTGAGTTGAAATCAAGAGTCAGACGCTTAACTGACTGAGCCATCCAGGGGCCCCTACTCCTTGATTTTGAGTTGCTGATTTGCTGAGGGCCAGGCCTTAGAACAGTCACAACTGTGAGGGTAGTGGGCAGGGGCTGAAGGGGTACTAACGGGGGATCCTGATTTCATTTTTCATTAGGGCGAGCCTTTGAATGAAGTGTTAACGAAGCATCAATATACAGATTGGGAAAGGACCAGTGGTCTGAAGAGCAAGGGAAGGAGCAGTCTGTGCAGAGGGAGTAGGCCCTAGGCAGACGTGAGCTTGGCTTGCAGCCATGACCTTTTGCATTTGTTCTCTGGGTGTTGGCTGACCTCATGTAGACCATAAACCTCAGGGTAGAGCTTTGATGCTAGGTAACCCCAACCTGGGCCAAGCTTTAGCCCCACCATTCTTTTAGACTCTGTCGAACCCCTCCCAGGAGCACCGTCATCCCAGGAAGGGCTCCTGGCACCTTGAGGCCGACCGACTGGTAGAAAGGGCTCCATCAGTGGAGGCAGTACTGGTTTAGTCCAGGAGAGCTTCCTGGGAGAGGAGTCTGGGTGAGCTGTTCCAGGGGAGAAGATGCCAGTGAGGCCTGACCAGCGCTGGGTGTACTGGGGGGCAGAGAGGCCAGCAGGGTCTGGGCTGCAGGCCAGTGCTGTCTGCAGGCCCTGCCCTTGGGCCTCTGGCTTTTGACCCTGGGAAGCCTTGCACTTGGCATCAGGGAGCGATTACTAGGTCCCTGCTGTGTTTAGGAGCTCATAGTCTTAAGGAGGGCAGACACTTAGAGCTGCCTCTTCAGGTAGTAAGATGATCCCGTGGGGTGCGAGCCTGAAAGCCTCAGGTGGAGAGAGTGCCGGAGTCAGCGGCTGGGCTCTCCGAGTCTCCGGTCACATGGGTAAATGGCTGGCCGCCAGCTCCCCCACAGGCTGTGGGCCCTCCTCCTCTTCTCCTGCAGAACTCATGCCCCCCAGCGCCTCCTTGCCATTAGCCCAAGCCCGGTGTCTGTTGCTGCCACCAGCAGCCTGCTTCTTTTACTCGTGGCCTCTTAATCTGAGGCCCAGGAAGGCCTCTGAGAGGAAGTGTCCCCTCCGGGGTCCTGTTGCCATTGACTGGGCCTCTTGGCATGAGGGGGCTCCCAGGGCCTGGGTGACCCCTTGCGTGAGCACGATGGGAGTCAGGTGTGAGTGGAGGTGGCCATATACCTCAGCTTGCCAGGGTGGGTGGTGTCTGTGGGCTACTCTGGGTACCGGAGGGCCTGAAATCAACGATCACATTGCAAGAGAATCTGACAGAGCTTCATCTCCTGGGCGGACACACTGTGTTTCAGGGTTGTAGATACAGGGCAGGGCAGGCCAAGGCAAAGGGGCCTGGATCAGTGGGTTCTGGAGGCTTGGAGCTGTACCTGGCAGGGCAGCGGGCATGAGCTTCCTGGGCTGTTGGTAGCCGAAGGGTTAATGTTAAAACAAACCCTGAGGGACGCCTGGGTGGCTCAGTCGGTTAAGCGTCTGCCTTCGGCCCTTCGGCTCAGGTCATGATCCTGGGGTCCTGGGATCGAGTCCCGCATCGGGCTCCTTGCTCAGCGGGGAGCCTGCTTCTCCCTCTGCTTGTGCTCTCTCTCTCTCTCTCTCTCTGACAAATGAATAAATAAAAAATCTTTAAAAAACAAACAAACAAACAAACAAACAAACCCTGAGACATTCACCCAACACATCTCCAGCTAAAACTCACCCACCTGTCCTGACCCTCCCAAAGGCATAGCAACTCTGACCTGGAAGGCCAAGCGTTTTACTCAGCATCAGCAGTTCTGGCCTTTTCTGGGTCAAGAGCTGAGAGCCATGCCCTCTGCCTTAGAAAATGCACGTCACCAGGCGCCTGGGCGGCTCAGTCGGTTAAGCATCAGCCTTGAGCTCAGGTCATGATCTCAGGGTCCTGGGATTGAGCCCTGCGTTGGGCTCCCTCTGCCGCTTCCCCCACCCCCCCCCCGCCGCCTGGCTCGTGCTCTTTCTCTCTCTTAAAGAAATAAAATCTTTAAAAAAAGAAAAAGAAAATGCACGTTTGGACATATGAACACCCTTTTTAAGGGTTTTGAGGAGACCCCCTGAAGTCCTTCCAGAAATTCCAGGTGAGTCTCCACCCCGCCCTGGGAGGCATCATACCAGAGTGGGGTCACCAGACTTTGGGCTCAGACCACTAGGCTGTGAATCCTGACATGCTACCGAGAAGCTGGTGACCTTGGGCAGGCTATTTAGTTTCCCTTGACCCCACTTCCCTCATCTTTAAAGTAGAAATAATCCTAACCCACCTCATAGGGTTGTTGGGAACAAATGAGAATGTATGGAAAGCACTGGGCACAGTGCCTAGCATGCAGTAAGAACCCAAGACATGGTTATAAAGAGAAAAAGAAACAAACAAAAAGAACGCTTGCTCTCCACCATGTAGCCTGTGTGTCGGTGGAGAAAGAGCTAGAGGGGTGCCTGGATGGCTCCGTCGGTTGAACGTCTGACTCTTGATTTTAGCTCAGGTTGTGATCTCAGGGTTGTGAGATTGAGCCCCGGTCCGGCTCCGCTGAGCACAGAGTCTGCTTGGGGTTCTCTCCCTTTCTCTCCCTCCCCTGCTGCCCCTCTCTGTGAGCGCTCTCTCTCTTAAATAAATAAAATCTTAAAAAAAATAAAAGCAGCTAGGAGTTGGGAGAGAAGTCAGACCTCAGTCCTGTCATTAGCGATTCCTCGGTTTCCTTGTCAATATAACGGGCTAGTGACTCTCTTATTATCCATGTATGTAGGTCCCCAGGATTCTCCATACATTGTCTGGCACCTGAAGCCTCACAGGTTAAGGAGCTGGGAAAGCATCCGTGGGGAGAGTCCTGGCCGGGCCCTAGGGAGTCAGACCCGAGCTTCTGAGAGAAGGAGAGGGTCAGAGGGGTGCTGGCATTCCTGTTCCAGACCTGGGGCTGTAGTTCTGCAGGCACCATGATCAGGAGGATATTGACCCCGAGGGAACTCACCTTACTGGTCATGCTTGGGGTTTGGCCACACAGATGTTGAGGAGTAGCAGTGGAGAGAGAGGATTGTGTGTGTGTGTGTATGCGCACGTGTGTTTACACAACTCCTGGAGAAGTTTGGATAACTTCTGTGTGAACGCACAGATTTGTGGTACTAATAAACATGCATATCAATCCACCAGGGTGTGAATATTTGCACTGATTCTCCCTGCTTGAGCTGGAAGTTTTTTTTTTTTTTTTTTTTTTTTACTGAACACAGGTAAGGTGCCCTGCTTGGGATGCGTTTTGGGAAACAGTAAAGAAGTGAAGGATGGGAGAGAGAGAGAGAAAGCTATCCTTTCTCCAGCTTCCCGGATATTGGTTCCCATTGGTTCAGCATAAGTTTGAACCAAGCGGGTCTGAATTAGAACTAGATTTGCTTGAGGGTGATAACAAGTCCAGTGATTTGAGACAGAGGCTTAGCTCACAGATATGCAATAGGAAGGTTGGCAGTCTAGGGCTAGTACAGCAGCTCCATGATTACAAGGGACCCATGCTCCTCCTATCTTGCTGCTCTGCCGTTTTAAACATCTGTCTTCTACCTCACAATCCAATGCGGCTGCTTGAGTTCCAGTGGCACCCGCTGCTGCTCCTGTCAGCCTTGGCAGGGACAAATCCTAAGCTGTCCCAGGTCCCTGTGTGGTCACCTCATATCCCCAGTGACCCTTCTCCAGCCTCTCTCCTGCTCCCTGCAAACCCTGGTCTCCACAGTCACCCCAATGCCCCAGCTTGTGGGTCCTCCAGCCTCTTCAGCATCTCCTGACAATGTTCATCACCTGGGATGCCCCTCCCTTCCCTACCCCTGCCCAAAGTGCTCTACCCTTCGAGGTCCCAGGTTGGTCCCGTTTGCTGAGGACCACTGCCCTGTTCCTGTCCCTTGCCTGAACCATCCACATGGGCCACACCCTCAGCTTCATCAAGGATGGAGGGGGTTTTTGACATATAATTCACATATCATAAAATTCACTCTTTAAACGTGCACAGTTGAGTGGTGTTTCACCGCTTGGACGACCATCCCCGCCACAATGACAGATCTTGAATTTCCACGACTTCTCCCAAGTTGAAGTCACTCGTCTCTTCTGAGCGATGCACATGTGCCCATCCTAGTTACGAAAGGCGTGTTCCGACTTCTAGGGGGTTTGCTTGCCTCCACGTGCCCCTGCGGTCACATCAGGTGTCTTGCACCCAGTGGCTGTTTGCCAAGAGTTCCAGCCAGGCCTCAGGCTGGGCTCCGGGGACATGGCGGTGAGCACGCCAGGCATGGGCCCTGCAGACACAGCCGTCAGGTGGGACTCCAGGCTCCAAGCTCCTGTCTGAGCGAGCTGGCAGTGCCCTGGCAGCTCTGGTCCCTGCCTCGACATGCCCACCGTCCCACAGGGGTGCCAGCCCCCGGATGAGCACTTGCAGTCCATGCAGGGGAGCTGTGACAGGGCAGCCCAGGTTGGGGTGTCTGGGGTATGACAGAAGGACTCTGGCCACTAGCCCACCCTGCCACGGGGTATGGGAGGGGGAATGAGTTCTAGCCGTGGGCTGGAAGATGAATAGACGATGGCCAGGTGAACAGAGGTGGGAAGGGTGTTCTAGGTGGCAGGAACAGCCTCGCCAAAGCCTAAAGGTGAGCAAGGGGAGCAAGGTCTGGGCAAGCAGATATTTAGGGGTTTTGTCCACAAGCCACAGCTCAGTTGGCTTCTCTTGGTGAACATCGGTGTCTCTGATATTTGGCTAAGGGAGGCTTTGGAGGGAGACTTTCTATTTTTGTTTCCTCCTGGACTCCTTCCTCGGGGCGTGTTCCCCAATGCTGGAGTGTTGGGTCACAGGGCTCTGGCGGTTTTAATGGTCTCTGGAAACTCTGAGGCCATTTTGACAGCCACCAGTGATGTGTGCGGCTGTGTCTCTCCTCACCATGTGCCAATCCGGGCTTTACCTCCTGGATGTATTTTTCCTAGCTTAATGGGCACTTAATGGTATCTTGGCACGGTCTTTCATGCATGTGTCTTTAATTATGAGGGAGACTGGCAACCGTGGGGCTTGGCAGCGCTCTCCCTGTGCTCGCTAGCCAGGTGCTGGGCTCCAGCCTCGCTCTCCCACTAGCCAGCAACAAGGGAGCGGGGAGCAAGGGAGGTGGTGCAGCTTTTGGGTTTACCCTTAATTTTACTGACCCCTGAGCCCCTCTGAGCCCCATTCTCCTTATCCCTGACATAGGAATTCATTTGCTCAAAAAACATGACTTTGGCCGCCTTCTGTATTTTGGCTCTACCTCTTCCTGGCTCTGTGGCCTTAAGCAAGTGACTTAACCTCTCTGTGTGTCAGTTTCTTCATCGTCGTGGTCTCCGTGGCTCGGCACCGTGAGAACGTGGGAAGATGCACAGCAGAGCGGAGTAAGGCTAGGAGGGAAAAGGACTGGGGTCTGCTTTAGGAAGGGAAAATCTTTTCTGAGAAACAGGCCATCCAGCGAGAGCAGCAGAGTGAGAAGGAGCCAGCCGAGGGCAGAGGGAGGGTGCGTTTGTGGGGGGTGGTTTCAGTTTGGAGGAACAGCAGATTTCAAGGGGTCCAGGATGGGAGTCTGAGGAAGCAGGGAGGAGCCAGGAATGAGCTTGGGTGGACGGCTGGGCCCACTCAGCAGAGCCTCGGGTCTCGAAGGTCATGGTGAGAGGTTAGAACTTGATTCAAAGCACAGGGAGAAGGCACTGGAGGGTTTTAAGCAGGAAAGGTTCATGAGCCAGTATTTCCAAAAGACTCTTTGGGCTCTGGGTGGAGGCCGCCCGGAGGAGGACTGGTGCTGGTGTCCGCCTTGGTAAGAGTCTCAGGGTGAGGCAGGGCGGGTGCCCCCTAGGAGTGTGGGGGCGCCCTGGGGCGAGCAAGCCAAGTGTCAGGTGGCGGGGGCCGTGCGGTGTCATGCTCTCTTCAGCTGCTGGGGCTCATGTCTTGCAGGTGGCCCCCTGAGTCCCCGGGGACCTGGCTCGGCCCTGGGCAGGTGGCCCTGGGTCCCGCCCTCCCTGACTCTCTGGCTTCCCCTGCCTCCTTCCATCGGGCAGCTGGTTCAGGCCACCCCACTGGGCGTTTCTGCTCCTGGCCCACTCTGGCTCCATTATTTCTACCCCCAAATGGTGGGTAGGAAAACCACCCCTTCTTAGCCCTTGGGTGGGGAGGAGGGAGTCCCTCAGACCCAACACCAGAAGCCCAGGTGCCCAGAAGGCCCTGGAGACTGGTTTTTTGTTTTGTTTTGTTTTTAATTCTTGAGCTTGGGGCCCTGAACTTTCTGGTTACGGGACTGGGCCCTGGGCAGGTGCCCCGTGGGGCTCTGGGCCTGCTGCAGGCAAGGGGCGAAAGTGGCCCTCTGACTCAGCTCTGGTTGGTTCCAGGCTCTGGTTGGCCCTGACCACCACTTGCCCTGGCCACCCTGGGCTCTGCTTCCTCAAACCCCAGGGCCCTCCTGCCTCTGGCCTCTGGGCTCGGACCAGGGCTATCTAGAGAATTCAAAACCAGAAGGGAACTGGGAGATGGCATTCCACCCACTCCTACCCTGTGAAGATGGGGAAGCTGAGCCCCACGGGAGGAGATTGCCGTTGATTAAGTTGTCCATTTGTCTGTCTGTCTTTCTCTGCTTCTTGCCTGCCTCCTAGATCCCCATGCTGTCAGTAGTGGGAGTTGAACTCCCTTAAAGACATGTATCATATGACCTCACTGATATGAGGAATTCTTAATCTCAGGAAACAAACTGAGGGTTGCTGGGGTGGTGGGGGGTGGGAGGGAGGGGGCGGCTGGTGATAGACATCGGGGAGGGTACGTGCTATGGTGAGCGCTGTGAAGTGTGCAAGACTGTTGAATCATGGATCTGTACTTCTGAAACAAATAATACATTATATGTTAAAACAAAAAAAAAAAAAAGAAGAAGAAGATAGCAGGAGGGGAAGAATGAAGGGGGGAAATCGGAGGGGGAGACGAACCATGAGAGACGATGGACTCTGAGAAACAAACCGAGGGTTCTAGAGGGGAGGGGGGTGGGGGGATGGGTTAGCCTGGTGATGGGTATTAAGGAGGGCACGCTCTGCGTGGAGCACTGGGTGTTATACGCAAACAATGAATCATGGAACACCACATCAAAAACTAATGATGTAATGTATGGTGATTAATATAACATAATAAAAAAAAATTCACACACACAAAAACCTGCCAGAGGGGCACCTGGGGGCTCAGTTGGTGAAGCATCAGGCTCTTGATTTAGGCTCAGGTCATGATCTCAGGGTTGTGGGATCCAGGCCCCTGTCCGGCTCGGTGCTTAGCGCCCAGTGCCCAATCTCCTTGTTCCTCTCCCTCCCCCTCTTCCTCCCGCTCTGCCCCCACCTCGTGCATGCACGCTCTCTCTTTCTCTCTCTCAAAATAGATAAATAGATAAAATCTTAAAAAAAAAAAAAGCTGCCAGAAAAAGATATCTGAGAAGGGCAGACACTATAGCACTGCAAACATTTAAAATATTTGTCAACAGGGGTGCCTGGGTGGCTCAGTCGGTTGGGCGTCTGCCTTTGGCTCAGGTCTATGGTCCCAGGGTCCTGGGATCGAGCCCCGCATCGGGCTCCCTGCTCAGCAGGAAGCCTGCTTCTCCCTCTCCCACTCCCCCTGCTTGTGTTCCCTCTCTCACTGTCTCTCTCTGTCAAATAAATAAACTCTTTAAAACGTAAACAATAAAATAAAATAAAATAAAATAAAATAAAATAAAGTATTTGTCAACGAGACACAGTTTAAATGACGATGGACTAGCAACACAGTAGAATACCACACAGCCATTACAAAGGCAGAGGCCAGTGGTTCTGAACAGAAAAGAAGCAGACTGTAAGATATTTCGAGAAGGATGGAGGTGCACAGCCCTGTGTGTATGGTTGTATCCACCTGTTACAGACAAACATGGCAGCTGCATCTCAGAAAGGACACAGAACATGCTGACAGGGGGAGCACAAAGTAGGTGTTGGGAGTGATGAGAGGGAGACTTGATTTCTTCTCTATACCCTTATGCACTCTTTTTTTTTTTAAGATTTTTATTTATTTATTTAGAGAGCAGGGGGAGGGGCAGAGGGAGAGGAAGAGAAAGAATCCTCAAGCAGGCTCCCCACCGAGCAGGAGGTCTGATGGGGGGCTCGATCCCAGGACCCTGAAATCGCGACCTGAGCCGAAGTCAAGAGTTGGATGCTCCACGGACTGAGCCACCCAGGCGCTCCACCCTTCTGCGCTCTTGACATTTTTGACCATGGGTCTGCAAACAACTTTCAAGGGAAAATCTAACCGCAGGCAAGGGACCACTCACTGCTAGACTCTGACGAACATCCCTCAAGGGCTAACTGAGCCTTGAAATCCTGGGATCTCTTTGTCACCTGCTGAGGAGGCCCGTCCCTCCCTCCCCCTCTCCCTGAAGCCTCCCTGGGCCTGACCCAGCTGGAGCGAGTCAGAGGAGAGGGTTGAGGGGCAGCCAGGCGTGTGTGGAGGGACGGATGTGAAAGCCATCGTTGACACAGTGCCTGCCTCCGAGGCTTGAGGAAGGGTGTGCCTGGGAGGTGTTGAGCAAGGCAGGGGCCCTGGGCAGCCAAGGGATGAGGCCCAGTCACCGCCCTTGGCTAACCCCAAGCAGGCGCTCTGGGAGGACTTCCTGGGCTGGAATCCTCGGGGGAGGGGGTGCAAATAGAAGTTAAGATCCACGGAGGGTCAAATCTGGATGGACCCTTGATATTAATAATACCTAAGATAACAACCACACCGGGGACCATGTAATGAATGCTTCAGCTGGGCCCCAGCTCATGGAATCCTCATAACAACCCTCTGAGAGGATTGTCTGCATTTCCAGATGCGTCTCAGCAGGGATGAGCAATGGTTGTGTTCTCCTGCCCTGCATGCCTTCCCATTGCCTGGTGAGACCTGGCTCGCCGTGGCCGGGAGCTCCTCGCTCTTTACACAGTGGCCCCACTGCCTTCCTTCGGTTGGTTCTACCACTTAATAGCCGTGTGACTTTGGGCAGGTTAGTAACCTCTCTGAGTCTCAGTTTCCCCCTCTGTGAATTGGAGACCCTTAGTCTTTAGGTCACATGTTATTAGTCCAACACAAATAAGTCAATAAGCCTAAAGTACTTTTTTTTTTTTTTAAAGATTTTATTTATTTGACAGAGAGAGATAGCAAGAGCAGGAACACAAGCAGGGGGAGTGGGAGAGGGAGAAGCAGGCTCCCCGCGGAGCAGGGAGCCCGATGCGGGGCTCGATCCCAGGAGCCTGGGATCATGACCTGAGCCGAAGGCAGACGCTTAACGACTGAGCCACCCAGGCGCCCCTTAAAGTACTTTTTTAAAAAAAGGTTTTATTTATTCATTTAACAGAGAGAGAGAGAAGAACAAGCAGGGGGAGTGGCAGACAGAGGGAGAAGCAGACTCCCTGAGGAGCAGGGAGCCCAATGTGGGGCTGGATCCCAGGACTCTGGGATCATGACCTGAGCTGAAGGCAGACGCTTAACTGAGCCTCCTAGGGCCCCCCCTTTTTTTAAGATTTTATTTAATAATTTGAGAGAGAGAGAGAGAGGGAGAGAGAGAATCTCAAGCCGACTCCATGCTGAGCACGGAACCTGAGGCGGGGCACAATCTCATGACCCCGAGATCACGACCTGAGCAAAAACCAAGAGTCTGACGCTCAGCCAACTGAGCCACCCAGGCGTCCCAAGCGTGAAGTTCTTGTAACCATGACTGGCTCCTGGTAAGCCTGTTTGCCATGGTTGTTATTACCCCATATTTCATTAAATCTAAGATGTCATCCATTGTAAAAGATACCACTCAGGGAAGACAAGAATGCTGCCAGTTGACTACGTACCAAGTCTCTTTCATCACTAGAACCTTTATTTTATACTTCCCGAAGAAGCTCTTTTTGACTTAGATGGAGATTCTCATCATATATAATTTGGAGGCACACACAAAAAGGAAACTAGAAGCAAAATAAGTTGTTTTACGGTGTTTGGAAAACTCCTTCCCATTTAGAGTCCGACGGAGACGGAGGTGTGATGTCTGGGTTTCACCACCACCTCCTCCAGTGAGCCATGGTGAGTGCTGGAGCGCAGCCCCCCGCCCCCCAGCTATCCATAAGACAACCCTGAAACCGGGGCTCTTGGGTGGCTCAGTCATTAAGCGTCTGCCTTCAGCTCAGGTCATGATCCCAGGGTCCTGGGATCGAGCCCCGCATCCGGCTCCCTGCTCCGCGGGAAGCCTGCTTCTCCCTCTCCCACTCCCCCTGCTTGTGTTCCCTCGCTGTGTCTCTGTCAAATAAATAAATAAATAAAATCTTAAAAAAAAAAAAAGGCAACCCTGAAACCAACAGCTGCAGGAGCTGTTGCAAGCCAGCTTCGTGACAGATTTCTGCTTGGGGAGTGTACTGACAAGTCTGGTTCTCTTCCCTGGGGGCTCGCACCCTTTAAGTCCCCGGGGTTAAGGGAGGGCTCACTCAGCTCTTGCCTCTGGGCCTTCCTTCCAAGCTGCTGATGCCCTTTCTGCGGGGTTTGCTGCTTCTGAAGTGTGGGCACGAGCAGGCAATGACAACTGTCAGGACTGCAGCCAGCCAGAAAGCAACTGTACCATGTAACCCGGTTAGGAGATTTAAGTAGGAGCAAGAAAGGGTCTTGGAATCCACGACACATGAATAATCTCTGAACTTTGCGCTGGGCGGGGCTTCCAGCCACCGCAGAGCCCCGGCACATTCTGTTCCTGCTCCTTTCCTCCCCTCTTTGCCTTCTTCACCCAGTCATTCCCCATCTCAGCTTCCTCGTGTAGCCCCCCGCCAGGATGCCTTCCTTGACCATCTCCGGGAGTCAGTCCCTTCACTGTCCATGCACATAGTATAGCTACAGTGTTACATTTTGAGTGTGTGTGTGATTTTGGGGGGCAGCCATCTCCCCAGTGTACCGAGGCTTGTGGGTGCGGGGACTAGGTGACTTCCACCACATCCCAGTATCTAGCTGTGTCTGGCAAGGTGCTGGTGGATGAAAGAATGAATGGAGGCCCCATAGTGCGCAGTGGGGGACCTGGGAGGTCCTCCTGGCCAGTCTACGAGACATGCTGCACGCCTCTGCGCTGCAGGGCGGCGGGGGGGTGGGGGTGAGCAGGAGACAGGCTGCCGGCCTTTGCACTACACCACTTCCCTCAGAGGCCAGAGAGCAAGCCTCTTCTTGTACGGATGGGAAATTGAGCCCTGTGAGGTCACATGTCCACGGCCCAGACCTCCTGTCTCAGTCCGGTGTGCAGAGAGATGGGGGAGGGTGGGGCAGAGGACGGGGGCTCACTCCTGGCTGGGGTTTGGAGGAGATTTGCCCGGGCAGCGGCATCTGACACAGGCTTCCCAGGTTGGGAGCAGAGCTTGGGTGAGTTTGAGAAACACGGAGGGGAAAGCGAAGCTGGGCAAATCAGAAGAGGCAGGTGTGGACGCCCAGACTCACCACACAAGGCCCAGAGTCCTTGCAGAGGCCCTGGAAGATACGAGGCTGAGGTCTCCATCGCTAGTTTCGTTTCCAGAGGGGTGGCAGACTCACCCGCCATGGTCCCCTGAGCCAGGAGAGCGGCGGGCGTCCCTCCCGGGTGGCCCTGACCCCACCTTCCCCTGCTAACCACCATGCCAGCTCTGTGGCCCTGCGGAGATGCTGGGAGGATGTGGGGTGGCGAGGTGGGGGCTGAGGCAGGACTCTGGGGGTGCAGAGGCCCGCCTGCTCCCGGAAGGAGGAAGCTGCACAGGGTGTCTGTGGCTGGGCCCCGGGATCCCGGACCAGGGGAACTTCCTCTTCCTCTCAGGGCAGGTGTAGCTGCCACAGCCGGACCAACACCCTGGCCCTGTCATGGATGGGGGCAAGGGGCCCAGACTCAAAGACTTCCTGAGTGGGAGCCTGGCCACCTGGGTGAGGGGGCAGGTGGGAGGCGGCTGGGAAAGGGAAGTGAGCAGCAGGGAGGGGCTGGTGCTGGGTTTGGAGGAGGGTCCGGCAGAGTCGGGGGGGGGGGGGGGAGGTGCTGAGGGCAGGGGTGGGCACAGATGTGGGGCTGGAGAAGTTGAGGGAGCCGTGGGGCAAGGGTCAGGGGCATTCGGGGAAGAGGTGAGGAGGAGGCTGCGTGGGCTCAGGGGGCAGGTCCGAGGGGCTGGGAGTCACTCTGCTGGGAAGGGAGTTCCTAACCGGGCAGCTGACTTGTCTCGGCTCCCCACAGGCGCTGGGACTGGCCAGCCTGGTGGGAGAGGCGGAGGAACCTGAGGGGGAAGAGGAGGAAGGAGAGGGGCCCCTTTGCCCAGAGAAGAAGTTCTTGCATCTCAGCGATGGGGCCCTGCTCCTCCGGGTGCTGGGCATCATGTAAGAAGCCACAGGCCTGCCTAGGAGTCTGAGGTGGCCCCTCCCTACACAGACTACTGGGAGGAGCTTGAGGGCTGGTGGGTGGAGCCTGATTGGGGGAGGTGGGGCCTTGATGGTCCCCCTCCCCCACCTAGCTCCCTGTGCCCACAGAGCTCCTAGTTCTCGAGGGGGACCTCGGGTGGTCGGGGGCTGTGATGCTCCTGCATCCTGGCGGGTGCGGAACCTGAACCACCTGTGGGGCCGGCTGAGGGACTTCTACCAGGTGAGGGGCTGGGAAGGGGAGGCTGAGCCTGGGAGGCCCCTGTGGGAAGGCCCTTCTCCTAGGTCCTGTCTCCTCTGCCCCCAGGAGGAGCTGCAGCTGCTGATCCTGTCGACACCCCCAGACCTCCAGACGTTGGGGTTTGACCCCTTCTCAGGTGCTCTCTCTTACTACCCCTTCCTGCTTCTATCCCCTCACCCCACCCCTAACTTTTTGTGGCTTGTGCTCTGCAGAGGAGGCAGTGGAGGAGTTGGAAGGCATCCTTCGGCTGTTGCTGGGGGCGTCAGTGCAGGTGAGCAGGGAAGGGAAGGGTAGGGTCCAGCCTCTGCGGGAGACGAAGACGTGGGGGATTCCCGTGCTGGCATTTCCGCCCGGTCTCCCTGCAGTGTGAGCACCGGGAACTCTTCATCCGACACATCCAGGGCCTCAGTCTTGAGGTCCAGAGTGAGCTGGCTGCTGCCATCCAGGAGGTACTTGGGCTGGTCGATAGCCTGGGACTGGCCCTGCCACCTGGGGGCACCCTGCCCCTCACCTTCCTCTGCTGAACTGCTCTCCCTACCCACCCAGGTGACGCAGCCTGGGGCCGGTGTGGTGCTGGCACTGGCTGGGCCCGAGCCTGGGGAGCTGGAGCCTCCGGAACTGGAGATGCTATCCCGGAGCCTGCTGGGGACTTTGTTAAGGCTGGCACGGGAGCGTGATACGGGTGCCCAGGTAGGGCGCTTTGTGATCCAGGTGGAGGAATGGGAGGACTGCGGGGACCCAGATTTGGGGGTGGGATGGAGTTTGGGGCCCAGATGTGGGGTTGGGGATGAGGGTCTTGGACCAGCAGAGCTTCATGAGCCAGATGTGGCTTGTTGTGACTGGGGCGCATGGGATAGGTTACTTCTGGCTTCTGACCCTCGACTTCCCACAGCGTCTGGCTGAACTGCTGCTGGAGAGACAGCCGGCCCCTTTGTTGCCAGAGGCTCCTGCCAGGACTCCCCCAGAAGGCCCCTCACACCACCTGGCCCTGCAGCTGGCCAACACAAAGGCCCAGCTGCGGCGCCTGAGGCAGGAGCTGTGAGTACCCCCGTCTGGGAAGTAGGCCTGGAGGGAGAGGGGCAGATTAGACGTGGATGGAAACGGGTGGGATCAGGCCTGTGGGTTTTGGGTCCCCACACCCCTCCAGCGTCCCTTTTCTTCAGGGAGGAGAAGGTCGAGCTGCTGCTAGACTCCCAGGCGGAGGTGCAGGGTTTGGAGGCCGAAATGCGACGGCTCCGCCAGGAGGTGCGCTCAGACGCTCCCCGCTGCTGCCGCATTCCCTAGCCCTCTCCCCACGCCTCCCGTGTCCCATCGCCTGCCGCCACCCGGGCTCCTTCCCCTCCCTAATCCCTCTGGCCCGCGGCTGGCCGACCCCACCTCCGCACCTTCTGGCTCAGGCCCAGGCGCTATCGGGACAGGCCAAGCGGGCCGAATTGTACCGCGAGGAGGTAGAGGCGCTGCGGGAGCGGGCCGGTCGCCTGCCCCGCCTGCAGGAGGAGCTGCGCCGCTGTCGCGAGCGGCTACAGGCGGCCCAGGCTTGCAAAAGCCAGCTGGAGGTGAGACGGGAGGCGGGGCCTGGGGAGGGCGGGGCGCGGGGCGGGGCCTGGAGGCGGGGCCTGCTGGGGTTGGGGTGGGCCAGGACCGGGGGCGAATTTGGGCCTGGAGAAGAGAGGGCGAGGTCAAACGGATAAAGCAGTCGTGACCAGGAGAAATGGGTGAGGTGGTGTCTGGGGGAAAGGCCCTCTGGAGAATGGGGCGGATGGAAGGGAGAGGTGGGGGCCGTAGGTTAGGGTAGGTCCTGGAGAGGAGGGTGGGGCCGAGTGCAGGGGAGGAACTGTCTGGAGAGAGCCCTTCGCAGTGGAGCCTAGAGGGATGCCGCCCTGGGAGGGAGTTCTTGGGGAGAAGGGGCGGTGCCTACACAGGAGGGGGCGGGGCCAGGTGCTGGGGAAGTGGTACCTGGATAGACCCTGGAGAGGGAGGGGCAGGTGGGAGGGGGAGGCGGGGCCTGGAGAGCATAGGGGTGCAGGGTCAGGTGAGGGAGGGAAGGCAGTCTGTGGCCCTGGAGTGCTTGGGGGCAGCATCACATCCCGGGTGTCTCTGCTCCCCACCAGGAGGAACGGGTTCTCTCCGGGACTCTGGAAGCCTCCAAGGCGCTACTGGAGGAGCAGCTGGAGGTTGCTCAAGAGCGCTGTGCTAGGCTGCATGAGACTCAGCGTGAGAATCTGCTGCTGCGGACCCGTCTGGGCGAGGCCCATGCGGTGAGATTGCCCGAGTGACCCCCAGTCACTCTGTCATCTGTGACCCCTGGTGGCCCCAATGGTCCCCCAGAGTTCTCTAGAGCACCCTGTGACCCCTGACTCCTTGTTTCCCCTAGTGATCTAGCCCACACATTGGCCTGGCCGTGGTGGGGAAGGCTTGTCTGACCCTGCCCTTCCCCCAGGAGCTGGACACTCTGCGGCATCAGGTGGAGCGCCTGGCAGAGGAGAATGTGGAGCTGGAGCTGGAGCTTCAGCGGAGCCTGGAGCTGCCCCTGGGCTCTCCCCGGGAGGGTAGGGCCCTGGTAGAGGGGCTGCGGATGTGGGGCTGGCTGCCTCTTTTCCTGCAACTCTAGCGGGGATGGCTTCTGACTTCATTCTCTTCCCAAGGTGTTGGTGGGGGTGGTCTATGGGTGTGTGGGAGGAACCAGGGATCATGGCAAAGTGTAGGGAGGGGTCCTAACCTCATCTCATATGTCCCAGCACCCGTGCCAGGAGCAGCCCCCTCACTTCATGATGAAGTGAGAGAGGCAGAGGCCGGGCGGCTGCAGACCCTGGAGAGGGAGAATCGGGAGCTTCGGGCCCTGCTGCAGGTGCTCCGGGGGCAGCCTGGGGGCCAGGTGAGTCCCCTCCCCCAACCCTTCTAGCAGGTCCTTCCTTGCCTCCTCCTGGGGGCTTAGCCCTTCCTCTCATGTACCCTCAGCACCCCCTGCTGGAGGAGCAGAGCGAGGACTCCTTGGTTCCAGAGCTGGATGTGACTCCCCAGACTTGCCTGGCCTCAGACCTGGGCCCCCAGGTTTTGGCTGGCCAGGTGGGGGATGAAGGCACCCAGGCCTTGGACCTGGCTCCCCCAGTATCAGACTCGGCCCTTGAGAGAGTAGCTGTGCCTCCCCAGGCTTCTGACTCAGACCCACAGGTGATAGAGAGACCCCTCCAGGTGGCTGCCATGGCCCCCCAGACCTCAGACTTGACCGTCCAGGAATCAGGCCGCGCAGTAGCAACACAGGAGTCCCTGGAGAAGGCTGGGCGTGGAGCCCTTCTCCAGACCCCGAGTGCTGTGGTCTCGCCTCAAGTTGCAGGGGTGGAAATTCAGGCCGAGCTGTTGGGAGGAGAGACTGAAGAGTCAGGGCCCAAAGCCCAGGTGCTGAGACAGAGGGGCCCTGCAAGCAAGCCTGGACCCTCAGAGCTCAGCCTCCGTGGGCAGCTGGAGGAGCAGGAGACCCCAGGCCAAGGGCTGGACCTACCCCAAGGGCAGAGAGGGGCCAGAGAGCATGAACAGAAGCTGGAGGGGATGGTTGGGGACCCAGGCCAGCAAAACCCACAGCAGAAGTCAGAAGGGGCGCCGGAGGCCCAGACCTGGGAAGGGCTGATCCCAGGGGAGATCCTGGCTGGTGGTGTCCCAGAGCAGGAGGCCCTGAGGGAGGAGGTGGCGCAGCTAAGGAAAGAGGCCGAGGCCCTTCGAGCGGAGCTAGAGGCCCAGGCCCGGAGGCTGGAGGCCCGAGGCACGGAAGCTGCCCGCCTCTCTGAGGAGCTGGCTCAGGCACGGAAGGCAGAGACTGAGGCCCACGGGGAGGTGGAGGCCCAGGCCCAGGAGCAGGCTCGGCTTCGGGAGGCCGTGGAGGCAGCCGGCCGGGAGCTGGAGGCCGCATCGAGGGAACGGGAGGCATTGACAGAGGCCCTGGCAGCCACAGGCCGAGAGCGGAGGCAGTGGGAGCGCGAGGCGCCCAGACTGAGGGCCCGGGCTGAGG
This sequence comes from Eumetopias jubatus, assembly GCF_037043125.1. Classification (NCBI taxonomy): domain Eukaryota; kingdom Metazoa; phylum Chordata; class Mammalia; order Carnivora; family Otariidae; genus Eumetopias; species Eumetopias jubatus. Next base: position 7,976,820 of record NW_028274819.1, on the reverse strand, counting down.
CAGCTGAGGAGCGGCTCCAGGTGCTGGAGAACGAGGGCCGCCAACACCTCAAGGAGGCTGAGAGGGAGAGGCAGGCCCTCAAGGAGGTATGTTGGGGCTCACAGCCTGGGATAGGAAGCGGGGTTCTGGGTCAGTTGCTGGGGTTTGGGTTATTCATTCCATCCGTGGCCCTGGAGTGCTCGGCACCTAGCTGGGGCTGGAGAGTGAAAGGTGAAGTCCACCCCTGCCTTCTGAACCGTGCTTGGCCCAGGGTACAGGACCGATGTCCTCTACCTCTGGTGGGGTGGGCTGTAGGAGGGGATAAGAGTATGGCTGTGGAGCCAGACTGCCTGGATGCCCATCCTGGATCTCCGACTGTGGTAGCTGACCCACCTCCCCCCATTCCTCCTTCCCTAAACTGGAGGTGCTCTTCATCGCTGCCTCATTGGGTCTTTTGGAAGACCAAGGGAGATAACTGTGTGATGAGCCTCGTTTATGCTGGGCAAAGGCGCAAGACATGTTGATTATTTTTTTAAAAAGATTTATATGTTTACTTTTATTTTTTAGAGAGGGGGAGAGGGGTAGGGGAGAAGGCGACAGTGCCTCTCAAGCAGACTCTAGCCCAGTGTGGAGCCCAACACGGGGCTCCCTCTCACGACCCTGAGATCATGACCTGAGCCGAAATCAAGAGTCAGATGGGTTAACTGACTGAGCCACCCAGGCGCCCCCAGACATGTTGATTATTATTACTATTATTTTAAAGATTTTAAAATTTATTTTAGAGAGAAAGAGAGAGCAGGGGGAGGGGCAGAGGGAGAGGGAGAGAAGTAGGCTCCCCGCTGAGCAGGGATTTCCAACACCCCCCCCCCCCCCCGCCAACGTGGGGCTCGATCCCAGGACCCCGAGATCACGACCTGGGCTGAAATCAAGAGTCAGACACTCAACCAACTGAGCCACTCAGGTGCTGCAAAGGGTGCAGGAGGCCATGGGGGAGGGAGCTAGTGCCAGGGTGGGGGCAAGGAGGCTTTGGAGAAGATTCCTAGGAGGGGTAAAGATTCCACTAGGTGGGAAGGCCATTTCATTCAGAGGGAACGGCATGTGCAGAGACCTGAAGGCATTAACGCTGCTTAGGGGCCTGGCAGGTGCGCGAACAGGGCCAGAGAGACGTGCTGGGCCAGCCTTGCTGGTGGCAGTATTCCGTCCCCAGGCAGGGAAATCCACCCAAGCGTGTGGGCAAACCTGTGCGAGGCTGGGTTTGAGGAGGGTCCCCTTGGTGTGCAGGGGAGCCTGCGGCCGGCAGGAGGCAGGTGAGGCTGCCTGGGGCTGGGACAGGGGATGGAGGAGAGAGACCTGGAAACCCCTTCATTCGTGGGCTCATGCATGTTGACAGGGATCTCCTTGGCGCTGTACCAGGCAGCCTAATGCCCTTACTGAGGGAGGCTCTCAGGGTCTGGGGTGGAGACAGGGCTGTGCAGGGAGCTGTGGGAGTCCAGGAAGCACAGTGGACTCAGGCTGGGTCATGGCAGGGAAGGCTTCCTGGAGGAGGAGAGAGAACTGCAGTGAGCCCGTAGGAGGCGCAGGCGCTGCTCCTGGGTGTGGAGGGTGTGAGGGGGGAAGTGGAGGGAGGCTAGGCAGAGGATTCACTAGCAGGTTCCTACTGGGCAGAGCCTCGTCTTCCTTTCAAGCTAAGGAAGGAGTTGTGGTTGTTCTTGGGAAGGAAATGACCTCCGTGACCTTCACATGAGGGCAATAACCTTTAAACCCAGTGGAGCGTTGAAGGGAGCAGAGTCATCAGGTACTCATGTTGCAAGGCCCCTCGGGGGAAGCTGAGGAGACTAGGAGGCAATGGGAAGGTTGTTCAGGCCAGGGGGCCTCATGCTGCTGGGGGACAGTGTGCTGCAGACGAGGAATCGGATCTTCCAGCTGAGCAGTTTCCAGTCTCATCCCTATTGTCCAGATGAGGACACTGAGATTCAGCGAGGAGGAGTAATTTGCTGAGATACCCCTCGTGCGGGCGGAGAGGAGCGGGGAACACAGTGTTGGGTTGACCCAGGTTAGGCATAGGGCAGGGCAGGCCTGGGGAGTGGGAGAATGGGGGTGTGGGCGGGTAGGTAAGGCCGAGGGGGGTCTCTGGGCTTCACTCTGTAGGATGTGACTGAGAGATGCTGTCAGGCAGACCTGGCTTCTAGCCCAGATCCCCTGCCTACTGGCTGTGCAGTTAGGGGCGAACTCCTTAACCTGTCTCCTGGAAAACTGGAATACAAATGACCTGCCTTACAGGATCCCATAACACTGTAAGACGATGAATGTAGAGAGCTGGGGGCAGCTGTGGAGTGGCAATGCCGGCAGGTGGGCCGGGCAGGTGAGGGTAGGGGGAGGTGCAGGGGAGGGGAGGGTGTGCTCTGAGGACTGAGCCTGAGGAAGAGCCTGAGGACAAAGGGGAATTTTGTGAGATTTCCTGGGCAGAGCAGTTTCTGGTGATGACTGGGTGTGGTGTAGGAGGAGGTGGCTTAGCCCCGGGGAGGTTGGGGAACCGAGGGTAGGTGGCGTCCCTGTGGGCTGGAAGTGCAGTGGGGCGGGGCGCTGAGGGCCACGGCCAGGGCCTGGAGGGGGCCAGGGCCTGGAGGGGGCCGGTTCCGCGGTCTGGCCTCTTCAAGTCTCTTCATTGGTACCCCTGTTCTACCCTTAGCCCTTGGGCTCTCGTGGAGGCGGGCCAATAGGAGGCAGGGGGACTTGTAGTTTTTCAGTGAGAGCCTCCCTCTGGGGGAGGCTCAGTGGGGTTGCAAAACCGGGAAGATCAGAGCAGAGGCTGTAGACTCTGTGTCCAGAGTAAGGTTTCGGTAGGCAGCTGGTCCCAGTCGGCCCTTCCTTGTGGTTTCATCCTGCCAGGGCCCCCGCACTTCAGAATGGTTTGGCCTGTCTCCCTCTGCGGCCCACTCTGCCCCCTTCCACAATGGTGTGGCCCAACCGCCACAGGATGCCTGGCCTGGCCTGGCCTGCAGCGTCTCTCCCCACCCGCCAGCCCCCACTGTGGTTGGGCCCAACATTCACCAAGTTCCTGTGCTCTGTCGCCCTCCCCCTGTGGCCCAGGGCGCTCTTCAGATCTGCCTCCTCCAAGCCCCTCTTTCCCTCACGTGGCCCGCATGGCCTCAGCACGTAGGACACGGCTAGCTGCCACTGGGCGCACGAGGAACCGCGGGCTCAGAGAGGTAAAGACACTTGCCTGGCGAGTGTCTCTGAGTCCTCCAGGCTTACGATCCCCGTCTTTCGTCTTCCGTAGTCACTCCGCAAGGCGGCCAGGCTTTGCTCCCCATGGGGGAGTGGAAGCCCAAAGGGGTAAAGATCTTGGCCCAGGGTGGGGCGCCTGGCTAGCTCCATCAGTAGAGCACGTGACTCTTGATCTCAGGGTCATGAGAGCTTACTTAAAAACAAAAACAAAACAAAACAAAAAAGATATTTGCCCAGGGTGACAGAGGAAGGACAGAAAGCCAGGTCTCCAGATGCTCAGGCCTTGGAATCTGGCCCCCCCCTGTTCCCCCCTCCCCGGGTGAGGATGGTGGTCTTCCCTCCTGGCCCTGAGCCCCCTGTGCCTGCCCTCAGGAGCTAGAGAAGGCCGTGGTGCGGGGCCGGGAGCTGGGGGCGCGGCTGGAGCACCTGCAGAGTGAGCTGAAACAGGCAGCTCTGGAGCGCCAGGAATTTCTGCGAGAACAAGAGTTCCAGCACCAGAGGTGGGGGGTGTCACCCCAGGGGCAGAGAGGGGGCAGCTAGGGCTTGGGGAGGGGTCGGTGCCACGGCTTCTCCTGGCAGGTACCAGGGCCTAGAGCAGCGGCTGGAAGCTGAGCTGCAGGCGGCGGCCACCAGCAAGGAGGAGGCCCTGAGGGAGCTCAAGACCAGGGCTCTGCAGCTGGAAGAGGAGCTGGTCCAGGTAAGGCCTGCGGCCCTGGGCGCCTGGGAGCCTCGTCCCACCCGCCCTCCGTCCTGCCTGCGGACAGCGGGGGCTGCGTGCGTTGTGCTCCATCCCTCCAGCCCCGCGCTGGTCTTGCCCCTTGATTTTGGACTAGTCGCTTGCCTTGTGCCCCATTTGGGGGCCGATTGGAGAGCGCCCCATGCTGGGGGTCAGGCAGACTCTGCCCAGGCCTTGTAGTCTTCTGGGGGGCCTTGTTTCCCTCGTTCCTCCAACGGACAGACCCCAGCGGCTCTGCTCTGAGGTGCTGGCTGTGTCTCTCTGGGGCCTCACCACTCCCCAGTGAGCTCAGTTACTGCCCTTGTTCTTGGCTGGCCATTGTTTCTGAGGCTCCCAGCTCAGGGCTGAGCTCCGGGTTGTGGTGGGGCGCAAGACCAGGCAAGGACAAAGGCCACCATAACACGGGGTGTCAGGGGACAGCGGGCACCCAGCAGAGCCCCTAACGCGTACATGTAGGCTTGGTTAGGGGAAAGTCGTGTTGAAACTGGGGCCCGGAGGAAGAGCAGGGTGGAGAGAGAAGTGGCCCGGGCAGAGGCCAGTCCCTGCCGCAGAACTGAGTGATGTGGAGCAGGGCAGACAGAGAGTGACAGATGGACCTGTGGGAGCCAGGAGCGTGGGGGTGGGGGACCCCGTGACGGAGGGATGGGGCAGCAGTGCTGCCCAAGGGGTCCCTGCACGATCCTCCGGCCTCCTCCACGCCCCTGTGTGACCTCCCGGGGCCTCTCTTTGCAGCTGCGCCAGGGCCCTGAGGGGCTGGGGTCTGAGGGGCACGCTGAGCTGAAGACCCCGGGGGCCCAGAGTGGGCGGCTCATCGAGGTGGAGCGCAGTGTGAGTGTCGACCGTGGCAGGCACGGGGAGGGGGTTGCCCCAGTGGCCTGGCCCCTGCTAACCCCCCTCCCTTCCAAATGCAACGAGCAGAATGCAACGCTGGTGGCCGAGAAGGTGGCTCTGCAGGGGCAGTTGCAGCACCTGGAGGGGCAGCTGGGGAGCCTGCAGGGGCGAGCCCAGGAGCTCCTGCTGCAGAGTCAGCGCGCCCAGGAGTGCAGCAGCCGCCTGCAGGTGGGTGGCGGCCTGGGTGCCTTGCCCCCTGCCCAATCTCAGGCCCCCTTTCCACAGCTGCCTGCCCTTTTCTCTGCCCTAGCTCCCAGCTGGCTGCGCTACCTGTTCCCTAGTCCCTGACCTCTGAACCACCCCATTCTGCACCCCTCTAACCCCGCTCCTGCTCACTTCCACTTGCTCCTTCCCCTCGAGCCTTCCCCCTTCCCCTCACCTCTGTGCTGTTTTTTGGCCCAGCTCTATCCCTCTCAACAGCCAGCCCTTAGTCCTTTCCTCTTTCCCTGCTCCTACCCCGGCCCCATCTGTCCCACCCCTGCCTAGTGCCTCTTGCCCTCCCCTCCACAGCCTGGCACCAGCGCCCATCTCCATGATACCGCTCCCCTCTCCTTGCCCACTCACCCCCGCCTCTGCTTTCTGCTCCCTGTCACCCCTGCTCCAGCGCTCGGCCTCCTCTATAGTTCTCTCTGTATCCTCTGCCCTGCCCCTTGCCTTTTGCCCCCTGTCCCTTACCCCCTTTGGAACTGGGATTGCACCCCCCTCCTCTGTCTAGGCTGAGAAGTCTGTCCTGGAGATGCAGGGCCAGGAGCTGCATAAGAAGCTGGGGGTGCTGGAGGAGGAGGTGCGGGTGGCGCGGCAGTCCCAGGAGGAGACCCGGGCGCAGCAGCAGGCTCTGCTGCGGGATCATGAGGCCCTGGCCCAGCTGCAGCGGCGGCAGGAGGCCGAGCTAGAGGGACTGCTGGTCCGGCACCGTGACCTCAAGGCTAACATGCGGGCACTGGAGCTGGCCCACCGGGAGCTGCAGGGCCGGTGAGCCTCCCCCAGACTCCCGGCTTCTCTCCCCAGCACTGCTGGCCTTGGTGGCTCTGACCACCCCTGGCCCCCTCCCCAAGGACCACCACTCAACCCAGCCACCTCTGCTGCAGTGGTCTCACGTGTGGCTGGGCCCCGGGGTGAGCTCACCCTGAGGCTCGTTCATCATGGGGAGTGGTGGGCACCTCGCCTGGCATTCTGCTCCCTCGCTTTATTTGGGGGCCGGTGCTTAGGAGAGGGCAGACTCCTAGGTCCATATAGTCTAGCCGCCCGCTTGCCCCGGCCCCAGGTCTCTGCAGCCTTCTCAGTCCCTGTGCATCCCAGGCACGAGCAGCTGCAGGCCCAGAGGGCCAGCGTGGAGGCGCAGGAGATGGCCTTGCTGGCGGAGCGAGAACGCCTGATGCAGGACGGGCATCGGCAGCGTGGCCTGGAGGAGGAGCTGCGGAGGCTGCAGAGTGAGCATGACAGGTACCACCAGCCCTGGCACAGCCCCGCCCCTCTCGGGCCGGGTCTCAGTGTTCCTGTCTGCGAAGTGGGTTGGTGGTGGGTTAGTCACCGTCCCTGTGGGGTCCCGCTTTGCCTCCTCTTGCCCAGCGTGGCCTTCTGGCCCCTACTGGGGGGCCTGGGAGGGGGTTGAGTGCCCTTGGAGAGCATCTCTTCTGGACTGTGCAGGGCTCAGAAGCTGTTGGCAGAGGTGTCTCGGGAGCGCGGTGAGCTGCAGGGTGAACGTGGGGAGCTGCGGGGCCGGCTGGCGCGGCTGGAGCTGGAGCGGGCCCAGCTGGAGGTGCAGAGCCAGCGACTGCGTGAGTCCAACCAGCAGCTGGACCTGAGTGCCTGCCGGCTGACCACACAGTGCGAGGTGTGGTGAGGGATGGGTGGTGGCTGGCTGGGGGCTGGAGAGTTGGGGGGTGTGGAAGGTAGCCACCCTGAGCCCCCTTAAATCCCCCACCTGCCCTACCGCCTGTTCCATCCCCCCAGCTATTGACAGAGCTTCGGAGCGCCCAGGAAGAGGAGAACCGGCAGCTGCTGGCTGAGGTGCAGGCGCTGAGCCGGGAGAACCGGGAGCTCCTGGAGCGCAGCCTGGAGAGCCGGGACCACCTGCACCGTGAGCAGCGCGAGTACCTGTGAGCATGCCGTGGGTGGGCCCAGCTCGGCTGCCGGGAGCGGGAGCGGGTCCCCGAGACCCCTTTGGCTGCTCATGGGCAGATGCCCAGGGGGTCCTGGGAAAGGGCCGGGGCTGATCGCCCGGAGCTCAGGACAGTAGCAGTTTGCCAACACGGGAGCACATCGGTGTGCTAACGGCAGGCAGGCTTGTGGCAGTGTGTCCTGAGCCTCGCTCTTGCCTGGCCTCACGCCCGCCTCCTCCCTCCTCATGCTCGCAGGGACCAGCTCAATGCGTTGCGCCGTGAGAAGCAGAAGCTGGTGGAGAAGATCATGGACCAGTACCGAGTGCTGGAGCCTGGACCCCTGCCCCGGACCAAGTGAGGGGCCCCTCCGCCCCCTGAAGCCGGGGATCCTCCCACCCTCTGCCCCTGCCCTGCCCTCTCCAGGCCCCGAGGAGGGTTTGCCTGGCCTTTGCCATCCCCAGCGTGGCCCTCTTGTCCCTCCTTCCTCCCTGGCCTTACCCCTCTTGTGCCCTCTTGCCCCCAGGAAGGGCAGCTGGTTGGCAGACAAGGTGAAGAGGCTGATGCGGCCCCGGCGGGAGGGGGGCCTCCATGGGGGGCCACGCCTGGGGGCCGATGGGGCTGGCAGCACCGAGAGCCTGGGGGGCCCCCCAGAGACGGAGCTCTCCGAGGGCAGGGAGGCAGATGGGACAGGTGGGTCTGGGGGCCGGGTGACCAGGGTGGTCCCTACCCCGTGTGTCCTATCCCCACCCTGGTGCTTGCCAGCACCTCTCGTCTCTCCCTTCGTCTAGTGTGGCTTGCACGTGTACCCCACCCCCCCGCCCTGCGTCCCTGCCGCAGCCCCTTCAGCCGGCACCTCCCTCTTGCCGGCGCCGCCACCCACCGCGCCCTACCCATCCACAGCGGTGTCTAGGACCTCAGAGTGGCAGGGGACTTTAGTGAGAGGTCACTTATCCCAGTCAGCAGATGAGGAAGCCGAGGCCCAGGGAGGGGACGTGCCTTGCCCCAGGTCACACCGTGAGTTAGTGTCAGAGCCAGCACAGGCCAGCCTCCTGTCACCACCCTCCTTCCCCCAGACCTTACCCCTGCCTCTGCAGCCTCTTCTCCTTGCTCCTTTGCAGCTTCACCCCACCGGCCCCTCCACTCTGCCCAGCCCCTTCCTGCATTGCTCCACACCCTCCCTGCCAATGCTTCTTGCAGGGTCCCCTTCTCCGGCACCCATGCGCCGGGCCCAGAGCTCCCTCTGCCTGCGGGATGAGACCCTGGCAGGGGGGCAGCGGCGGAAACTCAGCTCGCGATTCCCTGTGGGGCGAAGCTCTGAGTCCTTCAGCCCCGGGGACACCCCCAGGCAGCGATTCCGACAGCGCAGGCCGGGCCCCCTGGGCGCGCCCACCTCCCATGGCAAAGGTGAGAGACGAGGGTCCCTGCTCCCATTTGCTCCCCAGCTCCCTTGGACCCACTAAGCCCTTGGCTTTCTCCTGTCCCTTGGGTCTCTGCACAAGCCCTGCCCGCCTCTCTGCTCTGGTCCCCATGGCCCATTGGCTGCCTTGTGCACCCCCAGGACCTGGCGTGGGTTGGGATGGCTCCATCGAGACCCTGTCGGAACACAAAGCAGATGCTAACGGAGAGGGTGAGTGGGGGTATTTGGCCTGCCTGGGGCCCCTGGCTCATTCATTCATCTACTTGACAATGAGCCTTTACTGAGTGCCAGGTGATGTGCTAGGGCTACAGCAGGGGATACAGCTGGGAACATTCTGGTACAGGAGGGAGATAGTAAACAGCGTGCATAAAAATAATAATTATCTACAACGGCCCTGGCCAGTAGAAATATGATGTGAGCTACATGTATAATTTAAAATTTTTTAGTAGCCTCATCAGAAAAGTAAAAAGAGACCGGTAAAATTAATTTAATTTTTTTAAAAAGATTTTATTTATTTATTGGAGAGAGAGAGAGACAGAGATAGCAAGAGAGAGCATGAGCGGGGAGGAGAGGGAGAAGCAGGCTCCCCGCTGAGCAGAGAGCCCGATGCGGGGCTGAATCCCAGGACCCTGGGATCATGACCTGAGCCGAAGGCAGACGCTTTTTTTTTTTTTAAAGATTTAAAAAAATTTTTTTTTTATTAGAGAGAGAGAGTATAAGCAGGGGTAGCGGCAGGGAGAGGGAGAGGGAGAAGCAGGCTCCCCGCTGAGCAGAGAGCCCGATGTGGGGCTCGATCCCAGGACCCTGGGATCATGACCTGAGCCGAAGGCAGACGCTTAACTGACTGAGCCACCCAGGTGCCCCTCCCCCCTTTATTTTATTTATTCAGGTAAAATTAGTTTTAATAACATTTTATTTATCCCATTATACTGGAACTGTTACCATTTCAATCTGTAGTCAGTGTGGAAAGTCATTAATGAGATGTTTATTTTAGTTAATTAATTAATTTTTATTAATGAGATAGTTTATATTATTTTTTCCTGCTACGTCCTTGAGTCCAGCGGCTGTTTTACATTCCAGCACATGGAAGTTCAGATGGGCTGCATCTCAGGTGCTCGGTTCTGCACTGGGCGGCTCAGCCCCAGAATGTTAGGAGGTGGCAATGCTCTGGAAAGAGAGAGCGCGTGGGGAGGAGATCAGGAGCGCTAGGTGGGGCAGGTTGCGAGTTTGACTACGGTGCTTAGGGTAGTCCTCAGAGAGGAGGTGAAGTGGGAGCAAAGACTTGGAGGTGAGAGTTTCCTGTCAACATCCCTGGGGACGAGCATTCCAGGCAGAGGGAACAGCCGAAGCAAAGGTCTGGCAAGTTCGAGGACGGGCAAGGTGGCCAGTGCAGCTGGAGCGAGGAGGGGGGAGCTGAGGGGAGCTGCAAGGGGCAGGCAGTGGGGGCAGGGGCAGAAGGTGGGGGGCCCTGGGGGCCTCCTCGAATGCTGGGAGCTCCCAAGGGAGCGGCCTGAGTTGAGCCTTCCTCTTCAGGCCTCAAGGTGCAGGAGCCGGAGAAACGCCCTCTCACCCCTTCCCTCAGCCAGTGACACCATGTGGACGGGGGGCTTGGGAGTGCAGTCCTTTCACCACCAGAGTGCCGGTGGGGGTGTCCGACAGCCCAAGAATTCGGGGATACAGTCCGCCTGGAGCCAGTCCTTGGATGAGGAGGCCTGGGCCCCCAGCTCCTCCAAGGCCTACTCTGGGGCCCTGAGATGGAGCTGGGATAAGCCTGTGGACAGAGGGGACGGCTGGTCCCCAGGAGCAGCTCCTCGCCAGGGCACCGGCTCTGCTTTGCGGCCCTCGCTGCGGAGGCCGGCTCCGGGTGACCCCCCAGCTGAAGGAGACAGGCAGAAGTGGGCAAGAGAGCTCGCTGCCTGGTCCGGGCAGGGAGCCAAGGACCATTCACTGGGGAGGGTGACCTGGGCCCATCTCTGAGCTGTATCTGGTTTGTGAGGGACATGAAAATAAAGCTGGGGTACGACCACCTGAATTTGTGCTCTGTGTCTAGTGGTGGTATCCAGGAGTCCCAAGGCACCCACCATGCACACAGCCGAAGTCTGTGTGGGCTGGGGTCCGTGCCCATTGGCTTCCTCACCCTGCCCGGGGCGGTGAAGGGCTTTCTTTGAGGTCCGGGCTAGTCAGGCTCACTCGGATATCCCAGTGGTGTGGGGAGGTGGGGTTCTGGGTAGCCCAAGTGTGGGCTCCGCCTTTGCTTAGAAGGTGGGGTCTGGGCTCCAGTGAAGCCCCAGAGGCTCCGCCCCCTCCCTCCTCCCTCCTTTTACTTCTCGCCTTCTCTTACTTTCTCCACCCCTCTGGGGTTGAGCTGCTCCCCAGTGGGTTCTCAGCCCAGTGGGATGTCACCTAGGCTGACGGGCTTTCATGGAGGGACACAAGAGGTGGGAAGGACACTGGTCTCTGACCAGAGCTTCCAGAACGACGCCCAGGAAAGGGGCAATTAGGCTAGGGGGCAGGACGTGAGTCAGGGCACCCAGGGCCGCCCAGGGTAGGGTGCGGCTGCCAGGGCTGAGGTGAGGCAGCCTGAATCTGGGGGTGGGCAGAGCTGGGAGGGGTGACCGGCAGCAGCCTGACTCATGGGGTTTCCACAGCCCCCCTTGGGGATAAACTGACGGCTCTGCTCTTCTCTCAGCCCAACCTTCAGAGTGTGGTGAGGTGGGAGTGGACCCCCGGCCTCAAGCAGGGCTGAGGAGCTGAAAGCCCCTTCCCATAGGCCTCAGCCTGGGGGCTCTGATGGCCACCCTACTCTGTTGGTGGCTCCTGTCAGTCGTCAGGGAGGCTCTGGAGCACAGGCCAGCCAGGGGCCCTGGGCTGGACCGTGAGAGGAGGCCCCCTGTGTGGCTCTGAGGTTACTTTTTTGAGGTTACTTTGGGCTCTGTGCTGGGCTTGGGGACGTCGGGACAGAACCATGTGAGGGGTGTGTGGCACTGGGTGGGCTGCGAAGGGTGGCTGGGGGCTGCCGTGCTTCCACAGGTCCACTCTAAAGAGATTTGGACAGGAAATCAGCCACGCCTCCTGTCAGAGTTGGGCTTGGCTCCAGTACCCTCCCAGCGCCCGCGGCAGGTGCTCCCTGGGCAGGCCCCGCCCAGAGACAGGGTCGTCAGGGCCCCGGAGCCCCCAGGCCCTCCCCTGAGAAGGCAAGTCCACACTTGAGTGAGAGGTGCTGGGCGGAGGCCTCCAGGGCAGCACCTGGACAAGGGGAGCCCTGAGGCTTCAGGCTGTCAAGGGAACCTACATATCTCCTCCCCCTCTTTGTCCTGCTCTAGGAGTGATCAAAACTGAGCGAGTGAATAGAGATCTCTATGAAATCCCTCCCTTTGGCTGGCGGCTAAGAATTGGACAGAGATGCGGCTGCCCTTCGGGCCCCGGCACCCTGGAGGGGGCGGCTCCAAAGCGCCTGGGTGGCCCCTCCCCCAGGCCCCTTGGGGCGCGGGCTCCCGTGTCTCCTCCTCGCTGGCTTCAGCGGGCACCCGGGCAGACACCTGGCTGGGGAGTGCCCACCCAGTAGAGGCTCCAGGTTCTCCCCGGACCCCAGATGCGGCTCCCAAAGGGGGTTCCCAGGTCCCCGGGAGGGTCGCACGGGGTCCCGGAGCGCACAGCCCTGCCGCCGGCCCCGCGCGCCGGAGGGAGCCGGGCCGCCCCCACGCGCCCACCCGCCGCCCGGCGCTGTCACGTTCCAGCCGCCTGACTCAGGCCGCGCGGGGCGGGGAGCGGGAGGCGGTGCCGGCGCCCGCCTCGGCCCCCGGAGGCGGCACCAGGAAGCGCCCGCCCCGGCCGGAGCCGCCATGTAACCGGCGCCGCCCGGGAGCAGAGCCGCGCGGGCCCCCGGCGACCCGCACGCCATGGGGGACGAGGACGAGGACGAGGGCTGCGCCGTGGAGCTGCGGATCACCGAAGGTGGGGCGGGGGGCGGCCAGGGGGCGCGGGGCCGGATGAGGGCTGCCGGGGCTGGGCTGGGAGGGGGGCATGCACTGGCCGGGCTCATTCGCCTCCTGTGCCCACAGCCAACCTGACCGGGCACGAGGAGAAGGTGAGCGTCGAGAACTTCGAGCTGCTCAAGGTGCTGGGCACGGGAGGTGAGGACCCCCACCCCCGGGGCAGGTGTCCCGAGCCTGGTGCCCTGGGCCTCCCGGCGGCGCACCCGCCTGGGCCTGGGCCAGGCCTCCGGCAATGCCCCCCACCCTTTCCCGGCAGGGCCCGCCTTGCCTGCCCCGCCCTGCCCTGCCAGGGTTTGCATGCCCACTCCCAGGGACATGCCTACTCCTAGCACTGCTCCACATTCTGTTGCTCCTCCCTGTAAGGTCCTCCGGGATTTGCCAACACCCTCCAGGGCTTGCAGCCCTCGCGAGGGATTTGCACACCTCCTCCCCCGTGCGATATGGGAGCCTGGTCTCCTGCTTTGCTCACTCCCAGCTTTGCAAGGTCCCCGGCCTGGGTTTGCACATCCCTCCCCCGGCCACTTTGCATCCCCCGGCATCTGTCTGATCTGCCCCAGCTCTGCCCATGTTCTGCCCCCACCCTGCACGGCAAGCCTCCAGGAGTTGCACGTCTTCCAGCCTGGTTTGCACATCTCCTCCCCGCTTTTGTGGACCCTCCGGGGCTGTGTACACCTTTTCCTGAGAAGGCTCTGTCAGCCTTTTGCACCCTTGCCTCTCACTCCAGCTCCTTCCCCCAATGTGCACACCCTCTGGGTTGGCATCGCCCCCACCCCCGCCCCCACTAGTCTGCACCACCCTTCCGCTCACGGTCTACCCCTCCGCTCGCTCACTGTTCCCACAGCCTACGGGAAGGTGTTCCTGGTGCGGAAAGCAGTCGGGCACGATGCAGGGAAGCTGTATGCCATGAAGGTGCTGCGTAAGGCAGCCCTGGTGCAGCGCGCCAAGACGCAGGAACACACACGCACCGAGCGCTCCGTGCTGGAGCTGGTGCGCCAGGCACCCTTCCTGGTTACGCTGCACTACGCCTTCCAGACGGACGCCAAGCTGCACCTCATCCTGGGTAAGGGTGGGCACCTACCGACCTTGGGGGGCCACAGAGGCAGGTGGGGCCGCTCGGTCGGCATTGCGTCCCAACCTCCATTCCACCCCCCAGACTATGTGAGTGGAGGCGAGATGTTCACCCACCTCTACCAGCGCCAGCACTTCAAAGAGGCCGAGGTGCGCGTGTATGGGGGCGAGATCGTGCTGGCCCTGGAGCACCTGCACAAGGTGGGTGAGGACCCGGCCTCCGGGCTCTTGCCACGGGCACTGAGGGGCCTCCAGACATGGCAGCCTTGAAGCGCTCTCTCTTGGGTGGTCTTGGTGGGGGCCGGGCCTGGATGCATCTGGAAGGAAGGCCTTAGTGCTGTCTGGGGAGGGGTCTATCCACCCCCCCCCCCCCCGCCCCACCGCCCCGCTCCCCTGTGGCACCTCCTCAAAGGGGCTTTCCTCCAACAGGGAACTCGGGGCTGCCTCCCAGGGCCACGCTCACAGCACTTCCTCAAATGGAGACCTCATGCCTTGGCTCCCAAGGCCTTCTTGCAATGGGGCTCTTCACACAGGCTCTCCTTCCCTCTGGGGCCTTGGGGCCTGTTCCAGTGGTGTCCTTCCTTGCTTTTACACTGGAAATGTCTTTTCCCATCTGATGGCCCGGTGCCTGGGCCCACTCCTGCACCAGAGCCCCCTTCTCTAGGGGGCTCCCCTTATCCCGAGCTGGGTCTTGGTCCCTGGGCACCAGCCGTAGGAGGCAGGGGTGTCGGGGAGGAAGCCTCAGCACTGGTGTTGCTCCCACCAGCTGGGTATCATCTACCGAGATCTGAAGCTGGAGAACGTGCTGCTTGACTCCGAGGGCCACATCGTCCTCACAGACTTCGGGCTCAGCAAGGAGTTCCTGACGGAGGAGGTGAGCGAGGGGCACTCTCCCTTCCTCCTGCTGCACCCCCATGCAAGCCTCCGCTTTCCTGTCTCCTGCTCTGTGCCTGGCTCTGCGTTTGTGGCCGCGCAGAGGAAAACAGGTCTGGGCCCTGCCTTCAGGAGGCGCTGCCCCTCTGTTCCAACCCTCACAAGTCCAGCGAGTCCCACTCTGAGCCTTGGGGATTGCTGGGCGTCCAAATGGGTCTTCTTGCCCTCCCAGAAAGAACGAACCTTCTCCTTCTGTGGCACTATCGAGTACATGGCCCCCGAAATTATCCGCAGCAAGTCGGGGCATGGCAAGGTGGGTTTGCCGGGGAGTGGATGGGGAGTGGCGGTGGGGTGAGGCGGGGGTGGCCACAGGCCCTCACCCTGGCTCTGCCCCCGCAGGCGGTGGACTGGTGGAGCCTGGGCATCCTGCTCTTTGAGCTGCTGACCGGGGCCTCGCCCTTCACACTGGAGGGCGAGAGGAACACGCAGGCAGAGGTGTCCCGGTGAGCGGGGCTGGACGAGAAGGGGGTGGTGGGGAGGGGCCTGGGCAGGGTTGGGGAGGGGGCTCGCTGCCCCTGACGCCCCCCCAATCCTCCCAGACGGATCCTGAAGTGCTCCCCTCCCTTCCCCCCCCGGATCGGGCCCGTGGCACAGGACCTGCTGCGGCGGCTACTTTGCAAGGACCCCAAGAAGCGGCTGGGCGCGGGGCCCCAGGGTGCACAGGAAGTCAAGAACCACCCCTTCTTCCAGGTGAGGCTCCTGACTCGCCCCCACAGCTCTCTGCACGCTACCCAGACCGGGCCGCTGCTCTGGGTTGGGGGACCCTGGAGGGATGATCTGAGACTAGCTGATTTCACCTGACTTAGAAAAACCGCCAGATAAAGCGGGTTTGTTTTCTCCATCTCTGGTGCAACTTGGAAGGAGTGTTCCTGGGGGAAAGAATTGTAGGTTCATTGGCTGTCAGGGCTGGCAGGGACTTGAGAATGCCTTCGTTGGTCCTTTCACCGGACAGGTTCAGAGAAGGGAGGCGACCTGCTCTGGATGGCACAGGAAATGGTGTAGAGCTGGGGATAGGTTGCAGGTCTCCTGTTGGCTCACGTCAGTACTAAAAGTCACACTTAGGGCTCTGCGCACCCACCCAGGCATTTTGTTCTTTGGTCCAGCACTCTGTGTGCCTGTCATTCAGATGGACAGTTGGTCGGTCGCTTGGGTTTTGTTCACTTGTTAAGAGCATGCACATATTAGAGTGCGGTGCAAGGTGAATTCTGTTTCCTTGTGAGAGCTCGCTGGCTCGGGCACTGTGCATGGCCAGTGTCATTCCCTAGCGGGACCCTGTAACAGTGAACGCCTGCTGTGTGTTGGCTCTTTGCTTGCATTCTTTCATGTAATCTGCAAAAGCATTCTGATGATCCCCATCTTTCCAGATGGGGAAACTGAAGTTCAGAGAGGTTAAGTCATTTGCCCAAGGTCACCCAGCCAGGAAGTGATGGGGCTCAGATCCAAGTCCAGGTCTGGATATTTGAAGCCTGTGTGCTTCACTGCTGTGTTCTGTTTACTTGTGGGCATCAGATTAGCCACTTGTCTGACATCGTCACAGAAATGCCCATTTATGGGCACTTATTGTGGGCCAGGCACTCCGTTACTCTTGCCATGAGTGGTATCTCCAATCTTTCCACCACAGTCCCTTGGAGATGCTTTCTGAGACAGGAATCTAAGTCTTTGTGGTGAAGTTGTCCCTTTGTGGGGGAAGGGGCTGGGCAGTGTCCGTTTCCTTAGGCAGATTCCGCAAGCCCACCCTGAGTGCATGCGGGGCCCTGGGTTCTGGGAGCCGGTTGACCGGCAGTCATACTGGAGAAGCCCTAAGGTCTTCGAGGCCTGATGCTCAGAAGGGGTGTTCCCTGCAATCCCCCTGCTCTCAAGACAGCCCCTTTGGTGATAGCAATGCTGAGGTCCTGGTACCAGACCCGGGGCCTTTGAGACCAAATCAGGCCTCTTGGCTGCAAGTGACAAAAAGTCCTACTCAAAATGGTGATATCCTTGGAGTAGAGAGATTGGCTGCTAAGAAGAGAGAGCAGAGTGAACAGTGGTCTAGACAAGATAGAGGTTTATTTTTTTATTTCTGTTCTCATATAAAAGGTTGGCGGACCAGGGCTGCTGTGTTGTTTTCATGAATACAAGCTCCTTTCTTCTTCTTTTTTTTTTTTTTCAACTCTCCTCCATTCTTAGCATGTGGCCTCCAGCCCCAGGGTTGCCTCGTGGTCCAAAATGGCTGCTGGAGCGCTTGCCATTTAGGGTGTCATCTAGGCAGAAATCAGGAGGAGAAAGGGGAAGGGCAAAATGGACACATGCCAACTGTTCACCCTCCTCTTGAGGTTCTTTCTCTGGATTCTCACAATTTTTACTTACAGGTTATGGGTCACCCCTGAGTGCAAGGACGTTTGTTAAATACTGGCTTTTAGTTGTGTACATTGCTTCCTATAATAACACTGGGGCTATGGTACTAAGGAAGACAGGGAATATGGAAGTTGGGCAGGCAACAAACAGGCTCTGCCATCCCAGCTTAAACTTAAAAAGGCATGTTTTAGTTCCTGTATGTGAAAAGTCCAAGGAAGAGTGGTCTGACCTCAGGCAAGGCTGCATCCAGGTGTTGGATTTATGTTTTTAAGAATTTCTTTCTTTTTCTCTTGGGTGTTCTCCACGGGAACTTCACCATTAGACCCCGAGGGGGTCCCCAGCAGTTCCAGGCCCATGTCCTTCCAGGTTTAAGTCCGGTTGGAGAAAGAGATTTGTTTTGTATGCCAATGCTAACAAAAGTCCCAGAATTGACTGAGTGTGGTGGAGAGCTGATTCTCTAAGGGAAATAGGGATTCTCTTATCAAAGGGAGAAAAACAGAAGCCAGGGAGGCAGGGAGAACAGCTTTCCAGCCAAATGCCAGAGAGACTCTTGCCTCACTGAGGAGGAGCTGCCCAGTCAGGTGGCCTGAGGGGACAGGGGTTTTCACTTCCTACCCTTCACCCCCAGTCTCTCATTTGTTTCTCCAGGGTCTGGATTGGGCTGCTCTGGCTGCCAGGAAAATTCCAGCCCCATTCCGACCCCAGATCCGCTCGGAGCTGGACGTGGGCAACTTTGCAGAAGAATTTACTCGGCTGGAGCCTGTCTACTCACCCCCTGGCAGCCCCCCGCCTGGGGACCCTCGCATCTTCCAGGTGAGTGAGAGCTCACCGAACTGCAGATGCCATGGAGACAGGATGATGCTGCTGCCACCCTAGACCGGGGCTGACTCATGGCCCTGCATAGGCCCTGTGTTCTGATCAGGACTCAGCATCCCCCCCAGACCCTGTCCACTGATGGGGTACCTGGAGTTGTCAGTCATACAGACTACCACGGCAGGACTCATCTTTGAATTACATGGTTTATCTTTAAATTTCATGATAACTTCCCTTCTACTCCATATATCTACTGTAACGTAAAGATACTGTTTTAAGTATCCAGTTGCTTAAGTGGACAACTAGAAAGAGATGCCATGTTTACATCGTGGCTTTGCATGTCCCTTGGCAAACCATATCACATGTGTGGAAGCACAGGCCCCCTCCACTCAGTTTTAGAAGCTTAGTCCTGATGGCAAGGTCAAACTCCTTTGCTCGGCATTCAAGGCCCTGCGTGATGTGGTCCTTGCTCAGTGCCCTAGCCTCAGTGCTCACTGTTGTGCCACTTGGTGCTCTGGCACCTACGAACTGCTCAGAGGTTCCAGAGCACACGTCTGTGCCTTTGCACATGCAATTCCCTCCACCTGGAGGACCTTCCCCATAGCTGCCCACCTGGCACTCGCACTCACCTTTCAAGTGAACCTCCTTGTGCGATGCTGCTCCTGTATGAATTCCTCCCCGCCGCTCTGGTCCTGGGTTGCCCTCTCCTTGTGCACTGGTCCTCTGGAGATGGCGCCTCCTTCTAAGCACCATGTCAGGTTGTATCCTAACTGCCTTACTGGGACTGCCTCCCCTGGTCTGGAAGCACCCAGAAGACAGGGACTATGTTTAATTTCTGTGTCCCTTTGCCCAGTGTGGGGCCTGGCCTGTAGGACATGGTCCATAAATATGAAATAAGAACAGGCCAATAGCAAGTGTAGATGGCTCAGCCACCCTGTGAGGCTCTCCCAAGTGACGGCTGTGTTGGAACAGCCCTCCACCTATTTATTAATTTATTTTAGAGAGTGAGAGAGTGGGCGGGGGAGGGGCAGAGGCAGAGGGAGGGAGTCTAAAGCAGACTCCATGCTGACCGTGGAGCCTAATGTAGGGCTGGATCCCACCACCCTGAGATCATGACCTGAGCTGAAACCAAAAATTGTACTCCCAACTGACTGAGCTACCCAGGCGCCCCTCAGTCATTCATTTAATGATTCAAGAATATGTATTGAGTGCCTACAATGTGCCAGGCACTGATCTGGGCCCCAGGGATGGATCAGTGAACCTAACAGACAAGTGTGGAGTCTGCATTCTTGTGCACAGTGGGGATGTGTTTTTAGGAGAAAACAATTTGTTGCTAAACTTACCCTTAAGAATCCCTTGAATTGCCTCTTTGTATTTCCTCAGTAGCGCCCCCTTGCAGAGGGGGCCAATGTTTGGTTTGAGATGAAGGCATAAAGACTTTTTGTATTCAGTGGGTGGATTTGAATTCTCATAAGCTAAGTGTGTGTGATGCCAGGCCATGGCCCTTTCCTGCCTTGGGTCCATCATTTTCTGGGTCACTGCACTGTGCTAAATGATGCCCTTCGCACTCAGGGTGGGGGGGTTACTGTGATGAGAACGGTGGAGTCACAGACTGGGGTGGGGACATGAACCCAAGTGATCATAGAACAAGGTGGAATGAAATGTCCACACACCTGTGTGCACCAGCGTACCAAAGCAATGTCCTCCCCCACCCACTCTGGTCCAGGGTCTTGCTCTGAGCCCTGCCCCTCACTGGGCCTGGGCCTTCCAGGGACTCACTCCATATGCACCTGCAGGGACTCCATATGCACCTGCAGCCCCTATGCCCATAAGCCCCCTCCACCCCCTCCACCCTGCAGGGATACTCCTTCGTGGCGCCCTCCATCCTGTTTGACCATAACAACGCGGTGATGATGACCGACGTGCTGGAAGCATCTGGCGCTGGAGACCGGCCCGGCCGGGCAGCGGTGGCCAGGAGCGCCATGATGCAGGTGGGTGGGGCCCGGGTGGGGAGTTGATTCTGGGGTGTCTGGGCTCGCGGATTCCAGACCTGGCTTCAGCAGGCGCCCACGGTGTGACCCTGGTGAGGTTTGGAGGGGCTCCCTGGTAGGATCTCTGACGCGCCCCCTTCGCCGCCAGGACTCGCCTTTCTTCCAGCAGTACGAGCTGGACCTGCGGGAGCCCGCGCTTGGCCAGGGCAGCTTCTCCGTGTGTCGCCGCTGTCGCCAGCGCCAGAGTGGCCAGGAGTTCGCGGTCAAGATCCTCAGCCGCAGGTGGGTGGGCCCGGGCTGGGCGGGGCCGGGCGAAGCCGGCTCCGGGAGGCGGGGCCGGAGGTCGGCCCAGCTGACCGCGCCTGCCTTGCCCCCAGGCTGGAGGCGAACACGCAACGAGAAGTGGCTGCCCTACGGCTTTGCCAGTTGCACCCAAACGTGGTGAAGTTGCATGACGTGCATCACGACCAGGTGACCCTTTCTTGGGCTGCGGCACAACTCAGGGACTCAGGAGGCTGCTCTTGGAGGGCAGTGGGGCTGGGGTGGGGTGGGGGATGGGGGTGTGGTGGGCGGGGAGGCGGGCAGGAGGAGGGGCCTGAGGACTGGGTGGGTGGGGGCGCTGAGGGATGTGGCGGGCCAGAGAGGTGGGATTTGAGCGGAGTAGGGCAGGAGGATCGGAAGGCGGAGCTGAGGATGGCCAAGGGAACAGAATTTGAGGAAGACGTGGAGGGGACTGGGATTTAAGGTGGCAAAGGGGCAGAGGCCCAGAAGGACGTGGGGCCTAAGGGTGGTTTTCGGGTGGTCTTGAGTTCCGGGCTCGAATAGAGGCAGGGACTGGGGCTAGGGGCGGGGCCTGGTCAGTGGGTGGGGCCCGGTGTGGATTGCAGTGGGGTCGGTAAGTAGGTCGCACCTTGACCCAGGTGGTGACCTAGGCCTGCCGCTCCGCCCCGCAGCTGCACACGTACCTGGTCCTGGAGCTGCTGCAGGGCGGGGAGCTGCTGGAGCACATCCGCAAGAAGCGGCACTTCAGCGAGTCCGAAGCAAGCCAGATCCTGCGCAGCCTCGTGTCGGCAGTGAGCTTCATGCACGAGGAGGCGGGCGTGGTGCATCGGGACCTCAAGCCAGAGGTGGGCGTGTGGCTTGGGCAGCCGGGGAGGGCTGAGGCGCGGAGGGCTAGTCTCTGACGGCGCCCCGCCGTCCTCACAGAACATTCTGTACGCCGATGACACGCCCGGAGCCCCCGTGAAGATCATCGACTTTGGGTTCGCGCGGCTGCGCCCGCAGAGCCCCGCGGGGCCCATGCAGACGCCCTGCTTCACGCTGCAGTATGCCGCTCCCGAGCTGTTGGCGCAGCAGGGCTACGACGAGTCCTGCGACCTCTGGAGCCTCGGTGTCATTCTGGTATGAGACGGGGTCCCCGGGACGGCTCGGGGTGCCTCCGGCCTGGGGCCAGAGGGTTCCCCGGTGCGGGCCAGCAGGGACGCCCCCGAGGCAGAGGACAGGGGTTATCTTGGTGGGGGTGGCAGAGTTTGCTCTGAGGCTGGGTTTAGAGGTAGTCCTAATACAGAGGCAGGGTTGCCCAGGTGCTGGGGTCAGGGCCCCCGAGTATTAGGGGTTGGAGGTCAACATCATCACGCATGGGCCTCAGGAGGTAGCCTCGTGGAGAGGGTGAACGGTTCTGTGGGTGGGCTAAGTCAGCCTCCTGGCCTGTCTTGGCCCTGCGGCCCGGACCGGTCTCACTCCTCCCCCCCCCCCCCCCCCCCGCCTCCCCAGTACATGATGCTGTCGGGGCAGGTCCCCTTCCAGGGGGCCTCAGGCCAGGGTGGGCAGAGCCAGGCGGCAGAGATCATGTGCAAGATCCGCGAGGGGCGCTTCTCTCTTGACGGGGAGGCCTGGCAGGGCGTGTCTGAGGAAGCCAAGGAGCTGGTCCGAGGTGCGGAGTGGGGGGGTGGGAGGGGGTAGGAGGTGTCACAGAGGGGGGCGGCCATGGGGTCAAGGTGGGGCAGGGGTCGTCAGTGGGTTAGGTGTTTGGTCTGGGGGACTGGTCAGGGAGGAGAGTGGGGCTGTTGGGATCTCTCTGGGGCGCAGCCTCCACGCACGGCCCCTCCTCAGCCCTTCCCTGCCCTGGCTCCAGGGCTCCTGACGGTGGACCCTGCCAAGCGTCTGAAGCTCGAGGGGCTGCGGGGCAGCTCATGGCTGCAGGACGGCAGCGCCCGCTCCTCGCCCCCACTCCGCACACCGGACGTGCTGGAGTCCTCGGGGCCAGCTGTGCGCTCGGGGCTCAACGCCACTTTCATGGTGAGGGGCGGGGCCTGTGGGAGGCGGGGTGGGGAGGCGGGGCCTCCAGGAGGCGACGCCCTCCGAGCCCATAAAGGTGAGGTGACTTGAGTCCTGGCCTCTGGTCGGTGGCCACCCTGACCTTTGGAGAGTGTGGAGGCCAACGACCTGTTGGCCTTGACCTAGTGGGATGGGAGGGAAGATGCGGGATGGGGTTAAAGCTAGGATCTGGAAGTCGAGGCCCGGCCGGTGGTGGTGGGGCCCTCACCTCCTACTTTCGTCCAGGCCTTCAACCGGGGCAAGCGCGAGGGCTTCTTCCTGAAGAGCGTGGAGAACGCGCCGCTGGCCAAGCGGCGGAAACAGAAGCTGCGGAGCGCCGCCACCTCCCGCCGCGTCTCCCCCGCGCCCGCCGCCCCGGGCAGGGCCCCCGCCGCCAAGGGAGCCCCCAGACGAGCCAACGGCCCCCTGCCGCCCTCCTAGCCCCCGCCACAGCGACCCCTCCTTCCCCCATAGGGGCTGTGACCTGGGAGCCTCGGTATTGGCCCCGCGCCATCCCCAGGGATTGCCCTTCCCTCCCCTTCCCCCCCCCCCACTCCCAGACAGAGCAGAAGTATTTTTATAAGCAGAGAATTTTTTATGTCTTACCAGATAGAGTTAGAGATGCAGGGAGGGAGGGGCCTCTGCCAAGACTGTGCCTCATCTGACAGAAGGCACTTCTCCCTCAGGGGGCTGCTCCACCCGAAGGGCTCCTCCCCCGTTTCTCGATTCTCCGCACTGAGTTGCCACGGGGAGAAACTGGGACCTCTCCCCTGCCCTCCCCTGAGGCCCTGCTCTTGGGAGGGGGCGCCCCTCTAGCTGTCACTTTATGGACTGTCTGTGCAATTACGTCCACCAAAGACCTGTGTTGGGGGGGGGTTCAAGGAGAGGCCCCGGAAGCGTTTCTGCCTCACTTTATGTCACCTGCTTCTCCCCTGTTGGGGTGAAGGAAGGAAGTAGGCGAACCCTAAAGGGGGAGGCCCCTTCTCCCCCCCCCCAACCCCCCTTGGCACAGCTGCCTCTGGCTGGGGGCAGGGCCTTGAGGGTCTGGGCTGGGCATCCACAGTCACTGCCTCAGCCCAGCCAGGCTGTGCCTTTGACTTTAAAATAAAAGTCCATCCAGTGCTGTGTGCGTCATCTGTGTGTGTGAGGACGGCGGGGGGGGGGGGGGGGGGGGGGGGCGGGGCAGAGGGCTTGGGGCAAATTCTCAGCCGAGGGGGCCTGGGGCCTCAGAGAGGAGCAGGGCATACCCTTCTGGGTCAGACCATACCCTTTGTCCTTGACTTTTGGCCTGAGCAGCAGGGGGGCCAAACAATCATCCTGGCTGTGTATTCGGACAGCTCTGCCACGTATCCTTTAGAATTCTCTTGGTTGTAAGTAATAGAACCTAAACTTCAGCAGAGTGGGATTTTTAGGCTCTTATAACTATACTTTGCAGGGGGAGACCCAGGCAAGGCCTGATCTGTACACAAACACAGGATCAGGACCCAGTTTTTCAGTCTGAATTTTTTATTCTGTTTTCTTGGTGTTGCAGCCTGGAGGATTTTCCCTTTGACCCCAGGGTGAGTGCGGAGTGCTCCAGGGGCTACGGACTGAAATAGGGTGATAAAGAGTCTTTGTTGTAGGCATTCCCGAGGGAAATGCCAAGATGTACTCTGATTGGATGCACTTAGGTCATGTGTCCACGGTGGCCCAATCACTGTGTCCAGGGATGCTTTAGCTCTGGATCACGGCCTCCTCTCTGGAAGCTCATCTGGTGAAGAGGAGGAGGGCTGGGCCCTTAGAGAGAGGTCAGTTGGGCACAGCTTGGTGCCTGTCTGTGAGGGACCGAGTGAGGGGAGCCGCCCATATTCGTGCTGCTCAGAGTCATCAGTGTGGCCCCGCTCCAGCAGACCGTGAGACTCCCCCTGCTCTGCGATCCCAGCTAGGTAGTTGGGGCCACAGGGCCACTGTGGCCCCAGCATCTTTGTGGGCACCCGGGTCAGAGCTATTTGTACAGTGCAGAGAACCCTACCCCAGGGTTGCCTGGATAGTACCACTCTAGGCGTCTGTCTCCAGGCCTTCTCTTCCCACATTACCCCGTGGGGGTATCTCATGGTGGACCTTCCCATCTTGAGGTTTGCCTCTTATGGGGGTGGGGGGGTGGGGGGGAGGTACCCGGAAGACATGAACCTAGAGATGCTGAAGTTCGGGCAAAGGCAGGCAGGCCCCAGGGGCAGGTGGGGTCCCATGGGGGACATCCAGCTGTGTCCCATCCTGAAGGTGTGAGAGAGGAGGGAAGGGCCTAGGAGCAGGTCCCCAGGAGACGAGGAGAAGGGGAAAGCATCTGGAATTCTGAGTCCTGTGTTACTGACTGTGGCGTGAGCAGCTCACCAAACAGCCTCAGGCTTCCCCATTTTATCGTTTTTAAAGGGGGTCACATGACTGTTAAGATGAACTGGTGAATGAACAGATGTGACATTGTGGTCATTCAGTCATGAAGGATTTACTGAGATTTACTGAGGTCTTCCGATGCGCAGGGACAGGCCTGAGTACTCGACGTGAATTAGCTCCCTGACTCCTCACAACTAGTTTATGAGAAAAGCATCATCTTCATTTCAGAGATGAGAAAGGTGAGCCTCAGCACCTTGCTCGAGGTCACTCAGCTAAAAGTGCATTTGACCCCAGTGGGCTGATTCCAGAATTCCTTCAACCCCAGGAGTTCCACTGTAAAGACGGGCTTTAATTTTTTTTTTTTTAAGATTTTATTTATTTATTTGACAGAGAGAGAGAGAGAGCACAAGTAGGCAGAGTGGCAGGCAGATGGAGAGGGAGAAGCAGGCTTTCCGCTGAGCAGGGAGCCAGATGTGGGGCTCGATCCCAGGACCCCAGGATCATGACCTGAGCCGAAGGCAACTGCTTAACGGACTGAGCCACCCAGGCGCCCCAAGACAGGCTTTAATTTTACCCCAATGCTGGATGTTTTGGTTGTTGAAAACTTTGTTTCTATCATAAATGATGCTGAGACAAACAGGTTTGTACACAAATCTGTGCATTTAAAAGTAGCTCTATTGAGATAAGACTCATATAATGTATTATTTAAGAGCCCATTTAAAGTACAATTCAGTGATTTTTAGTATTTTAGAGTTGTGCAGCCATGACTGCGGTCTAATTTTAGAACACTTTTCACCTCCATGGGAAACTCTACCCATTGGCAGTTATGCCCCATTGCCCTTCAACTCTCCAGCCCAAAGCAACCACTCATCTGAGTCCCGTCTCTATAGGTTTGCCGGGCATGCTTTGATATACATTTTGAAATATACTTTCAAATAACCTTTCATAAATATTGTACTGGCATATAGTCTCAGAAGCAGGATATGAAAATGTCCCATTTCATTCTATGCCCTGAACATTGTCATTTAAAAACCTTTGCTAATTTGATGGCTAAAAGTCTCTCATCTTCAGTCTCCTCACCCTTTTATCCTATGTAACTCACCCTAAGAAAGAGGTCTTCTTGGCTTCATTTCGTGGGTGAAGGAACTGGGGCTCAGAGGATGGGCCTCGGAGGGGAAGCCTGTTGGGGGAGGAAAGGGCTGGGGCTCAGGGCAATGAGCCATCCTTGAGCTGAATCCCGCCTCTGCCCTGTGTGGCCTGACACACATTAGGGGAGATAGCTGTGACTTGGGTTGTAGGCTGGGCCAGGTGTGAACCAACAGAATGGGCGGGGAGGGCCTGGCCACAGGCGGGGAGGTGGGGAGGCCAGAGGCAAGCGATCAGAACCTGCCGTCTGGCAGCCTGCTTCTACACCTTGATGTTGGCCTCTGACAAGGCCAGCCTTATGTGGTTGCGGAATCAGTAGAGTGGAGGGGGCTCATCCTTCTGCACTGGGCCTCTATCCCACTCGGAAAATGGCCTCAGAGAGGGGCATCTGGGTGGTTCAGTCCGTTAAGCACCCGACTCTTGGTTTCAGCTCAGGTCATGATCTCAGGGTCGTGAGATCGAGCCCCGCATCGGGCTCCGCGCTCAGTATGGAGTCTGCTTGAGATTCTCTCTCCCTCTGCCTCTGCCCCTCCCACTGGCGCTCTCTCTCTCTTTCAAAAACAATGAATCTTTTTTTAAAAAAGGGCCTCAGAGAGCAGGCTCGTGCCCCTGGCTCTGTTAATATCCTGATGTCCCCGAGAGGGCCTGACAGCCCCCTATGCATTCACCTCCCCACAAGTCACTGTTAACTAACCACCGTTGCAAGTGAAGTCAGGGTGCCAGTTTTTCATCCGTGCCCTGTGCAAGCACTGTTTGACTCTGGGCAAGTTGCCCCTCCCTAATGTTCCCTGGAGTTTTCAATAAGAATATTCCACAGAGGGGCACCTGGGTGGCTCATTCAGTTAAGCGTCTGCCTTTGGTTCAGATCATGATCCCAGGGTCCTCGGATTGAGTCAGGCTCTCTGCTTAGTGGGGAGACTGCTTCTCCCTCTCCCACTCCCCCTGCTTGTGTTCCCTCTCTCGCTGTCTCTCTCTCTGTCAAATAAATAAATAAAATCTAAAAAAAAAAAAAAAATCCACAGTAATGGAGTAGGAATGGCAAACTGGCAACCTGTAGGCACAGGTAGAGACTTGTTTTTCTGGTGGGGGGTGTAGCATGTGTTCTAAAATGAGAAAATGCATATGAAAGTCTGGAAGTTTGACTTTTATTGAAAACTGGAAGGGCTCCCCGGGGCAGTCTTCCTGTGCAGCCTGACCAGCCAGTGCAGAATCCTGTTGCCACCACAGAGAGGGCCTCTGCTTTCTAGTTTGCCACAGTCCCCACCACTCCCTATTGCTCACACCAGCTCTGTCCCTCATTTATCTCCTTGGTCTTTCTAGGTATTTGGGTTTGCAACTCTGGTATAACTAGTCTCCTTCCACATTCACTGCTGCACAAAAATGGGGTTTGTGAAGGGCAGTGAGGCTCCTTAAATCTTTGTTTCAAAATTTAAATTTAGTTTACATTTGTGAAGTGATAGAAACTCATGATTCAAAATTCAAAGGATACAATAGAGCACACAGTGAAAAAAATTTCCTTCCACATGCCCTGCGTTACCAGAGGCACTGATGTTAATCAGTTCTTCTGTAGTTCTGTGTGGGCATATTTCATGTCTAGTCAGACTAACATATAATGTATAGGTGGGGGCGCCTGGGTGGCTTAGTCGTTAAGCATCTGCCTTCAGCTAAAGTTGTGATCCCAGGGTCCTGGGATCGAGCCCCGCATCAGGCTCCCTGCTTGGAGGGAAGCCTGCTTCTCCCTCTTCCACTCCCCCTGCTTGTGTTCCCTCTCTCGCTGTGTGTCTCTCTCTCTGTCAATTAAATAAATAAATAAATAAATAAATAAATAAAATCTTAAAAAAATGTATAGGTGATCAAGAAAAGTTCCCCTTCATTGAATATTAATTTTATTTAAATAAAATTTATTTATTTATTTATTTAAAAAATTTCATTTATTCATTTGAGAGAGGGAGAGACAGAGCACAGGGTGGGGGAGAGGCAGAGGGAGAAGCAGGCTCCCCGCTGAGCAAGGACCCCCCCCCCCACAAGTCTGATCCCAGGACCTGGAGATCATGACCCAAGCCAAAGGCAGATGCCCAACCCATTGAGCCACCCAGATGCCCCTATTTATTTATTTTTAAAAAATATTTATTTATTTATTTGAGAGAGAGAGCACAAGCAGGAGTGAGGAGCAGAGACAGAGGGAGAAGCAGGCTCCCCACTGAGCAGGGAGCCTGATGTGGGGCTTGGTCCCAGGACCCTGGGACATTGACCTGAGCCGAAGGCAGACGCTTAACTGACTGAGCCACCCAGGTGGCCCCCATTAAATGTTAATTTTAGAAAAAAATCAGGAAATACAAAAGGGAAAAAAAATGAAAAAATGAAAAACCATTGGTGGCATTACTCATAGATAATCTTGTTAACATTTTGATGCATTCACATCCAGATTTTTCTTTATCTTCTTTCTTTATATTTTATATTTATTTTTATTTTTTAAGATTTTATTTATTTTTGACAGAGAGAGAGAGAGCACAAGCAGGGGAAGCAGCAGGTGGAGGGAGAGGGAGAAGCAGGCTCTGCACTGAGCAGGGAGCCCGATGCAGGGCTTGATCCCAGGACCCTGGGATCATGACCTGAGCCGAAGGCAGACGCTTAACAACTGAGCCACCCAGGCGCCCCTATATTTTTATTTTTTAAAGATTTTATTTTTAAGTAATCTCCACACCCAAAGTGGGGCTTGAGCCTATGACGCCGAGATCAAGAGTTGCTCGCTCCACAGACTGAGCCGGTCAAGGTGCCCCTAGATTTTTCCTTATTGATAGTGATTTTCAATGGATTTGGCATCAAAATGTAAATAAGTTACTGTAACCTGTTTTAAATAGATTTGAATATCTATGCCAATAATTATATTAAAAACATTTTTGTCGGGGGGCAGTGCTTGGCCGGCTCAGTCGGTGGAGTGTGCAACTCTTCACCTCCGGGTTGTGAGTTCGAGCTCCACCTTGGGTCTGGAGATTACTTGAAAATAAAATCTTAAAAAAATTTGGGGGGATATTATGATTTATTTAGATTTTTCTCTATTTTTGGCTACTTGGGCTGTTTTCAGTTTCTTGCTATTTTAAACAGTGCTGCAATGGTCATTCTTGTGCTACATCTTTGCTCACCTGTCCAAATATTTCCTTAGGATACATTTCCTAGAGGTGAATTAATGTGCTAAAGGATGTGCTCATGCATGCACATTTTAAAGGCTTTTGGTATATATGATCATACTGCCCTTTAGAAAGATCCTATCATTTTATATGACTCGCAGCAGCATGGGCAAGATCCAAGATACGCTGTCTCCTTGAAAATGAAACGATGCATCTCCCCAGCCCCGGGTGTGTCCTTGCCAGGATGTCCATGTCTGTGTTGGCAGAGGTCCTGGAGGTTGCCCGGGGGCCCCTCTTTCCCCTGCCTGGAGTCTGGCTGGGCTGTG
This sequence comes from Eumetopias jubatus, assembly GCF_037043125.1. Taxonomy (NCBI): domain Eukaryota; kingdom Metazoa; phylum Chordata; class Mammalia; order Carnivora; family Otariidae; genus Eumetopias; species Eumetopias jubatus. The sequence continues at coordinate 7,948,047 of NW_028274819.1, read as the reverse complement.
ATGGTGGGGGGGGCGGAATGTGGCCCATGAGCAGGGTGATGGGAAGCCCCTTCCTCTCTCCCTTCTATGCGTGGATGGGTTGGGGTGTCTATATGGAGAAGGTGAAGGGTGAGCCCCAGGGAGCCCCCACCAGGTAGTTGGCATGCAGTGAGAGTGGGTGAAGTACCAGTGGGAACACCTGGGAACCAAGTGGCCTCAAGATTGTGACAATCCATGGGGGCCTGGGTCTGCTTTGCCTCTCCAGTGAAATGGGGATAAAGCAGTACCCACCTGAGAGAGCTGGAGGGTGTCCAGTAGGGCAATGGCAAGGTGCCCAGCATACCATGAGCTCTCCACAAATGCAGATTAAATTGAAAAAGGGAAATGAAGAGAACCCAGAGAAAATCAGAATTGGCTCAGGCATGCCATTGACAGGGACCCATGTCCAGGCAAGACATCAGGAATGTTCTGCCCATCCTCTAGTGATCTGTAACTCCTTGCCTGGGAGCCCGCAGGGCCCCCCTCCAGCTTGTGCCTCAGCTGACGATGTTGTCCCCTTCCTGCGGTATGGGGCCCACATGGACACCCCTCCCCTGCAGCTCCCTGCATCGGGCTGGGAGTCATCTATCAGCTCTCCTGACTTGATGTGGTGTCAGAAGCTTGAGAACAAACCAACCAGCTGGGAGTGGGCGGTGGTGGGAACACACCCTCGTGTGTGTGAGCACACGAATGTGCGAGCACACGAGTGTAGGAGTGTGAGCATGCGTGTGAGCACACGAGTGTGTGACCGTGTGCGAGCACATGAGCGTGTGAGGGTACACGTGTGAGGGTGTGTGAATACATGAGTGTGTGAGTGTGAGTATGTGTATGCACCAAGCTTGCAAATGTGTATAAGTGTGTCAGCACAGATGTTTGGGTGTGTATGTGAGTGCGTTGTGTGTCATAATGTGTGAGTGTGCAGGTGTGTGTGAGTCTGTGTGTTTGTGTAGCAAAGTATGCGTGTTGTGTGAGTGTGAGTATATGTGAGTGAGGGCATGCGTATACGAGTGTGTGCGCGTGCATGTGTGAGTGTGAGTGTATATGTGAGTGAGGGCATGTGTATGAGTGTGCGCGCGTGCGTGCATGTGTGAGTGTGTGTATATGTGAGTGAGAACATGCGTATGAGTGCGCGCGCGTGCATGTGTGAGTGAGTATATGTGAGTGAGGGCATGCGTATATGAGTGTGCGTGCGCGCGTGCATGTGTGAGTGTGAGTATATGTGAGTGAGGGCATGCGTATATGAATGTGTGTGTGCGCGCGCTCTTACTGGACACTCTGAGGGAGGCACAGAGCCCACGGTAAAAGCTTTGCAGCAAATACTTTATTCTTTCAGTTTATCCCTGCGGGCTGCGCCTTACTAACCATGGGGATTTGTGGGATTCACGTTGGGACCAGGATGGATGGACTCTGGGCCCCGATGGGGCCAGGCACGCCTCGGACCGCAGCGGTGAGCGAGAAGATGAAGTGGGGCTCAGAGCTCAGCCTCTGGGAGCCTGCCTGCCCGAGTCCAAAGCCCTCTCCACCAATTCTTAGCTGGGTCACCTCGGGCAAATTACTGAGCCTCTCTGTGCCTCAGTAACCTTGTCTGTGAAATGGGGAGAATTATACTTGCTACCTCCTGGGGTTGTTGTGAGAGATAGATGGAGTAAAACATGCCGAGCACTTGGAACATGGGCCAGGTGTCACCAAATGCTGGTGATGGAGCAGAGTGGCAGTTGAGGAGGTGGCAGGGGGTGGAAGGGACCCTGGGGGTGAGGCAGGGGGTCACCGCCATCTAAGGGGCAGACCCAGGCCGGCTCCCACATGACCGTGAGTACTGGTCTCGCACCGCATCTTCATGGAAAGAAAACCCTCGCTTCCCTGCTGATAGGGTGCATGGAGTCCAGACAGCAATTCCTTTCAGATTTCTGAAAACCTCAAAGGTAAAAGGACTTTTCAGCAGGAGAAACAAGGAGACTGACTCCATAAGGTGCACGTCCCAGCAGCCTTGCGTTTGGCAGCTGTCTTGCTGCTGATGGGGAAGGTGGGCGGCCGGTACCCAGCTGGGCTGAGTGGGTTTCCCTGAGGGAGGTGTGCAGCCACCAGGCCAGGGCCGCTCGGGCCCCTGCCTCTCTCCTGCTCCCCTCTTGGACCCCCTGTCCCTCTGACTCTCCCTGAGGTCCAGGAGATAGTCATGCTTCAAGTGAGACTGTGGGATGGCCAAAAGCCCTGGCCAAGTGGCAGCCCAGGGGGGCCTCTTCCTAGGCGGCGAGGTGTGGGTGGCCCCCTGGGCCCTCTGTGTCTAGCTGAATCCGAATTTCTGGGGTGGAGCTCGGAATCTGCCTTTGTCGCAAACTTCCCTGATGCATGCTCAGTGTTTAGAGCCATGGATCCATCAACTTCCCAAACTTTCCTGATGGGGGGAGGCTGAGACTCACAGAGGGGAAGGGACTTGCCCACAGTCACAGGGCTGCAGAATGGCAAGGCCAGGCCTCCTGATGCTCCCAGCTGGAGTTTCCCTCCTCATCGGGCCACGCTTTCTATAATGTGGAATTTTCTACAGGGACCCAGATCCAGTTTTATGGTAGATTTCAAAAATCGGAGTCTTCTGCCAGAAATTCAGGCCATATCGCCACTTTACTGGAAGGAGGGTATTCTTTGGTATAGGAGGGTTGCTGTGCCCCCTGCCCCATATCCAGATCCTCTGCACGTTCCTTTCCTGTCCAGCGGGGGCCGACAGGTGCCTGGCAGGGACCGCTTGCCAACAAATGTCTCTGCAGACCTGTCACAAGGTGGACTGCCGGGAAATTGCTGGACACAGACAGGAGCGCGGAGAAGGTGTCTCTGAGCCCAGGGAACCTGGGTGGGCACTGACGGGTCAGCATCGGCGGAGACATTCCCCGCCCTCCCACCGCCCCAGGCGGTCAAGGGTGCCAAGCCGACTCTGCTTTTCCAGGGGCTCCCTTGTCTGCTTCTCCCTTGGCTGAGGCTTGGAGGCTCACAGCAGATGGTTCTCATGTGAGGGAGCCAGATCCAGAGCAAGTGTTTTTAGTTGCCTATGTTGAGATTTCCCTCAACAGTGACAAGAATAATAATGATAATAATAATAATGATGTCGAACCCATCTATCCAGTCTCATGCTCGAGGTCCCGTGCTCAGTACTGTTGTCGCTTGATCAAACTAGTAATTGCTACTGTTATTGGGCACTTACCCCGTGCCAGGAGCCAGGCGCTGGGCCAAGCACTGTCTGTGGGTGATTTCATTTCACGAATAGGTTCTACATTATTTTTATTATCCATTATCATTCCATTTTATGGATAAGGAAAGTGAGGCTCATAGACGTCAGTGGTCCAAGGTCACACGATGGCATCCGGGGATGCCAGCCCAGGAACCCAGGTCTCTCCCCTCTAGACCCTGGGCTCTTAACCACCACCTTATGGCCCCCCTTTAAGACATTTCTCCCTAGCAGCTGTGGGTTACTTGCTTTCCTCTGCAGTACGTGTTAGCTTTCTTCACGCCGAGGGTCCGGGGCTTGCCTCAGCTTGCAGAGCTCGAAGCACCATAAATACCAGCTCTGGGCTTTCTTTATGGGAGGCAGACGTGCCAGTGGCCTTTTGGAAATAAATTCTGTCACGTGGCGTTGCGGTGTCCCCCATCTCAGCTCGGCTCTCCATTCTGATCAACAGCTTAGTACCACAACATGAAGACTCTGACCCAGAAAGACTAAAAACAGGGTTACAGAGTAAACTGTTCCAAGGAGGAAAGCAAACAACACGAACAAAAGATGGATGAGGAGAAACAAAGTCTGCATGGCTCAGGAGACAAAGACCCTGAGGTCCCAGTAGACCACCAGCTGAGCATTAGTCAATTGGCTGCTACTTTAAATACCACTTAGCAGTGGCATATGATAGTGGTCTTGTTAAGGGGAACACCACAACACAGTATCACATCTCAGGGGCAGAATGGGCTGAGAACACTTGACACTCTGCCTTTTTTTTCTTTTTTTCTGCCACAATCATTGTTAAAGCACCTGTGTCATTCTTATCTGTGTCCCCTGTCCCCACCCCCCAAGAAACCAGGTGAGAAATTAGTTTAAGGCTGTATTCCCTTTCTTTCTTTCTTTCTTTCTTTTTTTTTAAGATTTTATTTATTTATTTGAGATAGAGAGAAAGCACAAGCAGGGAGAAGGATCAGAGGGAGAGGGAGAAGCAGGCTTCCTGTGGAGCAGGGACCCTGATGCGGGACTTGATCCCAGGACCCTGGGACCATGACCTGAGCCGAAGGCAGATGCTTAACGACCGAGCCACCCAGGCGCCCCTGTATTCCCTTATTTTCTTCAGCTTGCAAGAAAGTGCGTCCAAAGCTGTATTTGCTTACCCTATAGCCACATCCTTGTCCTCCTTTAACAACAGCAAGAGAAGGCCTATGATGTTGGGAGTGTCAATGGGGTTTTTATAATACCACATTCATTGGCTTTCAGAAAGAGATCAATAAGATGGAAGCAAAAGTTACTGGGTAGGGTTTCTGGGGAAAGCTCTTTAAAGGAGGCTGACTCAGCAGGGAGGATGTCCTTTTACCCTTGCCCCTTTCTACTCTCTGCTGCCTGGAATGTGGACGTGATATCCGGAGCTGAAGTAACTAGTTTGGGATCATGAGGTGACCTCAAGGATGGAAGCCTCATGTTAATCATGGCAGAGAGCAGGATAGAGGAGCCTGGGTCACTGATGGCTATGGAGCTGCTGTCTTCACCCCGGGCTAGACTTCTCTTTACATGAGAGGAAAATTTAACCTCCATCTTATTCTAGCCACCGTGATTTTGGTTCTCTGTTACTTGTAGTCAGGTGCAATTCTTTTTTTTTTTTTTTTAAAGATTTTATTTATTCATTTGTCAGAGAGCACAAGTAGGCAGAGTGGCAGGCAGATGGAGAGGGAGAAACAGGCTCTCCACTGAGCAGGGAGCTGGACGTGGGGCCCGATCCCAAGACCCCAGGATCATGAGCAGAGCTGAAGGCAGTAGCTTAACGGACTGAGCCACCCAGGCACCCCAGTCAGGTGCAATTCTTAACTGACACCAAAGGCTTTGAGCACAACCGATGCATCCTTCCCACCTCTGTTCATGGGTAAAGAGGAGTTTGGTGTGGATGTCCCAGGATGTTGCTGGGTAACCAGACGGGGAGGAGGAGCCTGCTGTTTGCAGGCCAGGGGCCTTGTGTTGGCCTGGTCCTCTTTGCGGGAATGGACACACCCGGTGATTTCATCTCCTAGGACTGGAGGACGAGGTTGGAAGTGTTTGGTGCAGAGGTGCCCAGGGAGAGGAAGGGAGGGCAGGGATGGTGGAGAGGAGAGGGCACTGGGGCTGAGACTTGTGAGCTGTTTCTATGAGAGGTGGTGAGCCTCTGGCTGTGTCCCTTTGGGGCCTGGGTGACACAGGACAGCACAACCATGAGGTGGTCACAGAGCCTTGCATTTCTGCCCCAATCCCAGCCTGATCCTGACTCTGTAGGACCAGCAATCTGGGAACACCAGGGGCAGCCCTGATTGCTGGGGGGTGGAGGTGGGGTAGGGGGTGGGAGTGGGGTGCTGCTTTCCTGAAGGGCAGGCCAGCAGAAGCAGGGGATGCAAATAAGACAAGGCCAGGGTGGGAGACAGGTTTGGGCTTGTACCTGAGCATGCGTGCAACACTCCAGAGGGTGCTGAGACGGGCCGAGGCCCTATGGGTGTGCCACTGGGTGCTGAGAAGCTTGGCAATTTAGATGTGGATGTGGAGAGACCTCATCTGTAGCCCCGGGAAGCCGACCAGGTTATCCAGGGAGTTGGAATCTGATGAACTTAATTAACATCATAAATCCTGCTGGGCTCCCAGCGCTGCAGCCTTCTCCTGGCCTGGTGGAGACTTACCCCTTCACAGACCCCGTTTCAGCAACTGCTCCATAAACAATCTTGAAGTTCACTGTCCTCTTTGCTGTCCTGGAGCTCACCCTAAATTTTCTGTCTGTTCAGTATTTGCTTATTGAGTCAGCAATTCAGCCAGATGGATTTGAAGGCATATACAACTTTTTTTTTTTAGATAAAAATTACCTCTGTCTAAACAGCTCTGTCTGCAACCATCTGCCCAAAGGCTTCGTTCTCAGAAACATCCCTTTGCCAAAGGAAAAAAAAAAAAAAGAAAAGAAAAGAAAAAGAAACATCCTTTTGCCAATTGATGCCCATAATAATGATCAAAAACATGTAGCAAGGATCAGAAGCATAACGGCCAATGTGTCTGCAGTTTGTAAAGCATAGCTGCTCGGGATTAGGTGGAGAGAGATTTTTTTTTTTTTTAAAGATTATTTATTTATTTGAGAGAGCGAGAATGAGAGAGAGAGAGAGCACATGAGAGGGGGGAGGGTCAGAGGGAGAAGCAGACTCCCTGCTGAGCAGCAGGGAGCCCAATGCGGGACGCGATCCCGGGACTCCAGGATCATGACCTGAGCCGAAGGCAGTCGTTTAACCAACTGAGCCACCCAGGCGCCCCTGGAGAGAGATTTTTAACCTTCATTTTGCAGATGGAGAATCAGAAGGAAGGTCTTATTTGCAGTGACGTGGACAGTAACTGGTGGAGGATCCAGGTTCTTTTAATGTTGTCACACCATCTTCCAAGCTATTAGTATTGAGGGAAGATGGACCCATTTATTAGCCAAAATATTTGTTTAAAAGGAAAAAAGTGCTAGCCGATATGCAACTATCAACTCTGAGCCTGGCCCAGAGCCAAGTGCCTTCCCTATGTGATTTCACTTAATATGCACATCCTAGCATCCTTCCCTCCCACTTACACCTTCTAAAAACACTGGATTTTCTTGCTTTCCTTTTTTTTTTTTAAGATTTATTTGAGAGAGAGAGAGCAAGAGAGTGAGTGAGCATGAGCAGGGGGAGGGGCCAAGGGAGAAGCTGACTCCCACTGAGCAGGTCTCCATCCCAGGAACTTGAGATCATGACCTGAGCCCAAGGCAGACCGCTGAGTCACCCACGTGCCCCCAAATGCCAGATTTTCTTGGTAGGTATCCGCTCTGTTCCTCCCCAGCCCAAACACCTTCTAGCACACCTTGGCCAAAGTCGCTGGAACGTGTGGGGTGCACCCTCCCTTGTTTCCACAAAAACCCCTTGTTGTCTGTTGCCCACAGTGTTACATCAATTAACAGCAAGCCCTGTGTGGGCAGGTGTGTGGCACTGGCAGAGGGAGGGCGCTCAGTGATGGCCCAGTTTCCAAGGAAGCCTGGCCCAGCAGCGGGGCGGGATTCAGGCCCCAGCTGGTTAGAGGCCCAGACAGAGAGCTCCAGCTGACAGCCTGAGCCAGGCTGCACTTCCGTTGTGCCCAGCCCTCCTTAGGTGGGAGGAGCAGGTCTGGAGGAAGGTGCTGGGACGTGGGAGGGGACTGAGGTTCTTCATTTTCCAGCCTTCGGTGGGTGCCGCTGGAGGGCCTTCCTGTGACCTGCAGGGGGCAGGGCAAGGATGGGAGGGTGGACTTCCTTGGGAGGAGAAGGGAAGTTGGTGGGTGGCCATGCAGCCTGGGGCTCTGTGCCTTGCAGCAAGGGGGTGAAGGAGAGGGGCCCTTGGGGAGGAGGCTAGAGGCTCAGCCACTTCACAAGGCAGGTCGGAGTTTTGCTCAGAGGCCTCAGAAATTCCATGCCGCTGCTGAGAGCCCAGGTTGGGGGCAACAGGCTAGCTCCCTACAGCTCCCAGTAGGAGATGGGAACTCAGTGTCTTCAACTGGAGAGTAGTAGTAGGGAACTGCCTTAAATGAACATTTTGTAAACTGTGTTCCTTGGAGCTCAAGGTGTTTGTAAGGTATAATAGATGCTTTGTAAAAAGATTTTGCGATCGGCTATCTTCTTTCCTGCCTCTTGGAAGGTCATAAAGCCCACTCGTATATTAAAGGCTCTGAGAAGTCCTGCAGCACAACGCCTGTTTGACTCAGGGTTTCCCGCTGCATGCCCTTGAATACCTGCGGACTACCAGGATTCCCTGGAACGTGGTTTGGGAAACTGCACTGGACGCTGCCCACTCTGAGGCTAGACATTCCCTTGGAGACAGGCTAGGCTTGTTACAGGAGGTGATTTATGAGCTGGAGAGCCAATTCATTAATTTGCAGGAAAGCCATATCTGCCTGCCTAATCGATCGATGGCAGCAATTTGCCGGAGGCGGTCCCTCCCAGTGGGGAGTTAAATGTGGAGGCCAGCAATGGCTTGGAAGTTCACTGGGGAAGCCCAAGGAGGAGAAAGGGGTGGATATTCTCTAGAAAGTCTGTTTTTTTCCCAGCCAGGCAGTAGCTAAACAGACTCTTTGTGGCAAGATTTTCCTACATCTCTTTCTTCTGGGAACTCACGATGACCTGTGTGCAAAGAGCAATAGGAGCACCTACTACGCGTTAAGCACCTCACAGGTGTTGTCTTGGAGCCTGTGGTGGGTCTCCGGAGTCCGCATTTACAGATGAGAAAACTGGGAACAGGGAGACTTCTTCTTCTCTTGCAGCCTGGGGCAGGGCTGGGGCTCAAAGCTAGGTCTGTTGGATCCCAGGGCTCATGTGCACCCCCGGTCCCGTGCCACTCAGGCCCTGGCTAGCCCCCCCTGTTCCCCCCCCCTCCCCCCCCCCCCAGCCTGGGAGACCCACCTTTCCTTTTAAAGCTGTTGCCACCTACTCTGCTTCTTAGGATTTCTTTTCGGGAGAGAGACTGCCCGATGCTTCCACTGGTACGGAGTTCCCAGGACCACTAGCAGCAGTTTGCTTTTACCTGTCGCCTTCCCAGTCTTGCCTCAGGACCGCATGTATCAGCCCTCCTGCTTTCTGCCACAGTGTGGCCACGGCCTCCGGCCACCTCAGAATATCCTACCGGCCTACTGCGTACACGGCAGGGTGCTGATTGAGTTACAAGTGAGTACTTTTTTTGTGCATTAGTAAGGTGTATGCAAGTGAGAGGAAGGATTTGACCCCATAAAAATTCAGGGTCCTGTTGCCTCAGTGAAATTTCCGGGGGTCCATTGATCTGGAGCACGTCAGGGTATTCCACCAGGTGAAAGACAGGGTGTTGTACCTTGGACCAGCTACCGCCAACAAGGATGGCGGGTTCCTTTCTTAAATCTGGAGCCACATACTCTACATTTGAGTCGGTTATGCCAGTCCACTTACTGAGTAGTAGGAAGGTGTCAGCTTTTTTTCTTTTTTTAAGATTTATTTATTTATGAGAGAGAGAGGGAGAGAGAGAGTGGGGGGGGAGGGGCAGAAGGAGAGAATCTCAAGCAGACTCCCTGCTGAGCATGGAGCCTGATGTGGGTCCTGATCCCACAACCCATGAGATCATCACCGGAGCCAAAACCAAGAGTCGGATGCTCAACTGACTGAACCGCCCCAGGCGCCCCTGGAAGGTGCCAGTTTTGAGTGGGGACCAGATCAGGTCCAACCAGCCCGGACTGCCTTGCTAGCGGCTCCTCCTTTGGGCCTTAAGACTCAGCCGACCAATGATTCTCCGGGGTGTGTGCAGATCGAATGCTGCGTGGAGCGTCTCTGAGAAGCAGCCCCTGGCTGGCTGTGGGCCTGGTAGAGACTAAAGCCTGGGCACCAATGACCCTGCAGCTTGGGCTCCTGTCTCAGGTCCGGGTGGCCCGGAAACAGACTCTGGGGTGGGGTTTTTATTTTATTTTATTTTTTTAAAGATTTTATTTTTTATTTATTTGAGAGAGAGAGTGAGAGAGAGAGAGCACAAGAGGGGGTAGAGTCAGAGGGAGGAGCAGACTCGCTGCTGAGCAGGGAGCCCGATGTGGGACTCGATTCCGGAACTCCGGGATCATGACCTGAGCAGAAGGCAGTCGCTTAACCAACTGAGCCACCCAGGCGCCCTGGGGTGGGGATTTGTGGGCAGGAGTTTTCTTGAGGGGCTGCCCGTGGGGATCACTCCTGTAGCGGAGCGAAAGGGATGGATACTGGGTGGAGGGAGATGTTGAACTGCCGCTGCAGAGGGCTCCGCCAATCCAAAGGTGGCTCCAGACAGCTCCCGAATTGGCTGCAGGCTTCCTCTGGCGGGGGCGGGGTTACATCCTGGGGGGCGGGGCAGCTCCCTGCTGAGGGCCAGTCCTGGGTGAGCCATCACGGCACCCGGGAAGGAGGGTATCAGTCCTGAAGGCGGGTGCCTCACTGAACACCTCAAGGGTCCTCGAGAGCATCCAATCAGAAACTGGTTGTTATCGGAGCCCCCCCGGAAGTGGTGGTAGCATCTGTCATCGATGGGAATATGCCGGGGCACGAGGAGGTGCATGAGCAGATGGCTCAGGTCGCTTTGACCCTGACCCCCGGTGCAGTCTCCCCTGGTGCACACCTGGCCCTGTGCACACCTGATGGGGGAGAAGACATCGTGGGCCTGACTCAGGTGCTTCGGCACAGTTTCTTGGCCTTGACTGGAAGCGATGGCTGCAGCCTGCCGGCCCTTTCCAGTGGGCTGGAGTGACCGAGAGGTCACTGGTGAAGGGAAACCCTTCGGTGGGCAAACGTTCGAACACACCATTGGGCTTTCTGCTTTGTTTGGACTGACGGGAAGACCAGAGCTCGGGATCAACAGTAATTTATGGGCAGTTCCTCACGGTTTTGCTCAGGGGTGGGCAAAGGAGAGCCCCCAGGTCAAATCTGGCCACAGTCTGATTTTTTAAGTCGAGTTTTCTCGGAACACAGCCATACCCATCCGTTTGCTTACTCTCTATGCTGCTTTCATGTTGAACGACACGTGACAGAGAGGTGTGACAGGGGACACAGGGCTCACAAAGGCGTACGTATTTATAAACTCGGTAGAAAAAGTCTGCTGAGCCCTCGTTTAGCTGAATGGTCAGAGATTTGGAAAGAACAGGATTGGTAAGTGGGAGGCAGAGGTGACAAAGCGGTGTGAGTAGAGACATCAGTGGTGGGCATTCTCAGAACAGACATACACTGTGAAGACGCTCATTTCTGATGTGAATGCTCCCCAAAGGGCATCCCCACGGCGGAGGAGGCTCTTAATAGTCAGGTGGACAAAACGACAAGGGCGTGAAGGAAAGGAATTTCTCTGTGAATGTCGGCTGGCTTCTTGCCCCAGCCAGCCCAGCCAGCCCAGCGCTTGCTCAATGAGTCCACGTTTAAAGCGGCCATTGTGGCCTAGATAGAGGTTATCTAGGGGCAAAGGAAGCAGAGTGCTCTTCCTTCCATCAACAGAGTACCGCCAGGGACCAGGCACCATTATCTGTGGACCCTGGGTGCCTTATTCACCGGCATGGTTCCACATTGCTTCTGATCAAGGAATTCATTTCACGGCAAAAGAAGTATGGAGGTGACCTTTGCTCATTGCCCTTCTCTGGTCTCACTAAATACCTCACTAGCCACAAGCCGCTGACCCAACAGAATGGTGGAATGGTCTACCGAAGGCTTGCTTAGGATGCTAGTTGGGAGGCAGCACCTTGAAAGGATGGAGGTCTATGGTACAGGTTACAGTGTATGCTTTGAACCCATGGCTGATTCATGGTGTTGCTTCACCATGGCCAGAACATACGGGTCCAGGAGTCAAGAGCTGGAACAAGAGTGGCTTCTTTCCTTCCACCTAATACCCCACTCACAGAGTTTCTGCTTCTCCTCCCAGCAGCTTTGGACTCCACTGGTTTGGCGATTTTAGTTCCCACAGGCAAAGAAGGGGGTTACTCATTGCTGGAGTTACTGATCCCAGTTGTCAAGGGAAATGGACTTCCTGCTCTGGCATGCACATTTTCTTCCATCTTCTCTCTCCCTCTTTCCCTATCTTATCATTTTATTATTTTATGCAAACTGGAGGTGAACTTTACAACCTAGGTAGTGGAAGTTTCAGATGGGATGGTAACTGAATTTGGGGAGTCACTCACATGTCCTGGGTGTGGGTGGACTGCTTGTCTCCCAGGATGGATGCCATGACCATTGGGGCTTTGTATCTTCTCCTTTTGGGGAGAAGGTGAGAGTCTTTGTACGAAGGCCGGTTTCATCTTGTTATGTTAGCGGGGTTCTTTCTGTGGTTGTGCAGAAGTTCAAAACTGTGTAGAGGGTGTGGAGAGATGCCAAGTAGGCAAAGGGTGGACCGTTATCCAATTACTGTCTTTGAGCTTCCAATCCATTCTTGCACACTCTCCTACGTTGTGATGCTGGAGGCGGGGTATTTCTGCTTCTTGCTGGGGTCTGACAACAGGGGGTGTGAGAGGGGGCGACTTCAAGGCTGGAGGAGCACAAGGTGTCTTGCCCCTTCCTGCCCCTGTAAGCATCATGCCCACAAAACCCCATCGTCCTGGCAGCGGCCCCTGGGCCCAGTTCAGCAGGCAGAACCAGCTCTGCTGTGCCCCCTTGGAGTCACCAGCACCAGCCACAGTGGCTGCTCTTCTGAGGTCTGTTTCCAGGCCCCCTGGACCCTCCGCCCATCTTCTGGGTTTAATCGTTCCAGTCCTGTATTGTCCCTCAGCCAATGGCTGGGTCTGCTCCCTGAACCGCGGACTCCCTGACACCTTAGAGCTCTCCTTTCTGCCTTTCTAGTTCTTCGATGCCTAGTTCATAGTTCTTTTTTTTTTTAATTTTATTTTATCATGTTATGTTAGTCACCATACATTACATCATTAGATTTTTTTCACTTTTTTTATTGTGTTATGTTAATCACCATACAATACATCATTAGTTTTTGATGTGGTGTTCCATGATTCATTGTTTGCATATAACACCCAGTGCTCCATGCAGTACGTGCCCTCCTGAATACCCATCACCAGGCTCACCCATCCCCCCCACCCCTCCCCTCTAGAACCCTGTTTGTTTTTCAGAGTCCATAGTCTCTCATGGTTCCTCTCCCCCTCCGATGTCCCCCCTTCCTTTTTCCCTTCTTACTATCTTTTTCTTTTTCTTTTCTTTTCTTTTTTTTTTAACATATAATGTATTATTTGTTTCAGAGGCACAGGTCTGTGATTCATAATTCTTTATATGAAATCTCCTCTGCTAAAGCAACATGTGGGTTCTGTCTCCTGATGGGACCCTGCTGGGTACAGACCCGGGACACTGTAGACTGTGCCTCGTGGATTTCCCACAGTGAGCCACCTGAAATCACCAGGGTCAGCTGTCCCAACAAGCCCCCACTGGCCTTGGCCCACTGTCAGAGCCCGTGGTGAATCCATCCACTGCGGCCCTGCTTGCCTCTGGACCCCACCTCCAAGGACATTGCCCTGGGGCTCAGGCCACGCCTGTCCCCTCGCCTGCCATGACAGGATCACCGTGAAACACAGGAACAACCCTCAGAAGTGCAGCCCCATCCTTCTGTGCCCATTTTCCTGGCTTCCCCTGAGACCCGTCAACCATCCGTGGGTCCTCCAGCTCCTGACAGGGGGGCTTCCTAACTGCAGTTTCTGGAAGAGAGAAACTCTGCATGGTGCCCCACCCTGGCTCTCCCGGGCAGGCCACTCTGGTCACCTTTGGAATTTGCCCTGGTCAGGCTTCTATCTCTAAGTCCCCTCCCATATCCGGTGACACTACAAGCTATGCCTTCTTGTCCCGCCCCTCAGAGCACTCGGAATGGTGGAGAGCACTGTCCCCTTTTGTAGGGGCCTTCACTTTTCTCCTGAGGATACCCCTTCCTCCTCTGGTTCAGCTGGGGTGCATTTCTCTATCTTCCTGTCTCTCCGTCCCAGCCCTGGTCTGGCTGTGAGAGCTGTTTCTGAGCCCGTTCCCTTTCTCCTTGAGTGAGTCCTCACAGCTGGTAGCCAGCAACAGAATCCTACAGGAGCGGCTCTTACGTGGCCTTCTTGGCTTTGGGGTTTAGAAGGATTCCATCAGTTTGCCTTGTGAGAGACAGTAGAGGGCAGTGGTAGGAGGCAGACCTCAGAGCCGGACAGCCCAGGTTAAAGCCACTGCCCCTAGCTGTGACCTTGGGCATGACTGAAGTTCTCTGTGACTCAGTTTCCCCATCTGTAAATGCAGGTAGCATCTTACCCAGTTCTCTGAGGTGTAGTGTGAGAACCCAACAGGCTAATATGTGTAAGGCAAAGAAGGGTGCCTGGCACTGAGTAAGCGCCCATCAAATGTTAACTGTTATTACTGTTCTATACCTCATCCCTTGGAGGGGAGTTGAATCAAATACGCATTTACATATTTGTATACGTAAATACGTAATAAAATACGTATTGTATTAAATGTACTTGGCAAAAGAGAGAAAGAAGAATTTACATATTGCTGAGGTCCCATCAGATGCAGATCCTCTCCATGGGCACGAGCCCTGGGTGGGAATGAGAGGCTCCCACCCCCAGGGACACAGCTGCCCAGATGCCGGGGACACACCAGCCGAGGGCCAGTCTAGGCCTGCAGACGTGAATTTCCACACAGTGTGGCCTCCGTGTAAGCCAACTACAGCCCTGGAGGGAAGCTGGCTGTGCTGGACTCCCTGGGATGAGGGCTCCAAAATAGAATCTTCCAGAAGGATTTCCAAGGGTAACCAATTACACGTGATTTAGCCTCACACTGGGAATGTGACTTCAGGGAGCCACCTACACCGCAGGGACCCTGTGCAGTCTGGGGTGAACTCAGCAGGAGAGGGTTAACTGGCCTGCTCCGATTCTGCACAGGCCTTGACTGGCTCCTGGGAGCTAACCTCTGGGCCCTTGGAATACCATGCCTGGTAGAGTCTTGGCGCACCTGGAGTCTGGTGTATGCTAGCAGTGGGACTTTCGGTGAACGCCTGTTTTTGTTTACCCGGGGCTCTGGCCTCTCTGCCTCAGTCCCTCTGACCTCTAGGGAGGCTGGAGGCTGAGCCTCTAGGGAGGCTGGAGACTGAGCCGTTAAGATCAGTCATGTGAGTGCCCCATGCCTTCAAGCCTGACCCCCAGCACAATCCCCTACACCCAGGCTTGGGGGCGTTCGTGTTATCACTGAGAGAACAAACACCGTCCACTGGACTCTAGGGTGAGAGGACAACTGGAAACTCACGCCTGGTCTCTCTTCGACCCCACCTGCTGCACCTTTTCCCTTTGCTGTTTTTAAACTGTATCTTTATTTTTCCTGGAATTTACCACGATTGTGAGTATAGCAGCATTTCTGAATTCTGTGAGTCCTTCTGTCAGATCATCAAACCCAAGGGGAGCCCTGCAGACCCCCAACACAGCCCTCCGTTCCTTTTTATCTGCTCATTGATAAGACCAAAAAGGTCATCGACCACATCCTCTGGGATGCCTTCTCCACAGCCAAGCTGGTTTGACGTCCCCCTCTCTGCTCGTATACCCTCAGCCCTTCTCTTGATCATTCCACTTAGTTTCCATTTATCTCTCCCTTTCCCACCCTTGTCCAACTAATGTCATTTTGTTGTATTTTATATATCCTTTTTAAGCCACTCAAATCCCACCTGGAGTGAGGTGGGATGGGGCCAGATACACCGCCCTCTGACCATGGGGTTTGATACAAGAGATCCGTTGCGCATGTCCTCAAACGGGCTCGGACTGTCCAGACTCACTCATGCCCTGACCTCCCGGCAGGCTTCAGGGGGAGAGGGGGACCAGCTGAGCCTTCTCAAATGGCTGCCATGATGTATCTCTCCCCGAAGACATCTTTGGGGACTCGTGCTGTGGTTATGATGCAAGATTGACACCTGAGCTTGGCTTACAGGCCTGGCATGCTGAGGTCTGGCCAAAAGGGAACTTTGGACCATAGGGCTGGGGCTGGGGTGAGGCAAGTGAGGTGTCCCTCCCCCCCGTGGGGCCTCCCCCCAGATGGAGGCCCTCACCTCCTTGCTCAAGCTCTGTCTCTGATGGCAGTGAGAACATCTCCCTTCCAGGCAAACGGTGGAAGCAAATGTGACTGGCATGGAATGTTCCCTGAGTCTGAGATCTTTGCTTCTGAGCACCACCCTGTACCTGACACTCCAAGCCAATCCATCCATTCATCTGACAAATATTTATTGTGTTCTCTGTGCCAAGCACGGTCCCTCGTGTTGAGGGTCTAGCAGGGAACAAAAGAGGGGAAAATCCTACCCTCGTGGAGCTTCAATTTTAGTGAGAGGGACAGACTGCATACAAAGTGAAGAGATCAACTATCTAGTAGGTGAACCATAGTGAGTGATAGAAATAAAACTACATTGGGGAAGGCAGTCGGGGGTGCTGGGCGAGGGTCTGAGATTTTAGGAAGGGACTGCCAAGGAAAGCCTGAAGACCTGAGGGAAGGGAGGGGTGAGCTGTGCAGAGAGCAGGAGGAGTTTTCCTGGGGGAGAGCGGAGAGCTGGGGACCAAGGCAGCTGGCCTGCTGGAGGGGCCGCCGAAGGCTAGTGTGGCTGAGGAGTAGCAGGGATGAGGCAGGAAGGGGGCAGGAAGCTACACTGGCCACGTGGGTCCTGGCAAGGACTTTGGCTTTGACTCTGAGCGCAATGCAGGTCGTGGAGGGGTTAGAGCAGAGGCAGATGTGATCTGACTTGTGTTTCAGTAGGATCCCTCTGGCTTAGCCAGGCAAGGATAGAAGCCTGGAGACCCTTTAGGAGGCTCTGGGCGGAGGTGACAGTGGCTAGGACCAGGGTGGTGGCAGTGAGGGGGTAGTCAATGACAGATTTTGGTGGCAAAGCTGATTGGATTGGCTGATCAACAGGATATGGGGTGCAGGAGGAGGGAAAGAGGGAAGGTTGGTGGGTTTATTCATTGAGGTAGAATTCATATACTATAAAATTAACCATTCTATTTTATTTTTTTAAAGATTTTTTTTTTCCTTTTAAAATTGTTTCAAATTTTTATTTTTTTTTAAATTTTTTATTGTTATGTTAATCACCATATATTACATCATTAGTTTTTGGTGCAGTAAAGATTTTTTTTTTTAATTTATTTGACAGAGAGAGACACAGCGAGAAGGGGAACACAAGCAGGGGGAGTGGGAGAGGGAGAAGCAGGCTTCCCGCGGAGGAGGGAGCCCCATGTGGGGCTCAATTCCAGGACCCTGGGATCATGACCTGAGCCGAAGGCAGACGCCTAATGACTGAGCCACCCAGGCGCCCCTAAAATTAACCATTTTAAAGCATACAAACCAGTGGCCTTTAGTACATTCACATTATTGAGCAACTGTCACCCAGATCTCTCTAGTTCTGAAACGTTTCCATCACCCCAAAAGGAAAACCTCATATGCAGTAAGCTCTCACTTGCCATCCCCCCTCCCCTCAGACCCCAACAACCGCTAATCTCCTCTCTGCCTCTGTGGATTGACCGTTCTGGATGTTTCATATGAACGGAACCAATATGTTGGTTTTTTTCATATTTGCCCCATTGTCTGGACAGACCACGTGTTGTGTATCCTCTTTTGGTGATGGGCATTTGGGCTATTTCCACTATTGTAAATAGGGCTGCTATGAACACATATGTACAGGTCTTTGGACACCTGTTTTCAGTTCTTTGGGGTATGTGCTTAGGAGTGGATTTGCTGGGTCTTAGGCTAGTTCTATGTTCAACTTTTTGAGGAGTTGCCAAAATGGTTTTCTGCAGTGGCCGCACCCTGCGTTCCCAGCAGCAGAGCGGGAAAGGGTGTTCTTTCTCCACAACCTTGGCCACCCTGGTTATTGTCTGTTTTTTTTTTTTTTTGTTTTTTAAACGAGAGCCACCCTCGTGGGTGTAGAGTGGTATCTCATCGTGTTCTTGATGTGCATTTCCCTGACGAGTAATGGTGTTTGAGCATCTTTTCACATGCTGGTTTGCCCTGGGTGAGCCTCTGGGCATTTGGTCTGAGCAACCAGAGGCTGGAGCTGTCCTTAGACGACAGGGGGAAGGTGGTGGGAGAGGGGCTTTGTTTGACACACTTTTGGCCCCCCTCCCCCAGGTACAGACATGGAACTGGCAGTTGGCTGTGAGTCAGGGGTGCAGAGGGAGGCCTGGGCGGAGGTGTTCACTTGGATGTCATCAGCATGGGTGACATTTAAACCCACCAGGTGCACGGAGTGCTGGCCGGCTTGGGGCAGAGGCTGGGGCCACCAGGAAGGAGACTGGGGAGGGACAGCCAGTGAGGGAGGAGGAAAACCAGGCTGGGCAGGCCCAGGGGAGGGAGGGCTCCGGGAAGGGGGAGAGGCTTGCGTCCTGAGCGGCTGGTGTTGAAGCACTTGGGGCTGACCTGACCGTGTACTTGCTAACCCGCGTCCTGGATCCAGGCGACCTTTGACAAGGGCAGTTTCATTTGCAAGCCTGCCTGGAGTGGGTTTCTGAGCCAATGGGAGTGAAAGCAGGGAGGGTGGGGGCCACCCTGCTGAGGGGCTGCGAAGGGTTTTGCCCCAAAGGGAAAGAGAGAAATAATGTGGCATTTGAAGAGGGGGAGAGATCAAGAGTGAGTTTCTGAAGTTCCAGGTAGGAGAATGAAGAGCTGATGGGGATGCCTGAGCACAGAGGAAGAACCCCGGGTTGCAGGAGGAGGGGAGACTTACCAGAAGGACACGCGCCCTTGAGCCTGAGAGACAGGGCTCTGTGCGGCCTGGAGGGGCGGCTCGGGAAGCAGCCAGGACAGATCCTCCAGGATCAGGAGAGAAGGCTCAGGGCAGGTGTGCTGGGGGGGTTGGGGAAATTCTTGGAACAAAAGGGAACGAGGACAACAGCTGAGAGGGAGGAGGAGGAGGGAGGGGTGTGATGTTGTAGAGGCTGGGGAGAAGGGGCAGGTGTCCCTGGGGAGGCGGGGGCGGTGAGGGGTGGGATGGGGTGGGGTGAGGCCTGCTTGAGGTTAGCCTAGGAATCCAGAGCTAGAAAAGACACATTTGTCTTAAGCAAGCATCGATTGCAGACATGCAGCCCTGCCCCCATGAAGTCAATTGTTCACATTTGCAAACTGAACCCTTTAACTCCTTATTAAAGCCCCTGTTAACCCATCTAGTCTAGTCTAGGCTTTTGTGCTACAATCTACCAAACTCAGCATTTCTCTCTCTCTCTCTTTTTAAAGTTTTTATTTTAATTCCAATAGAGTTAACATTCAGTGTTATATTAGTTTCAGGTGTACAGTATAGGGATTCACCGAGTCCATACATCACTGGGGGCTCCTCATCACAAGGGCCTTCCTTAGTTCCCAGCTCCTGTTTCACCTGCGCCCCCCAAACTCCTCTCTGGTAACCCTCAGTTTATTCTGTGTAGTTAAGAGTCTGTTTCTTTCTTTCTTTCTTTTTTTAAATTTTATTTATTTGACAGAGAGAGAGAGAGCGCGCACGCACAAGCAGAGGGAGCAGCAGAGGGAGAGGGAGAAGCAGGCTCCCCGCTGAGCAGGGAGCCCGAAGTGGGACTCAGTCCCAGGACCCTGGGGTTATGACCTGAGCCGAAGGCAGATGCTTAAGGACTGAGCCACCCAGGCGCCCCTTAGGGTCTGTTTCTTGACTTGTTTTTCTCCTTCTCCTTTCCCCCCCTTTGCTTGTTTTGTTTCTTAAATTCTACATATGAGTGAAATCCTATGGTATTTGTCTTTCTTTGACCGCCTTATTTCACTTAGCATAATACTCTCTAGCTCCATCCATGTCTTTGCAAAACTAAGGGTCTCTGACTTGGTGTCCATGACTCCTTGGAGTCCTCAGACATATTTTCAAGATTCACAAGTTCTTTACAAGAATTCTTAAATGTCAATAACAACTTAAACACTCCATTCTGCCCCACATGGATGACCACGTGTGCACATTGCCATGCGGTTTCACACGCACCGTGTGTGTGTGTGAGTGTGTGTGATCACAGTGGAGTATTAAATGTCTTGGCTGTTGGGAACAGAACAGAGGGAGATTAATAAGGGGCAGGTGTACCCAGGCAGTGATTCCGGTGGAGAACCGTGGGGAGACAACCCACGGAAACTGCTTTGCTACCGCTGAGCAGTGGGTGATTTAGTTTTAACAAAATAACATCATCTTTTATGTTCATTTAGTGCTGTTTGAATTTTACTGCTCATTTGTTTTGTTTGTGTTTAATTTGTATATTCATTTTGGCTTCCAGTTCTGTGAGAACTAGGAACATAGCTTTTGTGTTTGTCCATGCAAAAAATAATTTGTCCAACAAGCGGTGCCGGGAAAACTGGACCTCCACATGCAAAAGGGTGAAATTTGACCCTTACCCTGTAACGTACACAAAATTAAGTCAAAATGGATCCAAGACCTGAATGTAGGAGCTGTAACTATGAAATCTGTAAGGATGAAACGTAGGGGAAAAGTTACACATCATTGGATTTGGCAATGATTTCT
Source organism: Eumetopias jubatus (assembly GCF_037043125.1). Classification (NCBI taxonomy): domain Eukaryota; kingdom Metazoa; phylum Chordata; class Mammalia; order Carnivora; family Otariidae; genus Eumetopias; species Eumetopias jubatus. The sequence continues at coordinate 7,927,857 of NW_028274819.1, read as the reverse complement.
TGGATATGACACCAAAAGCACAGACAACAAAAGGAAAAATAGATAAATTGGATCTTTATCAAAATAAAAAACTTTTGTCATCAAAGGACATTATCCACAGAGCGAAAAGGGAACTCATTGGATGGGAGAAAATGTTTGCAAACCATAGATCTGATAAGGGGTTAATATCCACAATATATAAAGAATTCCTACAACTCAGCAATAAAAAACAAATGACCCAATTAAAAAATGGGCAAAGGACTTGACCAGACATTTCTCTGAAGAAGATACACAAACAGCTAATCAGCACATGAGAAGATGCTCAATATCTGATCATTAAGAAAATGCAAATCAAAACCACAACTAGATATGACTTCATACCCATTAGGTTGTCTATTATTAAAAAAAGTAATAGCTGTTGGCAAGGACGTGGAGAAATTGGACCCCTTGTGCACTGCTGGTGGGAATGTAAAATGGCGCAGCCGCTGTGGAAAGTGGTTTTACAGCTCCTCAAAAAATTAAACATAGAATTACCATATGGGCTTGGAATTTTACTTCTGTTTATATACCCAAAAGAACTGAAAGCAGGTGTCTCGAAGAGATATGCATGCACACATGTTTGGCTATTCACAACAGCCAAAATGTAAGAACAACCCAAGTGCCCATCAGCAGATAAACAAAATGTGGCATATATATCCAAAGGAATATTAATTTCAGCCTTCAGAAGGAGATTCTGACACCTGTTATAATGTGGATGAACCTTGAAGATACTTTACTAGGTGAAATAAGCCTGTCACGACAAGACAAAACTATATAATTCCACTTATAGGAAGTCCCCAGAGAAGTCAAAGAAGGCAGAAAGTGGAATGGTGGTCATCAGGGGCTGGGGAAGGGAGAGTGGGGGTTAGTGTCTCATGGGTATGAAGTTTCCATTTGGGAAGATGAAAAAGTTCTGGAGATGGGTGGTGGGGATGGGAATGTACTTAATGCTGTGGAAATGTACACTTCAAAATAGCTAAAATGGTAAATTTTATGTTAGGTGTATTTTACCACAATAAAATTTAAAAAAAATTTAAGTCAACCCTAGAAAGGAGTTCATCAATCTTCCAAAACTCTGGGGGTGGTTCTGGTCTTAGCCAGAGTCTCCTGACTGAGCATGTTGCTTGATCCCAGCCTCCTCCTCTAGAGGCTGGGGTCACCTGCAGTGTTGAGCCATGCATCACTTCTCCTGAGGGGAGATGTGAACCCCACTGCACCTCCCTGAAGGGGATGCAGTGAGGGAATGCTTGGGGGTACTTCTCTGCTCCTCCTCAGGTCAAAAGCAGCACCAGGAGCTACTGTTCATGGAGTATCCACTGTATGCCTGCTTGAATCCTGACAAGCTTGTGACTTGGCAATTTACCAACCTTTCTGAGCCTCAGTTTGCTTTTCTATAAAATGGGCACCTTAATACCGATCCTGCAGAGTGGTTGTGAGTTCGGTCAGGCATCCAGCCTTCCATCGTTTCTTTCCTGGATTCCGCCTCATTGCCTAGTATGTCAATTTACCTCAAGCTTGCACCTTTGAATCTGCTGTGGGCTTGGTAACCGTATCACCAAACTTGTTAGGCTTAGGTTAAGATTTTTTAATTAGGCTCTGAGGAGGTTAGAAGGCTGTCCTAGAGGTCAAGTTCTCAAGCCTCAGAATGTGGACTCATGACGTCTTTTTGGTCCCCAGAGACATTCTTCTGTAGCTAAGTGGGAGGTTTCTGTGCTCCAGACCATGAGGTTGCCAGACAGCAAAGTTTCCCATATTTCAGGCAGCTGTGGAGTGATTGTGTGACACTGGTTCCGGGAGGGACAAGGCCACTATGCTCTGGGCTGCTCAGACTCCACTGTGTTGAGCACTGGGAGGAGTAGTGATGAGCCGGGAAGCATTCCGAGGAGGAGAGCCAGGATTAAGAGGTCCCAGAATACAGCATCCCATGAGGCATCAACACCGTATGACTGTATCAGTCAGCTTTTGCTGGGTTATGCTGCATAACAACCACCAAAACCTAGTGGTTGTAATAACAAAGGTTTATTCTTGATAGTGGTACATGTTGCCTGTGGCATCCTGCTCCACATCCTCTTCATTCCAGGATTTAGGCTGAAGGATCAGCTAGGAAAGTGCTGTATTTGAGGGGGTGGGTAGGGGTGGGGGGGGAAGTGTGGCTGTAGAACCATGAAATGGCTCTGAAACCTCTGCTTAGCATGGCATGTAATCACTTCTATTCAAACTTCATTGGTCAAAGCAAGTCACATGACCAAGTCTGTCACTAGTGGGGGTGGGGAGATATAGAGGCTCAGTAACTGTTGAATGAATGAATAAATGAATTCTCTGATCCTTGAAGGATTTAAGCAAAGCATGGATGCCCATTTGTATTAGTTATCTACTACTGCATAACAAATTACTCGCAAACTTAGTGGCTCCATGCAACAATAAACATTTATTATCTCATATAGTTTCTGTGGGTCAAGAATTCGGGAGTGACTTCGCTGAATGGTTTAGATATGAAGTTTCTCATTATGTTGTAGCCAAGATATTGGTGAGGGCTGTTGTCCTCTATAGGCTTGACTGGGCTAGATGCTCTGCTCCCAGGACGGGTCACTAACGTCGATGGGGAGCTGGGACTGACTTTGGTAGGAGGCCGCCTCGGTTCCCCACCATGTAGACTCACGCAGAGGGCTGCTTGCATGTCCTTACATGGTGGCTAAATTCCTCCAGAGTGAGCGATCCAAGAAGGAGCAAGGCAGAAGCCACCATGCCTTTAACGACCTAGCCTCAGAAATCATATACCATCATTTCTACAATATCCTACTGGTTACACAGGACTTCCTATGCAACATGGGAGGAAGTGTGAATACCAAGAGAGGAGATCATATGGGGCCATCTACCACAATCTGCCCTCTGGTCCCCAGTCAGTCATGTCCCCCCTACATGGGAATATTCTTGCTCCTCCCAGGGTCTCCCAAAGTCTCATATTTAGTCTCATAATTTAGAATGTCATCATCTAAATCAGGAACAGATGAGGCTTCCTGGGTGAGATTTCACAAGTATTTCTCTTTGGGTACAGTTCCCCGTGGTCTGAAGATGCATGAACTGAAGAGACGGTTTTCTGTCCCACCACCTGCCTGCCCACACAGCATACAATAGTGTGAGAGGCTTAACCCTCATAGACACTCCCCATTCAAAAAAAAGAGGCATATGGGAGTCACTGGCCAATAGCAATAGTGAAATATATCAGAACTTTCAATGTTGGGGGTTCTTTTATTGGAACTTAATGGCTAGGAATAATTCTCCATGGCTCTTGGCTCTGCCCTATGGGATCTTGGTTTTGCCTTCAGAGTCATATTTCCTTTTCCATGAAAGGCAGCTTATGCTAGCAGTTGATTGATTTTTTCAGCCTTCTTTCTGCCTGTAGACGTTTGGAAGTCCAAAGACATCCTTTAATTTTGAGCTCTCTCTCTCTCTATCAGTTCAAGGGGACAGTGTTTCTGCCAATACAGTTCTCCTAAAACCTTTCTGGATGTCCTATGAATCTTACTGGGATTTGCTCCATCAGACAAATCTCTTTGGGATAAACCTTTCTCCACTTTGGGATCCTGCTGAGACTGCTGAGTAGTGACCCCTTTAAACTTATTTAGAAGCCTTATTAAATGAATGGTCCTCCAAAGCAACCTACATTTTCTGATACTCAGTGACGGATTTTATAGTCCCACCCTCAGCTTCATCTTCAGCTCACATTTTCCTGCTATTTCTCTGGATTGGCTCTTTTCCCAGAAATAATTTCTTAATTTTGCCATCATTTGCCATCTAGAGAGAAGCCAGGGATTTTCAAAACCAGAAAGTCCTTGTTCCTTTACATTTCACAGCGACTCCTTCTGGCTCATTTCTCTCCTATCTCATCTTATGAGAACAGGCAAGAAGAAATGAGGTTAAACCTTCAAAACTCTGCCTGGAAATCTCCTGGGCTCAATCACCTAGTGCAGTAAGTACATTTTCTACTTTCCACATTCAAGCAGGTGACAGCGCTGCTAAACTTTTGGACATTACGTAACAAGAATCTCCTTTCGTCCAGTTTCCAATCACACCCTTCTCATTTTCCTTTAAGTCCTGACCTGCAGCATCCTCCCAGGCCATCAGGCTCCAACTAACTGCTGAAGCTCCTGACTGGGTATCAGAGTTGCTATGGGTCATGACTCCTTTGTGCCCCAATTTTCCCACCTTCCTCAATGCAAGCCCATTTCCTCCTCAGGGCATTTGAATTTGTTTTTTCTCTTTGTCTATACTGTTCTTCTTCCAGATAGCCTCATGGCTTGCTCTCTTGCTTAATTCAGATTGCCACTGAAATCTTGTCTCTTTAGAGAGGCTGTGTGTGCTACTCTAGCTACAATAACATCCCCCGGGGTTGCCTGAGTGGATCAGAGGGTTAAATATCTGCTTTCAGCTCAGGTCATGATCTCAGGGTCCTGGGATCAAGCCCCACATCGGGCTCCCAGCTCAGTGGGGAGTCTGCTTCTCCCTCTTCCTCTGCTTCTCCCCCTGTGTGTGTTCTCTCTCTCTCTCAAATGAATAAATAAAATCTTTTTTTTTTTTTATTTACTTGAGAGAGAGAATGAGAGAGAGAGAGCAGGAGAGGGGGGAGGATCAGAGGGAGAAACAGACTCGCTGCTGAGCAGGGAGCCCGACGTGGGACTCGATCCCGGGACTCCAGGATCATGACCTGAGCCGAAGGCAGTCGCTTAACCAACTGCGCCACCCAGGCGCCCCTGAATAAATAAAATGTTTAAAAAAATAAAATAAAAATAGCATATTCATTCTTTCTTTATATCCTTATTCTGCTTTCTTTTCCTTCACAGCACCTTTTGCCACCTGATGTTATATTATACGTCTATTTGTTTATTATCTGTCATCCCCATTAGAGCACAAGCCCAAGTGGAAAGGGACCTATTCTGTTTTATTCATTGTTAAAACCCTAGCGGCTGAAGTGGCCCCTGGCAATAATCGTTGAGTGAATGAATGAAGTGTCCTCTGCAGGGCACCTAGCATCTAGGTAGATGAGCCTCATACTAGGACCAGCAGCCAGTGCTCTTAAGGCCAGTCTGAAGAAGAGGGTCATTGGAAGTGACAGGCTACCAGGAGGCATAGCAGGTTCTAGAGCAGGGATGCTGATGGCAAGTCTCAGACTCAAAACAGGGCCTGCTCTGCCAAATCTGGCTTTTCGTTTCCCAGAAGAGGTGAAACCTTGTATGGACCAGGGGATCTGAGCCTTTTTCCTGAGGCTGGGGACAAGAGGGTATTTCCTTTTTCAATATATCCAACTGGTGCCCATGTGGTCCACGGCTCAGCCTACAAAGGGTTTATATACACAAAGAACTCTGAGGCATGGGGTTTGCCAGAAGGTTAGGATGGACTCCGAGCACCAATCTGGGGCTGGACACAGAGGTTGGGGGCCACAGAATATGGTGAGAACAGGCTTCTGTATGGAAAAGATGCAAGCGGAAAACCAATGTGGTCAAAGTTTCAAGAGCATAGTAGTGGAAGGGTGAGGGCAGGAGGCTTTAAAGCAGACAGAGCTAGTTAGAGCTCAACTCTGTAAAATGTGTCCTGAGCTGATGAGAAGCTATTTATAGTTTATATTTATTTCACTCAGAGTGAATATTCATATACCTCACTGTGGAAATATTAATATATTTGATTACAGGGTACTGCCCCAGGCCTATTGGAGGTGTTACATAACACACTGTTGGACGCATTTACCTTTCTAAAGTTTGAATAAGTCTGATTTCTGCAATGCATCTGGCCTCAGGGCTTTTGGAGAAAGATCCGTGGCTCTATAAAAGCACTAACCTCCCAGGGTTACTGTAGGAGCACAGGAGGAAACAGATATCAAGTGCCAAGTGCAGACACAGGGAAACGCTGAACAGGGAGCTGGCTGGGCTGAGCAGGATAGAGGAAACATGATCCGTCTTGGGGAGAGTCTGCTAGGTGACTGCCTCCAGAAGCAAGGAGTTATATCTCCATGAATGGATGTTCTCCTCTGTAAACCAAGGAGAAAGGGCCTGTTGCATTCTTGGAATTGGCAATCACTCCCCATTTGCAGCCCTAAGTCAGTCCTGCTGGATCTCTGCCTTTGAGGGGTTTGGGTAGCGTGAGGCTGTATCTCAGAATCTGGGTACCCTGCAGGCTGGTGTTGCCATCTGAAAGACAAACTAATTAGTGTAGATATATGTTTTCATTTCTGTTTACATCTAGTTGTGGAATTGCTGGATTTTATGGTAACTCTATGTTTAACCCTTTGAGGAAATGCCAGACTCTTGAAGTAGCTGTACGTTTTCCATAATGGCTGATGATGTGGAATATCTTTTCATACATTTGTTGGCCATTTGTATATCTTCTTTGGAGAAATGTATGTTGAGACCCTTTGCCCATTTTTTAATTGGGTTATTCGTCTTTTTATTATTAAGTTTAAGAGTTTATAGATTCTGGCTACCAGCCCTTTATCAGATATATGATCTGCAAACATTTTCTCCCAGCATGTAGATTGTCTTTTTACTTGCTTGATGGTGTCCTTTGGAGCACAGAAGTTTTGAATTTAACGATGCCTAACGTATCTGTTTTTTTCTTTTATCGCCTGTACTTTTGTGTCGTAGCTATGAAATCATTGCCTAATCCAAGGTCATGAAGATTTATGCCTGTGTTTTCTTCTAAGAGTTTAATAACTAGCACTTATGTTTAGGTCTTTGATCCATTTTGAGTAAAATTTTGTATATGGTGTGAGGTAGGGGCCCAGCTTAATTCTTTTACATGGATATCCAGTTGTCCCAGCACCCTTTGTTGAAAAGGCTATTTTTTCCCCCATCTAATGATATAGGCACCCTCGTTGAAAATCACTTGGCCGTGAGTGTGGGAATTTATTTCTCAACTGTCAATTCTATTCTATTACTCTATATGTCTATCCTTATGCCAGCACCACAGGGTCTTGATTACTGTTGCTTTGTAGTAAGTTTTGAAATTGGGAAGTGCAAGTCCTCCAGATTTTTTCTTCTCTTTAAAGATTATTTTGGCTATTCTGGGTCTTTTGATTTTCCATAGGAATTTTAGAATTATCTCATCAATTTTTGCAAATATGCCAGCTGGGATTTTGATAGAGACTGTATTGAATCTATAGACCAATTTGGGGAGTATAGCTGTCTTAATAACGTTAAGTCTTCTGATCCACAAACATGGATGTCTTTTCATTTACTTAGGTCTTCTTTAATTTCTTTCAACAATATTTTGTAGTTTCCCAAGGATAAGTTTTGCACTTCCATTGTTAAATTTATGATGAAGTATTTTATTCTTTTTGATGCTATTGTAAATGGAATTGTTCTTAAATTCCTTTTTTTGTATTATTCATTGCAAGTATATAGAAATACTATTGATTTTTACATATGATCCTGTAGCCTACAACCTTGCTGAACTCATTTATTAGTTCTAATAGTTTTTTTTTAAAGATTTTATTTATTTGAGAGAGAGAGAGAGTGAACACTAGGGAAAGAGAGCGAGTGCGAGTGGGGGAGGGGAGCAGAAGGAGAGGGAGAAGCAGGGAGCCTGCTGAGCAGGGAGCCTGATGCAGGGCTTGATTCCAGGATCCTGAGATCATGACCTGAGCTGAAGGCAGACGCTTAACTGATTGAGCCACCCAGGCGCCCCCCTAATAGTTTTTATTAGTGACTTTCATAGGTTTCTTCATATACAAGATCATGTCATCCTCAAACAAAAATGGTTTTCTTTCTTTCTTTCTTTTCTTTTCTTTTCTTTTCTTTCTTTCTTTCTTTCTTTCTTTCTTTCTTTCTTTCTTTCTTTCTTTCTTTCTTTCTTTCTTTCTTTCTTTCTTTCTCTTTTTCTTTCTTCTTTCTTTCTTTCTTTTCTTTCTTTCTTCCTTTCTTTTTCTTTCTTTCTTCCTTTCTTCCTTCCTTCCTTCCTTCCTTCCTTCCTTCCTTCCTTCCTTCCTTCCTTTCTTTCTTTCTTTCTTTCTTTCTTTCTTTCTTTCTTTCTTTCTTTCTTTCTTTCTTTTCTGCCTTTTATTTCATTTTCTTGCCTAGTCACCCAACTTAGAACTCCAGTGCAACATTCAACAGAAGCAGTGAGAGTAGACATCCTTGCCTGGTTCCTGATCTTAGAGGGGGAAGCATTTATTCTTTTTCCACAGAGTATGATGTTAGCTGTGAGATTTTCATAGATAGCCTTTGTTAAGTTGAGAGAACTCCCTTTTATTCCTTGTGTGTTGGATGTTTTCATTATGAGGGGGTATTGAGTTTTGTCAATGACTCTGCATCTATGTAAATGGTCATGTGATTTTTACCCTCCACTCTACTGATAAGGTGCATTGCATTAATTGATTTTCAGATGTTAAAACAACTTTGCATTCCTGGACTGAGTCTCACATGGTCATAGTGCATAACCCTTTTTATATGTGCTGGATTCGGTTTGTTAGTATTTTGTCAAGGATTTTTGCATTTGTATTTATAGGAGACATTGGTCTGTCATTTTCTTGTGATGTTGTTGTATGGTTTTGGTATCAGGGTAATACAGGCCTCATAGAATGAATTTGTAAGTGTTCTCCCCTCTTCTATGTTCTGGAAGAATTTGTGAAGAATTGGTGTTAATTCTTTAAATGTTTGGTAGAATCCACCAATGGCACCATCTGGGCTTGGACTTCTCTTTGAGGATAGTTTTTTGATGCTAATTCAATCTATTTACTTGTTATAGGTGTATTTAGATTTTCTACTTCTAGAGTTCGTTTTGGTAGTTTGTGTCTTTCTAGGAATTTTTCCATGACACCTGAGTTATCTAATTTGTTGGTGTACCATTTATATTCATTAAAAAAATAATCTCCCTATTTTATTTATTTTATTTTTTATTAAGTAAGTTCTACACCCAACGTGGGGCTTGAACTCATGACCCTGAGATCAAGAGTTGCACACTCCACTGCCTGAGGCAGCCAGGCGCCCTCCCTTATATTCATTTTTAAGAGTGTTTTACAGTTTTTGACTACTGGTGGCTTCTTCTTGAAACTCTTTCCTTTTGGTTTTCATGCCCCACTATCTTAATAGCCATGTGAGTTGGGACAAGCCATTGAGCCTCACTAGAATGAGGATGATCATAGGGCCTCCCCACTGAGTTCCTGTGAGGATTAGATAAGATGGCACATGGGAAGCATGAATACCTGATGATTTTCCTCCTTACTCTTTCCTTGTCTTCCTTCCATTCTCTGACCACCCATTCTCAGTCTTAGCAGGTATACTTTCAAGCTGTGGTTCTCAACTGGGGGTGATTTTGCCCATCAGGGGACAGTTGGCCATGTCTAGAGACGTTTTTGATTGTTACCTCTGGGGGGATATTACTGGCAGCTAGTGGGTAGACAGCAGAGATGCTGTTAAGTGTCCTTTACTGCACAGGATGGCACCCAGCAGCAAAGAATTATCTGGCCCCAAATAATGCCAATAGTGCTGAGGTTTCTATGGAAACAGCTCTCCACGATTATGTAAAAAGAGTTGAAAATACAGATAAGCCAAAAAACAAAAAACAAAAAACCCCGCCAAAACCCAAAAAGAATGATTCGCCTATAATTCTGCCACATTGAAAGAACTTCTATTAGGAAAGAATATATATTTATTTTTTTTAAACAGGAATGTGGGTAGAGGAAAAATATTCTGACTCTTGAATTTTTCCCAGTTATGCTGCCTACTTGGTTGTATGACATAATGTGCTTAGTGCCACTTGGCCAGCCCGTGGATGTGCCTTCCCTTCCATCCTGATAAGAAGGACAGGGGAATGCCTAATTCCATGGGATGGTCCTTGGAGAGTGAGGGTGAAGCAGAGCCTTTGTCTGCAGGTGGGACCTATAAAAAAAACTCATTCTCTGGGTGGCCTGATGTCTTTCAATTGACCTCTGTGTGTGCCTGAATGTGTGTGTCAGTGTGCTCCCACAAGTGTGTTCTCATGTCATCATCCACCTAGAAGGTAGACTCTACAACCTCGTTAATTATGGGAAAGAACAAAACTTGAGTGAACTTCTGTATACTCATTTGGGTTGAGTTTTTTTTTTTTTTTTAGATTTTATTTATTCATTTGTCAGAGAGAGAGAGACAGAGAGCACAAGCAGGGGGAGCTGCAGGCAAAGGGAGAAGCAGGCTCCCCGCTGAGCAGGGAGCCCGATGCGGGACTCGATCCCAGGACGCTGAGATCATGACCTGAGCTGAAGGCAGACGCTTAACCGACTGAGCCACCCAGGTGCCCCTGGGTTGAATTCTTTGATTACATAATGGTTCCAAAGAGTTTTCCTGGGGCCGAGGGCTTCCCCGATGGGGCATGTGACTTTCCTTGGGGACAACACACATCACTCATCCTCTCGGTGCTGTCACACCTTGAACCACGTGCCTTCTTTGCAAAGCTCCATGTCTTGTGTGCTCAGGTGAGACCAGGGGTTCAGAAGACATCTCCCCAGGGAGATGCTGGGCTGGCCTGGGTTGTTCCTGAAAAGGTGGGATGGATTCAGGCCTGCCTGTGAAACATCAGCCTCATGTGCCGTTGCTCGCGTTGCCGCATGTCAAACAGCTGACCTGATGAGCAGGTGAGCAAGTGCTCAGTCTTTTACTTCTCGCTGTTTTGCACTTTGCAGAATCTCAGAGGTTGGTGTCCAGCATCAGGCCCCACTCCAGCTCACCGATGAGGCTCAGAGAAGCGGTGACTCTCCCAGTGGTGCCTGTCTTGAGCCCAGGGCTTCTGACTCCCAGGCCAGCAATCTTCTGTCACAGTCCTTTCCCTCCCAGGAGGGCTGAATCAGGCCATCCAAGCCCCACGGGGCCATCTATGCAGACCCTGGGGCTCCCAAATAATGATTTGAGGACCACGACCTTGTAATTAGCAGGGAATTTCAAAAACAGGCAGGTCCCAAAACTAGGGAAGAGACATCTCTTGGGGAGTGGGTCAGGAAGGGGCACTACTGATTTAGCCTCTCTTTTTCCAAAGAAGTATCACATCATCCAGGCTGAAGAAGGTCTGGCTATGGCCAATGAGTCCTCATTGAGTCTCTTTGTCTCTCTCTCTTACTCTTCCTTTCATGTTGCAGGGGTTGTGCACACGTGGGCTTGCACGTGCTTTGTATTTGACCTTCTTTTCTCTGTCTGCTTCAAACCCCTGATGCAGTGAGTGGTCTGCAGGATCTGTTTGGGCTGATGTCACCCCCCCACCAAAGGGGCCAGGATACTGGGGACGGGCGATCCTGAGGTGGGGGGCCCGCTGTTCTTCAGGAGCAAAAGCCTGCTGTCTCGCTGAGCAGAGCCCCCACTTAACAAAAGGAGGGGCAGGAGGCGGCCGTGTAGAAACTCAGCCTCTGGCTCTGTGAAAGGTGACTTTGAAAGGCTGCATTTGTTCTTGACGAGGTCTGGGCAGTGGAGCTCTGCTGTGACGGATGGTTCTGGCGCGAGGCTGCCCGGCCAGGAGCAGTGGGGATAAAAGCTCCTTCTCAGTGGCTCCCCTCAAAAGATTTTCTTTTTATTATGAACTATTTCCAACATAAACACAGTGGAAATTATAGTATCATAAAGCCCCAGATGCCCTTCACCCACCTAGTTTTGATAATTAGCAAGGCTTTGACACATTTGCTTCATCTATTCCTCTCTCTCTTTTTTTTCTTTCTTTCTGTTAAAGTATTTAAAATAAAATAAAATCTCACTCATAATGTGCTTCGCTTCTATGTATTTCTCTGAACACACACACACACACACACACTCTCTCTCTCTCTCTCTCTCTCTCTCCACACTCCACATTTTCTTATATAAGCACAAAGACATGATCACACCTAACAAAATAAATAATAACCCGTTGGGTCACCTAATATCCAGTCCATAATCAAATGTCCCTGTTTGCCTCAAAAGTGTTTTTTTATTCTGTGGTTGGTTTGCTGGAATCTGGATCCAGAAAATGTCTATATGTGGGGTTTTGTCTTTAGGTTGGTCCCCTAAAGCGCTCCCAAACCAGAGCTGACCCCCTTCCTTCTCTTTTTTGATTTAATGCTCTTGACTTATTGTAGATGCCGAGTCATTTCTCCCAAGGAGGATTGTTCCACATTCTGGACCCTTCTGTTTGCTTCCCCATAGTATTGCTTACCTCTTCCCCCTATGCTTCCCAGAAATGGATGTTAGCATCAGAGGCTCAATTAGAGTGAGGTTCAATTTTTTTTAAAGATTTATTCATTTTATTTTGAAAGAGTGAGAATAAGAGAGAGAGAGAGTACATGGGGGGGGAGGGTTAGAGGGAGAAGTAGGCTCCTCGCTGAGCAGGGAGCCCGATGCGGGACTCTAACGCGGGACTCCGGGATCATGACCTGAGCCGAAGGCAATCGCTTAACCGACTGAGCCACCCAGGCGCCTCAATTTTTTTTTTAAAACAAGAACACTCAGTGGATGGCCCTGGGCTTCCCACCGCATCGTATCAGGAGGCGCACGCAGTCAGCTTGCTGATCTTTTAGTGGCACTAAAAATGATTTGTGGGTTCTGAAGGTGACGGACTGCCCCCTCCCTGGTAAGTTTCCTCGTTTGGTAGCTAGTCTCCACAGATGTTCTTCCAATGAAACATGCTTCCCCGTATTTACACCCTCATGCCGCCCATGGCCCCTTGAATCTGGCTGGCTCTAGGACTCACTTTCTGCCCTAGGAAAACTGGCGACAGGGACTCTGTGATTTCAGAGGCTGAGCCAGAGGAAGCTTGTAGCTTCCCTCTTTGTCTTTCAGAAGAGTCACTCTGGGGGAAGCCAGCTGCCATGCTGTGAGGAAGCCTGTGCCATCCTTGTGGAGAGGCTACACGGCCAGAGAGAGGCCCCAGCTGTCCCCACTCTTCTGGACATCTCTACTGAGGCATGGGACACAGGGATGATGGAGGAGATAAGGCTTGGATGGTTCTAGCCCCAGCCTCCTCTCGACCCCAATTGTCTGAGAGGTCCCCGTCAGATGGGCCCACTGACTGTGCGACTATGAAATTGTTGTTGACCATGATGCTTTGGCATGGCTTGCTTTTGACCAAACAGCTATTGGCTTTCCCTCTAAATGTTTCAACCAATGGTGATCATTGCCAGAACCACTTATTTGATTAGAAGTTACAGAATGAAAAAAAAAAAAGAAGAAGTTACAGAATGGTGTTGATCTAATTTTATCCCTTGTCCCACATTTATTTGCAGGAATTCTTTCCCTCAGCAGCTAGGCATCCTTGGTGATCCTGATGTGTGGACTCTACAAGAAAGACAGGGAGGTCGTGGGGTTCTTTCCTGTCCATGGTGGCCGCCTTCCACAGCAGTGACCTGGACCTTCTTGGATGTGAGGCCCAGATCAAAGCAGGAGAGAGAAGAAGCCTGAGGAAGGTGAGCTGGAGACTAGGTTTCCAAGGAAACCACAAGGTAATCATCAGATCCTCCGAGGATCATTATTTCTTTGTCCTGCTACAAGCCAGATGCTGTCACCTTCTAAGCCAGCTCAGAAGCTTGAGCAGGCACCAAAATGGGTCCCTGGGTGGGGAGACAAGTGGCTTAGAGAGCTTACAGAGGTAGCTGCTCCCACTCCTGGGCCCAGGCTTCCTCTCAGGAGGCCTTCTCCCCACCCCCCAACACCTACTCTTACCCTGAGATCTCCTTAGACCACAAGTAGAGTCTAGTTTTGGGGTGAGGGATACACAGAAAGCTGCCTTTCATGGAGCTCCAAGGGACAGGATGTCTTTGTTCAGCATCTGCCCTGGGCTTCATCTTTGAGGATTTGAGACTGAGGACTCTGCCTGCCTCCCCTCCCCTCCCCCCCGGGGGGGGAGGGGAGGGTTGGCAGGCCTGAGCTCTGAATCCTCCAGAAGGAAAACGAGCAATGACCTTATGTCCTGGGCTCAGATGCAGTGATCTGAGGTGGCCGTGGGCAAGAGCTGCCCTGGGTTGTCAGGAGCCACCCTCCAAGGATCACTTATTACCTGCCAGACATGACACAGGGTGGGCTTAGAGCTGCAGGCACAGAATCTCAAAGATCCTGACAAGAACTCACCCAGTCGGTGCTGTCTTAACCAACCGCAAAGTTGGGTCTCTGGCCCCAGGTCACCCAAAGCGCCCCCTGCTGTCTACCTGTAGAAATGGCCCCAGACGGTCTGTCCCTGCCCAGGTCCCCTCCTGCTGGGAGATGTTATAACCTGGTTCATTCTTCACCTCTAACTGTGTGCATCTTTGACTTGCTCAGGTGGCCCATAATGTGTAGAAAGGATCCACCCGTGTTGTGCCTGCCCCAGGGTGGTGCCCGAGGTCTTGCTGCGGCTCCGACGATCACCAGCATGCGTGGGGCTGGTGGGGGTGAGGACGCCGAGTCCTGTCTGCTGTGCACGTGGCCTGACCACGCGTTCACATAAGTAACGTCTGGCGGTGGAGCCAGGCCTGAATCTTTGACGTTTTCCTCGGTGTAGGACAGACTTCATTTGTTCTGGGATAGTATCCAACGGCATTAGGTGCAATGGATCCATGGAGGAAACACCTCTAAACACAACGTCCCCCTCACAAGAAAAAAATGGTGGAACACACAAACATGTAAGTGGTGTTGTTTGAGCAGTCCGGGTTCTGGTGGATGTGGGAGGGAACGTCATCATCCATGCTGATTATTCCATCTCAGCTCTCTGATTAGGGGGGCAGGGGGTCCAGGGTGGCCTAGGGAGGTTCCTGGGGGCTGGGGCATTGCTACCCACCGTGGACATGGGGATCCTGGGCCTGCTGAGGACCATCTTCCCTTGGACTGACTCTGCTGGCTTCTTGGGGAGTCTTGCTGCTTCCACAATCTTCCCAACCCTGTCCCCCATTACAAACAGAAGACAGATGTCTTCTGGTGTCCAGCAATCTGCCCCTTCATTGATTTTCCTCTTCTGGGGAAGCGTGGCCCTGAGAGTGGCCTGGTGGTGTGGGCACGGGGTGCTTAGAGATGTTTTCACTTGTCTTTACACCTCTGCAAATGAGCCCTTTTCGGGAGGGGTTGGGGGCCTGGGAGCTCCATGGGTGTCGCTGGTAGGGGAGGCCCTGGGTGGGTGAAGGGCTTCTGAGGGTGGTGTGGAGAGACCTGAGGTGTGACGCAAATACCCCAGGTGCAGCCTTCATGAGGCTGGAGACAGCACAGCCTGGGGGTTATGTGCTCAGGCGAGGGCCCGCTCTGTGTTGGACCTTGGGCGAGCTGCCTCTGTGAGTCTCACTTTGTGGCCTGTAAAATGGGCAGAGTGATTCCTCCCTCAGAGGATGGGGTGCATGTGGTAATGAGGAAGGATCGTATTTCACAAACTTAAATTGGTGTCAATCCTGACAGGGTTTTTTTTATATTTAGTTAAGTTGGACTCCGGGAGGAGTCACCCCCACCCCCACCACGCAGTTGAAAATCCACAACTTCTGACTCCCCCAAAACTGAACTACTAGTAGTCTACTGTTGACTGGCAGCCTTGCCGATAACATGGACAATTGATATATATTTTGTATAAGTATTTTTTAGTATAATATAGTATAATAATATAATAGTATAGTATAAAAGTATAATAAGTACTTTATTGTAAAACAATAAAGTGAACTAGAGAAGGGGCGCCTGGGTGGCTCAGTCGGTTGTGTCTGCCTTCAGCTCAGGTCACGATCCCGGCGTCCTGGGATCGAGCCCCGCATTGGGCTCCCTGCTCGGCGGGAACCCTGCTTCTCCCTCTCCCACTCCCCTTGCTTGTGTTCCCTCTCTCGCTGTGTTTCGCTCTGTCAAATAAATAAATAAAATCTTTTAAAAAAATAAAATAAAATAAAATATACATAAATTAAAAAAAGTGAGCTAGAGAAAAGAAAATGTTATTAAGAAAATCATAAGGAAGAGAAAATACATCATCAGTACTGCACTGTACTTAATGGAAAAATTTCAGTGTCAGTGGACCTGCGCTGTTCAGACCCGTGTTGTCAAGGGCCCCCTGTATATCCTTAGGCTGGTGATTCTCAAACTGGACCATGCATTAGCATCATCTGGGAGGCTTGTTAAAAGCTGAAATATCCTGGGCCCACCCCCAGAGTGTTTGATTCAGTAGATGGAAGGGGGCAGGTATTTCCATTTCTAATGAGCTCCTAGGAGATGCTGGTGCTGCTCATCAGGGGACCCCGCTCTGGGACGCTGCTCTGGAGCATGGTCTTTTGACCTCCGCACTGTTGACATTTAGGGTGGTCATTCTCTGTTGCGGGGCCTGCTCTGTGCACTGTAGGATGTCTAGCAGCACCTCTGAGCTCTTCCCACTAGATGCCCATAGAACCTCCCAGGTCTAGGTCTCCAGACATTGCTGAATGGCCCCTGGGGGGCAGAACTGCCCCAAGTGAGGACCCCTGCTCTATCCTTATTTCCTGGGTCTGTTTACATTCGCCCAGAGAGGCACCCTCTAACATGTGCACACAGACACACACGTCTTTCCTTTTCCTCAAGAATAATGTCAAACTATAAATACAGTTTTATAACTTCCTCTTTTTCACCTCACAACACATTGCCAGTTATCCCAGCAATTAGCTTGCTGGCAGCCAGGAGAGGCAGGTTTCTGCACAGATGATTCGGGAAGCATCACTCCGAACCACCCACGTGGCCCCGGGCCAGGAAGCCGGTGGCAGAGGGAGGCCTTTCAGATCCTCAGCCTCAGCTTGGAGCAGGTGCTGAAACCTCTGACTTCAGGGACTGTGTCAGCATCTTACGAGCAGTCTGTCTGGCTTCCTGAAGCCC
This sequence comes from Eumetopias jubatus, assembly GCF_037043125.1. Lineage (NCBI taxonomy): Eukaryota > Metazoa > Chordata > Mammalia > Carnivora > Otariidae > Eumetopias > Eumetopias jubatus. The sequence continues at coordinate 7,911,085 of NW_028274819.1, read as the reverse complement.
TGCGTGCAGCTTGTCAGAAAAATGAGCCACCCAACCACGTGGTCATGAACCACAACTGAGGGGGGTCAGGGATACTGGCCTGGCACCTGCTTCCACCCTCAGTAGGCTTCAAGATGGACCACGAGACCCAGAGCTTGTAGGTTGGGAGTGAGGGATCCTGGCGGCTCCCCTTTTGCCTGGAAGGGTCCCGGCTCTGTTCACATCAGGCCATGGCAGTTGCTCATGTCCTGCAGGCAGCAGGGCTTCTTGGCGCAAAGGCATGATGAAGGCCCATGAAGTGGTTCCTGGCTCCTTGTAAGGGATGTCGGCTTTTGCTGCCTCTCGTTCTCCCAAAGGTCCTTCTGTCTGCCAGTCTCATGACTTCATGGTCCCCCAGACCAGGAATCAGCCACTGCCCATCACCGCCCCGGCCGCCGCTGGAAGCTTCGAGATGCCAGCTCGGCAGGAATGTTGGGAAGAGGACACTGGCAGGATGGGAGGTATCTGTCGAGGCTGCCTCTTCCAGAACGGGCGCCTCCCTGCTCCCCGTGCCTGCCGCACCGCTGACAAATGGTCTGGGTGGAGTTGACCTTGCTCCCGGCTCCGGGGGTGAGCCCCAATAGGTCTAAACCCACCCACGTAATCCCATCCTCCATTCCATGGGGATCTCACCTTCTCTGGAGAAGGAAGTTTCTCTACCCCCAGCCGGGTGCTAGAGCTGGTTAGAACTGGTTTGTGAGAATCTACCCTGCATGTTGTCAAGTTGGTAGCTTGAAGTCAGCCACGTGAGAGTCTTTACACCACAGAAATTGGCAAATCCTACAAATAAGGGTCCCTCCAACCCCAAGCTAGCTCACCAGCACACCAGTGACCCTCTCCCACTAATTGTGATCAAGGGGGACGCCTGGGTGGCTCAGTGGGTTGAGCCTCTGCCTTCGGCTCAGGTCATGATCCCAGGGTTCTGGGATCGAGTCTGACATCGGGCTCCTCATTCAATGGGGAGTCTGCTTCTCCCTCTGCCTGCCACTCCCCCTGCTTGTGCTCTCTCGCTCTCTGACAAATAAATAAACAAAATCTTAAAAAAAAAAAAAGACTAATTGTGATCAAGGAACCAGGCAGCCCAGCTGCTGCTGGAGGGTGCCTTATGACCACAGGAGGGGCTGATGGCAGGATGAAGCTAATGAGAGACATAGAAAGAGCACAGTTTTTGATGACATTGTCTGATCATGCCTCACCTCCAGACTTTTGGGTGGCATTTTCCCCATTTTCTTGAGAGCACCCTAAATGATACATCTTGGTAGCTGAGGTGGGATATTCCCAGGTCGGGACCTTCAGCCCCCAGGCCTCTGTGGAACGACGAGGGCTCATTTCTTCAGTCAAGGGCAAAATTCTTCAGTCGGTGGGTGCTGGCTGGCTGCTCCCCATTCTCCTGCCTCCCGAGGGGACTTCTGTCCAGGCTGGGCCAACTTCCCTGCCCCTGGCCTTTGAGAGGAGCTTTGTTTTTGCCAGCCCAGTTCCTGGGCTCCTCAATGCAAAGTTGGAATGAGAGAGCGGAAGAGAGAGCAGGAGTGGCCTTGGTGGGGCCGGGGGGGTTTGGAGCGGGCTGGAGTGGAGAGTCAAGAGAGGGGAGAGTCTTGTCTTACCTCCCCTGATGTCCCTGCCTCCCAAGGTGCTCAGATATCTGGGGCAGAGGTGGGATTGGATGCGTCTGAGCAGCATTTTGGCTCATTCTCCTGGGATGCACCCAGAAAAGAAATGATGGACCAGGTATTTAGGGAACAATGATTCCACAGCTATGGAAACCAAAGTAGGTTTTTTTTTTTTCTTTCTTTCTTTCTGGGAAATCTCCCAACCCTATTCATGGACTTCGGTATCTTTTGTACCAAAAAATGTGGAGCAAAGCAGAATGTAGTGGCCTGGAGAAAAACGGAGGCAACAACCCAGTTTAGGAACAGTTCTGGGAGGGGTGTGGAACCCATGTTTTGCCCTGTATCTCTGGGCATTACACAAGTCACACCATGGCCAAAGCTGAAAGCTCGTCTACACAACCTCCATGCCCCTGGTTCGGAGCCCTCAGGAGCTGTTTCTGGTCTTTAAAAAAAGACCAAAAACCCTTCGCAGCTTGGCTCCTGTCTTACTGTGTTGCAGAAGGCATGGACCCCCTGCTGCCCTGTGCAGGGAAGGGGCGTGGCCAGTCTTTGCTGGCTCTCCTCCTTAGTCCTCCCTCAGCATCTACGGGCATCCCTCCCTCAGGAGACAAGGCTTCTCTCGGACTCGAGGACATTTCTGTCTCTCTCCTGGGCATCTCCAGCTCCAGCGCCTGAAAGGGCCAGGCAGGTAATGTAGACGAGTGGCCTGGGCCAGGCGTGAGGCAACCGCGAGTGGGAGCAGGGTGTGGTGGATGGTGCGGAGGGTGCCCTGTGGAGAAGGCAAGGGACAGCTCAGCCCTGCTGACTCTTGTCACTGGGGAATGAAGAGGCTCGGCATTGCTGAAATAAGAGCATCTCCCTTGCAGGGATATTGCTGAGGATACATGGAAGACTATACACAGTACCTGACATCCAACAGGCTGCCAATATATGGAGCTACCTTCTCTGGGAAGCTTCTTGATCCTTCTTCCCCATTGATCTCGCCCTCCTCGTTATGCCCCTCATGTGGTCCTGGTCACATAGGTCTTGAATGACAGGATGTTAGCGACTGCCACTATAGTGTCATGTAACAAATCATCCCCAGAGCCAGTGGCTTAGAATGACAATGATTTTCTCACGTGACTTTGTGGTTTGCTTGGGGTTTGGCTGATCTAGCCAGGCTCCGGCTGCTCAGGCAGCTCAGCCCCACATGTCTCTCATCCTCCTTGGGCCAGTGGACTAGCTGAGGCATGTGTCTCACGACAGAAACACAAGAGGGCAAGCAGAACATATTAAGCCTCTTGGGACCTGACCAGCTGGCACTGGCCAAAGCAAATCACAAGGACAGTCTCAAAGTCAAGGAACAGGAAAGGGTCCCCCTCTCATGGCCAGACCACAGCAAGGGTGCAGACACACAGGAGGTGGAACTGGGGCTGACATTTCAGTCTACCATGTGGTATGGGCATGGTCTGTTTTGGGTCAGTGCTCTTTTCATGGCTGACACCTTGGGGCAAGACCGTTCCTCAGTGGCCCCGGGACCCCACTGGGAGCCATCGCTGAGTGAGGGCTTCAAGCAGCCCAAGCAAAATGTATTAACAAAAGGTTAGATCCAGCTTTTCTGTGCCGAGCCATGGGCAGGGGAGGGAAGGACACCCCTGGGCAGCATGGCATGGTGCATGCAGTGTTTAGTGTCCAGGAGTGAGGGAAGTAGATTTTATTTGGGTGGAGACAGGAAGGAGACCAGAATGGAAGGGGAGCCTGGGGGGCTGTGACACCCCTTCTTAAGGACTGGCAGGTCCCCCCTCCCCCCAGAATGCAGAAGCACTGTCTAAAAGAGCAGGCAATGAAGGGGGTCTATGGCTGGCCTTGAAATGTATTTCTTTAGAATTTTCCTTTTTTCTCAAGCAAGTTAGTTTCTTTTCAGCATTTCTTCTCACTCTGTTTTAGATTTATCTTCTTTTTAATAGTATGACGGGATTAAAACATTTACTGAGGTGTAATAAACATCTAATACAGTGAGCAAAATGCACTAATCTTAAGTAGATAACTTGCTGACATTTTAGGCGGATCTATACCCATGCAGCCAGCACCCAGATGGAGACAGGACATTTCCTGTTCCCCGCCCCCAGGCTCTCTTGTTCCCCTCCCAGAGGTTAGTAACCACTATTCTGACTTCTATTGCTCGTGTGTGTTCTATGGTCTGTTCCGGAACCTCACAGACATCAAATCCTACAACATGTGCTCTTTTCTGTCTGGCTTTTTTCCTCCAAATATTATGTTAGTGAGATTCATCCATATTATTGGGTGTAGTAGCAGTGGCGTGTTCTTTGTTCCTTTGTTGTGGAGTTGTCCACTGCATGAATACGCCATTGTTTATCCATTCTGCTGTTGACGGACATTTGGGTTGTTGCTAGTTTGGGGACCATACTGAGTGACCCTGTGATGAACATGTTTGTCCGTGCCTTTCGGTGGAAATATGCATTCATTTCTCTTGGGTATTGACCTAGGAGAGGAATTGCTGGACCACTGGGTAGGCAGCCATATGTTTAGCTTTAGTAGATAGAGAGGGCCAAATAGTTTTCCCAAGTGGTTGTGTTTGATGGGATTTTCTCTCTCCCTTTCTTCTTTCTTCCCTCCCCCTCCCTCCACCTCCCTCTTTCTTCTTCTCCCTCTTTCCTTCTTTCTTCCCTGATTTGAACTTCAGAGTTAATTAGGGGGATTTAGCCCATTCATATTTTTATTGTGATAATTGATACCATTTCTTTTTGGTCCTTCCATCTTATTTCATGCTTACCGTTTGTATAAGTCACAGTTCAGTTGCAAGGAACAGAAATCATCTAGTTTAAGCAGAGAGGGATTTATACAAGGAATCAGGTGCTTACAAAATGGTTGGAATACCTGGAGGAACTTTCAGGAGTGACTGCCTGAGAGGCTCCACAGAACTGGCCTGAAAGGGAGCTGCTATTCCCAGCATGACCAGGAAGCTGGGGACTGAGCTTGCCACCACCTCGATGCTGGCCCAGGGCCACACTGTCTCTGCCGGACACAGGGCTAAAGATATGGCTGCCACAACTGTGGGCTCCAAGATGGCGTGACCTGACCATGATTCACCCCAGCAGAGCCTCTGCCCTGGGGAACTCAGCCCCACCCCTCACCACCACTTTTGCCTGAAAGCAGAAGCTGGGCTCGCCCCCCTTTTGCCCTTGAGTGTTCCTCAGGTGTGGCTGATTGGTGGATGCAAGGTCACAGGCTGCGTCTGGGAAATGTGTTTTGTTTTCCACCTTCTGGCAAACAGCAAGGTGCTCTGCAAGGGGGTAGAATGCTACGGCTTTTCCAATTATTTCCCTTTGTTGTTGTTTTGCCTTTCTTCACTTTCACGGGCTTGAACAACTTCATTTTATTGCTGGCCTCCCCCACCCGGTCTGCTCCCAATTTAGAAGTTCCACCTGGCTCCTGGATTCTCCCGGTGGCTAATTTCTAGCCCTAAATAACTTTATTTAAACCTCTGATTCCCTCTTACCATATCCAAGTTAAGTGTTACAAATACGCAAGCCCCTGACATTTTTCTTGCCCACCCTGCCCCCACCCCGGCAAAAAGAGAACCCTAGAACACTTCCCCTCTCTCACTCCCTTGCCGCTGCCCCCAACTCAAGTCCTGAGTTTTGCTGATGTCATTTAGACATTTTAGTTCCATTTTTAGGCTATTTATGATTAACTTTTCTCTTAGAGGATGTTTCCCGGTTTTTAGCGATCCCTTTGAAATAATTATACCGTATTTTTCAGGCACCTTAGCTGCCCTGGAAATGTAACTAAGCAGGCTTTACGGCTCTCTGCTGTGTCTCCCACTCTGTCTTCTGCTCTTGTAAGACTTTTGTCAGATTTGATTTTCAACTTGTCAGAGCTCTGGTCTGTTTTCCTTGTTACTCCAAAGGAGTCTTTTTTGTCCTTGCCTGCCTTCCCTCATCAGTTCGTAAATGGGTTCCTTCCCCTCTCACTTCCAGGGATGCAAATGAGAAGTCGGCCTCTCTGCCTGTCAGGGGTCTTTCTCTTTGGAAGCTCCAAAGAGCCCGTCTCTCATCTGCGGAGCTCAGACTCCTCACGGGGCTGCTAAGAGGTGGGTGTTCTTTATCACTTCTGCCCGGGGCCCTTTCCAAATCTCAAGGTTCTTGTCTCTCTTCCACTCACTTCTTAAACCACCACATCTCCTTTTGTTCATTTTCCTCCTTCTAGAAACCTTATTACCAACCATTTGGGGTCCTGAATCTGATTTCGCAGCCTCTTATCTTTTTATTCATGCTTTCATTTCTTTGTATTTTGGTTTTATGTGGAGAGCGAGCCCCTCCATCAATCTTCCAGAATGAGGCTTTTGTTCTCAAAGGACCTTTCTTTTTTTCGCTTCCTCTATTAAATTTTAATTCTGGAAGTCCTGCATATGTCTGTGTTTGGAATTCTTGAAAGCCTTGCTTGTGCACTGTGTGCCCACCCCACCCCACCCCCTACAGTGCTCATCAAATCACTGAGGCCTTGTCCCTTCAGCTCCTGAGAGGAGACAAAGCTTCGGTCCCTCTGGGGTTGGCATTTTTCTCTGCTTGCCCCAAAGCATCAGCTCCCTCGAGCTGTGTAGACCCAGCAGCGAGTCTTGTGGGTAGAGTGAGGGTTGGTGGCCCCCCCCCGGCCAAACTGGGACCGGGCACTCCTCCGAGGGCACCATGTACTCTGTAGGTCTTCTGGGGGGAACAGAGAGCCAGGGGCAAAAGCCCCTCAGACCCCAAGTCGGTCTTACCTACGATACCCACTTCAGATGTGGGCAAGGAGGTTAATGCAAAAGGACCCTCAGGCCATTGAGAGCAATGAGAAGGGGGTTTTGCTACGAAAGGAGGATCAGGGCCCAATGAGGGGAGTCTTCTCTGTAGGAGGAAGAGCCGAATGGATGTGTGGTGACCAGAGGTGGAATTGTGGCAAGGATAGTGGTTGGTGTTCATTAAATCTGGCTCATTTTCTTCTGGGCACATAACTAAGCTACAGTTCCCAGCTTCCCCTGCAGCTGTTTGTCCATATGACCATGTGATCTGTTCTCTCTGGTGGAATGTGAGCAGAAGGCACCAACTGCAGTGATCCAAGGGGATGGGGTGGGGGGATCATATCTTGAGGCAGAGAACACACTGGAAGGGTCTTTGGTTTCTGAGTCATTGCCTGGAGAACTGCTCGGGAGGAGCTCCCAACCAGGAATACCTATGTGAGGCTTTGCATGAGCAAGAGAGAAACTTTTGTGGTGTTAGCTATAGAGATGTGGAGGATGTTTGTTACGCAGCTAGCAGCTGATGACTAATACAGAAATCTTTCCTGGAAGCCTCCCCCCCCCCCCCCCCCCGCAGACCTGTTTGCACAGCTCATTGACCAGAGCTGGACTGCATGCCATCCCCTGACTTGTTTGCAGGTGGACTTGAGCTCTAAACAACATCAGGGTTTTGCCAGCAAGGAAGAGGTTGGGAATTGATTTGCAGTAGGCCACCACCAGTGGCTGCCATATTGGTGCGGCTAAACAGCTTTTTATATACTTGCTGGCTCATTTCACTTGTTTTGTCAATTGCCCCTTTATGTCCTTTGCCTATTTTTCTATCAAGGTTTTTGTCTTTTATTAATGAATTATAAGTGCTTTCAACGTATTAGGGATTGTAATGCATGTCTGTGGTTATTTATGCCCACCCAGCATCTGAATTCCCTTCCTCCCTTGGACGTATCCCCTGATTTCTGCTACGGAAGTGGGGCTTGGTTTCCAGCCTCCCTTGCAGCTAGCATGCAGGTCTGTGACCGAGGCTCTGCCATTCAGATGTTCTTGCCTCAGAGCATCTGGAAGCTAATGATCAGAGGTAGCAAGAACTGCGTGGACTTTATTCTGGAGAGGGAGAAAACAGTGGCAGTCCCTGACACCCAGCATGGGCATCTTAAATGACTTAACTGACTTAAACTTAAACCGACTTAAAAGGTCAGTTTCTGTTGCTTGGAACAAGAACAGAACTGTGATAGTAACCTTTTGTCTGTATTGTCTGTTACATATCCTTTGTCCAGTTGTTATTTGTCTTGCAACCTTATATGTACAATAGCTTTTCTTGTAAAGAAGTTTTGGATTGGGGCGCCTGGGTGGCTCAGTCGATTAAGTGTCTGCCTTGGACTCAGGTCATGATCTCAGGGTCCTAGGATCGAGCCCTGTGTTGGGCTCCCTGCTCAGTGGGGAGTCTGCTTCTCTCTCTCCCTCTGTCCCTCCCCCCTGTTCATTTTCTCTCTCTTTCTCAAATAAATAAATAAAATCTTTAAAAAAAATTTTTGGATTTTTATTTATTTATTTTTTAAGTAGGCTCCATGCCCAATATGGGGCTTGAACTCACAACCCTGACGTCGAGAGTCACATGCTCTACAGACTGAGCCAGCCAGTGGCCCCAAAAGTTTTGGATCCTTAGGCCACCAGACAGATTGACCCTTTCCTTAGTTGTTTCTGATTTTTAGGTCATGTTATAAAGGCCTTCCATAATCCAAGATTGTAAAAACATTCACCCATGTATTAAATTTTTAAAAATTTTAAGTTATTTCAGTCAAACATTTATATTTAAATATTTTATGCTTAAACATATACAGAGCTTAAAAAGCCAAATACTACCACTAGGTTTAAAGAAATCAGTACTCTACTCCATTTCCCTGATTCTTGAAACCCCCTCTGAGGAGGCAACCACATTCAGCTTTTAATATATGTTTCCTCTTTTTAAAAATTTCCATGTCTAAATGAAACTGTTTATACCTTAATTCTCAGTTTTCAGTTTTAGATATATCTCTCCACTTGCTACCATGGAAAATGAGTTTTTTAAAATTTTTTTTTCTTCCAAGTTTTTATTTTGAGCTTTTCTTTTCTTATCATCCACACTTGTATGATCTGCCCAGCCCTTTAAAATCTTTAGGTGCATTCCATTTTTGTTGTTGTAAATTACATTTTGAAGACAGGGGCGCTTTGTCCTATAGTTTCCTGTAGTCTGGACTTTGCTGGTCGCATGACCTTGGTGTTACTGGACAAGTTCCTCTCTTCCCCGTATTTCTTGTAATTTGGTAGCTGGATCTAGAGCAGGCGTTGGCAAAGTTTTTCCGTCAAAAGCTGGACAGTAAATATTTTAAGCTTTGTGGGCCACATGGTTTCTGTCATAATTCCTCAAATCTGCTGTTGTAAAAAGTAGGGTGGAAACAGTCGTAGACGGTACGTGAACAAAGAGCAGGGGTGTGTCTTGGTCGAATTTGTTGCCAATTCCTTTTCTTCTTTTCTTTCTGGCTTTCTTTCTTTCTCTCTTTCTTTCTTTCTCTCTCTCTCTCTCTCTTTCTTTCTTTCTTTCTTTCTTTCTTTCTTTCTTTCTTTCTTTCTTTCGTGGTGGTAAAATACACACAACAAAATTCACCTTTTTAACCACTTTTAGGTGTCCAGAGGTGTTAACTCCCTGCCCGGTGCTGGGCAGCCATCCCCACCGTCCATTGCCATGACTGTTCAGCTGGTAAAACAGAAACTCTGTCCCCATTAAACACTAACCTCCCATCCTCCCTTCCCCCCCAGCCCTGGGCAACCACCACACCTTCCGCCTTTATGATACGCATGCTATTTAACTTGAAAAATACAAAAAGAGGTCAAAACTGGAAGTAAAATCCCATGATCCCACCACATTTTTGGGGAAGCGTGTAAATTAAGAAGTGAAAACTCTGTCTTCGGCCCCTTCAACACCACTCCCCTCCCCATGAGAACTTCTACTAACAGTTGGGGACAGTTTTTTCCGCACCTTTAATGCACTGACAAGGGCGTATATCTACACACAGCGGAGGCGCGTTACCCGTGTGGAGGTGGACTCCTCTCTGCCTCTCGAGGGGTGGCTGGAGAGGGGAAGGTTGGAGTATTGACCGTCCATGTCCACCTCTGGTTGCCAGGCAGCTCACATCCTTTTTGCTGCCTGAGAGACCATGTTGAGGGAGTGGGTCCGTGCCCCTCAGGCTACTATGGAAAGGGCTCTCCCCTTTCTGAATTTTTTCTTACCTGTTTTCTTGGGATAAAGTGAATATCAGACCCATATAGATTTTAAGTGACTCTTTGTGGAATGCTCAGGAATTTCTCCCAAGAGTCAGGGGAGGGGCAGAGACAACATTGTGTCCTGATTGGGCCAACATGCTCCCTTATGGTAGGCAGAGGCAGGCTGGGGTGGGGTTCATGACAGTCCCACCGAAGAGCTTTGGTCCCCCCACTTTCCCAAGTCTCCTCCCTTTGTGTCCTTTGCCACCCCGGCCACCCCACCCTGAGTCGCTGTCCCGCCCGTCTGTCAACCACTTGCAGATTCCGCTGCCCTTGGCGTCCACTAGGTGGCGCACTCTCCTGCTGTGTTCCTCCTGGCTTGGCTTTGGGTGGTGCTGGGGGGATGGGATGGAACTCTGGCCTCTGTTTCCGCTGATTTTGGGGCGTGAGGGTGGGTAAGCCCTGGGGCAGAGGATCAGGGGAGAGGAGTGGAAAGCTGGAATCAGATGTAACTCACACACTAAGACGGCAAGGTGTTAACTTCAGACTCGCTGGCTGTCTTTGATGGAGGCTTTAAGCAAACAAGGACATGCAAATCCTTCTTCCTTGCAAAGTTGGTCATGGAGAACCCACCTTGGAACTCCTAGATGACCCCCCTCCAGCCTATCAAAGTGGGAATTTGGAGCTTGGTCTGTGTTTCCTGCAGCTTGGGGTACACGTTGGACATGTGACTGACTCTCACCAGAGACAATGAAATGGTGATTGACCGGTGATTTGGCCTGAGGTAGCAGAAGAGAGGGCTGCAGTTCCAGTAGCCACTGGTGGTGTCCCCACCAGATCCCTCTCCCAGCTGGTGTGCCCTCTCTGGAGAAATGTTCTGGGCTGATGGAGCCACAATGCCTGGAAGGTTCAGGGGACAGCCCATAGCCCGTGGCCAACTGATTCAGGGTGTAAGAAGCTGTTCCCTCGCCTCAGACCGGGATAAGTTTATGGTTCAATTTGTGCATCAGGTCAAGGCTGGGCTTCGTCTGAGATAGTGTCATTACTCACCTTCCCATCTTTCCTATCCTGCTTCCCTCACTTTTGTCCCAAGGAGCTCCCCCTGGCAAATCCCTGCTCCCAAAAAACCGAAAAACCGTGTCTCAGGCTCTGCTTCTAGACAACTGAAGGCAGGTAGTGTTGAAAGTGGTCCTAGGAGGCAAACATCAAGGATGGGATTTTGCAGTTGGATGCCTTCCTTTTCAGTTGTGCTGAGGGCCCCTCCCCTCCCCCCTGGGGGGAAGTGGAGCCCTGGTGGTCCCAGATGCTCAGCTTCTACCTTGGTCACCTGGGACAGGACTCAGGTGGCAGGGAATGTTGTGGCTTGTGCAATATCCCTGGGGCTTGAGAAACACTGGGGAAAATAATAATTCTAAGGACTTTGGAACAGGGAGGCTGTGGCTGGGTACAACTGATGATTTGAGGAAAGAAAATGACAAGCTCAGGACATTGATCAACAATTTAAAGCAAAATCAGTAGGATTCCTTTGCAGTATTTAAGGCAACTTTACTACAGCCAGAGGGCAGACAGCTGGAGACAGGCTCAGGACTTAACTGTAACAGAACTTCAGAGAAGGTTGAATTCCCAGCCTGGGGACATCTCTCCTCCAAAATCATGGCCCCAGGGGGGTGGGGTGGGGACCTGAGTCCTGAGATGGAGCTATCAGGGAGATTGTACTTGACAGCCTTGAACCCCGGACCTCCTGTACTCTCTGGACTGCTAAAGTGACCCCCTCATCCTGTTGGAAGATAGAAGTCTCCGTCTTGTTTAAAGACCATACAGAAACCTCGCATAAGTGCCCCTTCCAGACAAGGCTTACCCTCTTCAGGATCTGCTTCCACCTCCTCTCTTGGCCACCAGACCCCAAAGTGCAATCACATCTCAGCGTGACCTGACCAGGGGAGTGTTTTGCCTGGGACAAGAGGAATGTTACAGGAATAAGCCTACAGGGACGGGCAGAGACCGGGAGAACATTCCCCGGAGTGGACTCTGAAGGTGCCAGGTCAAGGGAAGCTGAATATAGCAGAATATTGAAGAATTCAACAGTATGGAAAGGCTCTCTCAGATATGACCCCTGGAAAGGCTCTTGAGAGATGGTTCTCAGAACACTGGGAGTCGTGATGGTGCCCATTCAAGGAAGCAGGTGCTGAACAGCTGTGGCAGACCACGGAGGAAGGTGTGCAGAGGCTCAGAGAAGTGGGCAAGCGAGGTTGGGTCTTCTATTGTAGACTGGAAAACCCAGTGGCTGACTAAGTTCCTTGGGCAAGCGCACTTCTTTATGAAGGTGGTAAGGAAGGGATGGGGAGGAGACACCAGCATCATTGAGAAACCCAGGGGGCGCTGTCCTCTGTAGCCTGGGGCTGCTAGTGGAGATGCTGCTATGGAACTGAATTAGTAGCCATGGGGATGAAAGGATCCCGTCACGCCAGCCCTTAACTGTCACAAGAAGGTGGATACAATTACCAGAAAGGACAGCAAGGTCGGGATGGCAGCCAGGGACCTTGACCTGCAAGGACCTATGGAGATGACTGAGTACATGACATTTCCGGGGGCAAGATGCATGGGCAGCCAGTGAGGCTACTGTTTAATGTATATAATCAAAAGTGATAAAGAATGGGACGCTTGGCTGGCTCCGTGGGTAGAGCATGTGACTCTGATCTCAGGGTTGTAAGTTTGAGCCCCATGCTGGATGTAGAGAAAACTTAAAAAAAATAGAATCTTAAAAAAAAGTTGGGGTGCCTGGGTGGCTCAGTGGGTTAAAGCTCAGGTCATGATCTCGGTGTCGTGAGGTCAAGCCCCACATCGGGCTCTACGCTGGGCACGAAGCCTGCTTGGGATCCTCTCCCTCTGTCCGTCCCCCCAACCCTGGTGTGCACTCTTTCTTGCTCGCTCTCTAAAAAAAAAGAAAAGAAAAAGTGATCAAGAATGAATTAGAAGGGGGTGGAGGTCAGTTGCCTCAATGGAAGGTAATGATCCTTTATCCAAACTTGAACAAGTTCTTAAGCTCAGAATCCATCAACTAAAGGAAGGGTATGTCCCATAAAGAGGGACCCTGAGATATCATGGCAAGCACATAGAGGGTGATTTTTTCCAGTCTTTTCCCAAAGGCACTATATGAGTTTGCTAGGGCTGCTGCAACAGAATATCACAAATGGGGCAGCTTAAACAACAAAAATTTATTGTCTAGTAGTTCTGGAGGCCAGAAGTCAGAAATCAAGGGGTTGGCAGGGTTGGTTTCCTTCGAATGACGTGAGGGAGAATCTGGTCCAGGCCTCTCCCCCAGCTTCTGGGGGTTGGCCGGCAATCTATGGCAGTCCTGGGCTTGTGGAAGCATCACCCTGATCTCTGCCTGCAGCTTCACGTGGCCTTCTCCCTGTGTGTGTGTCTCTGTGTCCAAGTTTCTTCTTTTTATCAGGACACAGTCATAATGGGATTAGGGCCACCCTAATGACCTCAATTTATCTTGATCATCTACCAAGACCTTTTTGCAGATGAGGTCACAGTCACAGGTACTGGGGTGGGGGGCTAGAACTTCAACATATTTTGAGGGGGATGCAATTCAACCCATAACAGAAAGCTCCAGCCATTCAGACTAGTAACGATCCTTGGGGCAAGGGTGTGTGTCAGTTCTGGTCCTCTGGGAGTGAACAGATGAAGTGAGAGGGGCAAGAGATTTGTAGGGGCATCACCTGTGAAAGGCCCAGGGAGGGAGCGGGAGTGGCTTGGAAAAACCAACTGGTACCTGTGAAAGGAGATGACGAAGGAAGGAGGATTGCAGGGAAGAAGTCCACCTGCAGTGTGGCTCCGAGGGAGTCAGAACCCAAAGGTTGCCCTTTAGAAGAGTCCCACACTATGAAGAGAATGCCAGGCCCTATGGTTCCTGCTGTGTGTAGTCATTGACTGGGAGTGGCCAGGGGGAGTGCATGGCCTTGGCTCCAACCTGGTGGCCCCATTGTGGAGGCTGGGAGCTGACTGCCTTCTGGCAGTTTCTCTCTCTCTCTCTCTTTTTAAAATTTATTTATTTATTTTTTTTGGTAATCTCTACACCACTGTGGGGATCGAACTCACAACCACAAGATCAAGAGTTGCACGCTTTTCTTTTTTTTTTTAAAGATTTTATTTATTTATTTGAGAGAGAGAATGAGAGAGAGAGAGCACGAGAGGGAAGAGGGTCAGAGGGAGAAGCAGACTTCCTGCTGAGCAGGGAGCCCAATGTGGGACTCGATCCCGGGACTCCAGGATCATGACCTGAGCCGAAGGCAGTCGCTTAACCAACTGAGCCACCCAGGCGCCCAAGAGTTGCACGCTTTTCTGACTGAGCCAGCCAGGCACCCCTTGGCAGGTTCTCTCTTGAAGGGTGAGCTGAGTGGCACGTCCTCAGGGCTGCTTCAACAGGCTACCCAGATCATTCGAAGGCTGTTGGATGTAGGGTCCAAATTGACATTGATGCCCCGGTACCTGGGGGCCATGATGTAGTGGTAGAGAAGAGTGCGGTGGGCGGTGCGGGGGGAACCTGGTCATACAGGGATTCCTGGCTGAAGTCCATCCCACAATGGGCCTGTTGTATCCAGAGAGCCCCCTGGTGGTCATTTCCCCAGTCCCTGAACGTGTAAATGAAATACTTAGCAGTTAGCAGTTAGTAGAACCTTTATGTCTGTTCCTTTAGCTACAGAGCTTGAGCTATTGTATTAGCAATGGCCAGTGGAACTCCCTAGACAGCCCTCCTAGGTCCTCTTCCCCCGGCCCCATACCAGCTAAGTGAACACATCGAAATCAATATTGCGTTTCTGGAGGAATAATAGAGGTTGGCGCCATCTTTAGAGACTTAGAAGATGCAGGAGGAAGGGTCTTTATCACATCCCTGTTGAGTGCACCAGTCTGGCCCCTGCAGAAACCAGAAGGATCATGGCAGATGACAGTGGCTAACCAGAGACTCAACCAAGTAGTGGCCCCCAGTGCAGCTTCTGTGGAGGATGTAACATTGCTGTCAGAGCTAGTTAACATCATCTTGTCCATATGGGATGTGGCTATTGATCTAGCCAACATATGCATTCATGACCTTACCCCAGAGCTGTGGGAATTTTCCTGCTGTCCATCACAGTACAGTTCAATGGGACCCCGCCCTTCTGGACAGCCTACGGTCGGCCATGTCAGTCCGCTGTGTCGGCAACAGCATGTTAATTAGACCCGATGAGCAAGATGTGGTAGGTGTGTTGGAAGCTTTGGTAGAATATGTGTGCTCTAGAGGTTGGAGGGAGGTCTGGGCATGTCAGGTCATCTGCTCCAAAGCAAAGGGTGGCTCATTGCACCGAGTATCTTTCATCAATCAGAAAGAAGCACAACTCCTAGTGAGCCTTTGGGTTTAGGGGCAGCATGTCAGCGCTAGGGAATACTGCTTTGGCCCATTGACGAGGTGACAAGGAAGGCTGCAGATTTGGAGCTGCAGTGAGGTCTGCGGCATGTGACCCGTCAGACCCGATGGCACTCAAGGTGTCGCTAGCAGAGAAGGTTGCTAAGTGGAGAGCTCCCACAGGAAAGCCACCATGAGGATCTGGAGGGGCTGGAACAAGTCCATGCTATCTGTAGTGGAGAAGGGCTCCTGACGTGCCCCGGGCCCTGGTAGAAACTGAGCATCTGAGCAGGGGACATCCGGTGACCAAGTGGCCGCAACGCTTCATCATGAGCTGATGAATCACTCGCTGAACACAGGGCCAAGGCCTCTGTCGTAAGATGGAAGCAGCCCATCAGGGCCTGGGCTCACACAAGCCCAAAGGACAGGTGGCCCCGATTCCCATGTCACCAACTGCTGTTACACAGAAGCCCCTTGCAGCTCACACCTTGGGGGCAGCTCACACCTTGGGGGCAGCTCACACCTGTGGCCAGCCGCGAGGAGAGAAAAGGCTGAGGTCAGCTTGTGCAGGGGTCAGCTGGACCCATTGGTGTGAGCTGTCGGGGTGGGCCCACGAGACAGCGGGCAGGGCTTCGGGCAGGGGGCTAGCCGTCAATACTGTGTGGACTCAGGATGCGCACGGGCTTGTGGACAGTGGCAGGACTGCTTGGTGGAGTCTGCAAAGAGCAGGGTGGGAGGATTGGGAATAAGGGGGCCTGGGGGAGGGCACAAAGCGGGAAGCTCTTGGTCTCACATTAGCACCAGAGAGCGTCTGGTGCGGCTGAGACACCAAACAAGCGAGTGGACGAGGTGGCCCGGCCAGCCGTTGTCCTTGGCTGGCACAATGCTCGGGCCACAGGCTCGTGAAGAGGAGCAGTTATGGTGGCACAGCTGGAGGCCAGACCTGGGCCCAGGACAGCGTACCCCTACTCACTGAAGCTGCCACTTACTGCCACCTCTGAGCGTCTGGCCTGCCAGCAAGTGAGGTGGGCTCTGAGCTCCCAGGATGGACCCATCCCCTCGAGGTGATGAGCCGGCCACTTGGTGGCAAATTGATTTCATCCTGCAAAGGACAGTGATTGACCGAGGTCCATGCACTTGGTTCCGGGGCAGGGGGCTTGCATTCCTTACTTTCAGGGCCAGGGCCAGCACCTTGGTCCACGGGCTCAAGGGGTGGCTGAGTCACCGGCTTGAGAGCATGCATAACACCACCCATGACCGATGGATTCACTTTATGGGAAAGGAAGGACGGCAGCAGGCCCGGGATCATGGATCCGCTGCTCCTACTCAGACCGCCTTGTCCAGAATCGGGACCTGGGGAGAGCAGGGGGACAGCCCCGTACGGATCTTTCAAGGTGAGATGGTTCCACGATCTACGCCGCCCGGCGAGGCTGTGTCCATCCTGGAAGGCTCGGGGCGGCCGTGGGAGTGGCTCTACTCACACCAACACCGGTGACCCACTTAGGGAATTTGTGCCTTGGGTCCCCACGTCCTTCAGGCTTTGTGTGTCTAGAGGTCCTGGTTCCAGATGTGAGTGTGTGTGAGTGTGTGTGCATGCATGCGTGTGTGTGTGTTTCCACAGGGCCACAGTAAGGGTCCCACTAAACTTAGCACTGCAGTAGCCTGTCCGTCTGGGCCCCATGCCCTAGCGCCGCAGGTGCAGAAGGAGCCCCCCCTCGGGCAGTGGGGAGAGAGCCCAGTCTTTACAAGGAGCAGGGACACTGCTGTGTCGTGGGGACAGGACATGGGGACGAGGAAGGGGATATGTGTGGCACAGACAGCTACCATGGCCGGAGGGGATGGGAGTCTGGGGCGCCCCCCCCAAGCGAGGCCCCCAGCCCCAGGGAAGAAGTGGGGGAGGGTGGCAGTGTCATTGAAGACCTCAGGGTCAAGTGCAGTGCTGGGGCCTCGGTTTTCCCCGCTCACCCACCCCTTGGAGTTTCCCCAGGAGTTGTGACAACTGCACAAGAGAGGCAGAGCCCCGGGGAGGCGACCTGATGCAGGAAGCAGGAGCCTGAGTGTCTCGAGGGGTGGCCTGTGGTGGAGGCTGGTGATGCCCGTCCTGGTCACCTTCCAGCCAGCGCGGCCCGGACCTCGGCTGTGGCCAGAGCGGCTCAGCATGTCCCTTCTTTTCTGCACAACTGACCCCCGCTGATGGAGCTGCCTTCCTGGGAGGTCACACCGCCTCCCTCCTTGGCCGCAGGCTGCAGCCCACGCTGCTAGACAAGGGGTGACAGGAGCCGGCCTCGGGCTGGGGCTGACCCTGCAGTGCAGCGAGCAATCCTGGGTCAGAGCACGGCTGCCCCTCCGCCCACACCGAGCCCACACCCAGCACCCCGCTGCTCTGCCCCCCCCCCCCCCCCCGGCTCCACTCCCTTTGAGCTTCGGCGGTAGCTTGTTCCCTGAGAAATGATGCGTTTTCTAATACAGGCCTCACTCTTAATGGGCACAGTGTTTCCTCCGGGGTGGTGACAGCGTTTAGAACCAGAGGGGTGTTTGCATATTGTGACACACCGAATGCCCCGAAGCATACACTTCACAACAGTTAATTTCCTGTTCTGTGAATTTTGCCTTAATTTAAAAAACAATATGTGAAAAATAAGAAGCTCCTCTCCCCCCACCACATGCAGACACACACAGACACACAGACACACACAGACAGACACACAGACACACCCCCACCACCGCCAGCTTCCCGACTGCAGCAGGGCCAAGCCTCGGCCTTAGATGGAACAGAGAATTGGGGTATTACCTCGTCCCAGCCATTGTAGTGACCGAAGCTGGGGGCGGTTGGATCTGGAAGTGGGGCGCCGATACTGTCTGAGAGCCACGGCGCCCCGGGGGGTGTTTGTCTCAGGGCGGGGAGAAGGGGTCCAGAGATTGCACTCCCACGGCCTGCTCTCAGTGCCGGCCACGCCGGCCACATGGGGTACTGATTTCCTTCCTGACATCCTCGTGCAGTTTCCGTGACGGCCTCTCTCTCCTCCACCCCCAGGAACATAGCGCCGACTTTCTGTCTCATGACCACGACCCCACGCTAAATGATTCACCTCTTTTTAAACGCTAGGCTTTGGGGCGCCTGGGTGGCTCAGTCAGTGAGGCGACTGCCTTTGGCTCAGGTCATGATCCCAGGGTCCTGGGATCGAGTCCTGGGACTGAGCCCCACATCGGGCTCCCTGCTCAGTGGGGAGCCTGCTTCTCCCTCTCCCTCTGCCCCTCCCCCTGCCCATGCGTGCACGCTCTCTCTCTCTCAAATAATTAAATAAAATCTTTTTTTTAGAAAAAGGTGGTAAAATATACGTAACACATATGTATGTTATGTAGAGAACATATGCACACCATCTTAACTATTTTAAGTGCCCTTGACTGGCATGCCGTACATTCACACTGTTATGCAACCATCACCTCCATCCACCTCCAGAACATTCTCACTGTCCCGTACTAAGACTATGTCCCCTTGAAACACGAACTCCCATTCCCCCTTCCCCTCAGACCCCGGCAACCACCATCCTACTTTGTGTCTCTATGCACCTGGCGACTCTATGGACCTCCTGTCTGAGGACTCAGTGTTTGTCCTATCGCGACGGGCTTATTTCATTGGGCATAACATCTTTCAGGTTCATCAATGTGTCAGAATGTCTTTTCTGTTTTTTAAGGCTGAATAATATTGCATTGTACGGATACAGCACACTTTGCCCCTTACTTGTAATGACTGAGTTGTATAGTTTCATTTATTTTAAAATTCCTTATGGAGAGACATTTAGGTTTTCTTTGTGATTTTTCTATTTACTAGCAATGCAGAAAAACATGCCCTTTAACATTTTTTTTATACACTCTTGCTATTATTTCTGTAGGATACATTTCTAAAAGTGGGATGGCTGGGTCATAGGGTATAAGCATTTCACACATTTTTGGATGTCACCAAATTGTTCTCCCAAAAGGTTTTGATTCCTGTTTGCTGCAGGTGTCTGAGCATGCCCTTCACCCACGCCGTTCACATCTTCTGAAACGGTGCCAATCTGGTAGATTAAATATGATGATCTCATTGCTTTACTTTGCATTTCCTTAAGCATTATTGAGGTAAGACATATTTTTTATGTTTCTTGGCCATTTGCATTTTTTATTTTATGGATGTCCAATTTCTGTCCTTAGTTCATTTTCTCATTTTGTCTTATTTTTGTTCTTTCTAGGATGTTCATACATCTTCCAGTCATGATCCTTTAGTACCATTCAAATATCTTTTCCTAATCTATAGTTGGTTTTTCACTTTGTGGAGTCTTTTGTTGAACTGAAACACCGCATTCTACTGTCATCCCATTTATTAATCTTTTCTTTTAAGGATGTGTTTTTCGCATCTTGTTTAAGAAATGCTTCCCCTATGCAGAGATCATAAACAGGTTCTCCTACATTTTCTTCTTACAAATGTTTTAAAACTTTGCTTTTCATCTTTTCATATTTGAGACTCCAAATGGATTTTGTCTCTTTTTTTTGGTATCGTGTTATATTAGGTTTGGTTCCTCCAGGAGCTGACTTGAGACCAAGATTTGGGTGCCAGCAGGGGAGAGGGGAAGGGAGGGGAAGGGCAAGGAAGTGCATGCAGATGACCAGGTACCACTGAGGACAAATGAGACTCAGTCCCACTGGGGACCTCGGGGAGAAAATTATCTTGCTTCAGGGGCAAAGAAGGGGTGGTGTTCATCCTTTAGCTCTGCCGATCACCTCCTGAGCACCATTCCTGGGACATTAACTCAGCCTGCCCTTCCGGCCTGCTGTTCCTGCAGGGTGAGTAGAAGCCCGTGGGTCTCAGAGGTGTTTGCAGGTGGACCCCTCTGTAGGTCTGCATCAGAAGTGTGCAAGGGATGTGTCAGGGCCCCCGTGTCCACTACAGTGTGAGGCTGGGACATACGTTTGTTTCGTGGCCAACCAGTTGGCCTGGTATAATTTATTAAATAGTCCATCCATTTTCTTATTAACTTTATTAGATCAAATTTCTGGGTTCACATTCTGGGTGTATTTGTCTATCACTGTATTACTATCACATAGATTTTTTTAAAAAAGATTTATTTATTTATTATTTGAAAAAGAGAGAGCAAGTGCATGGTGGGGGAGGGGCAGAGGGAGAAGGAGAGAGAGAATCTCAAGCAGACTCCCCGCCAAGTGCAGAGCCTGAAGTGGGACTCGATCTCATGGCCTGAGCAGAAGTCAAGAGTCTGACGCCTGACTGAGCCACCTAGGTGCAGCTTTAATTATCATAGTTTTATAAGTCTTGCTACCTGGTCGGGACAAATCCTGCCCCTTACCTCCATTTGTTGTTCTCATTCAAAATAGTTTTGGCTATCCTTGAGCCTTTATTATCCCAACTGCATCTTAGGATTATATTGTCAGGTTCCCTGAAAAGGCCCATTCAGAATTTGATTGGAATTGTATTAACTTTATAGATTAATTTGGGGAGAATTGTTATGTTTATGATTCTGAGTCTTTCTATTCATGAACATGCTATATATCTTTATCTTGTGTTCTGCAGTAATATTTTGCAATTTCCTCCATAGAGTTCTTATGCATCACCTTCTCTCTTTTAATCTCAATTCCTAGTGGTTTTTACTGCTCTTGTAAGCAATACCTTCTGGTATTGTGTTTTCTGGTTATTGCCAGGCATAGAATATTACTATTGATCTTTTATGTTGCTCTTGTATCTAGCAACCCTTCTATTACTTTTCAAAGTTTACAGAAGCTCTTGGATTTTCAATGTAGACAATCATATTATCAACAAAGAGCCACAATGTTTTGGCTCTTTTTTTCCTATTATTGTCTGTTTATTTCTTTTTCTTATCCTACTGAATTGGCTAGGATCTCCAGCACAATATCAGATAGAGGGCGTTGGCTGGTATCCTTATTTTATTCCTCAATTTTAATGACCATGCTTTTAATGTTTTCACATTAAAGCATAATAATCTGCTATCTGCTATGAGTTCTTAGTAGATTTCTTTGATCAAACTAAGGGAATTTCTATTTTTCGTTTGCATCATGAATAAGTGTTGAATTTTATTACATGTTTTTCAGCATCTACTGAGATGGTGATGTCATCTCTTCTTTACTCTGTTAATGTGGCAAATTCTATCTAAATATTTTCCAAAAATTGGCCATTACATGCCTAGGATAATCCCAACTTGGTCATGATGTATACATTTAAAAAAACACATTATGAATTTTTTTTGCTTGTATTTTACTTAGGATTTTTACATGTATGTCAAACAGTGAAATCAGTTTACAAATTTCTTTTCTTGTGCAATCTTTGTCCAACTGGCATATCAGCTATGCTGTCTTCCTAAATAAGTGGGGTCTGTCTTTTATATTATTTTAAAACACCACTATTATAATAATTGTTATGATCTCTGTTTTGTTCCTCATACTTATGACTTGACTCTTTGGGTTGATTGGACTTGCACAAAGTTTATTTTATTGGTCTTTTAAAGAAATCAGCTTTAGGAAATCCAATAAATATCATCTGTCTTATGGGATTTACAGATCATTTGAGAACCAGACAAAAGGGAAGCACCAAATTATCATCCTTATTATTGATGAGGTTAATACAGGAGAATGAAACTTATACATGAGGGCAAAGGCCCTTCCAGGACCAAACCCCAGAGTGAGACAGACTCATGTGCTCACTTACTCACAGGGTCAAGAAATGGCAACCCACACTTTGTCCCATAGAGACAGGCTTTTGTGCTCAACTTAGTCTGTCGTCAAGAGCAATAGTGAACACATTCTTAGCTTAAGTGGGGACAGAGGGGAAAGAGAGATTGAGAGAGAAGAGAAGTGGGTTCGTACATGCTTAGCTTCTGTGTCCAACCCGGGGGCGGGGCGCTCCTGTCCCCCAGGAGGTGTAAGGTGGGGGAGGGAGAGCACAGAGGTCTGACCAGTTCCTCCTTCCCCTTGGAAGGAAGCCTCAGAGGCAGGGAATTCACAGTCTCCAGTGACACTAATTATCTCCAGTATTTAAAAGTTCCTACTTTGTTAGGTTTTCTTTTACCATTTTTATGTCATTCCTTCTACTCTCTGGTTTTCTCTTTAATATTTTTCTAGCTTCCTGAGTTGACTGTTTCAGTCACTGTTTTCAATCTTCATTGTTTTTAAAAAATATATCACAGTTAAGGGTATACATTTAGAACTAAGTAGCCGTGCGCTTTAGCTGCATCCCACAAATTTTGAAAAGCAGTACCTCTGTCAACATCCAATTCTCAATATTTTGTCATGTATTTGTAGGTTCCTTTATAATCTAGAGTTATAATCTATAATTTAGATTATAATCCTCTATAATCTAAAGGTTCATTTCTTATTTCTAAATGAGTGGGGTTAAAAAAAATTTTTTAAAGTGTGGTTCTCCAGTTTAACTGCATTGTGCTCAGAGATTGTGGCCTATAAGATACAGAGTTTTCAGTATTTCTTAAGACTTCCTCTGTGACCTCATGAATGGTCAATTTTTACATATGTTCAGTGTGTGCTTGAAAATAATGAATATTGTCTATTTGTTGCATCTGAATACATGAAGTAGATTAAGCTGTGAATTATGTTATTCAGACATTATAAATTATTACAACATTTTTTATCTGCCTATCAAAGTCCTTCCTTCATGCTTGTGGCTCTTCCATTTCTCATTGTAAATGAATCAGTTTTTGCTTTGTGCATATTGGAGTTATGTTGTTAGGTGCATGCAAATTCATGATTTGGATGATAGTACACTTTATCATTATGTCGTATATTTATGTATGCTTAATAATGCTTTCTGCCATAAATTCTTATTTTAATTTTGTCGGGCCAGCTTTTGTTGTTAGTATTTGTCTACTGTGGCAGAAGTTTCTAGTTGTCATCCGGTACTAATTTTCCCATTCCTTCTTAGTAGCAGAGCCAAAATGTATTTGTGATGAAAATGTACCTGGCTAAAATCACATTAAACAGCCTCTCTTGCAGCAGGGGGTGGCCCATGAGATGTTGGCAGGACAGAAGGGCTGTCAATCCAGTAGGGGAGTCAATCCAGTAGGGAGGATGTACTTTTGTTCTGTCGCTCTTTCCCCTTTCTGCTGCCTGGAATGCTGATTGGATGGCTGGAACTCTGGCCCATTTTGGAACGTGAGTTTGCCTTGAAGATGGCACCAAGCACTGGAATAGTGGAACAGAAAGAAGGAAGAATGCTGGGTCCCTGTTTTTTTTTTTTTTTAAGATTTTATTTATTTATTTGAGAGAGAATGAGAGATAGAGAGCACGAGAGGGAAGAGGGTCAGAGGGAGAGGCAGACTCCCTGCTGAGCAGGGAGCCCGATGCGGGACTCGATCCCGGGACTCCAGGATCACGACCTGAGCCGAAGGCAGTCGCTTAACCAACTGAGCCACCCAGGCGCCCCTGGGTCCCTGTTGACAGTGGAACTGTTGTACCATTTTTGGCTGACCTTCATCTACACCTTTTTGTGTGAGAGAGAAATGTACTTTTATTGTGTTTAAGCCACTGCTTTTTTGAGTTTTTATATGCAGTCAAAACTAATCCTAACATACATTAAACAAATCTTTTGTGTGTGTGTGTGCCTTTACTTTTAATTTTTGTTGTTCTTATTTTTATTCATTTATTTATTTTAAGAGAGAGAGAGTGTATGAGCAGAGCGGGGAGGGGCAGCGGGCGAGGGAGAGAGAGAATCCTAAGCAGGGTCCACGCCCAGCACATGGGCATGATCCCACAACCCTGAGACCTTGACCTGAGCCAAAATCAAGAGTTGGATGCCCCACTGACTGAGCCACCCAGGAGCCCCTTGTGGATTTGTTTTTATTTATTTTTAATTTGTTGTTTATATTTGTAGTTTATTTTCAATGTTTTATTTTTGGTATATAACTTTACATATTTTGTATATAAACATTTTGTTTAGTCACACATTAAAAATTTTAGTAAAAATGCAAATTTGTGTATATTTTAAAAATAATTTTATGAGCATCTAGCATTGTGCCTGGGACATAGTAGGTACTCACTAAATGTTTGTTGAATGATGAATGAATAAATATGCTACAAATATTTTCTCCCGTCTGTCATTTTTTTTAGCTACAATTATAATGTTTTTTGCTATACTGAAATTAAATTTTTTATGTAATTAAATACCCAAGATTTGCCCTTTTTGGCTTCTGAATTTGCGTATTATGCCTAAAGAGGTCCTACACAGCCCAAACTTATAAATAACCCTCCGATGTTTCATATCACTGTTGTATATGTGAATACATATGTGTGAATATTGACTTGATTAGGATTTTTGTGTCTATGGTGTGAGGTAGATATTCAACCTGGTTCCCTTCTAAATGGATAGCTAATTATAACAAAATTTTCATTGCACAATATATCCTGTTACCAGTGAATTGAAATTTTATTGTAAATTAAAGAACCAATAATCATATTTACGCAGACCAATTCCCTGCTCTGCACCACCAGAGTGTACTATAAAATTTACCCATGTGAGAAACAATTTGCTTGGCTGTAAATTTAGGTACTCAGTTTGGAACACTTTGCACCCTGTTTCCTGCGAGCCTGCACCACAGTGACTGGCTTTGGTGAACACTCGCAAGGCTCAGAGCATCCACATACCCCTTTCCTAGATGTCCTTGAGACCAGTCTTCTACTCTTGTTGTTTCTCATCTCCTGACTGTGGCATAATAAAAAATAAATGTTTGGTCTTTATCCCCAGTTCCATTCCTGATACAGAGCTCCTAAATCCCTTGGGATTTCCAGAGTGATAGGAACATCTTTTGTTTTAATAAGGTGACTCTTGCTGGACCCCTAGATGGCTTCAGAATGGGGGCTGGTCACCAAAATGATCAAACCTTGATTAGAAGGTTG
Organism: Eumetopias jubatus; assembly: GCF_037043125.1. Lineage (NCBI taxonomy): Eukaryota > Metazoa > Chordata > Mammalia > Carnivora > Otariidae > Eumetopias > Eumetopias jubatus. The sequence goes on along the minus strand of NW_028274819.1, from coordinate 7,886,148 downwards.
GAACTTTCATTCCCCTCCCCCAACCTCTGGGAAGGGGAGGTGGGTGGGAAATTGAGTTAATAATTGATCACACGTATATGATGAATCCTCCATAAAAATCCCTAAACGGTGGGGTTTGAGGAACCTCTGGGTTGGTGAACACATGAAGGTGCTGGGAGGGGGGCTTAGCTGGAGAGGGCGTGGCAGCTCTGCACACCTCCATCCCTACCTTACCCTGTGCATCTCTTCCACTTGGCTCTCCCTGAGTTGTATCTTTTGTAATAAACCGCTAATAGTAAGTAAAGTGCCTTCATGAGTTCTGTGAGCTTTTCTAGCCTGCAGAAGGAGTTGTAGGAATCTTCCATGTATAGCCAATTGGTCAGAGGTACGGGAGGCTCAGGCCTGTGACTGGGGTCTGAGGTGGGGACAGTCTTGAGCCCTTTAACTTTGGAATGGGACACTAACTTCAGGTAGATAGTGTCAGAGTTGAATGGAATCGTAGGACACCCATTGGTGTCGACTGGTTGATGTCTTAGTTCAGGCTGCTATGACAATGTACCACAGACAGGGTGGCTTTTATATCATAAAAATCTATTTCTCTCTGTTCTGGAGGCTGAAAATCTGAGGTCAGGGCACCAATATGGTCGGGTTCTGGTGAGAGCTCTCTCCTGGTTGCAGACTGCTGACCTCATTGGATCCTCACATGGAGGAAAGAGAGAGCTGGCTCTCTCTGGCCTTTTCTTACAAGGTCCCCTGAAGGTTCCCCCTCGTGAGGTAATTACCTCCCAAAGGCCCCACCTCCAAATACCAGCACACTGGGATTGGGGTTTCAACATATGAATTTGGGGGAGACACAGACATTCATTCTATTGCAGTTGATGGAAGAAAAGAATCTCGGGGCGCCTGGGTGGCTCAGTCGGTTAAATGTCCAACTCTTGATTCTGGCTCAGGTCATGATCTCAGGTGGTGGGATCGAGCCCCGTGTCAGGCTCTGCGCTCGGTGGGAAGTCTGCTGGAGACTCTCTCTCTCCCTCTCCCTCTGCCCCTCCCCCTGCTCACATGTACTCTAAATAAATAAATAAATAAATAAAATCTTAAAAAAGAAATCTCACACATTTACTCTGAAACTGACTGACCACTGAGCCAAATCATGAGCTATTGCCCAGGAGTCAGAGCAGAGAGCAGATCCATCCTTCCAGGCACAGTGGCCAATCAGACACTCTCCTCCAGGATACCCTTCTGCCCCGGAGGAAGATTTTTTTCCTGTGATATTAGTTCACTTCTCTGCTTATCTTCTAGAGGTGGCATTGTTGAGCCCAAGACAATGGGCATTTTTAGGGTTTTTGCAAAAATTAGTCCCTAAAAGACCACACTGGCTTTCGAGGCTCATTTCAAGCCAGAGGAAGCTGTTCTGTGAGTGTCTGACCCCAGCTGTACCCCAGCTCCAGCCTTGGACCTGCTGCCCTCAGGCACCACACTCTCCAGTCTCCCAGGTGTTTGGTGCTTTGTGTCTTACAAAAGACTTTTTTGTCCATGATTCCAGTGGCTCCTCAACATTGACCCCGTGAGGTCAAGAGGGCAAGGAGGCATCCCTATGGCAGATCAGAAGCTTGAGGCCATGGATGTTCAAATGAGTGGCTGAGTGTGTTGGTTTGCTAGGGCCCTTATAACCGAATCCCATAAACCAGGGAGCTTAACCAACAGACATTTATGTTCTCACAGTTCTCACAGTTCTGGAGGCTAGAAGTGCAAGATCAAGGTGTCGGCAGGTCTGGTATCTCCTGAGGCCGCTCTTCCTGGCCTGCAGATGGCCACCTTCCCACTGTGTCTTCATGTGGTCTTTTTGGGTGTGCGTGCATCCCTGGTGTCTCTCTGGGGGCTCGAATTTCCTCTTCTTATAAGGACACTGGTCAGACTGGATTGGGGCCCACTCTGATGGTCTCATTTTAACTTTGTCACTTCCTCAAAGGTGTCCAAATACAGACAGTCATGTCCTGAGGGATGGGGATTAGGGCTTCAACGTGTGACTTTTGGAGGCACAATTCAGCCCGTGACAGTGAGTGAACAGTGGAACTGGGGATCTTCAGACTTCTCCAGTCTCTCTACCTCTCTGGGGAGTCAAGACTCTGGCAGGGGGTGGGGAACTGGATGTAGACGCGGCATTCCTCTGCAGTCCACACCAGGAATCCTCCAGGAGTGGGCAAACCATGAACACAGGCTGCACTTCTGTTAATTTGGTTTGGAAGAAGGGACAGATGTCACCAGAGGAGTCTCTTCCAGAGTGCCACTCCTTTGGGAGGTGGAGGAATCCTCCTTGGATCTTTTTACTAGCTTTCCGTGCAAGGAATCTTCTGGTTCATAGATTCTGACAGGTTTCCCAAAGGGATTTCATTAAATGGACTCTTGAGTTTCCTTCACTACAAATTTTCATTCATTAGCTTCAGGAGGAGGCAATATAGGGGGAAGAGCTTTGAATTGGAGATGAGAGACCAGGGGTTTTGGGAAACTTCCCAGGCAGTAGCTGCACGGATCTTGTCTATAAAACGAGTATGGCCTTGCTCTCTTGGAAGGCTTTTTGTAAGCTGTACGAAAGGCATTATTAACATTAATAATAAAAATAAAATAAACGAGAAAGAAAAGGACGCAGAATCCAAGTCCTTGATACCTGTAAGGAAAATAGAGTCCGTACATTCTGAAATAGAAAAAGTATGACCTTCTTGCTTAGCTGTGAAATTCAAATCCATTTCCATCTGCTCTGGGCACTAATTTGATTGGAAGACACACCTCTGACTTGGAGAGACTTGGTACCCAACGCTGACAAGAGGCCGCACCCAGGCCTCTAATGAGCTAGGCTGTTGGCGATGCTTTCCTGCTCTGGGCGTTATCTGGCAATCACTGGTATCTATGAGCCGATGAAGTGTCACTTGGGAAAATCCGGGTCCACGTGGGTATTTGGAAGAGTGTCTCCGTGGCCTGATTCCCTCAAGCAAACTAGATCTGGAGTTTAAAGCACACGGGAGCCTAGCCAAATGAATGGGAAAAAAAAAAAAAAAAAGCCAGAGACATACTGCGGAGATGAGAAGGGGAATGTGGTCTTAGGAACTCCACAGAGGACACTTCCTAGGAGTAGCCCCAGCTTTGTGGCTGGCGGGATTTTAATTAGATTCAAGGGCTCTTGTTTAAGCCTCTCATCTTGGATTTATACCCATCAATGAACTGGATCTGAATGTGGAGAGGGTCATGGGACATCTGGGGCCAGTCCCTAGGAGAGGAACAGGGGCTGGCAACATTGTCTCCGAATTCTCCATGCAGGCGCCAGGGAGGGATGGGGTTGGCACATCTGATTTGGTAACTGTACCACCAGCAGCTACCTAACCACGGGCAGGGCAGCCCCACGCAGGGCCTCCCCTCTGTCGAGTGGGCCCAGTGAGGCCTCGGAGGGCACCATATGACACCTGCTGTTGGCTAGGCTGTGGAACGAGCCAGTGGGACACTAACTTTAGATGGCGAGTGTGTTAATATCTGAGGGTTGTTGTAACAGTGCCGCAAACTGGGGGCTCATGACAGCAATTTATACTCTTGTAGGTCTGGAGGCTGAAGTCTGAAAGTGAGGGGCCGGAAGGACCGCACTCCCTCCAAGGAATCCGGGGAGGCGTCTCCCCAGCCTCTTCCAGCTTCCAGTGGCTGCCCATGATCTTGGCGTTACTTGGCTCATAGACACATCTCTCCTGTCTCTGCCTCCATCAGCACGTGGCCTTCTGCCTTGTGTCTCCATGTCCTCACCTGCCTTCCTTCTGTGTGAGTCTGTGGTCCAATTCCTCTCCCCTCCACACTCCTTATAAGGGCACCACTCAGTGGATTTAGGCCCCAACCTTTTTAATTCATCTTAACTCGATTTCAGCTGTAAAGACCCTATTTCCAAATAAAGTTACATTCTGAGGTTCTGGGTAGACATGGATTCCGGGGGGCGGGCATTGTTCAGTCCAGTGCAGTGGGAGATGAAAATCTGGGTGATCCAAGACTTTTCCAATCACTCTTAGGGGAGGAATGTCCTATGGTCACTTTAAGTCTAAACAAGGTCTCGATTCGGAAATTCAAGGTTTCCAGTCCCACGTACTGGTCCTTTTTTGTTCCCAGCCAAGACATGTCATGACTGCAGGCTGACGTCGGGCAGCGAGGAGGTCTGAGCTGTGACTTCGTCCTCTCCCCTCTGCAGCTGGGGGTGGGCCAGGGAGCAGCTGGGGTGGGGGGCGGCAGGAAAGGCCTGGCATGACTATCTGGTCCCAAGAGCTCTGTGTGTGCTCTGGGATCTGCTGGGATTTATTGACCACTTTGTCCCTCCTGGGCTGATGTGGGTGACTGAGAGACTCTCTAGGGCAAGGGTTCCCATGCTCTGGTGGGGGGGGGGTGTCCTCTAGTGCCCTGCTCGTGTCTCCCTTCTCAGGTCCTAGGACTTAAGTAGCCCCCCTGAAACCCACCTCCGTGAGGCCCGTGTGCTGTTCCAGCTGACTGGTGGGACTCCAGCATGCCCCCACATGCGTGGCCCTCGTCCTCCTCTGCCTGGACCAACTCTGGGAGGCAGGCTGGTCCCTGTCTGTCAGTGGGCCAGGGGAGCACCACAGTCTTGCCTTCACTGTGTATCCCCAACAGTGCCCCCCCATCAAGCTCTGTGGGAGGCCCAGACTCTCCAAGCTTGAGGGGGGAGGCTGATACCCCACCCCCTTCCCCTCTCTCATTACACTTGGTGGGAGGTGGGACTTCCAGTTCTCTCCAAAGAAATCCTTTTATAAATACCTCTCTACCCTGACCTTTTTGGATTCTGGGATTGATGAGTTTTGAAACCCTTTCTTGGCCACCCGGCCCTCATGGGGCTCATGGCCTGGCTGGGGGTGTGGCTGAGAGGAGGAACGTGAGACCCCATGGGGTCATAAGGGAGGGCCCAGGGAACGCTCAGAGACTGAAGCATCCTCCAGGGTCCCATGGGTTTGAGCAGGGGAGGTGACTGTGACATTCAGGCACATGAGGATCAGGCGGCCTGTGTGGGGAAGGAGTGACAAGAACCCTGAAGACCAAGCCAAGGACGTCGGGCTTTATCCTGCAGGAACAAGGGCATGGAAGGTCTGAGAGTCGAGGAAGGACAGGGTGGATTCAGGGCTTCTCCAGAGGAGTCGCCCCAGCCCCTGAGACCAAGAGCGACCCCATCCCTTGTTTTCTCATAGACTTCTGCTTTCTCTTGGATCTTTCCCTGCCCTTCCAAGTGTTATTTCCTGGTGTCTTAGGTCAGATTCCCTAGAAGTGGAGCCTGAGATGGGGCTTCCTGAGCAGGTGGTTCATTGAGAGAGGGCTCTCAAGAGTGGGGGGCGCAGGGAGCAGGGAGGGGACCATGTGGTTGCCCTTGGTCTCCCAGCCTCAGCTGGATCCCGGAAGCCCAGAGTGTGGGTGGCACCACGGACCTGTCCCACAGTTGTGGGCAAAGAAGCCAGAGCACCACTGAGGCCGGTGGCCCTGGCGGGGGGTGTGACCTCCCAGGCTTTTCCAGGGGAGGTGGCTGCCCTTGGCTGAACGCATCTTTCCAGGTCAAGGATCTGGGGAAGGGACCAGCCGCTTTATACTCTTTTTCATTTTTTCCTTTTTTATAACAAAGGAATTGTAATTAACATTTGCACTTTGTGTTACCATTTTTAAGGCCTTTCCACACACTTTATCTTCCCATTTTACAACCCAGTCAAGTGAGTTTTTCTAAATTCTCACCTCAGAGTTGCTGAATGTGAGCATCAGATAAGCACGGTGTCTGGGCTTCTTAGAGAGGAATATGAAGAATATAGGATTTTATAAAATAAGCTTTATGAGACACAATTTGTATGTTGACAGGCATCTATCTTTTTTTTTTTTTTAAAAGGTTTTATTTATTTATTTGAGAGAGAGAGCATGAGTGGGGACGGAGAGGCAGAGGGAGAGGGAGAAGCAGGCTCCCTGCTGAGCAGGGAGCCCATTGAGGGGTTCTTGATCCCAGGACCCCGGGATCATGACCTGAGCCAAAGGCAGACGCTTAACGACTGAGCCACCCAGGTGCCCCCCGTTCGTGCTATCACTACAGTTTGGTTTTTACTCTTTCTGGAATTTCATATAAATGTAATCGCACTTTATGCAGTTATTTGTGTCTAGTTTCTTTTGCTCAGCGTCATATCTGTGAGATTGATCCATGTTTCCACTATTAAGAATAAGACTGCTACACACATTTAAGTACACACTTTTGTGTGGACATATGTTTCCATTTCTCTTGGGTAAAAAATACCTAGGGGTGAGATTACTGGTAAGTGTGTATTTGACCTTGGAAGGAAACGCCAGGCTGTCTTCTACAGCGGCTGTCCCACCTGCATCTCATCCTTGTCGGCACTTGAGATTGTCGGTCTTTTCCATTTTAACCATCCTAACAGTGTGGCGTGGTGTCTCACGGGGTTTTAATTTGAATCTGCCCCAAAACTAATGACATTGAGCCTCTGTTCTTGCACTTATTGACCATTTGTATCTCTTTTTTGAGAAAAGTCTGTTTGAATATTTTGCCACATTCTGAAAAATCATTTCATCTTCATATTGAGTTGTAAGAATACCTGACCTATTGTGGATACGAGTCTTTTGACAGATACGCGTATTGCAAATATTTTTTTTCCAGCCTATGGTTTGCCTTTTTATCTTCCTTTTTTTAAAAGACTTTATTTATTTATTTGAGAGAGAGGAGAGAGAGAGTGCGAGCATGAATAGGGGAGAAGGGCAGAGGGAGAGGGAGAGGGACAAGCAGACTCTCTGCTGAGCAGGGAGCCTGATGCAGGGCTTGATCCCAGGACCCTGAGATCATGACCTGAGCTGAAGGCAGACGCTTAACCAACTGACCACCCAGGCGCCCCTGCCTTTTTATTTTCTTAACAAAATCCTCTGAAAAGCAGAAATTGAAAATTTCCTTGAAGTTTATCAATTTTTTATTGGCTCATGCTTTGGGCTCCCTAAGAAATCTTTGCTACCCAAAGGTTGTGAAGATTTTTTTCCTGTTTCCCTCTAGAAGCTTTATCATGTTAGCTTTTATGTTTAGATCTATGACTCATTTCAAGTTCAGCTTTGCGTGCAGTGTGAGGAAGAGTCATTTCCACATAGATATGCAATTGTTCCAGGACTTTACTCAGTAGATTGTCCTTTCCCCCTTGAATTGTTTTCTGGATTCCTTATTCTGTCCCACTGAGATTTGTCTATCCTTACACCAAGATCACCCTGTCTTGGGTGCCTGGGTGGCTCAGATGGTTGGGCATCTGCCTTCGGTTCAGGTCATGATCCCAGGGTCCTGGGATCGAATCCCGCATCAGGCTCCCTGCTCCTTGGGAGCCTGCTTCTCCCTCTGCCTCTCTCTCTCTCTGTCTGAATAAATAAATAATGAATAAATAAATAAAATCTTTAAAATAAATAAATAAATAAATAAATAAATAAAATCTTTAAAAAAAAAAAGATCACCCTGTCTTGATTACTGTAACTTCACAGTAAGTCCTATTATCGGAGATTGTATATTTTCTCAATTTATTCTTCTTTTTCAAAATGTTTTTATTATTCTGGGACCTTTATATTTCCATGTAAATTTTAGAATCATCTTATAAATTTTTACAGAAAGCCTATTGGGCTTTTGATTGGGATTGCATTAACCCTAAGCTCAATCTGAGTCGAATTGGCATCTTAACAATACTGAGTCTTGCAATCCACGAGCAGAGGCAGACGCTTAACGGACTGAGCCACCCAGGCGCCCCAAGTACCTCATGTTTTTGATAAATAGTCCTAAGACATGTTGAAGGGAGGCACTGGTGTTGGTGAATAAGTCTCATGCATTGTAAATGGCGTTTTCAAAAATTTTGTTTTCTAATTGATTATTGCTAGAATTGAGATAGGCTGCGGATTTTTGTGTATTGACCTTGTTTCTTGCAACTTTGTTAAACTAACTTCTTAGCAAAAGAGGCTGAGCCCTGTGCTCACCTTTGGGCACACTGGATGCACATAGCCCCCCAGACAGGTTGCAGGTATAAGGATAGTCCCAGATTCATCCAGAGAGCCATTCCATCCCATTTCACTCAACAAAGACAAAGATAAACTTCCAAGCAGGGCCAGCACTAGAGTGAAGCATGCGAGGGCCTTAAGGCCTCAAAATCTCAAGGGAGCCCCCCGCTCTGGATGGTGCAAATGCAGGGTGGGCTTTGCAAAGGAATGAGCACTTCCTAAAATATTGTGCCAGAGGCACCTTGCTCCCAAGTCATCCTTATGGAATCCAAATGGATTCCATAGAGAAGACTCCTTCTTCTATGTACTTATTTAGAAGATCGAAATATATTTGCAGAAAGCAAACAGAACTCTTCAAGGACAAGTAGTTCTTTTATTTTCCAGTGTCTGGTGTACCCACAAGCCTAAGTGGTACACCAACACGGCACTTGTGGCTACTCCGGATCCTGACGGACTCAGAGTGGTGCCTGCGGCCCAGATCCCCAGCAACCTGGGCGGCAGCCCCACCACTGAGCTCAGCTGAGGGACCTGGGCATTTCTGACCCTCTCCTCACCCCCACCCTATTCCCCCACTGTCTCCTGGAGGCCCTGCTGTCTGGTGCACTAAATTCCCCATCTTGGATCCACATCCCTCATTTTGGGGCCAAGGAAATAGTACCCCAGTGCCTTCTGAACGACTGAGGGCTTTTTACCGGCAGGAACTCCGAGGAGAGGGGTGGGGCCAGGATCTCATCATTGCCCTGTGTCCAGGGCAATGAATGAAAGACTGGACTCTTTCATTCAACCCTCAAAACAACTCTGTGAAGAAGATATTCGTTCATTCATTTGGGATTTATTTATGGATCTAGGCACTGGGGATTCAGCTCTGAACAGAGCACATAGAACTCCCTGCCGACTTGGAGCTTATGTTCTGGGGGGGGGGGGGGCGCGGGGCAGGACAGAGAACAAGCAAGGCACAGCAGTTACATGAATAGTTCCGCAGCTGGGCGTACATGTTGGCAGACGAGGAGCAGGGAGGGCTGAGGGGCAGGGAGTGCTGGGCTGGCCCGGGGTTGGGGAAGTCTGCACAGGTATCTGAGCAAAGATCTGGAGGAAGTGAGAGTGTGAAGCATGAGGATATCCGGGGGAGGAAATCTCCAGAGAGAAGGGACAGTAGTGCAAAGGCCCTGAGGCAGGAGTGTGCCTGGCACATTGGAGGAGCAGCAACCTGCCCATGGGACGGAGCAGAAGAAGCAGGAAGAACTAAGAAGCAGTGTGGGGGAGGTAACGGGAAGGCCTCTGAGCGGAGGGCCACCTGACCCTTTAGATCACAGAGGTCTTTGATAGTCTTAGACCCAGAGGCCCCCTTCCCAACAGATGTTCTGTGACACCCTCTATGCTATCTGGAAATGAAATTTAGAGATAATATACTCTACCTGCATGAATAGTTTTTTTTTTAAAGCACATATTAAGAAGAAAGAAAAGCAAATTACAATAAAACCATAATTATCGTTGTTCAAAATGTAACTGCTCCCCGTAATGACCCGAGAAGTCAAGTGTGCAGGCCCACTTTGAGCCATTTCATGTGGGTAGAAGTGTTCGCCCTTACTTACAATGAATAGATCTGAATTTCAGACAAGAGGTTGGAAGCCATCCACATGCACGTAGTAGGGAGAAGAGGGAGAGAGAGCCGCATGCAGTGGACATCGGAACAAAAGTAGTTTGGGAAGGAATGGATGTGAGAGGGAAGGAAATCAACTCATGGATGTGGGGATAAGATGCTATGAGAATGACAGATTCTCAGAGAGGAGAAAATGAGGAAACCTGTCGTTCTTGCAAGGGAGCCGGGCCTTCTACCCACCACAGGAATGGGGTCATAGAGGAATAGCCCAGAAGCATAACCTGCACCCGCCCCCCGCCCCATGCCCGGGAACATCACTCCTGGTGAGGCAGACTTACATCTCTGTACTTAAACCATGGAGGGGGGCTCCTGGGTGGCTCAGTTGGTTAAGCATCTGCCTTTGGCTCAGGTCATGATCCTGGAGTTGGGGGATCAAGCCCCACCCACATTGTGCTCCCTGCTCAGTTTCTCCCTTTCCTTCTGCCCCTGCTCATGCTCTCTCTCTTGCTCACTCTCTCTCAAATAAATAAATAAAATCTTCAACAACAACAACAACAACAACAAAAACCATGGAGACTCGGGACCACACCTCCGCTGGTGACCCCAGGGAGTGGGTGGTTGGAGAGAGAAGGGGTGCCCTCAGAGCTTCTGGGGGCTGGGGAGGGCTGGGGGAGACAGTCATCGGGCAATGGGGATCCACCAGACAAACCAAAGCAGATAAATAATCTCATTCTGTTACTTCCCATGGCATAGATTTGTTGTCACTGCGCTGTGAGTAAAAAAACAGAACGAACTTGTGTAATGAAATTCAGTGAAGTCCTTGTGTTTCATTTGCCTGGGAATCTGATAACGCTTGTTCCCATCTGTCGCCAGGCCTGTGGCCCGTGTCTGAGGGGGCACTACAGAGGCCGCCGTCACCCGCGATGTGGCCCCCGGTGTCCGGGGCTCCGCCATGGTGAGCGGTTCTTGGAGAAGGCAGCAGAACTCAGTCTCCCCTCGCGCTGTGTGCTATGCGCAGCCCTGGGAGGGCCAGCGTCTCTGAAGCATGAGCAAGAGAAACTTCGGTTTTAAATGTAAAACAGAGTCGGATTCCAGGCACAAGGAATTGGCCAGCAGGATCTGCACCGGCACAAACGTCCGGCAGAACACCGGAAGTGCCGCCGGAAGTAGGCGGGGTCTCTCCGCGCTGCCATCCCGGGCCCTGGGGGCGGCTACGGCCCTGCCGCGATGGGCGATGGAGGCGATCCCTGCGACAACCACAGTGGTTCCTACTAATTTCCAAGTTCAGCCTCAGGAATTTGTGGAGAAAAACTATTTTAAAGGGGCCACTGGGCTGTTGGGTGGAGACGGGGGGCGGAGGGATGGCCCTGGGCGCTGGGGGCCTGGTCCAGGGAGGTAGCTGGAGAGGGAGAGCGGGACATGAGGGTGGAGTGCGGATTTATCTGAAGGTGGAGCTGACGGGATCTGCTAGTGGGTTGGACATGGAATGTGAGAGAAAGGGAATAACCAAGGATGAGTCCAAGGGATTCTGGTCTGAGCTGCTGGCCAGTTGCAGTCACCATTCACGTCGGGGAGGACCCGGGGGAGCAGATAGGATTCGTTTTTGGGTGTGTCGAGTTGAGTTGCCTTCCAGACAGACATTCAAGGGGAGATGTTTAAACCTGGACGTAAGGGAGCGAAAGGCAGGATTGTGAATCTGGCGCACCCGCGAGACTGGCCAAGACCCCGCACGCACACCAGGTAGGTGTGGAAAGAGCAGAGCCTTGGTGCTGCGCCCCCAGCAGCCAGGGAGGGCCAAGCAGGGAGACTGTGGGAGCCCCCGTCAGTGCAATCGGGGGAGCCCAGCCGAGAGAACAGGAAGGAATGCTCGCCGTGCCAGGTGCTGCAGAAAAGTCAGGTGATTGGGATCCAGGGCTGACCTCTGGGTGTAGTCACAAGAATATCACTGCTGGTCTTGACGGGAGAGGGAAACAATGGTAATTAAAGAGAGGAAGAGAAGGGTTGCTGGAGAGTCATCCTTGAGCACGTGAGAAAGGGGACGAGGGCCTGGGATGGGAGAGATCGGGGACCCAGTGTCCCCTGTCTCTCTCTCTCTCTTTTTAAAAAAGATTTTATTTATTTATTTGTCGGAGAGAGAAACAGAGAGCACAAGCAGGGGGAACAGGAGAGGGAGAAGCAGACTCCCTGATGAGCAGGGAGCGCGATGTGGGGCTTGATCCCAGGACCTGGGACCATGACCTGAGCGGAAGGGAGAAGCTTAACCGACAGAGACACCCAGCCGCCTTCCGTCCCCCCCCCCCCCGCCCCCCACTACCGGTCTCTCTCTTGAACGTGGATAACACAGGCCCTGGAGGTGAACTTTGGTTCGCTTTATTGCTTTTCTCATTAGAGAGAAAATCAAAGAGTAAAGACTAGGGATTGAAGATCTTCCACATGTAGAAATATCCTTTCAGAGAAAAGGAAAATCAAGTTCTTAGTGTTCCAGCCTGGCTTTGAGAAGGCTGGGATGAGCCTGGGGCAGGCCTGCTCCTGAGCGAGCCCCGTGAGCAGCTCCCTGCCTGGGCAGCCCCCACCCCATAGTCAATAGCTGCAAAGAAGCTTCTGCTGTCTTTCCACTCTTGTACTGTAAACAAGGGTCCTCTTCAAAGTCTATTTGGTGCCACATTTTTTTTTTTTTTGCATGTTTGTGCTTTTCCTTTTCCTTTTTTTTTTAACTGTTAAATGGTCTCCATAGGTGGGCCTGAAGTGCTCTAGCATTCCTGTGCACGAGAATGCTGTGCCTATGGAGAAAATATCTGCATTCAATAAGCTTCGGGCATGAGCTGTTGGCTGTGAGAGCAATATTAACAAAGCAACACTATACATGAAATCAGGTGTTTTTGAACAGAAACACACATTAAACAAGGTTATGCATTGATGTGTTGACAAAATGTTGTGACTGGAGGCTTGCAGGACCCCGACCCTATACTTCCCCTAAGAGTAATGGTGTGTGTTCAAGGTGACTTTATAGAACATATTAGCTCAAATAATGAGAATTGACTGTAATCTGAAATTCCTAAGAGGTTTAGGAATATGTCCAAGTTTTGTTTGTCTTGTGGGAAATAGTCTCCATTTTATAGATATGGAAATCGGCTCAGAGAGATAAAGCAACTCGTCATAACTGTCCTGTCTCTGATGATAGGATGAGCTGAGACTTGAACCCAGATTTTTCTGATTCCATAACCCTTGCCACACTGACCAAATGTTTCCACTGAAGCATCCGCCACATAAAAGAGTAACATGTGTCCCCAGGAATAGAGAGAAGGGACTGGAAATGACTCACCCATGTGTAAAATTTCTTGAAAGTGTCCTGTTTTACCTTAAAAATTCTTGGACATTGTTCATACTACTCCATAAACTCTCTGCTTTGGTATTGCTATAAAAAATACTTCTTAAATCACGCATCCAGTAGTTTCACCCCAGTGAAGTTGACACACTCGCTTGCGTGTCACACACGTTTATCGAGGGAAGGGGCTTGGCGAGCCTTGCTCATGCCTGGGTCCTGTGGGCCCAGCGAGTAGAGGAGCTCAGGGCAAGCAAGGATGAATGAACAAATGCCTAGCGTGGCTCACGGGGATGCCACAGTGGGTGGAGGAGTGGCCCACAGCCTGGCAAACTCATTTCCCCAGGTCGCATGCTCAGGAAAAGTCCCGCTTTGGCCACTTTGCTAGAGTCCCTCAGTCTTGGTCTCTGGGATACCTTCTGGGACCCCCAGGCGCCTCTGACATGATTGACCACTTGGGGGCGCCCCACACAAGCTGGCCCCGCATCCCCTTGGTTTTACTCCAATGTGGCCTTGGTTGCAGGGAGGTCCGGCATCCTCCCCTGTGGTCAGCCACGGTTGCTGTGGACACTCGTGGCTACCAGCCAGAGCAGGGGGCCAGGGCCGAGGGGCTCTGCTAGTTTGGGGCCATTAGCTCGCCTTCAGCCTTTTAGGAGACTTCTCTGAAACACAATCTCGGCAAGAACCACAGGATGTCAAGGGAGAAGGAATGGCCCGAACTCTTTCCTGATACAACCTCAGTGGAGGCACTGGACAAATTCAGCGGGGGTTCCCTCAGGTTAGCCACCCTCACCCTGGGGGATGCGTGGGTGCACCCACAGGCCTTGTTCGAGCGAATCTTCTGTTTTTTGCTAGATTTTGCTGACAGTTACAGACCCCGGGTCCCACCTGGGCCCTCCTGAATCCGATCCTCCGGGAACCTCCCTTTAGAATGGCTGCACCGTCCGTCCATCAGCTGTCCACTGGCACAGCCTCTCTGCCACCAGCCACGTGATCAGGGCCACTGAGCAACCTCGTGTACCCCTGTCCATCCCTCACCCCCTACAGTCCTATCTTCACCCAGCAGCCAGAGCCATTTTTATTTATTTTATTTATTTATTATTATTTTTTTAGACTGGGAGGAGGGGCAGAGGGAGAAGGAGAGAGAGAATCTTAAGCAGGCTTCATGCCCAGCGCGATGTGGGGCTCGATCTCAGAACCCTGAGAGCATGACCTGAGCAGAAATCAAGAGTCAGACGCTTAACTGACTGAGCCCCCCCAGGGGCCCCCATCAACAGAGCCTTTAATCTCGAAGTTCACCTTCTCTCTTATTCACATGACCACATGTGTCTGCATTCTGTTTCTGTCTGGATTGATTGTGTACATCTTGTTTGGGTTTTCTATGATTTTACTCTTCCCATCCTTCCTTTGCTTGCTTTCTTTTGGATTAATTTTTGCTCTTTTTTTTCCTAATTGCTTGTTTATTCTTTTGTGGTAACCCTACATTTTTTCACATGTATCCTGATATTAACAAAGTCTAAATTTAATAAATATTCCCATTCTTCTTAATAATCAAGAGCCTTGGAATGCTTTCATTCTTATCATAATTCATCCGACTTATATGCTGTTGCCGTCTGGGCTTTTAACTTATTTTTTTAATTGCTAAAATTAGACATTATTGTTATTGTTTCATAGTATTTGGATTTGCCCACATATTTCCCAATTTCTTTGCTCATCATTACTTCTTTTTTAAAAGATTTTATTTTTTAAAGATTTTATTTATTTATTTGAGAGAGAGAGAATGTGTGCACATGGGGGCGGGTGGAGAGGCAGAGGGAGAAGCAGACATCCCACTGAGCAGGGAGCCCGACGTGGGGCTTGATCCCAGGACCAAAGATCATGACCTGAGCCGAAGGCAGATGCTTAACCGACTGAGCCACCCAGGTGCCCCTATTTTATTTTAAGTAGACTCCATGCCCAGTGAGGAGCCCAGCTCGGGGCTTGAACTCATGACCCTGAGATCAAGACCTGAGCTGAGATCAAGAGTCAGATGCTCAACCAACTGAGCCACCCAGGCGCTCCAAAGGTTTTATTTTTTTATTTTTTATTTTATTTTATTTTTTTTTAAAGATTTTATTTATTTATTTGAGAGAGAGAGAATGAGAGATAGAGAGCACGAGAGGGAAGAGGGTCAGAGGGAGAAGCAGACTCCCCGCTGAGCAGGGAGCCCTATGCGGGACTCGATCCTGGGACTCCAGGATCATGACCTGAGCCGAAGGCAGTCGCTTAACCAACTGAGCCACCCAGGCACCCAAAAGGTTTTATTTTTAAGTAATCTCTACATCCACTGTGGGGCTTGAACTTACAACCCCGAGATTAAGAGTCACATGCTCTACCAACTGAGCTGGCCAGGCACCTCTCATTTCCTCTTATTTTATAATGCTGAAGATAATTTTAATTTTTTTTTAAGTGGGCTCCACGCCCAACATGGGGCTTGAACTCATGACCCTGAGATCAAGAGTCACATGCTCTACCGACTGAGCCAACCAGGCACCCTGATAATTTTAATTTTGAAATGATTTCATACTTACAGAAAACTGTAGGAACGCAAATAGTTTGTGTTTTCTTTTTCTCCTCTGAACCATTTGAGAATACATTGCCAATCTGACGCCCCATTATCTCAAGTACTTCAGTGTGTGTTTCCTGCACAGAAGGATGTTCTTCTGCATAACCACAGCACATCAAAATTGGGGCATTAAAACTCATGCATTATCACCACCTAATCAACAGGCATAAGATCCAGTCCAGGGTCACAAGCTGTATTTGGCTGTCAGGTCTCTAGTCTCCTTCAAGCTCTGACCGTTTCTCTGTCTCTCCTTGACATTCATGACCTTGACATTTTGGAAGAGCACAGGTCAGCTGTTTTGTAGAATGTCCCTTGCTAGGGTTTGTCCGAAGTTTCCTTTTGATTCACTTCAGGTTATGCACTTTTGGCAGGAATCCCACAAAATGTGCCATGTGTCATGTCTGTCTCATTGCACCCTGTCAGTGAGTACAGGATTTGGATTTGTCCCATGCTGTCCACATGGGGATGTGATGTCGTGACTTTGACTACTTCATTGAGGTGGTAACTGCCACTGCAAAGTTATTCTTCTTCCCTTTGTAACTGATAAGGTGTTCTGTGGGGAAGTACTTTGACACTATGTAAATATGCTGCTTCTACCAGCTTTGATTGACCTGTTTTAGTATCTAGTGACGTTTCTCGGCTACGTAGCTAATAACCACTGTGGTTGTCAAATGATAGTTTTCCTAATTCCATCTCCTTCTACACGTATTAGTTGGAATTTTGTGTAAGAAATGCTTTTTTCCCGGGGAGCCTGGGTGGCTCACTCGGTTAGGTGTCCAACTCTTGATTTCAGTTCAGGTCATGATCTCAGGGTCGTGGGATCGAGCCCCATGTCATGCTCCATGCTGAGCAGGGAGTCTGCTTGAGATTCTCTTCCTCACCTTCTGCCCCTCCCCCTCTAAAATAAATAAATTAATAGATAAATTTAAAAAAAAAGGTTTCTTCTTCCCCTCATTTGTGTATTCACTCATTTATACGTATATGTTTCTCTGTTTTCTTCACTAGGTTGTAACCTGTTATTATTGTTACTTATTTTGGTGTTCAGATTGTCTCAGAGCCAGTGGGAGCCCCATAGAGCTGGCTCCTCTGTCCTTTAGATTTGTCCCATCAATTTCTGAGTGCATCCTTACCTTCTGGCACGAAGGATATTACAGGCTCATCATGTACTTTTCCTACCTCAAACCTGGAATTGGCCATTTCCCCAAAAAGTCCTGGTTCCTTTTAGGGGAGAAACCAAGATCCCGGTGCGAGGCATGCTCACTGCTATTGCTCCCAGGCCTTCCCGGGGCCAGGTGGCGGGGAGGGGGAAGCTCGGACTGTGGGTATGCATACACACTTCTAGTCTTGTGTTCATTTCTGTATGTGTCCATGAATATTGAAAACCATCCATCCATCTCTCTAAGTATAATCAAACCCGCAGGGGGGTGCATGCCAGTTTTCTCCCTTTCCAGATTTGTAACTCCCTTCTCTGACAGGCAGAAACGAGGTTTCCATTATCCTCCATATTTTCCTTGCTTTGTCCATCTCTTCCAGGTAACCGATCCGCCTTCTTGCTGCCACATGCCCCCAGAGGCCTGAGAGGCTGCTCATGCTCGCAGGGGTGCTGTGTCTAACTCAAATACCAAAAGTCCTGTTATCGCCGCTCTGCATGACCTTCCAAAATGGTGATTAATTCTCAGTGAACATCAGAACACAATGAAGTGCAATTTTCTCTCATTTCACATGATAGTCACAGTCCTGAGAAAACTCGTGTTTAGAAAAGAATAAAAAATCCAGGGGCGCCTGGGTGGCTCAGTCGGTAAGCTCGGGTCATGATCTCAGGGTCCTGGGATCGAGTCCCACATCAGGCTCCTTGCTCAGTGGGGAGCCTGCTTCTTCTGCCCCTCCCACCCTCCCTGCTTGTGCTCTGTCTCTCTCTCTCTAACAAATAAATAAATAAAAGCCCATGCAAAATGTTGTCAGGCTTTAGGTGCTGAATGATTATAAACAGGGTCTTATAGTAAAAATCAATTTCAGAATTATTATGATTCTTTCACATTTTAAAACTACAGTGATTTTATGAAGATTTAAAAGTATTTTAAATCCAGTCCAGTGGATCTGTGAAAGTCTTGTGGGATGTTGGTTGGTTCTCAGTTGTGCGGGGCCATGTTGCCCACGGCAGGACATTTGTCACCCCATCCCACCCATGACACACACAAAGACTTCCACAGGGCTCCACACACCCACAGTTCCGGTTCTGCCCCCAGCCCGGGGGATGGAAACTCTGGCTTAGCACAGGGGCTGGGCTGGCCCCAAGAGCACACAAGTTGGCCTTGCCACCTCTATGGGGCTCCTCTAGAGCGGTGGTCTGTGTAGTGAAGCAAAGTGGGGCACAGCCTGGGAAAGAACAGCCTTCATTGGGTTTTTCTTCAGGACGCGGGGGACAGCTTTGGCAGCTCTCGGAATGGGGGATCTAGGCCCTGTCTCGGTCTTGAGTTGTCCCCAGCTCACTAGAGAAGAAGCCAAGAAAGCCTGGGAAGGAGCTGATGAGCAGAGAGAAGAGTCGCTTCCTCACCGTTCCCCTGTGAGAGAAGATGCCTTTTGATCATTTCCTCATAAAACATATCCCTCAAGGTGCCCGCCAGGGTCCACAGTGTGCCAGGTGGGGGACGGCAGGGCCCTGCCCTCCCAGAGAGGACAGGCTGGCTGTGTGCGGGGTGGCGGAGACAGACCACAGACAGGGAAACATGCATGTGCGTACTGACAGGTAAGGGAGGAGCAGATGCTGGGTGGTGAGAGAATACAACAGAAGAATTCAGTGGCCATTGAAGTCAAGAAGGAAAGTTGGGGATCCTGGCACATGGGGAGGTCCTGGTCCCTCCTCACGGTCACTTCTCAGGGGCAGGGAGGGACTAGGGGCTTGGGGGGTGCCATATCACACTCAGCCCTGAGGCGGCTGGGCTCCTGCCAATGCTAACAGTGATGGAATATTTACTTGGAGCCAAAGGTACTAAAAGCCTTTTCACAAAGAGGAAAGGGTTGGGACCAGAATGGGAATAGGGCAATCTAGGCCAGAGAGGCGCAGAACACAGAGCAAAGGAAGTGTGGGTTTGTTAATTATCAAAGGTATTTTGAAATTCCAGTGAAACACAGCATTTTTGGAAGGAATCCCCCTCAGGGTCTTCCCGTTGGCGACATACCATCGTGAAGACAAACCAAAGAAGGTAAGAAAAATTTAAAGAACTTCCCACCTTTTAAGTTAGACCTAGATGCGATGATCTCATTCAAATGAACACTCGACCCCTGCAAACTGTGACCCCCCAGCCCCTGCCTTGCATTTAGTTAAGGGATGAATCACCTGCTCAGAATGGCACCTGGGGGCCAGCCCTCGGATTGGTGGAGTTGGGTTCACTGGCCCCAACCAGGTCCGTAATGACTGATCCTGTAGATTGTGAGGCTCCAAAATGGCCCCGGGGGTGGCTGGGCCTGCTTGTGCATGGAGGAGGAAGAAGAGGAGCCCAGCCAGTAAGGAGGCCACACCACACTGTCATAATGGCCCAAGCTCCCAATGGTAGATTCTTTTTTTTTTTTAAGATTTTATTTATTTATTTGACAGAGAGAGACACAGCGAGAGAGGGAACACAAGCAGGGGGAGTGGGAGAGGGAGAAGCAGGCTTCCCGCAGAGCAGGGAGCCCGACGTGGGGCTCGATCCCAGGACCCCGGGACCATGACCCAAACCAAAGGGAGACACTTAATGACTGAGCCGCCCAGGCGCCAGAGTGGTAGATTCTTGAGAGCATGAAGATGTCTGAGGATGGTGTGAGGTTTGTTCCTTCCTTCCTCACAACCCTAGAGCTTTCTTTACTGTAAAAGGATTTCCTTTTCCAAGCTTTAACAAGTTTTGAAATGTGTGATTTTAAAAACAGGTTAGAGATGCCCATTAAGGAAATTTTGAAACTCTAAAAAAAAGAGAAAAAGTTGGTTATGTATTTGCTTCCACATGTTTCTTTTTTTTTATAGTTAGGGCTTTATCAAAAAGATTTATTTATTTATTTGAGAGAGAGAGAGAGAAAGCATGGCAGGGGGAGGCAGAGGGAGAGAGAATCTTCAAGCAGACTCCACGCTGAGCATTGAGCCTGATGCAGACTCGATCTCATGACTCTGAGATCATGACATGAGCTGAAACCAAGAGTCAGACACTTAACCAACTGAGCCACCCAGGCGCCCCTCCATTTTATTACGTTTCTTGAACTGGAGTGTATCTCTTACCACTCCCCATGACTTGACCACCTCCTACCTGTCTCCTTGCTCTTCAGCCACCACAACTCCTACCTCAGGGCCTTTTTACTGGCTCTGCCCTCTGCCTGGAATGCCTTTTCCCAAACATCTGCATGGCTTATTCCCTCATTTCTAAGTCTTTGCTCATACGCCACATTTTTGATGGTGTCAACCTTGAACACCCTAATTAAATTGTGTTGCTGCCCATCCCTAGTCCCCTTGCTCTGCTCTGCTTTATCTTTCTTCTGTGGTGTTCCCTGCCTTCTAGCATTCTAAGTAACTTCTTTATTTATTAAACTCATTGCTTATTGCCCGCCTCCCCAGCTAGACTGTCAGCCCCATGTGGGAGGGGTCTTTACCGTTTTCTTCATGGGGGCCTCTCAAGCATCTAAAAAGGAGCCTCACATAGTAGACACTCAATACAGTTTTGTCTGATGAATTAAATGAATGAGGAGTAGCCAATATTTATTGAGTAGGCCCTGTTCTAAGTACTTTACGTTCTTCCAACCATAGGCACAGAGAGGCTAAGAAACTTGTCTAAGATCACACAGCTAGTAAATGTCAGTGCCTGGTGAATGCATCCTTGCCAGGTGCTGGGCAGTGACCACGACAGGACAGGCCCCGCCCTGGCAGAGGTGGGTACCAGAGGAGCCCAAGCAGATGCTCCTGGCTGACCCAGGAGGGGAGGATGGTTTTCCTCAGGCAGGGGCACGGTCTGGGTGGAGAATATGGAAGGGGAAAGGCAGGCAAGAGAGCAGCCAACTAGGAGGCTGTTACACTTCTCCACTTGAGAGCTGATGGTTCTCTGCATGAGGGGGTGGCCATGGAGATGGGGAGAAAGGTTTAGGTGGGTTCTCACAGACGCCGATCGTAAGATGGAGACCAAAATGCAATTAGTTCGTTAAGTAAGTGCCCCCACGAGAAGCAGGAAGTGGGAAGCAGGAAGGAGAGAGTAGGGAAGCAGGATCAGGGAGATGAGGCCAAGTAAAGGTACAGCCTTGGGGGTATTTGGTTAAAGTGGCTCCAGGGGCTGGAAAAAGTGGCAGGTGCCAGCCTGGGAAGGGAGAGCACAGAGTCCAGAGAGGGGCACACAACGAGTAAAGAGGATCCGGGGGCATCTGGGTGAGCACCAACAGTGCTCCTGATGGGAGAGGAAAAGCAGGAACCAAGGAAAGCTCCCAGGGTGCTTGCAGCCAAGTGGCTGATGCCGTCATTGTCGAGATGGAGAGAGACTGGAGGAGGATCAGGGAGGGGACTTGCTAGGTGAGAGAGGCCCGTTAGCGGTGGTGATGTCAGGTAGACTGTTGGTGTGAGCTAGGAGTCATCCCATCGGCTGGGAGCATGGTTGGTGTCTGAAGCCACCGGACCATGTAGAGGTGACTGGTCAGATAAATGATGGTGCATCTTTTATTTAAGGACCCCACTTCCCTTTCCACCCTGTCCCCTGGACGCCCCATGTTCTGTCCTGCCCCAGGGCCTTGGCATATGCTGCTTCTGCTGGGAATCTCTTGCTTCTCCTCCTCACTTCGTTGATTTCTATTTACGTCGAAGTCCTTGACTCTCCATGGCTTCCTCGGGGAGGTGTCTCTGAGCTTCATGGCCACACGGAAGCCCCCTGTATACCCTGCCTGTGAACTAGTACTTCTCCTTGGGAACAGTGACCGAAGTTGTCAGGTTACATCTATTTGTGCGATTTTGTGGGTTTTGTCCACCACTGGGCCCTCAGCCCCTTTCCTCTGTTCCTGGCAGAGGAATGAGCTCCCAAAGGCACTGCTCTGATTCTTCCTTTCCTGCCACCGAAGCTTGATCATTGGCTCCCCATGGCTCCCCTAGCAAAGCCCAGGTGCCTTAGCTAGGGATTGGATCCACTGCCCGGAACCCACCTATTTGTCCAGCTGTATCCCTGGCGGAGATATTCTCTGCCCTCTGCAGATTTAACAGTTCACCCTCCCTTTCCGCCGGATGCTATGTGACCCAGTTAGCGGCCTCCCTGACCCCATTGCTAACTGCTGGCAGCATTCATATCTCAGGAGTCCTTCTACATGCCTCCCCCTGTAGGTCTCCCCAGCTCTCCTGCCTGGAAGGACTATATTTCTTCTCTTCCTGCTCTGTAGAACTGCCCAGAGAGCCCTTAACACATTCAGCCCTTCTGGAATACTTAGCAAATCTACCTTTGCATCCTTTGTTCTCTGAGGTCAGCAGCCAGGCTTGCGTCCTGGAACAGAGCCCAGCCCTGACGTCTGCTCATCAGTGTGGGTGGAAAAGACTCAAGCTGATGCTGGGTGCTTCTGTGTGTGTGTGTGTGTGTGTGTGTGTGTGTGTGTGTGTGTGTGTGTGTGTTCCCCAGACCCTGAAAAGAGACAGCCCATCATTGCCTGGTGTCCGGAAGTCCCTCAGGTAAGAAAAACGTGTAAAAACCTCAGCCTCTGTTCCCAGGATCCTGGATCAGATGGATCACCCTGATCTCAGGAATAAGTCCCACAGATCACTATGGTGTTTTATTCTGTTTTGTTTTATCAGTGTGTTTTGTCTAGCAGGTGTTGAAAAATTGAATAATCTCAGAAAATCTCCCAGTTACATGTAAGAAAGTTAGCTGAGAATAACCCAAAAGAATCACATACATTTATGTGTGTGAAAGAAGTCTTTTAACATTTAGTGATTCTTTTTAGCACGGTAAAATATACATAAAATTAAAGTTACCACTTTAACCATTCAGTGGCATTAAATACATTCTCATTTTTTGAGCAACCATCACCACCATCCGTCTCTAGAACATCCCCATCATCTCCAGCAGAAACTGTCTCATGAAACACTAACTCCCCACCCTCTCCTCCACCAGCCCCTGGCAACCACAATTCTACTTTCTGTCTCTGTGAACTTAACGATTGTAAGGGTCTTGTGTGAGTGGAATCATACAGTCTTTGTCCTTTTGTGACAGACTTATTTCACTTGGTATGATGCCTTCAAGTTTTTTCCATATTGTAACATGTCAGAATTTCCTTCCTTTTTAGGGCTGAGTCATGTTCCATCGTATGTATCATCCACTGTATTGACTATACTTTCTTATTTTCTGTATATTTGAAACTCTGGCATTTGGGGCCTTCATTCTGGAGAGACTGCCTCCGCCAGGGGTAGCTAATTCATAGAGAGACTAAACGACTCTCCCGTAAGTGCACCTTTGATACACAAACCACCGACCTAGAGCCCACGCTCCAACCATCTCCTTTATCAAGCTCAAACACCACGCCCATATCCCCCCTCCCCTAAACCACCCCAGGGCCAGGTTCTGGACCACTAGGGGCCAGCACTATGGTCTAGAGCCCACCAGAATTACTCAAACCATCCAATCCTAACCTTACCTGGGGACTTACCCTCTTGTTCCATTCCTTGCCACAAAAATCCCAGTAAAGGCGCCCCAGCCTCTACCTCCTGACCGACCCTGCACTTTCCCACATGGTCCTGCCTCCTGTTTCCAGGGATCTGTGAGTGTAAACTTCCTCCTTCGTGACAATCGGTTTCGAATCCGCCTGTCTTACCATACACGATTAAAACAAATCCCGGGTACATTTTAATAGAACCGTGTGGTATTTATCCATTCATCTGTCAATGGACCATTTGGGGACACTTGGATGGTTTCCATCTTTTGGCTGTTGTTGGTTTTTTAAGATTTTTATTTATTTGAGAGAATGAAAGTGAGAGAGAGATCACAGAGGGAGAGGGAGAAGCAGACTCGCCACCAAGCAGAGAGCCTGATGCAGGGCTCAATCCCAGGACCCCGAGATCATAACCTGAGCCGAAGGCAGATGTTTAAACGACTGAGCCACCCGGGCACCCCGGTTGTTGCTGTTTTTTCATTCATGAGGTATTTCAAGCATGTAAAAAGAAGTAACAAGAGTAATATAATGAATGTTCACGTGTGGCCTCCTGCCCTGACTTCTCCTGAAGCCTCCATGTGCCCCTATGTGCATCCCCCATTTTCCCGGGGGGATTCTCTCTGCCCCATTCGTGTTCTCCATCTCAGGCAAGGGTGTAACTTTTATTCCATATGGATGTCCTCGTAACTAGTACATGGTATTATCTTGCATATTTTTAAATTTAGAGAAACAACATCATAGGCTTTTCTCACTCAGCATTATGTGTTGAGGCATACAACTTTAGTTCACTCATTTTATCTGACTGGTTACTATTCCATTGTTCGAATATACCATAATTTATGCATCCATTCTCCTAGTGCTGGGCCTTCTGGATGCTTCCGGTTTTTTCACTAAAACGTGAACATTTGTGTGGTGTGTGTGCACGTATGTGTGGCCATCTCTAGGGGACAAACTCAGGTGGGGACCTGAGCGTATGTACATCATATATCAGGGGTGCCCAAACTATTCTCCAAACAGAGATGCCAATTCGCACACAGAGCAGCATGGAAAGGATTTCTGTAGGGGCTGACTTGAAACCCTCAAATTCACCTCTACTCCAGACACCGCTTGGTCACGGCCCTTCTCTCAGGAGTGAACGTCATCTTCTGAATGTGGCTTTGGCTTGAAGGGGACAGTGGTTTCCTGGAATTTCTTTCCACCATGGAGTCAGTGTCTCTGGATGTTTCTGGAGGGGAGCCCCTTGTTTTTGTTGTAAGGAGCCTGAGTTGTGCATAGAGGCAGCGGAGGGAGCCTGGCTGAGCAGCAGATTGTACCTGTTCAGGTCTGGGGGTCCCCCTGGCCTTCCACGGATGTGCATGCGGACCCCTTACCTACCCCTGGGAGTGAGACGCGGCTGAGCCCTGCCCCAGCCCCTCTCTGCCCCAGAGTTGTGGTGCCCAGCTGATCCCTGGGCCAGAATTAGCCTGGCAATTTGCTGGCAGTTGGCTTGGCAGATTTGTAGGCACCGAACCAAAGAAAATATTTGCTTAATAACGTGCTTGTTGTGAAGGGTCTCTGTGCTCATTTGCTCTGACAGTGCAGAGTGTTTCTGCAAAGAGGAGGCAAATTTCTTTGAAATTAGGATATTCAAAGTAACTACTCAACTCAGGCCTTTCGATATTGCTTTAAGAAATCTGTTTTGCCCATAAAATCATGGTTCTGCTGTTTGTACCATTTGGCTGACATTTATTCCAATTTTCAAATAGCAGCTCCTTCCACTTTACCTTCTGTAATTCAAAATCAGGATCTTTAAGTCCTCGGCAAATTGTTTCTGTAATATTCTAAAGTGAAGATACTTGCAAATGTGTACTTTTTAGAACCAGTGTAAATTTTAAATTCACGATTAAAGTAACCTTTTATGTGCGATCTTGTCTGTCCTGTAAATCGCAAAGTGTTTTATTCTCTATTCTTCGAGCATGTCTCAATTGCCCTGTGTTTTCGCGAGACTGGAATTGCTGTTTACGTGGGTTGAGACTGGCTCAAAAGCTGTTCTCTGTGCTTTTTAAGCTTTGAGCATTTGCTGCTGGCGCTACCCAAGGCCTCCCCAGCTGTGAGCACACACGGGTGCCTAGGGGTGGCAGGGGTCACAGGTCTGGTAAAACCTGGGGGGGTGCAGTCAGTTGTGTGTCTGACTCTTGGGCTTCTGCTCAGGTGGGGATCCCATGGGTGGTGGGATAGAGTCCTGAGTCCGGCTCTGCACTCAGAGGAGGGGGTGGAGGGTCTGCTCGGAGATTCTCTCCCTTCGCCCCCCCCACCCCAGCCCAACCCCACCCCCTTCACACTAACTCTCTCTCTTTCTCTGAAATAAATAAATAAATCTTAAAACAAACAAACAAACAACCTGTGGCGAGCTCTTACCCCATCCTTCTTTGGGGTCTCAGCTCCCTTGCAAAGCTCTGTTAATCCTCCTCCAAAATATTCCTGGGCTTCCCACCTGTGCTCATGCCCAGGCAGCTAGCTACCAGCTGACATCTGCCAGGCACCAACACCACTGAGGCTTCGCACACAGGTGCCTGCTTCTGCTGGGCCAGGCTGTCCCTTCCCTTGGCCCAGCCTCCTGGCTTCTGCCCTCCCAGTGCTCTAGGTGGC
Source organism: Eumetopias jubatus (assembly GCF_037043125.1). Classification (NCBI taxonomy): domain Eukaryota; kingdom Metazoa; phylum Chordata; class Mammalia; order Carnivora; family Otariidae; genus Eumetopias; species Eumetopias jubatus. The sequence continues at coordinate 7,860,351 of NW_028274819.1, read as the reverse complement.
AGGTAGAGAAAAAGGCAGCCCCTCCCTGGTCTGCCGAAGGGATTAGGGATTGAGCCCTCTGTGCCCAGATTTCAAGAACAGTTCTTTCCAGCTTCCTCTCTAGGAACCAGATGTGCCCAGGCTGGCCAGAGGACCAGGCTGAGGGATAGACCCCTGGCTGTGATCTTGGGCTCCTGTGGTGCCCCCTCTTGTTGATGGATCATTCTCTCCTACCTGCTCCTACTCCCTGTTCCTTGAGGAAAAGGACTTCTGGGGCAGCCTCACCATTTGCCAGAAACATCTCCATCCTAGCTTCCTTGAGTTCACTGTACTTGGAATACAAAATTTCCTCGAGGCTGGCAATGACGTCACCGGGTTAACTGTATTCCTAAATATTGATTATCCCAGTCCCTTCCATGGAGCATCATTCTGATGTTACTTCCTGATTGGCACAGCTGAGCACAGGCTACTCCAGGGGAGAGGAAGGATGATCGGGGAGGGAGGAGGGAGCCTTCAGAGGCCCAAGACAGGGGTCAGGAGAAGGCAAGGCCATCAGAACTGATAGTCTCCAAACTTCTCTGGGCCTTAATTCTCCAACCAGGAAATGAGTGGTTTATACTAGTTGTATTCCTTAAGCTCTTCAAACTACTTGGGGATAGAATCAAAAGTTGATTTGTTTGTTTGTATATTTTTTAAAACAGTGGTTCATATACAGATTTAGCAAACATCCAAGACACCTTTCTCTTCGGTCACCTCATTTGAAATGCCCATCGATTTTCTGCCTTAGTTCTTTGCTAATATATCTATCTGTACATGGCTATGAATTTCCCTGTAAGTACTGCTTTATCTGTATCCTACATATTTTGATGGTATTTTCACCACCATTCAATTCTATTTATTTTTAAATTTCCAAGATCATTTCTCAGTTGACTTAAGAATGATTTAGAGGAGGCATAGAGTTAAAACAATTTTTTTTTTTTTGGTTGGGGAATACATTTAAAAGCGTCAAAATCCAAAATGCCTAAAAGGTCTACACAGAAAACTAATCCTTCTACCGCATCCACCAGGAATCCATTCATAGGGAACGAATACTGGTCATTAACTTAGTGTCCTCCCACCTATAGTTTATGTGCATAAGGCAAAACATATATAGATGAGCATATAAACATATATTATATGCCTATGTAAATATGCATATATCCCTTCCCCCTTCTTAGACAAATCCTATTCTTTTACATCAGTGTGCAAAAAGCTGCTTCATTTTTTTATAGCTGCATAGTGTTCCATCAAATGCATGTATCAAATATAAATACCAAGGTCTCTATTGATGAACATTTCTGTTGACTATGGTTTTTCAAACTTATAAACAATTGTCATAAAAACCTTTTTAAAAAATATGTCATTTCATAGATGTGGAATTGCTACGTCAAGTGTATGTGCATTTGAATTTTGATAGCTCTTGCTGAAAGCTTTGTACAGATGCCTTCCATGCCTTCCAATGCTGCCATTTTACATTTCCAGGCATAATATGAAGTTCTATTTACCCCTCAGCTTTGCCAACAGAGTGTCTTATCAAATTTTGGTCCTCTGTTGCTCTACTAATGAATAATGGTATCATTTTAGCTTTATTTTTTTAAGATTTTATTTATCTATTTGACAGAAAGAGACACAGCAAGAGAGGGAACACAAAGAGGGGGAGTGGGAGAGGGAGAAGCAGACTCCCCACGGAGCAGGGAGCCCGATGTGGGGCTCAATCCCAGGACCCTGGGATCATGACTTGAGCTGAAGGCAGATGCTTAACGACTGAGCCACCCAGGTGCCCCTCATTTTAGCTTTAATTTGCATTTCAGCTTTAATTTGCATTTCAGCTTTAATTTGCATTTCCCTTATTATGAGGTAGAGCATCTGTCATATGTTTTAACGTCATTCACACAGATCTTGGTTTCTAAGTGCCATTCTCCTGATAAAAGGAGTGAGGATTTCTTGGAGAAATGGCTGATTCCCTGGGGCAGGGATAATGCAAGATAGACCTGGAGCATCTTGTAGTGTCAGAAGTAAGGAAGTGCTAACAAATGAAAACAACCCACCCACCACCACGGTAGGGGTACATCAGAGGGTGGTAGGAGTCACCTGGAAAATCTCCCAATGGCCAAAATTGGAACAATTCGAGCAGCATAATAAATAATGGAGTACCATACTATAGACAAGAATATAAATTAAATATACATGTGCCCACATTGACAAATAAATGATTGTATAAATAAATAAGGGAAAATAGACAAATCTTTCTTATGAAGGAATTCTGAGTCATTATCTAGGCACTCTCCTCTTTAAAAGGTAAAGTTTAATTCCCTCTCCCTTGAGTGACTGGACTTAGGGGAATGGCTTCCTATGAACAGAGAACAGAAAGAGAAAATAGAGGTCTGACTGGAGGAACCTGGCCAATACCACCTCAACCAATGATCTGGACTTCTATCACGAGTGGTGTCACTTGGCTACGGTGCACCCCCTGATCTGACAGGAGGAGAAGGGCACTCACTTCTGTGGTATTCTTCCTCCAAACTCGTAACTCCAGTGGAGTCCTGAAAAAAAACAAAACAGAACATGAGACGATCTGAAACTCAGGACATTCTACAAAATACCTGACCACTACTCTTCCAAACTGTCAAGGCTGTAATAAACAAGGGAAGATGGCCTAGGAGGTATGTAAATGTAATGTGGGGCCCTGGATTTGGACCCTGGAACAGAAAAAAAACATAAGTGGAAAAACGGGTAAAATCTGAACAGAGCCTGTAGTTTAGTTAATAGTAATGTACAAATGTTATTACCCTCGTTTTGACAAATATACCACAAGTTATGTAAAATGTTAACATTAGGGAAACTGGGGAAAGCATTACAGGGCAACTCTGTATTATCTTTGCAACTTTTCTGTAAATCTAAAATTATTCCTCAAAAAAAGTTTCATTTTTAAAAAGTTACTTGTATTTCTTTTTTTTAAGAACAGTTTGGTCATTTCTTTTGACAAGAGTTTTTCAGTTGTTAGTTTCTCGTTTATCTGTAGAAGCTCTTTATATATTAGGCATTGATTATAATATGAATTAATCATATTTCTGTCAGTTTGACTTTGTCTTTTGATTTTACTTACTTTTTTTCCTATTCAGAATTTTTTTAAAAGATTTTATTTATTTATTTGACAGAGAGAGAGAGACACAGTGAGAGAGGGAACACAAGCAGGGGGAGTGGGAGAGGGAGAAGCAGACTCCCTACTGAGTAAGGAGCCTGATGTGGGGTCAATCCCAGGACCCTGGGATCATGACCTGAGCCAAAGGCAGATGCTAAATGACTGAGCCACCCAGGCGCCCCCCCCATTCAGAAATGTTTTAATTTAGATAGTCAAATTTTCATTTTTTTTCTTCTGTGGCTTTTAACTTTGTGTTATAGTTAGAAAATCTCCTTCCCTCCAATATTATAAAATAATTCTCCCATGGTTTACTCAAGTGCTTTTACTTAAGATGGGTGTTTTTTACATTTCCAACATAGTCTGTATGACACCTGATTTTTGAAATTCTTAGAAATGTATTAATTCCTAAAGCTGCATCAGAGCAGTCAGGAGACAGACACCATGGGTATTTGAACAGAGAGGATTTAATATAAAGAACTCAGTTGTTAATTAAGTAACAGAAAAGGTAGAAAGAGAACTCTATAAAGTATTCAGGGGGCTGGCAGCCACAGGAAGCAGCTACAATGCTCAGGGCTGAGGGATCAAAGGGAAGAGGCTGGAATGACCAAGTAGAAAGTTAGAGGAGGGGTCCCCTCTTCTGTGCTTCTGTGCCTGGGACACAAGCAGGCTCTGAGGAGCCACGTTGGCTGTGCCAGTGTCTCAGAGGGGTAGTGTGAGGGCTCCATGAAGTTGCTTTGCAAGTGTTGGAAAAACCACTGGATTCCAGTGCTGCTGTGGGCAGGAAGAGCTGCCACGGGGTGAACAGGTTTTGCTGGGATACAGCTCACTGGACAGGAAGCAAACAGGGAGGAGCGAGTCCCCTCTTCCTCCTCTAGCTTTGCAGCCTCTCTGTCTAGTGCCCCCTACTGGCGGAACCTGACAGGGACCCTGCCCACCGCTCAGAAATGCTGAATACAGAAGGGTGGTTTGGAGCTGAGACAATAATTTAATAACTGATCCATTTACTTCAGTGACTTGTGCACACTTCAGTCCATCCTCTTCCCTCTTCCACTGGGCCAGCAAATTACAGTGGCCACCTAAAAGCGCCTTAGCTTTAATTTGTTTTTTTTTTTAATCCCTCAAAATAAATGGTGCCATTACGGTTGCATGTGGTCCATGCTGGTCTAGGTCTGTCCACATTGCATGTTTGCCAATTTATTTGCCTGCCATTCCTTCTTCCATCTCAGACCCTTTTCTTGGGGGATTGTTTTCCTTCGTTCTGAAGCACATCCTCTTGGACCTCCTTTGGTTGGGATCTATTGCTGGCGAACTCTCGATCTTTATGTGTTTGTAATGTGTTAATTTCACAATCATGGCACTCTGAAGATGTTTTTACATAGCCTCCTGGCTCCCATTGTTGCTGGTGGTAAGTCTGTTTTCAGCCTAATTGTCAATCTTCTATTGATGCTCTATCTTTTCTCTATGCAGACCTTTAGGACCTTTCTACCATACGGTCAGACAACTTGGTGTATTAGTGCGAAGACAATAAGGTATATTTTTAAAAAGTGTGTTTAAAAAGATCGAACATTGATCTCAGGGTGCCTGGCTGGCTCAGTCAGTGGAGCATGCAACTCTTGATCTTGGGGTTGTGAGTTCGAGCCCCACGTTGGGTGGAAAGATTCCTTTTTAAAAATATAAAATATTTAAAGAAAATTAAAAATAAAATAAAAGGACATTGATCTGGAGAGAAACAAATGATAATGGTGGTCGAACTCTTGCCATATCTCTGAGACCTTAGGCAAGTTTCTTAACAGCTGAGTCCTGTGACTTTGTGGTAAGAACAAATGTCCTCTGCGTGGTGATTGTGGCAGGACCTGGACAAATGGAGACATCCCCGCTGACATGGTCATGGTTACTCCCACTGACCCCATCTCATTGATCGTCTCCGCAGTCTAAGGTTAAGTTCAACTCTGCCAACAATGATGCTTAGTGTTTGTTTTGAAATTTCAAAACACAATTCCAGCTATGGCTCATTTTATTATTCCTTGTTACATAGAATTTTCTCTTACATCAACTTAATAAAGGAATTCACAAGTCTTTGCTAATCAACTTCTCAGCACAAACTACGGCAGCTCAGACTCAGAATAATATCATGTCAAAACCAGACAAAAGAAGAAGGAGAGGTTTGGGTCCTCCTTTGGGGAAGAGAATGGTAATTGTTTTCTGTTTCTATCCACATGGGATGGCACTGGTCTGTTCATGAACACTGCCAGAGTCAGAACAAAGAAAGCCACCATTCTCAGGCTTGACAGCTTTGGAACTTTTGTTTTGTTTTGTTTTTTTGTTTTTTAATCACAAATTTTGATTTCGAAGTTTTCCTAAAATTGTCATAATATTTGTACGTGTTCTGGACAACTTGACATTGAAAAACAAAGTTTCCCCTTGAACTAAAAGTAGATCATTCATTTGGGGGATTATCCACCTTCCTGGTTCTCTCATTAACATGTTTACTCAGCAGAAACTTTGCAGATGTTTCTTTTAGGTCTTGAAACAACCCAGCTGTCCATGCACTTACCCCGTGTTCCTCTGCAAAGAACAAAAGTTGTACTCCTTTTAAAATCTCACCTTTCTCACCTGTTTGAATGCATTGAGGTTGTACGAGGGGAAAAAGACAAGATCTATTGAGAAACACGTTGTCTGAGAGGATTAGTAAGTCCTCAGCTCTCAACCTATGAAGAGTAGTAATGAGAATGTCTCCCTGTTCCATAAAAGCATGGATGCTAATACTATTATTCTTGGTATTGCAAAAGAAACCATCACTTCTCATATATGTGCTCTACAAGAAGATAATCTACTTTTTTGCCTGAACATTGTTTATACCATGGGACACTCTGTGTGGGCGTTAATATTTTCTTTTTTTTTTTTCTAAGACTTATTTATTTGGGGGAGAGAGAGAGAGCACGCACACAGCAGGGGGAAGGGGCAGAGGGGAGAGGAAGAAGCAGACTCCGCATTGAGCAGGGACCCTGAGATCATGACCTGAGCCAAAGGCAGACGCTTAACCAACTGAGCCACCCAGGCACCCTCTAAAAGATTGTTAATATGAAGCTAGTGGACATTCAAGTCCTATATGCTATGGGACTTCCAGGTACATTTTCTGAGTTTGTGATTAAGATTATAAATCACTCTGGCTGTTTTGAAAGAGCTAGCTGGAGAAAGAAAGAGAAAGTCAAAGGGGCCTTCTGAGGCACACTGTTCTGTGTGTGTGTCTTCTGTGTGCACACACAGACCAGAAGGGCGCGTACAGTGGTCAGCCTTGCAAAGTGGGTGGCCTTGGTTGGGGCCATTCTTCCACCAACTCCTCCAAACCTTCTGTCCCTCCTTCTGGGATTTTGCTCCCCATTTTCTGCCCCTGGATCCTGAGAATCCTCATCCCCCGGCACCAACCATCTCCGTTTCCTCCCTTAATGTTTCAGCTGTAGGAAATGTCCCTGCTTCAGGAGTCCCCCATTCAAGTCCCGTCTTAGTGGGTCTCTGTGTTTAGACAGGCTGCTAAGAGGAATTTAAGTAGCAAATGGCTTAAAGAATGAACCCTTAAAGATTCTTTACATTTTCCAAGAGAAATCTATAAACTTGAAGGAATCACTGTTAGGGGAAACCGTGTCATGCTGGAGTGTCTAAGCTGGCCTGGTTCAACCAACAGGACATCTTCAGCTACTCTCTCTCTCCCTGACCCCAAACTGGTAATCTATTTTTTTTTTAAATTCCTTCTCTTGATGAACCATTTCTTCAGGAAACCTTCTCAGGGCTTGCTGCCTGACCCCTGACCATTATCTGATCTGTAACAGGGCTCAGCACACTCACTGGGGCCTCTCTGAACACTTTTTTTTTTTCCTCTTAAATAAATAAATAAATAAATAAATAAATAAATAAATAAATAAATAACTACGTTGCTCCGGGTCTCAGGCCCCAAGCCAGTCATGCGTCCTCACGTGGCCACTTTTCCTGTCCCTCTGGGCTCTGCCAAGGGAACAGGCTGAAGCCAGGAGGTAATGCCCCAGATGTGTGGCTGTGTCTGAGGTGGGGGAAGTCTGTAGGGTCCAATGTTCCCTGTGCGCAGACAGCTTCACAATTGAGGGGCGCCTGGGGGGCTCAGTTGGTTAAGCGTCTGACTCTTGATTTCGGCTCAGGTCATGATCTCAGGGTCGTGAGATTGAGCCCTGTTTTGGGGCTCCAGGCTCACCAGGAGTCTGCTTGGGATTCTCTCTCTCCCTCTGCCCCTCCGCCCTTCTCTAAAAACAAACAAAAAATATTCTCACTGATATGAGGAATTCTTAATCTTAGGAAACAAACTGAGGGTTGCTGGAGTGGAGGGGGTGGGAGGGATGGGGTGGCTGGGTGATAGACATTGAGGAGGGTATGTGCTATGCTGAGCGATGTGAATTGTGTAGGACTGTTGAATCACAGACCTGTACTTCTGAAAAAATTAATACATTATATGTTTAAAAAAATAGAAGAAGATAGCAGGAAGGGAAGAATGAGGGGGGAAAATCGGAGAGGGAGATGAACCATGAGAGACTATGGACTTTGAGAAACAAACTGAGGGTTCTAGAGGGAAGGGGTGTGGGGGATGGGTTAGCCTGGTGATGGGTATTAAGGAGGGCACGTTCTGCGTGGAGCACTGGGTGTTATACGCAAACAATTGATCGTGGAACACTACATCAAAAACTAATGATGTATTGTATGGTGATTAACATAACATAATAAAAAAAGTGAAAAAAACTACTGATGTAATGTATGGTGATTAATATAACATAATAAAAAAAGAAAAAAATAAAAAAAAACAAAAAAAATACAATTGAGATGCATGGTGGGATACACAGCAGGTGCAGGAGAATGGCTTGGGTATGTAGATAAAAAACCACTGTGATTAGGGCACATGTTTGCTGTGCCCTCCCAACCACCAAATATAGTCTGCTTGATTTGTTATTTATCTTTATTTATTGCTTCCCATTTGGATTTAGTTTTGTTTCCTTCTAGATGTTTGTGGTTTATTTTTTCCTTGTCTTTAATATGTGTGCAATTTATTTTCATGTGTAGTGTGAGGTATGGATCCAACTTTCCTCCCCAATATTGCTGGCCAATTGTCCTGGTGCTATTTCTAAAGACTTCCACCCTTGCCCACTGCGTATGATATACCAACTGTTTCTGATAGGCTTCTCTGTTCCATTGACCTGCTGTTCATCCTTGTACAGAATGTGAGTGTGTTTGGCTGCAAGTAGAAAACCCACCCAGCTATGTCTTAGACAGTGGGGATTTCTTTTGTATCTGTAAGTCCAGAATGGACAGTTCCTGGCTTTGGTTTGGTTACCTAACAACGCCATGAGGCACCAGGTTCTTCTCTCTTTTGCACCCATTTTCTGAATCATGTCTGTCACCTCCTGCACCTCCTCACCACCAAGGTGGGTGCCATCATGCCAGGCTTCATTTCTGCTTTCAGAACAGGAAGAATGCAGTGGAGAAAGGGGTGCCAGCAGCATCTGGAAACAAGGTTCCCCAGAAACTCCCCGTAGACTTCTGCCTACATCTCATTGGCCACCGCTGAGTCATGTTCTACTTCCTCAAACTGCAAAGGGAGCTGGGAAAATGGGTAACTGGACTGTCCCAAGTGGCTTAGAAGAATCAGGCTCACCTTGGGCTGGGTATAAAAGTGTGGGCTCAAGTCCCCCACATAGCCTCTGGATTTACTTACTGTGCGGTTATAGTCCCCTGAGAGAATGCTGCCAGGGGCACCGGCACAAGGAGAACCCGCACAGACATCAGCTTGAACTCCCAGATGCAGCTGTGTTCTTACACTGAGCTTATTATTCAGCCTGTGGGAGGTAGGGTGGGGGGCATGTCCAACTTTCTCAGCAGGACTGGCTGGCCACACCCCTACCTGACCCCATAGAGAGACGGTAGAGGGCACTGTGCTGCCTTGTAAAGCCCAGTTGGAGGGTACAGAATGGGGGGGGGTGCAGAGAAGGAGTCCTCACCTATTGGTGGAGACCTGTAGCTTCTGTTACTCTGGTGTATTAGTTTCTTACTGCTGCTGTAACAAATTACCACAAGTTTATTTATTTATTTTTAAAGATTTTATTTATTTATTTATTTGACAGAGAGAGAGAAAGCCGCAGAGGGAGAGGAAGAAGCAGACTCCCCGCTGAGCAGGGAGCCTGATGCGGGGCTCGATCCCAGAACCCTGGGACCATGACCAGAGCTGAAGGCAGAGCCCTAACTGGCTGAGCCACCCAGGCGCCCTTACCACAACTTTAGTGGCCGAAAAGCAATGCAAATTTAGCTTACAGTTCTGGAGGTCAGAAATCTGAAGTGGGTCTCATTGGGCTAAAAGCAAGGTGCCGATAGGGCTGGCTCCTTCTGGAGGCTCCAGGGGAGAATTTGTTCCTGGCCTCGTCCAGCACCAACTACCCTGTGTCCTCAAAGCCAGAAGTGTGGCAACTTCAAATCTCTCTCTGCTTTTGTCTTCACATCAGCTTCTCTCTTATAAGGACCTTTGTGGTGATATTGGGCCCACTGGATAATCCAGGAAAATCACCCCACCTCAAGGTCCTTAACTGAGTCAAATCTGGAAAGTCTCTGGGGATTAGGACCAAATATTTCTCCGTGCTGTCCCAGGTGAAGGGCAGCTGATTTAACTTGTGGGCATGGGGCAGGGAGCAAGAGAAAGGAAGGGATCTGGGCGCAGGGCAGAGCTAGGAACCTTTCAGAAAGGCCATGGCTCATTGGGTTCAGGGAATGGCTGTCAGCTCAACACTGTAGTGAACTGAGTCTGGAGGGTCCTCAGTCTGGTTCCGGGGGCCCCAGTCCGAGACCCACTGTCTTTCTCCCTTCCCTCCTCATATGTGACTAGCCCCAATACAGAAGCCCTCAATGCCCTGGTGCCAATTCTCTTCTGTCCCCACTGGTCTGCCTGGCCTCAGTCTATGCCAACTGCTTCTTGGCTGGTTTCCCACCTCTATCTGGCCCACCACAGTGCGGCCTGAATGAGCCTTCCAAGGCAGAAAGCTGAGCAAGTCACTCCTCCTTTGCTTAACATTCTGGGATGGCTTTGGGTTACCTTTTAGGAGGCAGCCCTACATCCTCAGCTTCACAGAGCAGCCCTTCAGGACCTGCTGCTCATTCTCACTTCATTTCCCAGAGTGTGCGGACAATTGAATGCCACCCCCACCCTCCCTCCTGGTTCCAGATGGGTTCTGGCATCTTTGCCTTTGCAGATGCGATTCCTTCTACCTGACACTCTTCCTTCCACCCCTCATCTGCCAACTCCTATGCTTCTTTTAGGGCCCGGCTTGTCTGTCACTGTCCCTGGGAAATCTTCAGGATCAGCCAGGATCCTGTGGATGCAACAGAAAGTGATTCTGACTGTCCACATGAATGGGGGCTGGGTGGTCCCCGAGAGCTGCTGTCAGCACAAGGGGAAAGGATGCTGGATGCTTGGGGACACTGCCCAAGTCTACACCTGCCCCCTCTGACACACCGGCAGGGGCTTGGTGCCCTGTGGGCGGCCATAGCCCTCGGCATGTATGGCAGCCTTGGCACTGACTGAGTTAAGCCTCTAGTGGCTGTCTTGCTTGCCTGTCTTACTGCCCCAGCTCCCGATGAAGACCTTGCCTTGCTCAGGTGTGCCCTCTGGGTCAGTACAGGGCCTGGTGCACAGCAGCTGGGAGATTGTGGAATGTGGCAGGGATTTGAGGGGCAGTTCCAAACTCTGAACCCCAAGGAACTGAGAGATCTGTGAGCCTTGGGAGGGCACCGACACAGGCAGACAGAGGGGAAACTGAGACTGGGGACCTGAGTCCTTTCTGTTCAGAGATTTCTTTCTCAAGAATGGGAAGATTGGTGGTGCATACTTTGGAAAAGTGTTTGGCTGAGTCTAGGCAATCTAGAAGCTCACTTTGGCTCAGTAAGTCCCCCTGCATGTATGCCCAACAGAAATGCGTGTGCATGCCCACTGAGACATCACGTGAGCACCCAGAGCGCTTTTATTCAAGACAGGCTCCAAACTGGAAACAACCCAATGCCTTCCTCTGGACCATGGATAAATAGTTTGGACTATTCACAAAATGGAAAGAAAATTCATGTCAGAATTGACTCACCGTACAGCAGTTGGGGGGTTGAAACAGAACACAAAGGAACTTCATCCAACTGAGAAGGAATATGCTTGAAAAGGAAACCCTAAATCTGTTTGGGAAACAGGTTTAACTCAGGGAAATTTAGAATCAAGTATAATGATAATGGAGTAGATCAAAACTATTGCATTCATCTTTTTGTGTTAAGCTCAGAAATCTACTTTATATCTCTAGCATTTTAAGGACTTATAAACCTTAAGAGAATTGAGTATATTTGAATGTTCACATCAGACTTGTGATTCTAATTTTAAATGTGCTCGAGTCATTGACTTTGAGCTGTGATTGTAAGTTGAAATCTTACTAAGTTGGTAAACAGTTTTTGAATATTTAAAAATCCCCATAATTGTAAGTTTAGTGTATCTGATTGATAAGAATCACTTAAGGACTTGGGAAGATTTGTTAGGCAGATAATTAAAAAACTTAGAAATGGAATATAATAAACTCTGATTGCAGCTTAAAATGTTTAAAGGAGTTTAATTAACTAAGTAGGTAAATGGTACAAACATTAATCAAAGTTCGCCTTAAAGATGATTGTTAAAATTGTCTGGATCTATTCATAGAATAGGATTTGTTAAGTTGCATTTAAAAGCTCAACAAAGAATTAGGACTTACGGACGAACTTTAAGGAGAACACAGGCAGCAACCTCTTTGACCTCCACTATAGCAATTTCTTACTAGACACGTCACTGGGGTCAAGGGAAGCAAAAGCAAAAATGAAATTTTGGGACCTCATCGACATAAAAGTCTTCTGCACCGTGAAGGAAGCAATCAGCAAAACTAAAAGTTAGCCTACAGAACGGGAGAAGATATTTGCAAATGACATACCTGATTTTTAGTATCCAAAAATCTATAAAGAACTTATTAAACTCAACACCCCCAAAAAACAAAGAGTCCACTTAAGAAATGGGCAGAATACATGAATAGACATCTTCCTAAAGAAGACATCCAGATGGCTAACAGATGCATGAAATGGTGCTCAACATCACTCGTCATCAGGGAAATACAAGTCAAAACTACAATGAGATACCACCTCACACTGGTCAGAATGGCTAAAATTAACAACACAGGAGACAACAGGTGTTGGCAAAGATTCAGAGAAAGGGGACCACTCTTGCATTCTTGGTGGGAATGCAAACTGGTGCAGCCACTCTGGAGAACAGTATGGCGGTTCCTCAAAACACTAAAAATAGAGTTACCCTATGATTGATCCAGCAATTGCACTACTAGGTATTTACCCAAAGGATACAAAAACACACATTTGAAGGGGTCCATGCACCCCAATGTTTATCATTGGGGCATTATCAATAATAGCCAAACTATGGAAAGAGCCCAAATGCCCATCGACTGATGAATGGGTAAAGAAGATGGGGTACACACACACACACACACACACACACACACACAAGAATATTACTCAGCTATCAAAAAGAATGAAATCTTGCTCTTTGCAATGTGGATGGAGCTAGAGTGTATTATGCTAAGCGAAGTAAGTCACTCAGAGAAAGACAAATACCATATGATATCATTTATATGTGGAATTTAAGAAACAAAAAGGATGAGCATTCGGGAGGGGGATAAAAACAGAGAGGGAAACAAACCGTAAGAGACTCTTAATGATAGAGAACAAACAGGGTTGATGGAGAGAGGTGGGTGGGGGAAGGGCTGGATGGGTGTTGGGTGTTAAGGAGGGAACTCTAGTCCTGAACCAATATTGAACTGTATGTCAACTACCTAGAATTTAAATTAAGAAAAAAAAAAAACACCAACTTTAAAAACCGAAGTATTTCTGAAATTTTTTCTCTGCCCAAAGGTGCCCTCAAGAACACCAGAGAAATTCCTGGAGTTGGACTTCGGAGGCTTAAGGGAAGATGACTGAACTGCCACCCACCCGCCAACACCGGGACAAATGGGGCAATGGGCATGGTGGGTGCTGCCCGTCAGGGGGTCATGTGAACCCCCAACCCAACCCAGCCTTCTGCCTTCCCTTCCCCGCCCCCAACTTGGAGCTACTCCTCAAAGCAGCCATCGGGCCACTGCAGAGACCTGGGAGGCATGGGAGTTCCCTCTGCAGGGGACGAGCGTGGACACTCCCTGACCCTCACCCCACAGCCCAGTCTTCGAAGACTTTTGTCCGCTTGGTGCTTCGGTCAGCAGAATAATGGCCCCTAAAGATAGCCATGCCCTAATCTCTGGAACCTTCGAAGATTACCTTACATGTCAAAAGAGACTTTGGGGGATGTGATTAAGTTAAGGTTCTTGAGATTAAGGGAGATGATCCCGTATTATCCGGGTGCGCCCTAAATGTGATTCCTTACAAGAGGGAGGCAGAGGGAGATTTGATGAAAGAAACCATCCATGTGAGCACTGAAGCAGGATGCTACACTGCTGAACCCAAGGAACGCAGTTCTAGAACCTAGAAAAGGTGAGGAAACAGATTCCCCACCTAGAGCCCCTGAAGGTAGCAAGTCCCTGCCATCACCTTGACCTCAGCCCAGGGAGACTGACTGCGGGCTTCTGGGCTGCAGAGTGTCACAGAAGAAATGAGTGTTGTTGCAAATGAGTGTTGGTCATTGTCTGAGCAGCAACAGGAAATGGTACACCTGCAGAGAGACTTCCTTGCTCTTGGCTTTCCTTGATGCCAGAGCTCCAGCCTGGAGGGCCCCAGGGCCTTTGCTGACCTCCTGGACCTAGTGGGAGGCCTGAAGAGATTCCAGGCATCACCCTCCTTAGCAGCTGCTGACAGCCCACCTTTGGGTGGAGAACTCCCCGGTATCTGCCTTCTGTCATTGGTGCAGGGTTCCCAAACTTGACAATGACGCCATTGTCAGTGGCTGTGGCTGTCTGTGTGGGCCTCTTTATGAGTCTGCAGGCAGCACACCCTGGGGCCTGGCATGGGGGCTGTTGGCCTTTTTCTTTGCCCACCTGTTGCTAAGGCAGCCCTCCCCTGCAGGCTTCCTTCCAGTGGTGGGGCAGGTTGCAAACTGGGCCAGGGGCCATCATCACCTGTCTCTACTGGTGGGCCTTATACTGCTGGGGGCCCCGGGGCTGCTGCACCCCAGGCTGGCACCTCCCGCACCTCACCTTCTCTACCCCAGCACCTCCTTCCTGTGCTCTTGGCAAATATGGTCTGGGGAGACTGACAGCCCAGAGATGCCTGGCATTAGACTAGGGGAGACAAGCCAAACATTTCACAACAAACCCCAGAGGCCACGCCAATTCATGTCCAGGTTAAGCTGAAGTTCTCAGGAGATGGGGTGTGTCCAGATCACGGCATCTGATCCAGAAGTCTCCAAAGGAGGGTGATAGGCACAGGGCTGCAAGACAATTTGCTGGGGCGTGGAAAGAAATGTCAGAACTTAACCTGTATTTATTCTTAGCTCGTTCTTTTAAATTTCTACTTCTTAAACATCTTTTATATTACATTTAAGATATTAGAACAAGAATATGAGTATGTATTTATAACTGAATAAAAGCAAATGGTAGGGCAGTGCTTTTAAATCAACTTTATGAAGACGATGAGTAAAGAAAGCTTTGGCACTGTTGATCTAATCGACAAGCATTTATCAATCATCTACTGTTGGCAAAGAACTGGATGAGATGCTGTGGGAATTTTTAAAGAGAGAGGAAGAGGGGCACCTGGGTGGCTCAGTTGTTAGGCGTCTGCCTTCGGCTCAGGTCATGATCCCAGGGTCCCGGGATGGAGCCCCGCATCGGGCTCCCTGTTCCGCGGGAAGCCTGCTTCTCCCTCTCCCGCTCCCCCTGCTTGTGTTCTCTCTCTCGCTGTGTCTCTCTCTCTGTCAAATAAATAAATAAAATCTTTAAAAAAAGAGAGGGAGAGAAGGAGAGCAGAGGGTATAGCCTTTAGCAGAGAGGTTAGAAGTGCTGCTCTGAATGACAAACTGCAAGAATATCTGTAACCCATATCACAGGCAAGGGCTAATTTTCCTAGCATGTAAAGAGCATTTACAAATCAATAAGAAAATGGCCTACTTGGTTGGGAAATGGGCAGAAGAGATTCACAGAAATGAACCACAAGTGGCCGTTCAGCAGGTGAAAGATGCTCACTCGTCATAGGAGAGCCGTGTGTTAAAGAACACTGAGATGAGAGCCCAGTTCTCTTCTGTTGGGTTGGTCAAGATCCACAAGTGTGAACACATGCATGTCGATGGTGAGATGGCGGGGATCATCTGTTGTAGTGGTAATGCTTCGGAATTTCAAACACGCACGCCCTCCAAGTTGGCCACCCAGCTCCGAGAATTCACCTACCAATACGCTCATCTGCAGGAAATAAATGACATGCATCTATACAGTGGGGTACTATTCAGGCTTCAAGAAGAATCAGGAAGCTCTATATGCCTGGTATGGAATGAGTTCCAAGAAATCCTGGTAAGGCAAATGGCCAGAGGCTACCATTTGTAAAAAGGGGGAAGAAAAGAATATACACACCCATACAGACAAATCTGTGGAAGGCGAGGTGCTGGCAAGAGAGGGAGAACCACAGCCTCCGTTAGGGGGTGCTACTCAGGACAGACCCTGGACAGGTGGAGAGGTGACCTGGAGAAGGCTCTGGGTTGGGATCCACAGAGCCCTGCTCGGAGGCTCCACAGAGCCACGTTAAGCTCTCTCCAGCCTCAGTTTCCTCATTGGGAACAAATGCCACCCAGCCCTTTAGCCCCCCGGCTTACTGGATGTCAGCCTGACAGCGACCCAGTAGCGCCATCAGTCAGTCACCGGGGGCTTTCCAGGTGCCGGGCTCTGTGCTGCAGGCGTCACATTATCTCATGGAAACCCTGCAGCTGCCCTGAGAGAGGGCTCCTTTTTGCATCTCAGTTTCCAGGTGCTGGGAGTGAGACTTAAAGGGATTAAATAATTGGCCCCATGTCACACAGAGCGAGATCCCACCTACTGCCTCTTTCCAAAGCTGAGCCATATTCCTCTACTTGTGGACCGAAGTCAGAAAACACGCATCCAGGCCGGTATCTCACCGTGTCCCACGAAGCCCCCGCTCACACAGCCCTGGACCAACCTGGGTTGTCCCCCAAAGCCCCCGGTTCCTGGGAGCGGGCGCTGCTGCCTCACGTGCCCTCCTTGCCCCCATGGGTTGATGCCAGCTCTCTGTCTGTCCTTCCCGTGCCTCGGGAGCCAAGTACCTGGCTGGTGGGGCTCTGAGGCAGTGTGGGTGCAGGCGTGATGCTGGGGAGACCAGCCGCTCCCCAGCTGGGGACGGGGAGACCACTGCTAGCTCCAGGGGAGGAGAGGGGCTACCCTTCACAGCTACCCTGTGCTGCCCTTCAGAGAGGCTTTCCCTCACCACCTGTTAGTGGACCCCGCCACCTCTCCAACTGCTTCTGCCCTATCATTCCCTGTCTTCCATGCTGTATTTGAGGGTTTACTGTTTGTCGTCGCTCCTCCTCTGGTGGAAAGAAGGCTCCGTGTTTGGAGGAAAAGTTTGCTGAATGAATGAACGAATGAATGAATGAATATAGAGTTCATCCCAAGTGCTCTGCCTGCTCTCAGGGATGAGGACCTTGGGGCTGGGAGGGGACCCCAGAGCCACCATCCAGGGCGCAGACCTGGGGCCAGCGAGCCCTTGCTGCTCCCTGAGTTTCACATCACCTGCTTCCCCGTACAGGTGCTCTGGAGAAGGGGGAGGCGTCAGATGTGCCCACCTTTAGGTGGTCAGCATGGCGAAGCTGGAGGTGGGCTAATTAGAAGTGGGGGTGGGCAGCCTGTGGGATTGCTCAGAAGAGCAACTTTGGCTCTTTTGTTTGTTCCCAAGTTGGAAGTGGGGACAAAAATTAGGGAAGCTGGTAGTTACAGACCAAGGCCTGGCAGTTCGGGTCGATTGTGGTTTGGCTTCCCCAGCTGGTTTGCAGCTGCTTGCTCAGAGTTCCATATTTACACGTGGTCTGGCCTCGCTCCGTGTCCATTCAGCTCTCACGAGCCACAGAGCCCTGGGCTTGCCCTGTTGCCCTGCTCCTCCCTTTCTGTGCAGTCTGCGGTGCTGAAGCGCCGGAGGCTGTCCCCACACCTGCCAGATTCCGCCTCTGCACCTGCTCCCCGATTTGTCCTTCAGAGTCCTCCTGCCAGCCCGTCCGCCGGGCCCTGCAACGTGTTCTGCTCCCCACGCTGTTCCACGCAGTGCACGTGTGGGTAAACCGGCCGCGGGTCGTGCCTCCGCGGGAACTGCGCCTGCGTAGAACCAGCGTGCTCTCTTTATCATTTGGGTGCCCAGGTGAGCGTGCTGGGTAGGCGAGGCACCATTGCTGCTTTTGGGGCTCAGTCCCTCCCTCCTCCTCGAGCTGGCTAATGGGTAGTGGTTCACATCCATTGGTCCTACCTGATGGGGAAGGACTGCTTGGGGTGCCAAGGGGTGGAGCCAGCTTGACAGGTCCTGGGAGTGGGGAGGAGTCTCCAAAGGCAGAGGGGCCTGGGCCCCCAGGTGACCAAGCCGAGAGGAGCTGCTCTGTGACTTCATATCCTGGGGTGTCCCGTGGGGTGGGGGGGCGGTTGTTTCACCAGGTCCTCCACAGAGACCCCCAGCACAGGTGCACCCCCTGCCCAGAGGCAGCAGAAGGCCGGGCCTGCCGCCAAGTTTGACACGCCCAGCCCTGACCGGCAGCTGCCCAGCCCTCCAGCCCCACATCTGGGTCCACACCCCGTGTATCCCCTGCTCCCAGCAGCGCCCCCCCCCAGGGCCGCAAGGAGCAGCAATAAACCCTCACTCTTCTGCTGCCAGGCTGAGCCCCCCAAGATGGGAGCAACGGCCCAGGTGGGGCGGGGACCATGCCAGGCGGCAGGTGGTGTCCCGGTGGGGAGTAAGAAGTTTATTCCCGGGTCTATGCTCTTTCAGCACTGCCGCCCCTGCGCCCCCCCCCAAAGGGCTGAAGTGGGAGAATCTTCCTATTCTTGCTAATACCTTCTTCTTAAAAGCAAAGAGAGAGCCGGTGGGGCTCAGAGCCCTTGGCAGCCGGAGATCCTGCCAGAACATCACAATATTCGGTTTCCGCAGGATGTGTTTTTACAGTTTCCTCTACGGTGACAAGTGATGCTGATTCTCCAGTTATGCTAGTTGACATTCTGCAGAAGCTACATTATTTAGAAGTCGGTTGACTGAGAAAAAAGCATGAATTAAATAACAATACAAGTAAACAGAAAATGTGACAGGAGCCAGAGAGACGTGTCAATGACAGAAGTTTGGAAATGGCAGCTCCGAGGCAAGATGATTGTCGCCTTCTGGGTCAGGAGCTGCTCGTGTTATGTCTTCTTGGGCTTCTCTTGCCTTGGACCTGGGCCCAGGGGGTTTCGGAAGCCAGAAACAAGGATTTCTGTATTAAACAAGCGCATGGCACTTTCCGGGGGGGGCTAACTGCTTTGCTAATATTACCGCATTTCAGCCTCCCGAACCAGGAGATCAGTGCTGTTGGACTCATTTATAGGGGAGGCAACTGAAGCACGGTGAGGTGAGCTAACTGCCCAGGGGTCAAGCCTGGGTTTGGACCCAGGCTGGCTGGTT
The DNA here is from genome assembly GCF_037043125.1 of Eumetopias jubatus. Lineage (NCBI taxonomy): Eukaryota > Metazoa > Chordata > Mammalia > Carnivora > Otariidae > Eumetopias > Eumetopias jubatus. The sequence continues at coordinate 7,841,507 of NW_028274819.1, read as the reverse complement.
CCAGAGTGTGTGCCGTGAGCTCCCCCCGAGGTGCCGGCTTCCCAGCGGGGATGCTCAGCAGCTCCCTAGCCACACTGCCATTTTGTCCCCATGTAGCTTTTTCACATACGTCTCCGGGCAGAGGGTGCTCTGCAGAAAAGCCTCAAGACTCTTAGGGTACACGGGGGCTGCGGCATCGAGTGGCGCACCTGTGTTTTGGGGGCTGGGGGAGGGGCAGAGTTCTTGGGTGGCCTCCCGCCCTCATGTTATCTATCACGTCCTTCCCAGCCTTGCCAGCTGGGGGGGGGGTGCTCTTCTCCTTCTTGGAACGTTTTCTGCTGCCAGACACCACCCAGGACATGGGGGACAGTGAGTGGGGTCCTTGGAGGGAAATAAGAGTGAGGTTGTGGTGACGAAACCACGGGGGGGGGCGCCTGGGTGGCTCAGTCGTTAAGCGTCTGCCTTCGGCTCAGGTCATGATCCCAGGGTCCTGGAATCGAGCCCCGCATCGGGCTCCCGGCTCCGCGGGAAGTCTGCTTCTCCTTCTCCCACTCCCCCTGCTTGTGTTCCCTCTCCCGCTGTGTCTCTCCCTGTCAAATAAGTGAATAAAATCTTAAAACACACACACACACACACACACACACACACACACACACACACACAGAGGGAAAGCTTAGAGAAAACCCAGAAGTGCTGGAGTCCCGGGGGGGCTGGGAAAGCCTGTCCTCGGTCTCTGACAGGCTCTAGCTCTTCCCCCCAGCTCCAGCTGGGGGTCTGCCAGTCTGTGCGAGTAGCAGGAGGCCCCTCACCCACAGAGAGCCCTGGAGGGCTGTGGTCAGTGACCCGAGGCCAGTGCGGGGAGCTGACAGCATGGCCTCAGATCATCCTATGGGACCTCCCCGTCCCTGTACTAGCCCAGGGCCTCAAAGCCTGGGCTGCAGGTCCCCTGAACACATGCCCAGCCCCTGGGGAGGCACATCTGTCTTTTGCACTCATGGGCCCTTGGCCTAAAGCCCCTTCTCCTGGCTGCCTGTACCCTGGAGGTCTTGCCTCTCTTCCCGTTTCCACCCAGAGTCTGAGCAGCAGCCCCCCTCACGGGCCACCTGCCTCCTCCCTTCCAGATGAATACACAGGCCCCTCGCCCCATGCCCTTCTTCCCTCAGGGCCCTCCCTGCCCACAAACTGGCCTTGGCCCTTGGCCTTGGGGCTGAGGAAGTGTGATGTGCTGAAAGGAAATCAGGTTGTTGATGAGCAATGATCCTTAATGAAATGTGAAACATCCAGGCTGCCAGGGCCACTTCCTCAGGCGCTGGTGACACCGTAGTCCTTGTCAGTCTCACCCAGACAGTGTGTGACGGCCCAGGGCCCTGGACAGCCAGCCTGATGTGCTTTCATGTGCTGGGTGGACTGCACGGCTGGGTCCTAGGGAGGAGGCCTGGCCCTTGCTTCAGTGACCCTGGGTCTGAAACCTTCCAGTGGGATGGCACCCAGCCCAGGGCAGGGGCTGGGAGGGGTGGCGGGGGGTCTCCCACATGCCTGCAGGAACCCCCAGCTAAACAAGCAGGGTCAGGCACCTCCCTGATGCTCCCATATCCCTGATCTTTAGCATTTACCACCGCCTTTACATCTGCATCAAATACTTGCAGGTGCTTACTTTTACTATGTGCAAGTCGTGGTCTAAATGCTCTACTGAGCCTCAAAACGACCCATGAGACAGGAACTACTATTATAACTCTCTTTTTACAGAGACAGAAAATGAGGCATGGAGAGGTGAAGTCACGGAGCTGGTAAGAGGTAGAGCCAGAAGCAAGCCGGGGCAGTCGGGCTCCAGAGCCCCGTGCCCTTGACTTTGGTGCCAGGACCTCCATCCTGGCTGACCGTCTCCTTCTTGTCTGAGCATCTGCTCTATTCACCTTTACGTCCACAGTCACCGGCATAGGACCCAGGTCCTTAATGAAGATTGGTGCTCGAAATGATGGAGGGACGGACAAACGAAGGCCAGTGTATCCTATGTGTTGCAAGAGTCATGGTGGGGTCTCGGTGTAGAAACTCATTCCCATTCTTGCAGTTTAGACATTCCGCCAGGTCTCAGTCTATGGCTTTCCCTGCCCATCTGTCCCATGCCCTTTACATCTTATACATATTCCTTTCCTACTTTGCCATTTCTTAGCTTCTCAATCCACTTGGATTTGGGGAGGGGGAGAGAGAAACGAGTGCCCTGCTGGCCATCTGGAACCTCATGCCCACCTTCATGCCCCGAGTGATGCCACGGGGCAGGTTCCTTAAGTCAGGCTCCTTAGCTGGGGAAGAAGTAGCTGAGTGGGTTCCAGCTGTAGCTGAGTTGATGTCGATGAAGAGCTGATTTGGGATCTACCTGCTGCCAGGTGGAAGGGGTGCGTGTTGGGGAATGGGGGAGAGGGGGGCAGTGAGGAACATGTCCCCAGGCATCTGTTTCTATGGCTCTCTGGGCAAAGAGCACATTCTAGCTCGGCCCTGGCAGGGACATGCATGCCATCACCCTCCCGTGTCATCCAGCTCCTTGCGCCATTGCCTGATGTGGCAGAGGACAGAAGTCGACATGACAGGGCACTCCATGTTCGTGCCTTCTGACACACTGTCCCTCTTTTATTCAGCAAACACTGAGCAGGTGTCTCCTGTGTGCAAGCAGGGCTTGGGTGCTGGGGAGGTGAAGGATGAGGCAAGTTTCCATCTGTAAGGAGCTTATATTTTGGTGAGGAGGTGGTGGTGTCAATAACAACCAAGCCCCTCTTTGGAGACCCTCTCTGAGGAAGTGGGAGGGGTGGGAGAGTAGTGGCTATGGAGGAGAATGGTCTAGTGCCTCTTGACCTTGAACGGGCACACAAATTCCTGGGGGATCTTAGTAAATGCAGATTTTGACTCAGGAGGTCTGGAGTGGGACCTGAGATTCCGCATTTCTACAAGCTCCTGGATGCCGCTGATGCTCTTGGTCCATGGGCCACACTTTGAGTAGCGAGGGAAGAGGGAAGCCACAGTTTCCTGCTACACCCTTGCTTCTGTGCTGAGGGTGATGTGGGCACCCGTGGGAACCCCACTGGGGTTCTGATGGAGGTGCTGCCCGCCCCGACGCCCAATGGCAGACCTGAACCTTGTTGGTGGGCCAGCCAGGCTGTAGGTCCCTACCACCCAGCATGTCACTGGCCTTTCGTGCCACCGCAGAGAGAAAGCACTGGGGGCTGGGTTTGCCTGGGTGGGACAGCGCCCATCAGCTTTGGAGCTGGGGTAGGGGAGACCCTTCTTCAGAACTGCGGGGGCTGGCTCTGTTCCAGGCTGTGGGGGGAGGGGCTCAGTCAGAGGAGGTCATCAGATTTCAGGGTTTGCAGTAACGTCCTGGTGAGTACAGAGACCTGAGTGTGGAGTGAGTACACACGGGGGATGCCCGGAACCCTTGATTTTCTCAGGGCAAATGACTCAGCAGCATCACGGCCACTGCCCTGTTTCTTGGCTCCCTGTTGCTTGGTTCTTTCTGGGTCAAGGTAAAGGCCCCCTGACGGTTGCAGAGGCTCAGGACCTGGTCAGGTGCAGCCATCCTCAGAAGCAAGCCAGGAAACACCTCCCCATCCACGGAACTTCGAGGGCTCTCAAGACAGAAGATGTGTGTGGGGAGGTCTGCTGACCCCTGGTTAATAGGGGTCCAGCCTGTGACGGAGACAAGCTTGCTCTGTAGGGGGCCAGAGGCCAGGACACTGCCCCGTTACGGGAAAGAGACACTTCAAGATTCCGACACACTGTACGTGCCATCAGGATCTTCAGAAGAATTGCACATTAAGATTCTTATTCTGGAGAGACTTTACCAGGCCCGGCGTGTCATTCTGTGGGTGGGTCATGTCAATTCACCTGCTCACATTTATTGGATCTACGCCGTCCTCAGCATCCGCAGCTCAGGCCTGGTCCTGCGCCTGGCAAGAGCCTCTTACTGGTTTTCTTCCTTCCAGCCCACCTCGTCCGAGTCCATCCCCACACTGTGGCCAAGAAGATCTTTCAAAGCTGAAAAGCTTGCTGTGTTCCCCACTTGCTGGAGATGCTGCTCATGGCCCGAGGGGCACCCCCAGGCCCCAGCCCTGCTGCGGTCCTCCAAGTCCTCCTGGGGCCAGCTCCTCTTCTCCACCCCTCCTTCCCAGGCTCAGGAACTTTGCCCATTTCCAGAACACTCATCTCACCTGCCCTGCCCAGCCCTCAGACCTGCACGCTCTCAGTTCTGCAGTGAGGCTCCCATACTGTTAATGTCTTCTGCTTTGTCCCGCTGCGTGTTGGGTCCAGCTGACATGGCGTGATCAGACCGTGTTGTGACAATTTTTTTACATTGGTCTCCCCCTGGGTGTGCTTCCTTGCTGACTCATGTTGGGTCCCCAGGGCCCAGTTTGGGGCCTGAACCCTGGTAGGCATTTAGTATGGGTTTGGGAAGCTGAAGTGATGACAAATTCTCCCACTGCCTTGAGGATCTGAGACTGGGTAGGTGGAGGGAAATTGCTAGAAAACAATGTCAAGAACTAAATGGAATGCTGAAACATGTGTATGAGTCTCCTAAGGCTGCTGGAACAAAGTACCACAAACTACAGCAGATGTTTATTCTGTTCCCGGTTCTGAAGACCGAAGTCCAAAATCAAGGTGTCTGTCTGCAGAGCCATGCTCCCTCCAAAGACTCTAGGGGATAATCTTCCAGTTTCTGGTGCCTCCCGGCGCTCCTTGGTTGTGGCAGCAAAACTTCGATCTCTGCCTTCGTCCTTATATGACCTCTTTTTCTCCTTGGACATCTCCTCCATGTGTCTCTTACAAGGACACTTGCCATTCATTGGATTTAGGACCCACCTGGATAACCCAGGATGTTCTCATCAATAGACCTTTGGTTCAAATAAAATCACCTTCACAGGATCTGGAGATTAGGGCGTAGACATCAGGCCGCCCGCTTTGGGAAGGGCCAGTGGCCAAGGCCAAGGGTTGCAATGGGATTCCAACAGACTTTCTAGGCCTTACAGTTCTTGCGTTGGGTCAGAGCTCGGACGGGTGCATGGGGAGGAGGGGTGCACTGGAGAACAAGGCAGACCCTCACACTCGAGCACTCTGCAGCCCGGACCCACTTGAGGAAATAAAGCACAGGTATGAGACCGTCTGATCAAAATCCTGCCTCCCAGAAAGCGCAAGCTCAGCCCCACACTCTCTTCCACCATCTCCCCTCCCTGTCCCAGAGCCTCCCAAGACCTTGTTAAACCATAGCGGTTTAGGGGCGCCGGGGTGGCTCAGTCAGTTAAGTGTCTGCCTTCGGCTCAGGTCATGATCTCAGGGTCCTGGGATTGAGCCCCAAGCTGGGCTCCCTGCTCAGCAGGGAGTCTGCTTCTCCCTCTCTCTCTGTCCCTACCCTCAACCCATGCTCTCTCTCTCTCTCCAATAAATAAATAAAATCTTTTAAAAAAACAAACAAAAAAAATCCATAGAGGTTTATGGAACAACGATTCAAGCGGGCAGAGGAAGGAACAAAAGCCCTCCCTTATGTAAACTGAGGAAGGGCGCAAGAAAACACAGCCACATTATTTTCAATCAAGTGAGTATAACATCAGTATCAAAATCTGAAAGGAAGGAAGGAAGGAAAGAGGGAGGCTGGGGGTGGGGTAAAAAATCACAGCCCAGCGTCACGTGAACATTCGTGAAAAACTAAAGAAAATATTAACAAGCAGAATCCAGCAGCGCATTAAAGGAATAACACAACTTGTCTCAGCATGTCCCCTCCTGGAATGAAAGGGTGGTTCAGCATATTTTGGAAAATTCATTAATATAATTCAGGAAATTCATGAATGTAATATATCATATTCGTGGGTTTAATAAGAAGAGTCATACCATGAACTTCATAGGTGCTGAAAAGGCATGTGATAGGCTCAACAACCATTTTCTTTAAAAGATTTTATTTTTTTAAGTTTTATTTATTTAAGTAATCTCTCCACCCAACGTGGGACTCAAACTCACAACCACTGAGATCAAGAGTCGCACGCTCTACCGATAGAGCCAGCCAGGTGCCTCATGGTCTGTCTTTTTAAATCAAGAATGGTTGTTGAGGGGCACCTGGCTGGCTCCATAAGTGGGGAGCGTGTGACTCTTGATCTCAGGGTTGTGAGTTCAAGCCCTACGTTGGGTCAGAGATTACTTTAAAAAAATAAAATCTTTTAAAAAATATTTATTTATTTGAGGGGGGAGGGGTAGAAGGAGAGGGAGAGAGAGTCCTTTTTTTTTTTTTTAAATATTTTATTTATTTATTTGACAGAGAGAGAGAGAGAACAGGTGCCAGGGGGAGAGGCAGAAGCAGACTCCTCGCTGAGCAGGGAGCCCGATTCAGGACTCAATCCCAGGATCCCGGGACCACGACCTGAGCCCAAGGCAGATGCTTAACTGACTGAGCCACCCAGGCGCCCCAGGAGACAGAGTCTTAAGCAGACTCCACGCTGAGCATGAGCCTGACATGGGGCTCGATCTCATGACCCTAAGATCATGACCCGAACCAAAACCCAGAGTCACATGCTTAACTGATTGCACCACCCAGGTGCCCCATAAATAAAATCTTTTTTAAAGAAAACCATGGAAGAATTCCCTTATCACCACGGAATAGAGAGGCCATTTTAATAATGATGCAAAATCCAAAAGTCAAATAAGAAAAGATTAAAAATTTGATGACAAAAAAATTTACAAAAAAAAAATATCAATAACGATAGCACAATAACAAAGTCAAAAGACAGACTGGAAAAAATACCGGCAACTTTCACCACAGGCCAAGAGCCAACCTTCCTACTATCTAAGGGCTTATAGAAATTGGTACGGAAAAAAAAAAGAAAAAAGAAAAAAGAAAAAAGAAATTGGTACGGAAACCACAAACTGCAATCAGAAAATTGATAAAGAATGTGAAGCAGTTCACAGAAAAAGAAATGCAAATACATCTTAAATACATTAAAAGTTGCTCAACCTCACAAGAAAATAAATGCAAAAGTCAGACTAACTAATTTAGTGAAACATTCTGGAGGCTTGGCAGCTATAATCTGAGGCTGCCTGCATCCCTCCGCTGCACCCGTGGCCCCCTCCACCTGCGAAACTTTGGGTCTGGGGGGCGCCGGGTATGCGTAAGGGGCGGGGAATACTGCAGTCCCGGGTATGACCAGCAAGTGGCGCAGCTGCACCAAGCCCTGCCCCAAGCAACCCCAGAAAAACAGAAAACCCAAATTAAAAATTCCTTGGCCTGGGAGCAGACAATCAGTTGGAGATTCCGGGAGCCTTCTGGCAAATCTGGGAGGTTTGACCTTCTGCTGTAAGCAAAGCCTAGGGGCGTCCATGACAAGCAAAGGCAGGGGAGAAGAGAACATTTTTTATGCATATGGAAAAAGGAAATAGAGACAAGAATTCACTCACAGGTGCCATGGATTTCAGCAGCTCCCCTGAGTCCCACAATTTTCTAAATGAGGCTGGGTCCCAGCGCACGAGAATCACCTGGGGGCTTATTTTTAAATGCAAATTCTGGGGCCTCCCCTTGTGGCAGGACCTGCCAGCACTCCTGGGGTTTTGGACCCATGCTCAGGTTTGAACCAGGTTGCCACCAACATGGCAACACGCCTGGCATGGGCCAGAAATCAGGGGCCGGAAATGGGAGGCCTCAAAGTCACTGCCCTCGGAGGCCAGACCTCCCCTGTGAAGGTGCTATTTGCACACACGTGGCATAAAGCCCAGTTCTTCCGTGTGAGAGTCAGCCTTTGGGCTTCTGCACTAGGGCTCTGCCCAATCAGCCCCTCGCTCATGGCCTCCTGCTCTGATTTGGGTTGGTTCTCTCTCCACTTCTCTCTACTCACTGTTTTAAAATTCATAAGGAGGGGCGCCTGGGTGGCTCAGTGCGTTAAGCGTCATGATGTCCGGGTCCTGGGATCGAGTCCCTGGGGGCTCCCTGCTCAGTAGGGAGTCTGCTTCTGTCTCATAAATAAATAAATAAATAAATAAATAAATAGATAAATAAATAAATAAATAAAATCTTAAAAAATAAAATAAAATTCATAATGAGTTCTTGCCCAGAGAGGCCCAGTATGGCAATAGCCCTGGCTTTGAAATCCAGGCCCAGAACCCCCGCTCCTCGGCCCCCTGGCTGGGTGCCACAGTGGCTGGATTCTCCAAGCCCTCTGGGAAGTTCAGGGTCCAGATGCCTACCCACACCTCATCCACACTTCTAGCACTCATCAGACTTCTATCCGGAACGGACTCAGCCCATTCCTCTCCTAGCCTGGGAGAGATGACTTCCGGCTCCCTGGCTGGCCCTAAGTCTGACCCCAATTCTGAACTCCAGCCTTCTGCTGGGATTTGGTCCATAACAGGCCAGAGACCACATGGCAGCTGGCCAGGGGCCCTGGAGAGAGCTCGGGCTTCCATGTCTGGTTCTAATCCTCACTCTGCTGTGTGACCTGGGCTCTCTGAGCCTCGGTTTCCTTGTCTGGAGGAATTAGCACCAACTCTCTTGCGCAAGGGCCGCTATGAGGAGCAAAGGAGAGGGTACGGACCACATGGTCAGCACAGAGCCCAACACACTGCAAGCCTGCAGTGTCAGCAACAGCTGCTACTAAGAAGTTCGGCCGAGGGGGAGTGCTGGGGAGGGGGCCGCCTTTGCACCTCCTCACACCAAGCTGGGCTGGAGTTAGACCCTGGGTCAGGGAGGTATGACTTCACTCACTTTCCCAGTCTGCACACCGGCTCTGCTCCAGGTCCATGAGGGGCTCCGAATGGATGTCAAGGGATCACAGCCATGCTTTCCACCCTGGGGGAGCTTCCAGTCTAATAAAGGCAACCTGGAACCTGGAAATAGAAGCTTCCCAAAATAGTGAGTCTGCAAGCTGGTCTCCTGTGCTGCCTGGCGGGAGGCTCGCAGTAAGGAGGGAATGAGCACAGCCCTGGGCCCTCTGGCCTGCTGCCTCCACGCTGGGAGTCCACCCGCTTCCCTGCAGCCTCAGGGCCAGCTAGGGAGGGCCCTGCCCAGTCCCCCACCCAGTCCCCGCCACTGTGCTGTAGCAAAATGGCCTGAATCTCCGTTCAGCACGGTTGAAGCTCAGGTCAACAGTTTCCTGATTTGAAGGGCCACACGTACAGGGATCTGAAAGTTCGGTTTAGGAATGTGAGCAGGCCCCCTGCGGAGAGCTGCCCAAGCCTCCCTCAGTAGCTAGACCTACTTTCCTGCCCAGGAGCCCACGCTGAGATTGAACTTTAACCAAGGCCACGGCCGGGTGCCACTTCCCTCCACAACTGGAGCACAGTAATATCACAGGTTAGTGCATCTTACTTGTTTTTCACACCTGCTTGATCTTTTACTCTTGGTGCTGGAGAACCAGGGCGCCTCGGGTGCCCCAGGCAGCCTGGGCACAGTGAGCTTTGTCCCTGATGTCCCCTCTCCAGAGGGGTGGGGCACCCAAGCGTCATTCCCAGAAACAGGGTTTCCTGAGAAAAGGAGGAGTTTCTTCAAAGCATCCGGGGCATCTCACAACTGACTCGACCAGTTGCTAGCCCGCACTCCCAACCCAACTGCAGGCTAGCGAGGGCAGAAGGTCCGATGGCCCAGGGTTCCGGCACTTGCTAGTGGTTCAGCAGCCGGACACTCGCGGCCTCCCTGACCTTTGGGAAGGCCGCCCGGGCTGCCCACAGCTCTGTCCATGGCTTTCGCTGAGCTCCTGGAGCGAGCAGGGGGAGTGGGTCTCTTCCAGGCCCTGCAGGTCTTCACTCTCCTCCTTCCCTCCCTGTTGGTGCCCTCCCAACTGCTGATGGAGAACTTCTCGGCCGCCGTGCCCAGCCACCGATGCTGGGTGCCCCTCCTGGACAACAGCACTGGCCAGGCCAGTGTCCCCGGGGCTCTGGGCCCCAAGGACCTCCTGACCGTCTCCATCCCCCCGGGCCCCAACCATGAGCCCCACCAGTGTCGCCGCTTCCGCCAACCACAGTGGCAGCTCCTGGACCCCAACGCCACGGCCACCAACTGGAGCGAGGCTGCCACAGAGCCGTGCATGGACGGCTGGGTCTACGACCGCAGCACCTTCACCTCCACCATCGTGTCAGAGGTAAGGGCCTCCCCCCACCAGCCCCCCGGCTCTCTTACCTGGCCACCCGCCCATGCCTGGAAGGATTGCACCGGTCCCGCCAGCGCTACCGAATGAGATGTTACTCCCTCAACACATATTTACTCACTGCTTATGAAGGTCCAGACCCTGATCTGAGGCAGGGGTCCCAGGATAAGCAAGGGAGGCTTTGAGGAGCTGCTGTTCCGCTGGCAGCTTCAGAATGGGTCAACATTTAACCCCGCCCCAACAGGAGAGTGGCAGGCACTGTTCCAGAGGCTTTCCCCATGGTCTCCCTCCAGTCTCACGAGGGGGGTCTTGTTGTCTGCATCTGGTTAGGAACAAAACAGAAGCACAGTGAGGGAAATAAGTTGCCCAGGACAACAGCTCCAACACTCCAGCGCCCGGCTCAGCCCAGACCGCCAGGAGCCGGAAGCTGGGTCTCCATCACATCCTGTTCTGCCACTATGAAGGAGAAAAGCAGGTTCTGTGAGCAAGGAGGAGAGGCAGGTGGGGAAGGCCTCTCTGGAGGTGAGACCTGGATTAGGAGACAAGGTCACGTGAAGGTGTGGAGAGAGCCCAGTGGGAACAGAAGTCCAGGTCTGGGGTGTTGAAGGAGCAGAAGGAGGCCCAGTGTGTCTGGGCACAAGGGGTCAGGGGCCGGCACGATGCAAAGAAAGTGGGTGAGGTGCACTTTCTTCAAGTGCAAAGGAAAGTCACTGGAGGCTTTGGGGCAAGGAAGTGAGGTGATCTGCTTTGCATTTTCCAGTTATCACTTTGCCTTGTGGGGACAGGGGGTTCCTGCTTCTGTGGGCCTGGTGAGAGAGGCGGAAACGGAACGAAGCTGTCAGGTCTTGGTGGAGGGCTGCTTGGTGGGGGGTGTTCAGGTCATGGATGCCCAGACCCGGGCAGGAGGCACTCAAAAATTATGGTGGCATGTGCTCAGCACTCTCTGCTCATCCCGGCAGCCCTGTGAGGGAAGCAGCTGCAGGGCCCCCCTTCTGGGTGAGAAACCAGGCTCAGCAGGTACAGGAACCGCACCCCCCCCCGGGCTCACCCAGTGAGCGATCCACAGAGTTAGAACCCCAGCCTGTGGTTCAGTCCCTTGTGCTCCGCCGCCCACCTCCGTCCACTCGGAGTGGCCAAGTCCCGTGTGTGCCATGCAGCTAGCTGAGAGGACAGAGCTGAACCCCCCTCCACCGCCCAGCACACCCCTTCCACCTCTGTCGCCTGGCCTGAGGGAGCCCCCCGGACCTAGGCTGACCAGGCTCCACATCCCCTGAGCCCAGCCGTCATGCCTGCCCTCTCTTCCAGTGGGACCTAGTGTGTGACTACCAGGGCCTGAAGCCCCTGGGCCAGTCCATCTACATGGCCGGTGTCCTGCTGGGGTCCCTCTCCTGGGGACTCCTCTCTGACCGGTGAGTATGTTCTCTCCTCCTCGACTCCTCCTCGTCAGAACGAGCACCATGGGGACAGAAGTACAGAAATGGCCCATGAATGTCCCCAGGGAGCAGTGGTGGCCAAGAGGCCCACTTAAGCTTAAGCCACACTGTGCGAGATCCCCTCAAACACCGCGCTCTCTCCTTTGGCGACACCAACTGTCCAGAGCACCTCTCGTGTGCCAGGCGCGGTACAGGCCCTGCCCTCAGGGAGCCCATAGTCTTCTGGGGAGAAACAGACCCCTCTTTCTTCTTCGTTGTCATCGTCTTCTTCATTTTTTAAAAAAGATTTTATTTACTTATTTGTTTGTTTGTTTCAGTGAGAGAGAGCATGCGAATGAGCATGGGGGGGTGGGGCAGAGGGAGAGGGAGAGGGAGAAGCAGGCTCCCCACTGAGCAGGGAGCTCGATGTGGGGCTCTGGGCTCGATCCCAGGACTCTGGGATCCTGACTTGACCCGAAGGCAGGTGCTTAACTGCTTTAACCGCTTGACCGACAGGGCCACCCAGGCGCCCCCCACCCCTCTTTCTTCTAACTCCAAGTACTTGGCACATCGGGAAGTTGAAACCCTCCTCCCCCCCCACGTAGCCCCTCCCCTTCTGTCTCCTGCTCCTCCTTGTGAGGCGGTGCCCCCCCCAGCCCAGTCCCTTCTCTTGGCCAGCTGCCCACCCCCGCTGCTTGAGGCCCTGCCACGGAGCACCAGTAACACTTACGTTACGCCCACTTGGCTGGTAAAGCCAGCTGCCTGCTTGGAGTTTGCACGTGGAGGAGCATTTGCCTCACATTTGCCGCGGCCAACGCTGGACTCCTGACCCTCCACCGCCAGCCCAGCCCCTCCGCACCAGACTCCATCTGGGAAAACGGCCCCCTGGCCCATGGCACACACCCAACCCTGGAGCCAGCCCTGTTTTCCCACCCTCACCCCTAGATCCAGCCCCACGCCCCTCTCCTCCACACTGTCCTCTTGCCCAAACCATCTGCCTCTCTTGCCCGGGCAGGCCCTGGCCCCCTCCAGGGTCTCTTGCCTCCATTCCGAGTGACTTTCAAAAACCTATATGTGGATCTGGTTGATGCCAGCCTGAGGTCCTCCCGGCCCACCACACTGAGGACAGTTCCTGCCCCCCACCCCGTCCCCCTCCACCCCTGCTTGGCACTTGGCTTCTCTCCCACAGCCATGCCGGCCCCTCCCGGAGCACCCTCGGCATCCTGGCTGCAGAGCTCCGAGGTGGCCAGTGGCCGAGCCTCGCTCTGAAGGTTCTCCTTGTGGTCTCTTTGTGCCCAGCACGCAGGCAGCCCCCTGGCCACGCCTGCTTTCCTTCCTCACTGCACCTGCTCTGACAGTACTCGGTCACTCACTCCTTGCTCACCTGCTGTGTGCGTCCCCACGAGACGTAGCTCCAAGAAGGTAGGGGCGCGGTGTCCCCAGCTTCCAGCACGCAGCACACACTCAGTCATCATTTAGTGAATGCACGAACGGCTTTCCCACTTTCTCCTGACCATGAGGGCTCAGGGATCTGACCCTGGGTTCCCATCCCCACCTCTCTTTCCCTTGTTCCCTAGAAGGCGGGTGTGTTGCTTCTCTGGGCCTCCATTTCTTCCTGTACGTGGGGACCTGGCTCTGTCCATGGGGTTGTGGGTTAACCACGGACAGAGCTTGGGCCAGGGCCTGGAACGGGGAGGGCTCCTCGTGCTGTGGTTCTGCTACCATCGTCATCTGTGGGCCTTATTTAATCTTGAGTGTGGTGGGGGGCCCGAACAGTGGGGAAGGACATGGTCCAGGTGGCACTTTCCAAGGACAGCTGCCGTGCGGCTCTGGCTCATTCCCCAGGGGCCGTCCACACCGGGAGCCAAATCACCGTCGGTCTGTAGCTTATCCAGTGAGCCTGGCATCAGGAACTGGTGTCAGCATCCAGACCTCGCCCTGGGTCTGGGCCAAATGTCCTTGTTCCTGGGCACTGCTCAGACAGACGGGCCAAGCGTGGCCCACATCTCTCCCATTGGACCAATGCACACTTTAGCTAAATGCGGGCCATGGTTTGGGCTAAGCCAGCCTTGGGGCCATAGTGGCATGGTGGGTGTGCAGGTGGACGGCTGAGGGCCCGACACGGGTTGTCTCCCGGGAGCTCCAGTCCCAGTGTGCAGACCGGCAGGGAGCTGTCCAGTTTGCCCAAGGCCACGTGCGCTCAGCCTCCTGGCTGCGCCGCCCCCTCGCTCGGCATCATGGTTTTGACAACTCTGAGGCTGTCATCATGCCTACCCCCATTGCACAGACGGGGAATGGTGGCTCAGAGACTTTGAGTCCTGTGCCCAGGGTCACCCAGGCAGGACAGAGCTGGGCTCAAACCCAGACTTCTGAGGTCAAAGCCCATCTTTGTTCAGTTTTTACTTAAATTCCAGTTAGTTAACATGCATTGTAATATGAATTTCAGGTGTACAATACAGTGATTCAACCATAGCCCATTCTTTTTTTTTAAGATTTTATTTATTTATTTGAGAGAGAGCAAATGAGAGAGAGAGCAGGGAGAGAGGCAGAGGGAGAGGGAGAAGCAAGCTCCCCGCTGAGCAGGGAGCCCGATGCGGGGCTCAGTCCCAGGACCCCGGGATCATGACCTGAGCTGAAGGCAGACACTTAACCGACTGAGCCACCCAGGTGCCCCAATCAAAGCCCATTCTTGACCCTGAGATGACGCTGGCCCTGAGATCGAGGCGTCTGCCCTTTTTATAACAAGCACACTGGGAGCATGCTCCTGGGAGATCCCCGGGGGGTGGGGTATGGTGCTGCCTGCACTAAGGTGCCCCAGCAGATGCCCCACCCTCTCGAACCCTCCTTTCCCTTGAAGCACCCGCCTCCAGGCCCAAGTCCCCAGGGCCCCTCTCCAGGCCCCCACGGTGCTTGTCTCCCAACACAGGTTCGGGCGGAAGCCAGCGCTGAGCTGGTGCTGCCTGCAGGTGGCTTTGGCCAACACCAGCACCATCTTTTCTTCCAATTTCCTCATCTACTGTGGCCTCCGGTTCCTGAGCGCTTTTGGAGTGGCCGGCATCATCATGACCCCGGTGACACTCAGTGAGTCTCTCCCTCGGCTGCGCCTGCCCTGGTGGTGGTTGGGGGCGGGGATGGGGCCCGAGGCCACTGTTCAGCCCTTACCTGCCTGTCTGCATCACGTTTCAGTGGCGGAGTGGACCACAACCCGCAGGAGGGCCGTCACCATAACAATGCTGGGATGCTCCTATAGCCTGGGCCAGTTGACCCTGGGGGCCTTGGCCTTCACCCTGCGGGACTGGCGGGCTCTCCAGCTGGCCGTGTCGATGCCCTTCTTTGCCATCTTCCTGATCTCCTGGTTGGTACAATGTGGGGCCTTTGCTCTTGGGGAGGATGCCACTTGTTAGGAGGGAGATTTGGGGGGCGAGGGTGCCCCTCACCCCCACCACCCTGGCCGGCCGTGGATCCCGAGACGCTGAGAGCCACGTAGGGCAATGATGTGTGTGGAACCCCTGCTCAGGAGAGACATCTCAGGGGTTCAGAGTTCCGGGGTGGACGTTTTAGCCAGATGTCTCAGGCTCCCACCCGTCCTGCTGGCTCTCGGGCCTTCCCCTCCTCGGCACTAGCTGCCCCCCACCTGCTAGCCCCTTTCCTTCACGTCACTTGCCCACCCCCGGCCCATGGGCTCCTGAGTCAGTGAGAACTGGCGTTAGGTATGAAAAGATACCATCATCACGATTATTTGGGGTGCTGCAACACTCCCTGAGGTCTGGAAACATGTGGTTGGGTGAGGGACAGGGGACCAAACCCAAATTCATGACCCTGCAAGTTCTTTCGTGTCCATGAACCAGGGTTGGGGGGACCAGTGCCCCGTTAAGTCTACTGTGGGGTATAGAGAGTAGCAAGGACTCATTCATTCCTTCTCAAGTACTTACTGCCCCATGCCAGACACAGTTTTAGGCCCCGGGGGGGCACATCAGCAAAGAAAACAGATCAAAAGCCACTGACCACGTGGAGTTTTATCCATAACAACAGGATCAGTAAGTGAGGAGGAAGGCATCCCATAATCACACTTATTAGGCTGCTCTAGTCACCCTGGTTGGGTGCGTCCCAGGTGCTGTTAGTCACCCCAGATGTGTATTCACTTCTTCTAATGAGGAAGATGATAAGATGACCACCATTTTCAGAGGAGGGACTGAGGCCCAGAGAGGTTCAGTGACTCACTGTAAGCCACACAGCCAGTAAGTGCCAGAGGCAGGATTTGAACCCAGGCAGGCTGGCTCTTTGAACCACTAGGGCAGGCGGCCTCCGGACGGATCCAAACAGAGCTGAGCCCCTCCGGGCTGGGAAAATGCCAGTCCTCTCACCCAGGAGATACCTCTCCCTGCTATCTGCCCCAAGGCTGGGAAGAAGCAGACTACTTTTATAAAACCACTCAGTTCTGGCTGGGGATGTGTTTAGTGCATGCGTGCGTGCGTCGTGCGTGAGTGTGTGAAATTCAGCATGATGTGAGCTGTCACAGAAATGGTCTCAGCATCACCGTAGGCTCAGGCAGCCGTGCATGGGCCGTGCGCGAGCCCCCGGCAGCCAGGAAGCCAGATGGGGTGGCTCGGAGGAAAGAGGGCGGCCAGGCATTGGGACTCAGCTTTACTGGGTACCAAGGGAGCCCACCAGTCTCGCATCCTGGCCCCAGCCGTGCAGAGGGGAGAGCAGTTGCCGTCTCTCTCCCACTGCCGCTGGGGGAGCGGCTGCCCACGTCCCACTCCTGACCTGACGAGGAGGGCCCTGGACGCGGGAAGAGCGCAGGGGCCCCGGCAAGCGTCTGCATCTTTAACAGGTGGCTGCCGGAGTCTGCCCGATGGCTGATTATTGTGGGCAAACCAGAACAAGCGCTCCAGGAGCTCAAAAAGGTGGCCAGGATAAACGGCCACAAGGAAGCCACAAAGTCACTGACCGTCGAGGTGAGATGCCCCTGTTTGTGACCCAGACTGTGGGACGTGGCAGGGAGAGGACAGCCACTGATGTCTTGTCACCAGCTTCACCGCTACCCGCCCGATAACAGCTGTGACAACCCCCAGCTTGCTTGTCGGCGGCTTCCACCCACATGCATTGCATGCTCACCTCGTAGGGTTTCTTGGTGTGTTTGGGGGAAACTGCATGTGCTTCTCTGAAGGTGATTATCTCAAGGAAGTAGGTGTGGGAGGATGTGCAGCAGAAACAAAACACAGCCTGGGGGTGGGAGGATCAGGGAAGGCTTCCAGGAGGAGGTGAGCCAACGAAGACTGAGCTGAGCACGGGGCAGGTGGGGCCCAGAGGGGCAGGAAGTGTCTGGATGGGCACTTCGGTGCAGTGGGGAGCCCGTGTGGCTGGGGTAGGAGGCGTACCCTGAGGCCAGCCATGAGGGGCAAGGAGGGGTGGTCGGGTTTGTGCAGGAACTGCCGAGAGCAGCCCGCAGCTCAGAGGGCCAGAGCTGGGACACAAGCCTGGCTCCCTGGCTCGGAGTAGGGGGGCCAGGTCGGCAGAAGAGAGCTCTGTCACGGGGCCAGAGAGAGATCTTTCTTTCTGTCTCCATCCCCGCCCCCACCCCAAGGCTTTCCAGTTTCCAAAACCAAGGCCAGGCTCCTCACATCACTCTGCCCACCTGGACACCATTCCCTGGCACGGGGGTGGGGCGGGGCCCGTGCTGCCCCCGCACTCACTGTGTCCCCCTCTCCCCCCAGGTGCTCATGACCAGCATGGAGGAGGAGGAGGGGGGGGCCTCTATGAAGGCCCGCAGGTCAGTGCTGGACCTGTTTCTCTTGCCCACGCTCCGCTGGAGAAGCTGCAGCATGTTCCTGGTGAGGTATGCCCCCCAGCTCATGCCTCCCGGAGCCAGGCCTGAGGAGGGAAGCGGGGATGGGATCAGTGGAGGCTGGCGGCCAGGGCCCAGGGCCCAGGGCGATGGGAGAATTCACCCAAGGCAGAACCAAAGACATAGAAGTTTACTGAATTCACTGCAAGGGAGCAGAGAAGAGACTGTCTGCCGGGAGGCAGTGCGGGGTGGGGGAGGGGGCGGGGGGGCGGGGGGGGGCTGTAGTTATAGGGGAGGGGGAGGAGGTAGGGGAACGTGTGGAATGTTCCTTTTTTGGTCCGATTGGTCAGTGAGGGCTTAGGGCTGTTTTGAGGTGGGTCCCTGGTGGGCCTGTTTGCAGGGTGGTCGCTGTGGGCCCTTCTGCCTTACTGGGGCTTCCAATGCCCAAGCCTGTTGCCTAAAAGCGGCCTCTACTGTGTCCGGGGTGGGAGCGGGGAGCGGCTCCTGCACGGCCTCAGGAAGCACGTTTCTGGCAGAACAGGCAGTTCCCCCAGGAGGCAGGAGTCCCGGCCGCCACTGGGGAGGGGCTGGGGGGTTCATGCGGGAAGTCAGCTGGAGGGCAGGAACAGGGGCACGCTGAAGCCCAGGCTGGACGCGGAGCCTATGTCCCTAGAGATAGGGGACCAGATGTGGCTGGAGAGGGCCACTGGCCCACTTACGCCAAGCTCATCTACACCCCCACTTTACAGAGGAGACAGCAGGGCCCACTGGGGCAGGTAACTTGCCCAAGATGACTGAACAGGCATTTGAACCATGGCTGAGCTACCTCCTTGCCCGCTGCCGCCCACCAGGCCCTGCATTGAGCATGGACTCCCCAGCAGGCCCCGTCTTGGCACCCATGGGCACCTGGGACCAGGAGAAAGCCCCTTAATAAAACAAATTCAGTTCAAGTGACTTGCAGAGAGCACACTGAGAAGTGAGGGTCAGGTTTGATGGAGACTCGATCTTGAAATAAAATAAAGATTAGGAAAACATTTATTTTATGCTATATTTAACCACATATGGGTTCCAATGGCAAATATTTGCTACACCTTAGAGAATGGATCAAATGCTTTTACTGCCCCGCCGCACCCCCCCACCCCCCGCTTAAGTTTTTTCTGACAAATGAGAAGAAGTGCCTGGCACCAGGAATGTCCGGGGCCATTCTTTCAAACCCTTCAAGGCTTCCTCAGGGCTCCCAGGGGCCGCTCTGCATCCTTTGTTATTCAAATCACAGGCTGGGAAGCGGCTAACCTGGTGGGTTTCTCGGCTTCCGCCGTTAACCCCTTCGGTACCGGCCCTAGAGCCTCAGCATCAGCTACTTGGAGCCAGAGCTGAGCCCCTTCCCCACGGGGCTTCCACAAACTTAGGGAACCACGGGGGCCTGCAGCTTTAGTCTGCAGCTGGTGTCAGCTGGTGTCAGCTGCCTTGCTGGGTGCAGCGCTCAGGTGCGGCCCAAGGGGAGTGTCCGTGAAGCAGGGATGGGGACCCATTTGAAAAGTGTTAGGGAGTAATTTCACACCGCAGTCACTGCTGGATCCAAATTCAATCTCCAAACTGTGGAAATCCAGCTACAGTTAAGTTCAGCTTCGGCTACTCAGGAGCCAGGGCGGTCTGTCCCGTGTCCACCCCCTACCCTCCAGACTTGGGGTGGAGGTCAGTAAGCAGGAAGTTCATTGGAGAGGGCTCTTGGGATCCCTGCCTGGGGACGGGGATGGGGAGGCTAGGGGAGGGGAACAATCGGAAGGGGCAGGGGAGCGGTCCTGGTGGTACTGTCACAGCAAGGCCCCCTGCAAGCCCACAGAGGGCTCGAGGAGCTGGGGTGGCCCTTCTGAACCGTCCCTCTGGCCTGTGTCATGGGATGTTCTCCCCAACTGAGAGGCAGCACTCCCAGAGGACGGGAAAATAAGACTTGCCCTCCTGCAAGAAGGACAACACAGCCCACCTCCTCCTACTGTGAATCCCATCTTTCAAGATGAAGAAACTGGCACCCAGGAAAGGGCAGAGACTCACCCAGGTTCAGGGCTAGTAGGAGTCATGGTTCTAGCAGTGACTGGAAATAAAGCGAGAGTGCTAGGGCCAGACCTGAAGCTCAGCTTGACCCACACAGCGCGTCAGCCCAGAGAGTTAAGTGTCCCCACTGGCTGGTGGCCAGGGAGCCTGAGAGATGGCTGCCTAAGGCGGAATGAATGAAACCCGCCCTTTCTCTCCTGGGCCAGCCCCACTCTCGAGAGATGTGTCCGGCATCCAACAGACAGGTTTTTCGGGGTCCAGTAGTGACCTGCTCAGGATGGCCTGGGCCCTCTGGGGACAGCTCAGGTGTGTGCCCTCTCCTCTGGGGCAGGGATCCGATTTCTGGCTTTGCCCTGCAGCTTCTCCCAAATGATCTCCTACTACGGGCTGGTCCTCGACCTGCAAAACCTGGGGAGTGACATCTTCCTCCTCCAGGTCCTCTTTGGAGCTGTAGACTTACTGGGCCGGGCCACCACCACTTTCTTGTTCAGCTTCTTGGGCCACCGTACGACCCTGGCCAGCTTCCAGGCCATGGCTGGCCTCTCCATCCTGGCCAACATACTGGTCCCACAAGGTGAGGTGGGGTGGACTGAGTGGGCTGAGCGGCTGACAGTCTGGGGCACTGGCTTCCCTGCCTGCCCCCTCCTGCCCCGCCCCCCGCCTGCTGCACTCGCCTCCTGGGGTCCTTCCCCTTCCCTGCCCCCCCACCCCAGCACCCCTGCAGCCCTGTGTGCAGGCTGTGCCCAAGCCTACACCTGCCACATCAGCTCAGGCATCCAATCCCCCTACCGGCCCCCCTCCGACCCATTCCCCTGAGGTGACTGAGGTTCAGAGAGGTGAAGTTGGGTGCCTCAGGTCACTCAGCTAGCCAGTGACAAAGCCAGGGCTGGGACCAGACTTCAAGCCCGAGGCTGGTCCTGAGGTGGGAGGAGGGGCTGGGGAACAACTTTAGTTGCTTGAAGTGAGGCGGGAACACCAAGCCTGGGGCACTGGGGTGTGCAGATTGCTGGCCAGGGCTCCTGTCTTACTCTTTTCTTTCTGAATGAGACTTTAATGCCCGGAAAACCCTCTCAAGCCGGGGTGGCGTGGGGGGGGCGGTGGCTTGGCTGGTGGAGGGGTGGGGACCCTGAGTTCTGAGCTGATAGCAAAGCCAGGAGGGAGGCAGAGGGCCGGTCTCCCAAACAAGCTGCAAGAGGCAGTGCTCAGGGAAAACTTGCAAAGACAAGTGTGTGACAGTTTCTGAGACTCTTCGTTACAACGTGTGGGAGGGAAAGCTGCGGCCGAGTGTGGCTTCCTAGCTAGGGCTCCCCGCAGAAGCCAGCGTTCCCACAGGCAGACTTAAGGCAGTGAGGACCTGCCTTGACCCTCTCCTTCATGGAAGAAGCACACCCAGGTCCCAAAGAACTTTGGCACGGTGACACTGTAGGGAGCAGGCCCCGAGAGCCATCCTCAGCTGCCCCAGCTTGCCCGCCCCAGACCTGGCTGGGTTCTGGCCCTGCCCACCCCCTCCTCCCAGCCCATCAACTGTGATGTCAGGCTGCACCCACAGCCCTGGGCGGCCTGGCACCAAGTCAGCACTGTGGGGCACCTGGGAGCAGTCAAGGAAGCCCTGCGCTCCGGGCTGACTGGGGAACCCCTCGGGCAGAACCCACTGTCACCCTCTTCCTCTGCCCAGATTTGCAGACCCTGCGTTTGGTCTTCGCCGTGCTGGGAAAGGGATGCTTTGGCATAAGCTTAACCTCTATCTCTGTCTACAAGCCCGAACTCTACCCAACTGCACTGCGGTAGGCTGAGCTGCACGCTGCATCCAGGAGGGGCGGCCAGACCCAGGGCGCAGGAGAAAGGGACGTCCCTGGGAAGGCCAGTAGGGAGGGCAGAGAGGGGCTGGGCATCCAGGAACAACACAGCCGACCAGGGAGAATGGGGTGGGTCCTAGAGAGTCCATGAAGGACTCTGGATTGGATGTTCTCAGGAAGGAGAAGGCCCCTCTGGGTGGGAAAATCTAGGTGAGCTCCATGGAGGAGGTAGTGTTAGGAAAGACTTTGAGGAGTGCAGCTCCTTCACCCAGCTTTCCCTCCCCTGGCACATCCTGACCCAGCCAAATGCCTCCCTCACCCCCACCCCCCCGGCCCAGTAAAGCCCCCTTCTTGAAAGTGGCAGTGATGACAAGGGGCTGGGCCCTCCCCTCCACCCCCAGGATGACAGCAGATGGCCTCCTGCAGTCGGCAGGTCGTCTGGGGGCTGTGACGGGGCCCCTAATCAGGATGACTCGGCCGGCCGTGCCCCTGCTGGCCCCCGTCTCCTACGGTGTCATCCCCATCGCTTCCAGCCTCATCCTCCTGCTCTTCCTCCCGGAGACCAAGGGGCTTCCACTTCCTGACACCATCCAGGACCTGGAGAGCCAGTGAGTGATCCTTGGTCACCCTGCGAGTAGGGCTGGGCTTCCAGGAAGTAGCTGGGCAGGGCTGCAGATGTGGGGGCAGACCTCCCCACAGCCCCAGGACGGGACGGGAGAGCCCAAGGGTCAGGGAGACATGCTAGACGAAGGGGCCAGAGCTGGGTTGGGCTTGTCATCGAGACGGTACCAGCAGCTTCAGTGTGCCGAGAGCTGACTGCATCCCCGGTGCCTCGGGGCAGCAAGCCGGTGGGCATCAGGGCTTTGCCTCTGAAACCACGTAATCATTGCAACAACACAGCCAGGAAGAGACTATTTCCATCACTGTTTACCAGAGGCTCAGAGAGATGAAGGGATGATTCAAGGTCTCACAGGTAGAAGGCCATCGTCCCTTAGGCAGGGAAATGCAGAGGCTCTGAGCCTGGCTCTGCAGCCAGACTGCCTAGGACTGAATCTCTACGCCCCGGGCATGCACTGACCTCTCTTACCGACCTCGCCCAAGAGGATGGAGCCAGCCCTGACCGCCCTAGTTCAGTCTTCCCCCAGGAATCCCAGGCCCAGACAGATCAACAGCTCAGTTTCTGGAACACATCATGCTACCCTCATGCCATCCTTTGAGAGAACAGAAATGAGGGAACATTCCTCAAGTTTATTTTATGGCCAGAATCACCACGATGCTTCTGCTTTCTCATTTTTAAAAATGGGGGTTAAAACAAAACAAAACCAAACCCAGCCGAGCTCAAAGAGCTGTTTTTTTTTTTCTTAAAGATTTTATTTATTTATTTGACAGAGAGAGACACACGAGAAAGGGAACACAAGCAAGGGGAGTGGGAGAGGGAAAAGCAGGCTTCCCGCGGAGCAGAGAGCCTAATGCAGGGCTCGAACCCAGGACCCTGGGATCATGACCTGAGCCGAAGGCAGACGCTTAACAACTGAGCCACCCAGGCGCCCCACAAAGAGCTGTTTTCGAGTTGAAGTTATTATATTAAAGCACTGAGGATAGTGCCTGGCCCACAGCATGGGCCCCAGGAGTGTGGTTGCTGTGTCCTGGGTAAGGGTAGTCATGGGGCGGCAACAGGCTGATCAGGAACCATCCATCTCATGGATGGGGGCGCCTGGGTGGCTCAGTCGGTTGAGCATCCCACTCTTGACTTCGGCTCCAGTCGTGATCTCAGGGTCCTGGGATTGAGCCCTGTATCGCGCTCCCCACTCAGCAGGAGAGTCTGCTTCTCCCTCTCCCTCTGCTCCTCTCTCTCTCCCAAATAAATAAATAAAATCTTTAAAAAGAGAGTAATACTAACAGCTGGTGCTCAGAGGGCCCTCCCTGCTTCAATGGAGCATCTTATTTAATTCAAACAACCCCACAAAGAGCTGTTATGTTCAATTTCACTGCCAAAGAAATGAAGACACAGAGAGGTCATGTAACTTGCCTAAGGACACTCAGCTAAGAAGCAGGGAAGGTGGGTCTTAAATTACTCTTTCACTTTTTTGAGCACATACTATGTTTCGGGCACTGTCTTATGCTTTGGGGGACACGGCGGAAAATCAAAACCTAATCTCATGGAGTTTACGTGCTCATGAGACTCGACCCCCAGTTCCACCCTCTTCAGCTGCCTCACCACACACCACCACTCTGTCTTTTGATTACTCTAGGAAATCGGCAGCAGCCAAGGGCAAGCATCGAGAGGTGGCCATTACAGAGAGTACCTGGTTCTAGCAGTTCTGCCTGCGAGGAGCCCCTTTGGCTGAAGATTCCCACGAAGGGACTTGCCTCCTCTCCAGTGGAGGGAAGAAGCAATCTGGAGAACCCTGAGGGCCTATACCGTGGCTGATGCTGGGGCAGCTGGACTGAGGGGCAGCATTGAAGCTGAAGGCTGCTTTCCCCGCTCACTTCTCTTCCCCCCACCTCAGCCCTGCAGAGGCCTGACCCCGTTGACAAAATGGGTTCTGTCCCCTCCCTGCCAGGCTCCCATCTTCACACCTTCACTCAAAACTCCTGACTTACTTCACTGAACCGGAAGCTGCAGATGTTTCCTGCAGGTTTCTCACCTCCAGCTACCAGAGTGGATCCTAGGACAAAAAAGGAAGGATCTGGACAGACCTGAGTCCCAACCCCTCCCCCACCATTTGTGGAGTCCTCTGTGAAATGGAAATGATCATGGAATCTACCTCCCCGGGAGGGGGTCCGGGGGTGACAGGGTTAACAGATCTTCGCACAGACCAGAGTCCAACACATAGAACCTTCTGGCAGAGCTGCCAGCTACAGGTGTTCAGGTTGTGCTCTGCCTGAGGCAGCAGCTGATGCAGGACATGTGGGGCTACGCACAGGAACAGCAGGAACCACCAGGGGCTGTGGGAGGTAGGCTTTGTAGCACCAAGAGGGCAGAGTGATCCCTGGTTCCCAAGGGAGGATGTGATTGATGTGTCTGAGGAATCCCACCCGTTACCAGGGAACTGAGGCCCCCTGTTCAGGAATAACAGGAATGGCCCCTGGTTGCTTGACAATAAGTGTTTGCTATGGGACCCTATCCACAGGAGCAGGTGGGGCAGGATTTGCAGTTTGGCCATTCGAGACCCTCCTGGTTTCCCTACATGTCAAGGCAACACATCATATTGGGCCTTAGTTTGAGGCCTTACATCAAAGGGGCACCCTTCCTTTGGTTGTCTATCTCAAAGGGTCACCTTTGCCTAATTCACACAAAGACCCTCCCTGTGCTGGCAGCAGCCCATGCTGCTAAAACTGTGGGATCATTGGGGCTGACCACCTACTTTAGAGGCAAGAAAATTAAAACTCAGAGAGGTGGAGTGACATGCTTGGAGTCCCATGGCTGAGCCCTGGCCAGGAGGCCAGGCTCCCAGTCCAGAGCTTTTTCCAGCACACCAGGCCCCTCACACTCACCTCCAGCCCTCTGGGCCTGACATCTGCAGCCCTGTCACAGAGTTACTTCCACACCCTTCCCTGGAGAGCCAGACTCTCTAGACAACTGCCCACTCTCCTTGGATGACTCGGAAGCCTCAGGATGTAGGTTTCCCATCCCAGGCATCCCCATTTCCCTCTGTCAAATCCAATGCACACCAGGCCAGTCAAACACAATTCAAATCAAATCCCCTATCTGCTTAAACCCTCTGGTGGCTCATCATAAAGACCACGGTTCCCCCACCAACAGGCTTCCATGGGTCTCTAGTCTTGCTTCACATGTAATAAATATTTAAAAATTCAAATCATATAAAGTATGTTCTTGGATCCTCATGGAGAGAAATTAGAAATCAGTAATGGAGCAGTATCTAGAAAACTCCTTCACACTAAACAATACACTTCTAAATAACCCTGGGCCAAAGAATTCATCACAAAGGAAATTAGGAAATATTTTGAATTGAATGAAAATTTTAAAAAATGGCACATCAAAATTTGTGGGATGAAGCTAGAGAAGTGGTTCAAGGAAAAATTAATATCATTAAGTGATTACATTAGAAAGGAAGAAAGTCTCAAATCCAATATCTCAGTTTTCACCTTTAGTAATTAGAAAAAGAAGAGGTAATTTAAACTAAAGGAAGTAAAAGAAAGGAAATAATAAACAGAAATCAGAAAAATAGAAAATGATCAAGAAAATCAGTGAAACTTGAGGCTGGTTCTTTGAGAAGTCAATAAAATTTATAAATCTCTAGGTGTACTGATGAGGAAAAAAAGAAAAGAAAAGACACACATTACCAATATCAGGAGTAAAAGAAGAAGCATCACTACCAATCCTACAGACATTAAAATAATAAGGAAATATTATGAGCAACATTTTGCCAACAAATTTGACAACTTAGATGAAATTAACAAATTTCCTGAAGGATATGAACTAGCAAAGCTTGCTTAAGAAGAAATAGATAACATTATTAGCCCTATATCTGTGAAAGAAATTGAGGTTTTGGTTTAAAACCTTCCCACAGAGGAAATTCCAGGCCCACATGGCTTCACTGGTGAATCCTGCCAAACAACTAAGCAAAAAAAAAAAAAAAAAAAAGTAACAATTATGCCAAAAATCTTCCAGAAGATTGAAAAAGAGAGAACACTTTCCGGCTCATTTCTTGAGGCCAGCATCACCCTGATTCCAAAGTCAGAAAAAGATATAACAACTATAAACCAATATCTTTTACAAACATAGACACAAAAACTCTTAACAAACATTTAGAAAATTAAATGCAACATTATGCTAAGAAGGGCAATGCATTGTGACCGAGTGGAGTTTATCCCAAGAAGGCAAAGCTTGTTTAACATTAAAAAATCAAGATTAACAAACTAAATTATTAACAAACTATAGAGGAAAGACCATGTGATCATCTCAATAGATACAGAAAGTGCATTTGACAAAATTCAACATCCATTCCTGATAAACAACATTCAGCAAATTAGGAAAATTAGTGAATTTCCTCAACCTGACAAAGGATGTCTATGAAAAACCTACAGGTAACATCATACTTAATGGTGAGAGACTGAATGCTTTCCTGTCAAGATCAGAACTGATCTGATCTCTACTCTCACTCTCACCACTTCTATTCAATATTGGTTCTGGTTGTGCAATAAGGAAAGAAAAAAGTAAATAAAAGTCATCTAGACAAGAAAGGAAGACATAAAACTATCTTTAATTTGCAGATGACAAAATTGTAGAAAATCCTAAGAAATCTACAAAAATGTTACTAGAACTAATAAATGAGTTTTGCAAGGTTACAGGAGATAAGGTCAAGATACAAAAATCTCTTGTATTTCTATATACTTGTAGCAATCAGAAATCAAATGTTTAACATAATGTCATTTAACAACAGCATGGGAAAATGTGATATTAGGGATAAACCCAACTAAAGAAAGACAAGATCTATAAACAGAAAAGCACAAAACTTTGTGGAGTGGAATTAAAGAAGACCTAAATAAATCAAGAGATATACCATATTCATGGATCGAAAGACTCAATATCATCAAGTTGTCCATTCTCAACAAATTAATCTAAAGAGTCAAGGCAATTCCAGTCAAATGCCAGCAGATTTTTTCAGTATAAATTGACAAGCTTATCCTAAAGTTTATATGAAAATGCAAGAGACCTAGATCAGCCAAGTTGATTTTGAAAAAGAAAAGCAAAGTTGGGTAACTTTTGTTTGATATGATAGAATCAAGAGTTCAGAAATAAAGTCATGCTAATATGGTTGCTTGATTTTCTTTCTTTCTTTTTTTAAAGATTTTATTTATTAATTTGCCAGAGAGAGAGAGCAGGAGAGAGAGAGAGAGCGAGGGTACAAGCAGGGGAGCAGCAGACAGAGGGAGAAGGAGGCTCCCTGCTGAGCAAGAAGCCCGATGTGGGACTCGATTCCAGAACCCTGGGATCATGACCTGAGCCAAAGGCAGATGCTTAACCGACTGAGCCACCCAGGTGTCCCTATGGTTGCTTGATTTTCAACCAATGTGCCAAATCAGTTAAATAAAGAAAAGACAATCTTTTCAGCAAATGATGCTGGAATAATTAGATAGTCGTATAAAAGAAGGAAGGAGAAAGAGAGAAAGAAGAAAGAAAAAGAAAGAAAGGGGGAGGGAAGGAAGGAAGGAAGGAAAGAGGGAAGGAAGGTGGGGGGGGGAGAAGTTCAACCCTAACTCACACCATATACAAAAATTAACTTTAAATGTACAGTAGACAAGTAAGAGCTAAAATTATAAAAACTTTAGAAGAAAACAACCTGGGTTTGGCAAAAATTTCTTAAATAAGACACAAAAATATGAGCTTATTACAAGGGAAAAAATGATATATCAAACTTCATAAAACCAGAAAACATTTGTTTTCCAAAGACACTGTTACAAAAACAAAAGGCAAGCTACAAACTTGGAGGAAATATTTGAAAAATCTGTATCTGACAAAGGACTTCTATCTAAAAAATATAAGGAGCACTTATCACTTAACAACAAAAAGGATAATCCAATTTTTAAAACAGGCAAAATGTTTGAACAGATGCTTCACCAGAGAGAAGATGTGAATGGCAAGTCAGTGCGTGAAAAGATGAACCACATTATCAGATGAGAACTACAACAACATGCCACCACATAGAGGCGCCTGGGTGTCCCAGCCAGTTAAGGTCCTGGGTGGCTCAGTTGGTTAAGCGTCTGCCTTTGGCTCAGGTCATGATCCCGGGATCTTGGGATCGAGCCCCTCGTTGGGCTCCCTGCTCAGCGGGAGCCTGCTTCTCCCTGTGCCTCTCTCCCCGACTCGTGCACGCTCGCTCTCTCTCTCTCTCAAATAAATAAAATCTTTTAAAAAATTATTATCAAACGCCTGTGCCCAAGAAATGGGGCCTCACTCATCCTCAGAAGCCCCCATGTGGCCCCCACCCACTTCACTGCTCCCTGCGCCCCCTGCTTCCGTCCACCTGCCTGCTCTTGACACAGCCCTCAGCGATATGCCGTAGCAACACCAGCGTGGAATTCTATGGTCTTCTGCTGCTCGCTTCTTTCAACTCAATATTAGGTGACACATCCTTATCGTTGGTGGCTGTAGCACTTCGCTCCCTTACACGTTTATTAAACTTGAATGCGAGCCTGGAGTGGAGCATCTATGGGAAGACTGCTCCCAGCCCAGGCCCTGAGGCCACACGCACTGGGCCCTGCGTGTCGGGGGCAGGCTCGTGCTGTGGTCACACAAGTGGCAGGGCTGGTGGCCGTGGTGGTAAGTGTTGCCTGGATTCTGGGTGAGAAGGGGCCTGTGAGGTCTTGAGTGAGGGCTGACATGATCTGACCGGATTCTGAAAGGTGGCCCTGGCCGGGGGCGGGGAGCCCCGTCAGGCGGCTGTTGGGTCCGGGCAAGAAATGACCCACTTCGACCAGCAGAAGTGGGTGCCAGGGGAAGTGGTCAGAGGGAGGGCGTGAATTTGGATGGAGTCCCTTGGATTGGCTGAAAGGTCAAGAGTGGAACTTGAAAGATAGGAAGCCACCTGGTGGGGATTTCCCCAGATGGGTGACTTTTCCCGAAGGGGAGAGTGAGGCTCGCAAACTCAAACATCTGGGGAGAGCCCAGCGGGCTGCGGGGGTGGGGGGGCAGTACAGGGCTCAGCCTCAAGGGCCCGAGGCCACTCCGGCTCAGACAGCGTCACCCTGAAGCTTGAGCCCAGGGTTGCCAAGCCTCCCGAGTGTTTTTAAGTCAGAGGCCACATTTTTGATGTGAAATCTCCAGAATATTCAATGTTGGCTCACTTGTTTAAAACACAGCATTTGGGCCACACCACGTGAGTCTGTTGGAGCCAAGCCTCTCTCGTGTTCCAGCTGTGCCAGGAGCCACATGAGGACACTCTGGCCAGAGCAGCCCCCCGGGCTCCCGCCACTCACTTTCCCAGGCCCTCCGGCCAGACTCCCCGAGACTGGGGTCATCTGTGTAGTAGCAGGCCTCTTCTCACAGCCAGCTGCGACCCAACACCCCCCCTGCACGGCCCTCCTGACGTCAGGACCTCAACACGGCCCACAGTGAAGGCTTGAGCTTCCCCCAGACCCGAGATGCCTTACCTCCAGTCAATGTGGGAGCCAGAGACCTAGGAGTTGTCCTTGAACCCTCCCTCTCTCACCCCACGCCACCAAGTCTCACTGTCTCCCTCGCTGAAACATACCTGCCGTCCATCTGTGTCTGTCCTCACCATGGCCATCACCCAAGCCACAGTCCCCTCTCCCCTGGACACCGCAAGAGCTCCCACTGTTGCCCCCAGCCCTCCACACACAGCAACCAACCACCGCGTGATCTCCAGGGCTCCCATCACTGTCCAGTGGCTCCCCACCCTCTGTGGGTTCTCATGAGACCCCCAGGACCCTGCGTGACCTGGCCTCATCCCCTGCCAGCTTACCCCCCTCTCACTTGGCTCACGGCACCATGAACTTGGCAGGTCCTTGCCCCCCGCAGGGACCTCACACACGCTGTTCCCCTGCTGCTCAGCTCTGCCCTTGACTCTCGGCCGCTTCCCAGTCTAGGTGTGAGCGCTTGTCTCTCCTCGGCGATGCCATCCCCACTGCTGGCTGAGGGACCCTTCCCACCCCTCCCTGATGCTCCCGAGCCCGTTCGATGTCTTTCATTACCTTACAGACTCTGTCTTCGCAGAGTCAGTGGTTGGTGGGCTTGCTGACATTGGCCCTCCCTCCACCTCGAAGGCAGGAATGCATCTGTCCTGTTCTCACCATGTCCCCAGAACTCTGTTCCAGAGCCTGACTCAAGGTATTTTTTTTTTAAGATTTTATTTATTTATTTGACAGAGAGAGACACAGCGAGAGAGGGAACACAAGCAGGGGGAGTGGGAGAGGGAGAAGCAGGCTTCCCGCCGAGCAGGGAGCCCGATGTGGGGCTCGATCCCAGGACCCTAGGATCATGACCTGAGCTGAAGGCAGACGCTTAACGACTGAGCCACCCAGGCGCCCCGACTCAAGGTATTTTTTAAATAGTTGTTGGTTGGATGAACGAATGAATGAGTGAATGAATGAATGGGAGAGAAGAGAGCATGAAGAGGCCAAAGAGAACATTCCATTGTTGAGTTCCATCTCCATTCCCTTGGCCTCCACCTGCTGAAAGCCTAGAGCCCTGCCTCCCCAAGCTCAGTGTGTGGCCGAGAGGCTCCAGGGACCCCCACCCATCCACAGATACGCTCTTTTCCACCCCATCTCCACGCACCAATGTCAGATCAGGCCCCTTGCCCGTGCCTCTCCTCCTCCCTGTGGCATCAGTGGGAGGCACCGTGTTCTTTGGGTCCAGGAGGCAGCACGTGCCCTCACTGGCCCAGCAGAGCCCCCTCCTAAGGTGTTTCTAACCACAGGAAGAAAGAAAATCAGCCCTTTTCTGGGAGTGGAGCAGCAAGGACCGACATTTTAGGGCGTTGGCTGCCATGCTCTCCTCTCCTCTGTTTCCTGTGGAGGAAACAGATCTGTAGCAGGACCAAAGCCAAGACGGGGGTGCCTGGGGGGTCAGTCAGGTGAGCGTCTGACTCTTGATCTCGGCTCAGGTCATGATCTCAGGGCCGTGGGATCGGGCCCCGCGTCGGGCTCTACACTCAGCATGGAGTGGGCTTGTCCCTCTCCCTCTGCTCCTCCCCCCTACTTGCGTGCATTTGCTCTCTCAAATAAATAAGTAAGTAAGTAAATAAATAAATAAAATCTTTTAAAAAGGTGGGGGGAGACCGAAGCCAAGAGAGAAGCAGAAGCAAGGGACAGAGGAAGTGCACAGCCCAGGGCCCCACGCCGCCAGTGCACCCCCTCCTCCTGTTACCAAAACCCAAGTCTGGCTGCCCATCTTCCATCATTTGTGGCTCAGAGACCAATACCGGAGAGACAGGTTTTGACTGGGAAAGATGAGCTTTATCCAGGAGGCCAGCCACATGAGGAGAAGGTGGATTCTTGTCCAAAGGCCAACGCGAGGTTTCTGCCTGGCCCAGAGATTTTTAAAGGGGTTTCATCAGCTAAGGGAGTCCAGGGCTCTGTGGCTTTTCTTGCTTATGTGCAGACTCGGTGATGCCACCTCCAGAGTTCTCTCGGTGCTCCAAGGTGGTGCAAGAAGGTCTGGTTCCTTGGTGCCCCGTGGGTGGTTGTGCAAGACTATTCTGTTCTCTCTGCAAAGGGGACAAGTCTACACATGTGCAAAGGGAGGTCAGCGAAGTCCTTCATGTGCCCTTAAAAAGGAAAAACATTTCACTGAAAGATTGCTGGACTAACCAGAGAGCCAAGGCAGCTTCGAGCAGACTTGCTGGCCTCTGGGGCCTGGGAACGTTCTGGTCCCTTATTCCCCAAGGCCAGTGTTGTGTGAATCTCAAAAGAAAGCAAATTGGTTCTGCTGCAGATCAAGGGCCTTAAGTCAGCAGGCACGGAATGTTAACTTGCTTCACGGTTAAGACCCAGTAGAGTGTGGTTACACCCCCCAGCTCATGTGATGTCAGCCCCACCCCAAAGTGCTGGTGATGCTGTGCTGGGTACCCCGGGCCTGGTACCCACTGGAGGCGGGGCATCCACAGGAGCTGAGAACTGACCCTTCAGGGATACAACTGTCTCCATGAGGAACCCCCCACCCCCACCCTGGGCCGCATGGGGGAAGGCGAGATCCTGAGAACACCAGGCAAGACCCTGAGAACACTCATCTTTTTGCAGGAGAAACTACAGCAAAAAAAAAAAAAAAAACAGGACAGAATGGTCCTGTGATAGAAGGAGGGGACCTCTGGGGTGGGAGGGGGTGGAAGGGGAGGGGGAGGAGGCAAGACAGTCCAGTTCCATCCAGACCTGGATGTTCTCATGGCTGCGGGGCAAACGCGCCCTCTGCCCCCTCAAACCTCGCCGACTGAGGCTGGCGGTGCGTGCGTGTGTGAGTGTGTCCGTGCATGGGCACGTGTGAGTGTATGTGTGCATGTGTGCGTGTGTGCTTATAAAGGCTGGAAGCTGGCCTTCGGTTTTGAGGATACAGGGCCATGGAGTATAGACATGTAGGGAGAGCCGCAAGCCCCGTGGCAGACGGAGACTCCAGGGGGGACAGGAAGTAACCAGGAGCCAGGAAGCCCCACCCTCACTGCCCCTCCAAACCCTCCTGCATTTTGTTCAAACAGCATGGACAGGGAGTGAGCCCCAAGGTCCAGTCCCCCTCACATTCACACAGGTGCTCTTTCTCCAAAAGTAAGAGTTCCTCATTAAAACGGCCAAGCAAATATCAGCCATATGTGAAAAGATGAATCACATTTTGACCCAGATTTACAACAGCCTGACTCCGTGGTGTGCTGTTGATGCCTGTCCTTCAAACAACACCTATCCCTGCTTGATCTGACTCCGGGCCAACCCCAGATTCCCATGAACCTTCTCAAGTTAGCTTCCCAGGGCGACCAGTTGTCTCCCCATCCTCATTGTCAGAAAAATAAAAGATGTTGGTAATAACATTAATAATGGGCGTTCGCTGCTCACCGGGGCCTGTTAGAGGTGATCTGCGCCAACTCGCTCTGTCCTCACGGGAGCTTTATGAGATCAGAACTATCATCACCCCCATTTTACAGAGGAGGAAACTGAGGCACAGAGAGGTTAAACTCCTTTCCCAAGGCCACACATCTTGGGCAGAACAGGAATTTAAATCCAGGCGGCCTACTCCAGAGTCTGCGTGCATAACCTTCGGGCAACACCGCCTCTCCTTTCGGGAGAATTCACGGGTTTGTTAACAGCCTGGCGGGCGCTGGTCACTTTGATCTCCTCTGTGCGCTTCTCATCCCCAGAAGCAGAATTTTAACTCCCAATAGCACTGTGTGTTTGCACATTGCCGGCCAAACCCCGCCATTGTGTTTTCCGGGTAAAATGAGGGGGATTTTGCCAAAATCCTTGTCCCACCCCCGTCTCCGCCTCGAACTTGTCCTCGCACCCGCCTAAAATCACTGCTCTTGACAACAGGCTGCAACTCAAAAAATCAAGAAGAGACAGGGCCCTGCTACAGGACCAGGAGTTCCTAAAATGCAGCTATGCGGCAGCTGACTTTTTCAGTAAGGATGCTGGAACCCTGCCCTGAAGGCTAAGGACCCTGGCGCCCCCCAGCCCCTCCCACAGGGCCTGGTGGGGGAAGAGGGGAGGGGGGAGGTGTTTGCACCCAGCCTTGTTAAAATGTGCCAGTCAGTTGCTGCCAGGGGTGGGCCGGACCCTCCGCAGAGTGAGGCAAAGTTCAGCCTGTGTGAGCGGCCCGTGCTCTGACAAGTCCTATTCCGACGGCTGGTTAACATCTCTCCGTTGAATTTTAACATGAAATATCTTTTGACGCAGCAAGAAGAGCGAAGTCCCTTTGGTGAAGGAAGGCCAGACATGCCCACGCCGCCAGGCACATGAAAGGGAAGCTGCCCAGGGCTCTCCCTGACCTATTTCGAGTGCATTTGTTCAATGGGCCGGATGCACCTGGGCCTGGGCCGCAATCACAGGGGGGCTGTGGTCAAGGCCGTGGTAGCTCGCATGAGGGGGCCAATTAAAGCCACGGTGCAGTCACCGCCGAGCCCCGGGCACCTGCCCGCGATGGCGCCGAGCTGGTGGCCGCTTGCAGCTGCGCCCCCACCCAGTGGCCCCCATGTGGGCAATGGCTACTGCAGGTGGCTGCCCGCCTGCTCCCCGGGGTCAGCAGCCTCGAGGCCAGAGGAGAGCGCATTCCACGGCGGCCAATGCCTGTGACTCCTCTGGAACCATGCCAGGGTCAGGGGGTTGGGCTTCTGTGCACCCCGGCCCGCCGGGGTGGGTACAAGGCAGGGCCCGCGCAGTGCAGCAATGGGGGAAACGGGCTGTTCTGGGGGGGACTCTGGAAGTCGGCTCGGGGAAAGCCACGTTTCTGTCCAAGGGAAATCTCTTCCTGAGTCTCTCGGCCACACAAAAGTAGAGCTAAAATCCGGTCCAGTGGGAGCGGAGGCTGAGCAGGCAGCATGGAGAAGCAAAGGGGTCTCTGGCCTGGGCACCAAGGGGCTCTGACAGGGACTGACTTGGGGATCTCTCTCAGGAGGTGCTGAGCTAGGAGATGGGGGCACTGGGGCTCAAGGGAAAGAAGACCTGAGGGAAGGGGCTGCCGATCGGAGGGGAGCGGTACCCCGGTGAGAGGGACTGGGGTGCTGAGGCAGGGACACTTGCCATGAGGCTTTCGGTGGCTTCCCAGCATCCTTCCTTTGCTACCCACCAGGCTTCAGCCAACCTCAGACGTTAAAAACATAGTTACTGGAGCTCAACAGACCTGGGCTGGAGTCCCAATTCTGCCACAAAGTAGCTGTGTGCCCTGGATTCACCCCTCTGAGCCTCAGTTTCCACATCAGTAAAAATGGGTGTAAAAATGGAATATCTAATTGGAAGGGTTGTTGGAAGGATTAAATGAGTTAGTACAGGGAGAGAACTTAGAATCGTGTCCCACACATAATAAAGACTCAGTGACCGTTAGGTACCAGCCCCCTCACCACCATCGTCATGAGACATTGAGGCATCTCTCAGCTCCTCGGTGGGTAATTCTGAGTTGAGCCCGTAGTCCCATGTGGGCACATTTGCTAGTGATGAGGAGGAGTGGGGCCATTGTGTTCTTCCAGAAAGGAAAGTTCCAGACTTTCAGAACTACCCAGAAGAGCAGTTTGAAACCAGGAACACTCAGGAGACCAGATCTTCAGAGGTTCTGGAGACGTCGGAACTCCAGGCACCACCCCGTGTGTGTTGGGGACGTCTGGAGAAGGTGAAGACCCTCTGAGAACCGTGACTTCCTGTCCTGGAAACCACCCTGTGAACTGGGGTCTATGATGCTCTTCCCACAGATGAGGAATTGGAGGTCCGTCAAGCCCTGCCCTGCCCTGCCCTGCCCTGCCCGGGGCCTGGTCTGCACGCCGGGTCCTGCCCTGGGCACTGTCCGGGGCACGGAGACTCCGACCCGGCCCTTAGGACACATGCTGCCCTTATCTGACAGAGAGAAGAGCTCAAGGCCACAGCAGGGACTGAGCTGTCAGGGAGGCGTGCAGGGGCAGCAGGGGAGAAGCCGGGAGAGCGGGGTGGGCTTGGGCTGCTGGGCTGGTGGCAGTGGCCCTCGGACAGAAGAAAGAGCAAACAAGAGGAGACAGCAGGCAGGGCATTTCAGGAACGAACCGTGTTCTGTAGGGGCTGGGCCCAGGCCATGTGAAAGATGCAGCACAGCGAAAGCTCTGAGGGTGGACTGGGGAGCAGAAGGCTCCAGGCGGCTTGGTCTTGCCTCTGAAGCACCGGGGTGTCATCGAAGGCTTTGCGCAAAGGTGACAAGCTGGAGGCTGGCTGACACCCTCAAAGGGACCAACCCAGAGCGCTCTCCCAGGATAGCCATCCTGTCTTAAAGAATCCAGCCCATGGAGATGAGGGAAGGGGGAAGGAGAGCCGAGGCTCAGATGCCGCGTTCCTACTGTGGCCTGAGTTCTGGGGACCCTGGAGGCAGGAGCAAACCCAGCTGGCTCTGACTGCCGCCTCCTCCAGCCACCCGCCTGGATTCTGCCAGCCCAGCTAGCCGCCCGGGGAATTTGCTGAGTCACAGACAGTGAGCACTCCTGCTTGCCCTTTTGCCTGCCAGGCCTGG
The DNA here is from genome assembly GCF_037043125.1 of Eumetopias jubatus. NCBI lineage: Eukaryota > Metazoa > Chordata > Mammalia > Carnivora > Otariidae > Eumetopias > Eumetopias jubatus. The sequence goes on along the minus strand of NW_028274819.1, from coordinate 7,805,727 downwards.
GACCAAAGGCAGCTGCTGTCACCGCAGGACATCGGGGGTTGGGAGGAATCACAAAAAACCTGCTGCACGATCCAGCCAGAAAGATGTCCACAGTGCATCCCCAGGTCCAAGAAAAACTCACGTTGACGAACACCGCACCTGTGCCCATTTCCGAGGGGGTGTGCAATCTCCTGAGAACACCTGATACTCTCCAAGGCTGGTTCTGGGCGGGGGACGCGAAGCCTTTCCACGACTCCATCTCCCCTCTGCCTTCTGCCCATCTGCCTCACCCTCTGCTCCTCGTCCCTCCCTTCACCCCCCGTCATCATCTAAACCACTCGCTTTTGCTGGGTCCTCCTCTTTCTGACCTCTAAAAATTGGAGACCAAGGGCTTCATTTCAGACCTCATCTCTTTGCTCCCTAGGTGAGCTCACCAGTCCAGGACTTGAAATGCCTTTCAGTCCAAAGGATATCAAGGGGATGACCCACCCATCCAGCTACATTATCTTCAATTTGCCTCTTTTCATCAGGGGGAAGGTCCTCAGCCGAGATGGAAATCAAAAGATTCCTATGTTCTAAATTTAGAGCTGTTTGTCTTTGGAGAGGCTTCTTTCTCTCTGGGTACATAGTTTGATTTTAGCTTAGGGGAGAAGGCCTTTCAAAAAGTTCCCATCCGGCTCTGAATATCAGCTTCCAGTGTGACCAACTTCTGACCGTAGAGCTACATTTTAATCCTTTCAAATACCTTGTTAAGTTGCAGTGGGAGCAAAGGGTGAAGATTCCTGGCAGTATGGACGGGCTCCAGGGATGCAAGAGGTGTCCCCAGAGAGGGTGCAAAAGATAACACCCTCCCAAGATCCAGAGCCACTCCCAAAGGTGGCCGAAAGAAAGAAGACTGAGGCAGATCCCCTGAGAGCTGGCAACAGGCCGGACGACCCTAGCTGCAAATGGGGTGCAACCCACACTTCTGTCCGGTCATATTTTGGGGCCCCCAACCCAATGTTGAGCTGCCTGCATATGTAAGAACTGATAACCTGCAGGCCCCTTGTAGACAGGGAGTCAGGCAAGTCCTCGGGACATGAAATCAGACAGACAAGGAGGCTATAGCTGTGCCCGGGAGAGAAAAGATTGACAACCACTGGGAACCTGAATTCACGAGAGTCTGGATTTGGAAAGGAAGGGACAATGTGAAATTTGACCTTCCTTTTCGACAGGGCTCTACAGAGATCCAGGAGAGCTGGCTCTGGTAGGAATTCCCACCCTGGGCACCTGCACCCCGATGTTTAAAGCAGCAATGTCCATAGTAGCCAAACTATGGAAAGAGCCTAGATGTCCGTCAACAGATGCAACGACGTGGATAGAACTAGAGGGTGTTATGCTAAGTGAAACAAGTCAATCAGAGAAAGACAATTATTCTATGATCTCACTCATAATGTGGAATTTAAGAAACTAAACAGAGGATCATAGGGGAAGAGAGGAAGAAATAAAACAGGACAAAATCAGAGAGGGAGACAAACCGTAAGAGACTCTTAATCATAGGAGACAAACTGAGGGTTGCTGGAGGGGAGGTGGTGGGGGGATGGGGTCACTGGGTGATGGGCATTAAGGAGGGCACGTGATGTAAGGAGCCCTGGGTGTTACGTGCAACTGATGAATCACTGACCTCTACCTCTGGAACCAGTAACACATTATCTGTTAGTTAATTGAATTTAAGCTTAAAAAGAGAGGAAAAAAAAAGAATTCTCACCCTTTGCCAGCTTCTGCCAGGTTTCCCAGGGCCCCACCTGCAGTCTGCTGACACAGTGTCCCCGGGGCAGGAGCGGGGCTCCACCTGGGGCCTAGAAAGTTATTCCAAAAGATCCCCAAGCTTAGGCAGTTGGATTAAAGCTGAGCTTCGCAAGGAGAGATCCTTGAAGATGTGAATTGTGCCAACAACAGAGAAAAGGACCAAGGACCGGGAGTGTGCAGGGAAGAGAAGGAACCAGTGAAGAAGACAGAAGCAGGTGCGGAGGGCACGGGCCCAGGGAAGTGACTTCCAGAAGGAGGAGGGCCAGAGGCTGTGCTGGCTCAAGTAAGGGGAGCCCTGAAAAAGTCACTGAATGCAGTGGCAGTGAGGTCACTGGGGACAGGGGTGCGACAGGGACAAAAACCTCATGGGAATCAATCCAAAAAAGAATGGGAAGAGAGAAATTGGAGGCGAATGCCGGTAACGCTTTTGTGGGATTGTACTAGAAATAGTAGCAGGAAAAGAGGTGGGTGCTGAAGAGAGGCATTAAAAGGGAGGGGACTTTTCTGAGGATTGGGATGGAAATGGCATATTTGGGGTTTTTTTTATTTAATTTAATTTATTTATTTTTTTAAGTAACCGCTATCCCCAACGTGGGGCTCGAACTCACGACCCCGAAATCAAGAGTCAAATGCTCTTCCAGCTGAGCCAGCCAGGCACCCCGGAAACTGGCATATGTGTACATTGGTGGGAACTATCCAGTAGGGAGGGAAAGACAGATGCCAAAGAGGCTTGAGGTGGAGAGGTGGGCTGCAGGGCACACGGTGAGGAGGCCATGATGAGGAGGAGCCTGTGGGCCATGGAGGTGGCAGGAGCGAAGGCAGAATGGGGGGGGGGCCTGAGGCAAGTCAGAGAACAAGACTGTTGGCTTCTGATGACTTCTATTTCCTTAGTGAAATGAGGAGAAAGGACATCTTTTGAGAGAGGATGAAGGAGGAGGGGACATATAATAGCTCTGGAAGGGTATGCTCCCTTAGAAGGCTAACAGAAACGCAATGCGCCATTGCCAAACCAGGACAGAAGAAAAACAGAGCAAGAAAATGCAGTGGGTTCCGTAGAAAATAGGAACAAGGAAACAAAGATGTAAAGGGAAAATACAGCAAAGAAGAAAACATCCCGGAAGTCCACGCATGACAGTAATTCCAATAAATGTGAACAGGCTAGAATCGCTAGCTAAAGTCAGAGCCTTTTTGTTTGGGTTTTACAAAAGGAGATGTTAAGCTTGGTTTGCAACCCAGAATGAGGAAGCTGAACGTGCCAATGACCAGAGCAGACCCTAGAAGTATTTACACCCAAGTGTCAACAGTGGCAGTCACTGGTTGGTGAGTTTAGGACTGATCTTTGTTTTCTCTGTACCTTTCCATATTTTCTGAAATTTCTGGAAAGTGTGAACGTTAATTTTATACTCCGGAAAAAAAAATAGAAGCTGCTGTTAAAAACCAGCTGGAGCAAATTTTTACAGCACCTGCACCTGCTGTCCACATCCGTGCTGGTCCCAAAGATGCTCTAGGGAAGGGTCCCTGCCCTCCAGGACCTGGCTGGGAGTGAGACCAGCCAGACAATAATAGAAGGGTGCAAGCCAGTGCGAAGATGGGGCTCCACTCCTGACTTAGAGCCCAGCAGGGAGGCAAGAATAAGCCAGCAGAGACCCCTGGAGGAGGCGGCTGCACTTGTGCCTGCTGGGGATCAGTGGCAGCAGACAACAGAGGGCGGGGGGCTGGGGGGCAGGGCCACACCGGCGGGGAGGTGGGGGTGCAGATGGCTGCCGCCAAGGACTCAGGCCCAGACCACACACACACACACACATACACACGCACATGCATGCACACACAGAGGCCCTCGCAGCCTACAGATGTCACTCCTGGCTCACACCAGTCCCAGAATCAGTAAGGACCCCGGCCAGCAGTCTCCTGCATGAGCACTGGAGAGTACCCCCTGTGAGGTGGGCAGGGGTGTCGAGGGGGGTGGCAGCCCTGCCAAAGCCCCCCAACACCCATCAGAGACCAGGTGCCCCTGGCCAGGCCTCCCCGCTGGGCAGGAACAGCTGTGCTCTGGCCTCTGGGCCTCCCTCAGAGCTGGGTTAAACTTTGACTGATTCCTAACCCCTGTTCCGTAAAGGTCACCTGGTCACAGTTTAATTCCAGTCTGGGTGTCTTCAGTCTCCACTTCCCCCAGCTCCAGTAACCAGATTCTCCTGGAGGTCCAGGGCCAGCTGCGTCTCTGGAAGAATGTTGGTGGCTTCAGGGTCACGCCTCACAGCTCCTGGTCCCGGTTGGAGCCACCCTTAGTGACCTTTCTGGACAGACACCTGGAGAGCCCAGTGTCGGCGAGGGGGGCAGCCTCTGCCATGCTCCAGGCTTCTCAGCTGGGGAAGCAGGTGCTGCTGTGGGGGAAGCAGGTCCCCCGCGTTGGCCCCTTTGCCCGGGGCCAGCTTCTGTGAAGTGGGCACCTCCACTGCCCCCCCTCCCCGGGCAGGCTCCATGGCATTTTCTGAACTCCTGGACCAAGTGGGTGGCCTGGGCAGGTTCCAGGTTCTCCAGATGGTGGCTCTGGTGGTCCCCATCGTGTGGCTCACCACTCAGGGCATGCTGGAGAACTTCTCGGCCGCCGTGCCCAGCCACCGATGCTGGGTGCCCCTCCTGGACAACAGCACTGCCCAGGCCAGTGTCCCCGGGGCCCTGGGCCCCAAGGACCTCCTGACCGTCTCCATCCCCCCGGGCCCCAACCATGAGCCCCACCAGTGTCGCCGCTTCCGCCAACCACAGTGGCAGCTCCTGGACCCCAACGCCACGGCCACCAACTGGAGCGAGGCTGCCACAGAGCCGTGCATGGACGGCTGGGTCTACGACCGCAGCACCTTCACCTCCACCATTGTGGCCAAGGTAAAAGCCTCTCCTGACACCTTCCCCAAGTCCTGTCGCATTAGAGGCCAAGGTCAGAACTCACATTAGACTGGACTCAGAATGGCCCAGTCCTGGGAGGGACCGGCCTCAACAGGCCCCCTCACTCAGCGCAGGTGGGCTGCCTGCCCCTCCTCCAGCACATCGCCCTGGGGAAGGGTGGGGGTGGGGAGTCGGCAGCGGGACTCGGGCTTGTGGAAGGGTGGGTGGTACGGAGAGCTGGGGCCCCGGACAGCCCAGTCGGCCCAGCTGCCCCTTTGACTCAGGCAGCTCCCCTTCCCCCCGCCCAAGCGCAGAGCCCAGTTCCACCGCCTGTCTCAGGGGGCAGGCCACCCCTGGGGGCCAATCAGGCAAATCTGGGCAATAGGGAGGGGCAGCCCATCCCAGCAAGGGGAAGGGGCCTCTTTGTAGAACCAGAGAGGCCTGGGGGAGTGGTGACCAAGCACCAGCTCAGGGTGGCACTGCAGAGTGGGTGAGGCAGGGGAGATCAAACGAGTCTAGAGAGGGCTTGAGGACCAGAGGGCAACAGGATGACAGCCCGGCCCTACCACCCTAGAGGTCACCAGGCCATCCACCCTCGCCTAGCTTCCACGGGCCTTCCCATCCAGCGCCTCTGCCCCCTCACCTCTGGGTTCAGCTCCCACTCCTCTCCCACCAGTGGGACCTGGTGTGTGACTCCCACGCCCTAAAGCCCATGGCCCAGTCCATCTACCTGTCTGGGATCCTGGTGGGAGCTGCGGTGTGCGGCCACATCTCCGACAGGTGAGTGCCCCCGGCTCTGGCAGCTCCCTTTCCCTTGCGCCCCGTCCTCCTACAGCCCTGGCTTCTTGCCGCCCTCGCTCCTGACACCGTCCAACTCTGCCGCTGAGCAAGCCTCAGACCCACTCTGGGCTTTGGCTTCCCTCAAGCCTCCTCTGGGTTTGGAGAGGGTCATCCTTCCCATCCAGCGTTCACTGCTAAAATCTGCTCAGCCCCAGGCCTGCCTTCAGATGCTGCTCGAGGGCTCCCGCTGACAGGGCACTCCTCTGCCCAGCGTGCCTTCCAGCGGCCTGGACCTTGGGGACACTGCCTGGGTGTCCAAGCCTTCCGTTGGTGGATAACTCAGGGCTAGACGCAGGTGTCACTCTCGCCTCTGCTCAACGGGCAAGGCCAAGGAGGTCCAGAGCCCTGTGGCTGGGGCCATGGCACGCCACGCTCCCAGCCACCCCGTCTGTGTGTCCATGTGCCCGCAGGTTTGGGCGCAGGCTGGTGCTGACCTGGAACTACCTTCAGATGGCCATGTCGGGCACAGCTGCCGCCTTCGCCCCCACCTTCTCCGTGTACTGCCTGTTCCGCTTCCTGGCGGCCTTCGGCGTGGCGGGCGTCATGATGAACACCAGCACGCTCCGTAGGTCACCTGACTCGGGCCCTGCGAGGGAGGCTGGCGCAGGCTCCCGGCTGACCCTTGCGGTCTCCTTGCAGTGATGGAGTGGACGTCGGCGCGCGCCCGAGCCTTGGCGATGACCTTGAACTCCCTGGGCTTTAGCTTCGGCCAGGTCCTGATGGCTGCCGTGGCCTACGGTGTGCGGGACTGGGCCCTGTTGCAGCTGGTGGTCTCTGCCCCCTTCTTCCTCTGCTTTGTGTACTCCTGGTGGGTGCCATGCCCCCGCCTTGGAGAAGACCTGCCTACCCTCCACCCTGGGAGCAGGGCGTGAGGGGTGCAGGAGGCGGGGAGCACAGCCGGAGGGGAGGCCCAGGGCCCTGGCACAGCTGGCCGCCACAGGCCCACAAGGCTCCCCCAAGTGCCCGCGGGGCCACTCCCCTCCCTGCTCCTCCGAGGGGCCTCCTCCTCTGCTCACCCTTCTCCCACCCCTTCCTTCCCATCTCCTCTTGGCCCTTTTCCCTCTCGAGGCCCTGCTTGCTTCGGAGCGTGTGGGGTGAGATGCAAAGATACAGCGCGCACACGCACACACACACAGCCCCGGCTAGCCTTCCATACCGACGTCATTACTAAAGAACAGGGACCAAGACCCAGTGGTCAGAGGGGACTCCTGGCCTCCCCACAGGGCTGACATATGTGGGAGGTTAGGGAGCATTTGCACTGCCCTCAAATACACAGCCCTCAGGCCTGGCTCTTGCCAAACTCCTGGGACATAGTAGGTGCAGAGTAAATATTTGTTGGATGGCTACCTGGATGAATGGATGGATGGATGGATGGATGGATGGATGGGTAGATGATAAACTAGTGAGTGGATGGGTAGATGGAGGGGATGGATGGATGGACGGACGGATGGATGGATGGATGGATGGATGGATGCACTTCAGGACAGAGCTGAACCTGGCTCGTTCACCTACAGACCCAGCAACTTAGGAGTTGCTTGGCCATTGTGGTCACTGCAGAGGGAAGCCCAGCAGAAGCCCAGGGGAGGACGGGACTCCTGCACTGGGAGGAGGGCTGACTCACAGACCTCTCCGAGCCCAACAGGTTAGAGCCGAAAGCTCTTAAAATGGAGCCTTGAGCAACCAACTTGCAGTCACTCTCCAGAGCAGGAGACAGTGACACCTGGTGCACTGGCTCAGAGAGGAGACAGTCCTGCCCGACAGGTGGTCTTCTGCCGACCGACCCCCGTACCAACAGAGTGGAGGCGGGAGGGTGGAGGGCAAAGGTCAACGATGTGGAGTCCAGGGCACCCCTCCTGGCTGTCTGAGGCCGATGCTGGCCTGCCGGTCACTGCCAGTGCTCTCTCCCAGGCCACCTAACCTGTCCCCCGGCTCTGACTCCCCCCACGTGCTACAGACCCTGAGTCTCCTCCTGGGTCCTGCTTCTGCCCGGCCTCCATTCTCCCATTTCCCATCCGCTGTGTGACATCTCCATGACTGGGGTCTTGGCATCCCAAATGTAACATCTCCTGCACTTGCTCTTTCCCA